>NC_056000.1:9716078-10338783 GCF_018446385.1 Zingiber officinale | reverse complement strand
TTGAAGAATCAAGGACTTATAAGATGGATATATATGATTACTTACAAAGGTGGAATGCAAAATGTGATTATTAGTTTGCATTTTTGTTATCCTATTGAATAAGTCAGAGCAAGGTGTAAGGAGAGTCTTGATATTCAGCTTTGTTTGTTTGTTTACCACCTTTCATTTGCTTGATTTTTTAGTTGCTCAGTTGTTTTTCGTATAAGCATTTTTTTACCAAATTTCCAATCACTTGATATATCTTATTGTGATGCACAAAAAAAAGGCTTTTGGTACTTTCAGTTTTGTCAATGGCAAGCATGTACTTTCATAGTGATCTTTTCTTCCTTTCAGTGCATGAATATTATGTTGCGAAAGCCTGCTTTTACAAATAGCTTGCAAACATGATCCTTTGATTAAAAGCATTTTGTATTCCCAGAGCTTTTATTCCCACAAGCTCAGGAAACACTTCCGCATGTGCTTCAAGACTCCACTATAATGCCCAAGCTTTTGTTTATCTGCCAGGAAAGATTGGATTTATCTACCAATTTTAAGCCAAGGACATCCATAAAACAATTTAACAATTACTTCTTAGATACCCTATACTAGAAAAAGGAAATAGACAAAGCAAGATATATTTACTGCAAGTGCTATAATCCAATATTTTTTAGCTTTACAGATCTCTGTCTGCCAATCTTAAATTCTGATTTAATTTTTCAGAATTTTATTACCGTCAAGATTAATATGAACTGTGTAACATTTTTTAGGTAAAAGCACTCTTGCTTGTTCTCTGAGCCGAGAACTGCACCATAAAGGGTATCTAACATACATCCTTGATGGTGACAATATTAGACATGGCCTGAATGGAGATCTCAGTTTTAATGCGGAAGATCGTACTGAAAACATACGGAGAGTTGGTAAGGATTTTTTATGCTTCTTCATTTCTATTTACCAATACCAGTTTTTCAATTCTATCTATCAACAATATTAGCTTTCGGCCTGGTTGCTTCCAGATTTGGAACAGTTATGTCATGATTCTAATGTTCTCATAATTTTTATCTTGCTTGGTCACTCAAGCGTACACTTTCTAAAATATAATTTTACAGGAGAAGTGGCAAAATTGTTCGCGGATGCTGGTGTCATTTGTATTGCTAGTTTAATTTCTCCATACAGAAAGGAAAGAGATGCCTGCCGTGCAATTATGCCAGATTCATCATTTATTGAGGTAGTTGTTTGTTAATGTAATCCTTAACCCCATGAATTAAATGTCTAGATAAGTGGTTCACAAAATATAAATTATTTGTGTTTCTTAAAATTCAACCAGAGATGTTTGTGGCAAAAGAATTTGTCTTTCTCTGATCCATGAATAATGGAATTACTACTTGAATCTTTAACAACATCAATGTTATTCAGGTATTTCTTAATATTCCTCTGGAGGTTTGTGAAGCAAGAGATCCGAAAGGATTGTACAGACTTGCACGAGCAGGAAAGATTAAAGGTACAATGAAATTGGTTCATGTTATCTGAGTCATATTGCTTAAGCAGAACAAGTAAAGAATGTGTTTTACATATCTAGTCTTTACATTCTCTGATACAAAGAATCTTGTCTGTGATGCAGGTTTTACTGGGATAGATGATCCATATGAACCACCACTGAATTGTGAGGTAAGCATTTCTACAACTAGTCCAAGGTATCTTTTGATGTAAGCCTCAATCAAACCTGTGTTCATTGCAATATATTGAGTAGATATTTGCATAATAATATCCAACAATAAGTATAAAGTTTTTTAAACACCCAGAATCCTAATTTGATCATGAGATTTCCTATGAAGAAAATGATTTTGAAGCGCCTAATTACTTTATGAAACCTTGTTAAGCAATTAGTTGAAAATTTTCCTATGACTTGCATCCATATCTTCTTTCATCAATATTTAGTAGACTAAGAATATTAATAATTTTAGAAACATTTTTTTTTCATAGGTAGTTTTCCATCGCAGACTGAATAATTTGTATCATCTTCTTTAACTATATACACTGATTACATGCATCTTTGTTCATTGATATTATCTTAAACCAGTTTTCCTAATTCAACTCTTTTTAACGCTAAATCTAGTTCATACATATTTATTTATTTTGACTTTGATTTTATGATTTAGTTTGTATCCCTTCCCTTATCATCCTCCTCAAGATGTTAGTTCGTCAAATTCCTGTCCTCTATGCATCCAATTCTGATTTTGTGCAAAGGTAAATAGTGAAGGCAAAATTTGATCCAAACCACAGTATGATTTGATTATCATCATTTGTTAAAATTTAGTAAAATAATTGTCATCCATGACATGCTATCGCTGACGGAGATACTAGTCAGTCAAAACCAACCTGGTTAACTCATTAACTTTATCAGCTTTGGGCATGTTTTTCTCTGGCAAACATGTGGGTCGCTACTGTAATTCTTGTTATTCCACTTTATATTGGCTCACATTTGCTCCCTACTGTATGTGGCTTTCTCAGATAACAATAGAACTGGAAGATGGAAAATGTCCTACCCCAAAAGCTATGGCGGAGGAAGTTGCATTCTTCCTTGAAAAAAATGGGTTTCTCCAGGGTTAATAACTTAATATGATAAGCTATGGTCTACATCTCGTGGACCAAGGAGTGCTTGTCTTTTAATCATCAGGATTGTAATAAGTGATGCCAACTTTCTTCTGATGTGATACAAGAACAACCAGAATTCGTGTGAGCTCATGGAGAAGAAGATTCTTTCATTGTTTGCTCTTATTTTTGGGTCGAAATAATGGGAAGACGGTTTCTCAGCATGTGGTTGTCGTCATCCACATTGGTTTGCAAAAAAGGCCTTTGTATTGAAAATGAACAGTTAGTTTCTACTGCGTCATAGATGTTATGTCATGTTTTCCCCTTTTGTGGAGTTATTTATTATAGCAAAATTTCAAGCTGCTTTTTTCCGCCTGCCTGTTGAACGGCCATAAGGCTGTCACGGATTTAGAGAAGAAAATCTTCATATTATTCATCTCTTGCTTTTGAATACATCAGTATCAATTCTCAATTTTACTAAATTTTTAACAAGCTCAAAAGTTTAAGTAGGAAGGCTTAATTTTAACACTTACCAATAGTCCTTGCTTTTCATAATAATAATAGAAAGACTCATGCTTTCCCCATTTCTTTGTCGCATTTAGCTTTCTCATACCATCTCATGTAAATTAATTATTTGTACCAAAATAAGCCTGAGTTGGGTCCGAAATGAATTAGATTCGGTAAGATCCAAAGGCAAAAAAAAAAAAAAAAAGAACTATTCATTTATTTGGGTGAGTAGATCAAAAGGGAAACACATGTAAAGCATCTGCAATAAATAATATGAATCCATTCATTTAGTTCGTGTAAAATACTATCTGTCTGTTAAAATAAATTCCATACCTCCCCCTCCCCTGCTTCTCGAGTGCAACCCAGATGATCAGCTGAATTGCAACCCAGTGAACTCGTTACCTTGATCAGAGCTGATCTAGCTGCCTTTCTTCTCTCCCTTTCTGAGTTCTACGCGGATCAGTTCATTTACAACCTAATAACTTCGTTGCCCAAGCAATAATGTCTAGTTGTCATCAACTATCTCATGCCATCCTATCTTCCATTAATAAGACGTGACTAATTCAACACAACCATTTATTAAGAGCGCAGTTTCCTCGATAGGGAGATGGATGGTGAGCGATATAATCTCCACACATGGACAACTAAGGCAGCGACAGTAGTAAGGAAGGACGAACTATGCACAGTAAGAGGAGGGAATGTTGTACGCATGAAAGAGAAGACAAGTATAGGAGAAAACTCTAATCCTTCCCGTGTCATTTTTTATCAAAATGGTCATAATTTTCATTAATTAGTAAAAGATTTTCCCCACGCTGCATTTATTCATAAATAGCTATTTCAACTTTAACCTAGCTCCCATCTAATAATTAATTCAGAATTTGACTATGAAAGCAGAAAAAATCGAGTGAAAAAGGTGAATGAATGTGTGAAGACAGAGAATAAAGAACTTCCAATTTAGTACTCGCCATTGAATGCACAATTATGAAAGAGCATCAAAGCTTACCAAACCCCTTTATCTTTACGAACCAAAGTGATCACTGATTTAAGTGCTTGTAATCAAGAAACCAACTAATCTTAATAGATGTGAGTGTGCCAACTATGCTGAATCCAAGATATCCAAGTTTGCACTTATTGCTACATGATCCTGTTAGCTGCCTAGCATTCATTACTGCCCTATTCAATGCACAGAGACTCAAAGATAATTCGGTAGCAAGTGAGCAACTACATTTGCCAGGGTAGGACAAGTGACAGAGCAGAGGCAGAACACTTTCTAGGCAAGTTTTACCTTGATTCTTATAGAAGACGAGAGAATTGAGAGCTGATTGTCTTATGGATGTTATTGTTAGATTGAACAGCAATTACAACAGTAGACAAGCAAACAGCGAAAATAGATTTCTAATGGGAAAGAGACCTCATAGATCCGCATAACAAGAACTCCCTCTTTCATATCGTCGTTTCTTTAGCCAGTTTACATGGATTTGTGAATGGGAAGTAAGAAGAAATATCTATTAGTCCTTTTAACAGTATATTTGACATATTTAGTTTTCCACTCATTTCACAACTCGATGAAGAAGTTTAGGGATCCAGTTCAATTTTTATCGAGTAAGAAACCATTAACAGTATAAATCATTACAAAGTTGAAACTATAGATTTGAGTTTCATTAGCTTGCGTACTAGTTATTGACAGTCATTTAAAAGAGCTATATAATATATAGACAAGTCAGGATTCGTTTTGGAAGCTTAGAAGCCTAATAATTTTCTAATTTTTGTTACCACCAACTAAAGCATCTTTTACTAATTATACTAATCCCAACTGATGGAAGCTAAATGTCTCGTCTTTCTATAAGAAAGGCAGCAAAATTACCCACTTTACAGAAGTCGAAGCCCGTGATTCCAAGGTACCACCTATTTATACATGGTTTGACGTCAAGTCAACTTCTGCTAAGTAATTCCTGAAACCATATTTAATCGTCATTAACGTTACTCATTAAGATTCTGAAAAAATACAGCTCATAAAGTAAAGAAGGATTTAAGGTTTTCAAGCTATTTATAGTGTGGAAATCCATAAATCAAGTTCCTTGTTCATGCATCTTACTTCATGTCTGGCCTACTAGTACTTAGTAGCCATGCTTTTTGTTGTTTTCCTTTTAATTTTAAGGAAGGTTTACCCATCAATTAGTACTTTTTTTTTTTGCCTCAAAGAAAGAATTTAGAAATTAAATTACTATAACATAAAAATTACAAAATAAACATACAGTTTAAATATTGTGATAGTGGTTAGTCTATTATTAGAGTTTCAATAGTTTGTGCCCAATCAAAGGTATTGTGTCTTTAGGTTATGTTGAAACATGAGAGCTGAGGATCCATGTAAATAGAACATTTTTTTCTAATTACTAATCATTTTGATAGAAGATCTGCATGTTTGGATGGACGAGAGAGCATGTTGAAGTACAGTGTGCTTCACAGTCAAGAGTTTTGCTGAGTGTATGCTATGATTACTTAGACTCTATCTATCGTCCATACCGTGTTGGATAGCAACACTCCTAGTGTGCATCAAAAAGTTAAGAAATAGATGGACTTGATCGAATGCACCTGTGTCGGATACTCATACTACCTGAGTAACATATAGTGTATGTGCCATGTGTTCCATCTTGTAGTTATAAGAGGAAGAGTGTTGAGATCCTTTTAGGACTCATCGAAAAGTGCATCTTACTCCCAAATGGATAGTCATTCTGGGATGAAATGAAAATTTCTCTCAAGTTATTGTCTGTTGGTATTTAATTAAACCATCAAACAACTATCTTAGATTTTGTTGGAAGCCAAATGTCATCACATTCCATAAACTAAACCATCTTTTGCTAAGTAAGCTCGAACTAATGGTAGCCAAACGTCTCCTCTTTCCACAAGAAACTCGTGTTTGCACTTATCTATCCCCACAAGAACTGAACCCAACTTTTGCAAGATATCCTGAAACACTAATTTAAACATCTTTAATGCAACCAGCCACAACCAGGGACCAAATTACAAACATCTTAATCAGCAAGATTGAAGGATACTACAATAACATAATGAATTTAGGGCATAAAAGACAATAAAAAAGAACTGTTGTTTAGGGATCAGGAATCAAGATACCACCTGCCTCACTTAATTCCTCCTGGCCCCGCACTCAATTCAGTGGCGTGCAGTCTCTCTCACCACAATGCCAACCAGGAAATGAAGCAGCATTAAGCAGCGGTGCCGCTAAGAGGGGCATTAAAAAAACAGCAGGATCCTCCAGTTCGTATCCCCTTTCCTCCCCTCGTTTTTTTCTCGCAGACATTTCGTCGAACAGGTAGCGGGCGAATGGCCCCGCGCCTCCCGCTGCCGCCCATTCCGCCCCTCGCGGTGCCGCGGGAGGTCCGACGGGCGGTGCGGCTGACGCTCCTGACGGCCCTCACGACGCTGTTCGGCTACGGTCTCTTCCTCTTCTTCGGCTTCCTCAGGGACCTCTTCCGCCGGCTCCTGCTCGATCGCGCTGAGCCCGACGAGCTCATGGTTTCGCTTTCCTCCTTTCTTCTCTCGCCTGAGTTGCCTCCCTTCTCCCGTCGCCTGCGTTCCGGAACTAACCGGTCCACATTTGATCCGTCGCAGGGCTACGCTCCGATTTGCCCGGCGTTCGAGGATTTCTACACCCGCCGAATATATCGCCGCATCCAGGTCCGTCTTCATCCTCTAACGGGTCCGATTAGGGTCCGCACCCGAATAAATATATTTTAATTAGTCACCATGAATTTTTAATTTTAATACAAGTTTTCGATCTAATTATTGGACTTTTAAAAAAGTCCAATAATAATAAAAATTCTCAAAAGTGGCATGGCAGGACTGCTTCGGGCGACCAATAGCTAGTGCACCAGATGCTTGGATCGATGTGGTGGAGCGCAGTTCAAATGACAATAACAAAACGCTTCAGTATGTTTCTTAATTTACACCATCCTTTCTAAATGTTGCATTTTTATGAAACAAAAATATAAATTAAAATGTTTTTTTATATAATCCTAACTATTACGACTGAATTTAATATCTTGAAGTTAAATTATAGAATTGTGAGAAATAAGTTCAATTATAAGGCGAGTGATATCAAATTAAGTTCAATAAGAATTTTAAGTAATAAGTTTGAATAAATTCGATAATAAAATTATGTTTCACATATATTAATATACGTTATATTTAATTAATTCGTTAATTTGTTGTGTTTGGGTGATGAAGCCGGACCTCCAACAAATCCAGATGCCTCAACTTGGGATCGTACAACTACCTTGGCTTTGCAGCTGGAGATGAATTCTGCACTCCTCACGTTCTCCACTCCCTCAAGAAATACGCACCTAGTTCTTGCAGTGCTCGAGCTGATGGAGGTGCGATTTTTTCTTTGTTTATAGAAAAACAAAGAGAAAAGAGAGTTTATAACGCAATCAGATCATTGCAACTCTGTTTGTTTTGTGGATTTGATTGCCAAATATATCAGGGACGACTCAGTTGCATATTGAGCTCGAGGATTTAATTGCAAGATTCGTGGGTAAACCAGCAGCCATCACCTTCGCCATGGGATACGTTACCAACTCTTTCATAATTCCCACTCTAATTGGAGAGGTCTGTGCGATCGCCATCCCTTTTTTTTGTCAATGCAATTTATTGTTACTTCTTTTTTTTTTTTAATATATTCAGTTGATTTGGTTTTAGGGAGGTTTGATCATCAGTGACTCATTCAACCACAATTCCATTGTCAGTGGTTCTCGAGCTTCCGGAGCCACAGTCCAGGTCTTCCAGCACAACAGTGAGCATGAGATGTTTGCTGAAATGCTTGTTAGATTATATTCTACTTCATGAGAATTATTTCTGTGAAAAAATAATTAATTACTAGGCCCATCACACTTGGAAGCGGTGCTGAGGGAGCAGGTTGTGAAGGGCCAACCTGGCACTGGTCACAAGCCATGGAGGAAGATCATGGTCATTGTTGAGGGGGTTTACAGCATGGAAGGGGAGTTCTGCAAGCTCCCTGAGATAGTGGCCATCTGCAAAAAGTACAAGGTTGAGGAATTTTTTGGTAATTTATCCAAAAATGTTTTTGGTTTACAAAATTTTTTCAGGAGCCAACCCATCTATTATACTTTTCGCTGTTAACTGATTACTGTGTATTAGTGCATTGCTGATACTCGCTAGTGTGTCTAATTGTGTTATGCGAGAACTAGGTAATTCTTTAAAAAAAAAAACTATAAGATTTACCAAGTAAGTTGCATTTTTCTTGATAAAAAAATATATTAGAGCAAAGGAGAAGTGAAAGTGAAAGTTTAAGTGTTGGCAAACTGAGATGATAATTTGTGATTCAGGCATACATATACTTGGATGAGGCTCATAGCATCGGGGCAGTTGGTAAGTCAGGCAGAGGTGTCTGTGAATTGCTCGGGGTGGATCCTGCTGATGTTGATATCATGATGGGAACTTTCACCAAGTCATTTGGATCCTGTGGAGGATATATTGCAGCTTCAGAGGTCGATCTAAATTCATCTGCATTTTTTTATAGACTCTTATATATATATATTCCCCTATTATTATGGAACATAACTTCATAGGGCATACAGCCTGAAGTCTAATAGAACATTATTAACATTCTCCAATTTTCTTTGCAACTAATTACCAATATGTGCTTATACTCATACTAATTAAATCTTAAACCTTACCAGGAAATCATCCAATACCTGAAATATGCCTGTCCTGCCCATATCTATGCAACTTCGATGTCGCCACCTGCTGTTCAACAAGTGATATCTGCAATCAAGGTTGTTCTAGGAGAAGACCGATCAAATAGAGGTGAGCATAACATTGGCACCTTTAATCCTACAAATATGATCATGAATCCTACTTGAACTTTATTGTTTGCTTAATCCAGGAGCGAAAAAACTTGCAAAAATTCGAGAAAACAGCAACTTTTTCAGATCGGAATTGAAGAAAATGGGGTTTGTGGTTCTTGGTGACAATGACTCCCCAGTTATGGCCATAATGCTTTATAATTTGGCTAAGCTCCCTGCATTTTCACGGGCATGTTTGAGGCAAAATGTAAGTGATGTTGAGCTTGTGTTTGGTTGCTAGAGCTTTGCAAATGGTGAAAGGATTGATCAGTTGATGATTCAATTACATAAACTTCTGATATTAAAGAAGGACTGATCTTAACTTGTCTGTTTACAAATGTCAATGTCAATAGGTTGCTGTCGTTATCACTGCATATCCAGCAACTCCAGTACTACTTGCCAGGGCAAGAATCTGCATATCTGCTTCCCATAGCAAAGAAGACTTGATAACAGGCTTGAAGGTACTTTTCATTTCCTAAGGGGTATTTGATTCATAGGATGATAGATTCTCAAGAGATTTTACACAAGGTAACATGACAGATGGAATGAGAACTTGACATTTTGATCACACATTAAACCATAGAAAATTGAGACTGACATTTTGGTTCAACAAATGCATTCATTTGACAGAATATCTTTTAAATTCCAATTTTATCACTTATCATTGATCAACTTAAGTTAGTAGTTTTACTATTTTCAGTTTTGTCAATGATTAATGTCACATCATACCAGTATAATTTTAGTATAATATAACATAACATAATGTATTATTGTCTGACTGATTATAATAATACATAAAACAGTAGATTTTATGTTATCATATGTTACTAATATAATGAAATAGATGTTGTATTCAATATAATACGAAACAGATGATATCTTTGCCAATCAAAGTCTGAAGTTTGAGGGAATGTTAAAAATGATCAATTTTGGTGGAATCACACTCAAAAAATGTGGAACCGCCACATTAACAGCCCCCCACGCGATGGTCCCGATGGAAGGAGGTTCATCAAGAGCACAGGTATTAAGTACATGACAGGACGAACACATGCAATGCATTTCTTGGCATTCGAACCCTACCCACTATAGGCAAACTACTATGCATTTACCATTTTGTATGTGAATGTGATTCTCATGGACATATAAGATGTCGTAGAATGTTAGAATAAAAAATTAACCTAACCAAACAAAGAAGTTCGACATTACTAGAGAGCATTCATAAGAATGTTTGTAGATTTCATGACCCAAATAAATCTCCCTACGGTTTCAAGTTTCTACCATGGCACAATCTAAGAAAATAGGATAAAATATTTCTTTGAAAAAGAAAAACCAATCTCATAGTGTGTGAACTAGAGTTGAGATTGATATGGCATTTTCAGGTCATTGGTGAAGTTGGTGGGCTTGTAGGGGCGAAGTGCCTACCTGCCGAGCCAGAGAAGGCCAAGAAGCTGGACTGAGGAGAAGATCTAAGAGGATACAACTATACAATCACAAGAAATGCTGCAAGAAAAATCTTTAACTTTTGCGCATTGGCAATTTGTTTGATTCGTTGAACCCTTTTCCACTTCAGAACTGTATTTTGTTCCTAGTTTTATATGATTCATGTGTACAGTTTCTGTGAATAAACATTCCATTGATTCCTAGAAGTAATTCAAGTGATTGAATAAGTTACTGCTCAAGAAAAAGTTGTGATAGGAGAAGAGTTGATTAGTTCAAGTGTATCTTTTTCGACGAGGCATTTTTTCTTTCCCTTCGAAGTGTTTTTTCTTTATGTGCAAAGGTGGGGGAGTAGTCCATCTTTGATGTTCCTTCTCTCGATGTGGAGACCGATACCGGTTAGGTACTCTCAACTCCTTGTCCACTTCTGTTGTAGCTTCGAATTGTTACTCTTTGGTCAGTGGCAAGTTCGAGATGTTGCCTTCCCTAGTAGGTTCTTGAAGCCTTTCAAGCTTGTCCCACATGGATGTCCAATTGGTTAAAAGATGACAGATTTATTATAATGGGATAGAGATCAATTTTTGATGAACATATACCTTTGAAAAAAATCTCCTCCCACTCCTAACCACGGCTATGATTTACCTCTCTTCATATAACCTAAGGATCAAGTTTATCCCACATGACATTGTACGGTGTCGGTGATAAGAAGCAAGGATGATTTGAATGATTCATATGCAACGAAAGTTCAAATCTCAAATTGAATATTTTCTTTGGAGTTTGAATCATTGGTGATATTGAAGTGTTATGTTAGAATCCATCTGTATAGATTTATCTAATGGATACTTAGATAAATAAAAAAAATTGAAGTTTGAATTTTGGGAAAAATCAATAAAATTGTTTTCTAAATTGAAATTCAAAAATATTTTGTTAAAGATACAATAAAGTTTAAATTGTTTTTTAAAAAACGAATATGAACCCATTCTGTTATTCATTAATTCGTATCTTCGGACCGAATTAAATCAAACCAAAGCCCAATATTGGTGCCGGTTCGTCAGGCTTGCAATTTACCCAGCCCACTCGTCCGAACCCTAAGAAGCGAAAGGCCAATAAGCGCCCCTTTCCGCACGTAGTCGCAGCCTTGCAGGGACCGGCGGGAGGAGCAGTGAGCGAGAGAGAGCGAGAGAATGGCGAGCACGACGGTGGCCTCTTCTCCGAATCCCGAGGGCGAACCGGACGCCGAGGAGCCGATCAAGAACACTGAACCTTTCGGTGCTACGTCCGGCCCCGTCGTTTGCGTTGTGAGGTTCGCTGGAGACTCGCTCGCTGGAGGTTTCATGGGATCCATCTTCGGTTATGGTAGGGTTTCCCTGTTACCTCTTATTCCGTCTATGGTTTTTTATTTTCTAATGATCTTTACGATGAGCTTGAAATCTTGATGGATCGTTGACTGTTGTGTTTGGTTCCTTGTTCCTTCTGCCTCGTTGTTTTGAAACGGAAGATTTGTTTTAATGATATTTCTTAAAAAAAAGAAGAAGAAATTATTCACGCGCATTTCCCAAAGTGGCTCGATAAAGGATGCTTGTTGTTCGCATATAATTTCTGAAAGGTTCAACAAGGAGTGAGCATTGTTTGTGGATATTCTTTGCTTGCAGTAGAAGACAGTGTGTGCCGATTGAAATGCACCGGGTGTATTAGTTGGAATAGTTGGTTTGGCTATCTGGTGCCTTCCCGCCCTCCAATTCTGTTAGACGTTTTCAGTAGTAGTGCATTAAAACTTCACGTTACATAATCTCCTAATTTTGTAAAGACTGACTAATGATTCCATTCGAAATCCCTCAGTGCGTTTTCACTGGCAGGCTACCTTTTTTCAGACTGAAAAATTTAACCATTACTGTTATATGTTAGCATACTTTATCCAATGCGTATGTACTGTTGCCTATTCCAAGTTATATTACCTTAATAAATTGGAATATTTCCACTTCCCATCTCCGGATCTTTTATTCTAACTAATTCCTTCCATAGCCTTTTATCCTTTGAAATCTACCTGGTAGGAGTGACGGAGAGTGGAAATACAAGCAAACAGTTCACATTTCTCTCCTCCTTTCTTTTCTACACTGCCTGGACGGATAGTTATTCCCTAATAGACATATATTAAAGGACTCCTTTTGCCTTCCCAAAGATTCTTTTTTTTCCCCCTGGGAAGTTATGGGCAGGAGTAAAGTTTTATTTTGACAATTGTGTATGTGAATACTTGATCATTCCATGAACGTGGGCCTTGTTTTTTGTAGGTTGGACTAGGCTGCACCTTGTGGAATTTAATCTGCATAAATTGATAATGAGCCTTGCTTTTACTTTTCAATTATAAGAGCTAGGAGCAGATAAACAAACTAGGTAGTTTTATTTGTTTGAGGAGGTGTTTGTTCTGATCATTAAGGAACAAAAATCACAGACGGCAGTAAAGAAAAAAGAAATATATATATATATATATATATATATATATATAGAGAGAGAGAGAGAGAGAGAGAGAGAGAGAGAGAGAGAGATCTGATTAATTTGTTTTCTTTCCTTCATCGATGGAAAATTACACAGAGATATTGAGGTTTGTATCATCAATTTTTTACCGAATCTTTAAATTGTGAATTGTAAGAGAATTCATATCAATTTCTCCATAATATCTCTAAAATTTAGGGTAAATCATTCACTTTATTAAATTTAGATACACACTACATCAGCTGTCGTAAAATTTCTATCATCTTTTTTTTTATTATTATTTTTTTCTCTCTTTTCCAATTTTTTATTGTTTTTTTCCTTCTTATGTAATATCTACTTTTGAAGGGGAGCCTTGGTGCAATGGTAAAGTTGTTGCCATGTGACCAAAAGGTCATGGGTTCGAATCCTGGAAACAGCCTCTTGCAAAAAGCAGGGTAAGGCTGCGTACAATAGATCCTTCCCTGGGACCCCGCATGTCGGGAGCTTCATGCACCGAGCTGTCCTTTTTATGTAATATCTACTTTTCTTTGTTCAATCTATTCTCTTTATTTTTTCTCTCTCCCAAATTAAATGATATTATAATGTTTAAGTGATGTATTTCATTCCCTAAATTTAGAGAAGTACTATTCATGAAATTTAAATTTAGGGAACGGATAGGGTAGCTGATCTGTGTGCAGGAATGCTGATGTGGATACTCTATAAATCATGAATTGTAAGGTTCAAATAAAAAATTCTTAATATTTTTAAAAATAACTCTTGGACTCTGTTTACAGTTTATTTATCTAGACTTATTATAATAAAAATAAAATAATTGTAAAATAAATGATTTCTAACAACTTGGTCCATGATGAGACAACTCTCTTACAACAAAATTTAAAAATCAAATTAAAATTATAAATGCCTATCATTTTTTGTTAATGTGGATTGTCTATGACGTCAAAAATGTGGAGCCTCTCAGAAATCATGCTTGTTCTCAAGCAGAATATTGGCAAAGCCTTGAAGATCTTTGAGGTGAAGATTGGTTTTGCCATTTTAGGCTGGAGTGTTATAGGCAATGATCAAATGTGTTGTGATAGGAAGATCGGGAGTTTGATTGAAAAAAAGAGGAATAACTACTTTTGTTGAAGTCCTTTTTCTTGTAATACATCCTTTAAAAGAATCACAGTAATAGTACCTGTTCCAAATATTTTGATTTCTGCTAAACATCTATTTTTTGCAGTTTCATAAGAAAATGTTTTTGGATACTTTTGCAGGCAAAGGCCTGGTGAGTAAAAAGGGTTTAGTTGGCTCTTTTGCTGATGCTGGTGCTTCTGCCAAGGTTATCTATGAATTACTGTCATTTCTTGTAATTGATTTTGTTTGCAGTTCTTTATTTTAATAGTTGGAAAATGTTTGTAGTATCCATGATGTTCATATCATACGGGTTACCCTCTTGTTTACTGGTTTTAGTTTGCCAAAACCAAGTTAGCTTTGGAGCATCTTGTCATGTCTGACCTTTTGTTGTCTTTCTTGTTTTCTTTTTATTAGACTTTTGCAATTTTGTCTGGCGTACATAGTTTGGTTAGTTGCTTATTGAAGAGATTGCGGGGAAAAGATGATGGTATCCTATCTTTTGCCTATTCAGACATTTGTGTTCATAAATATACTTTGTCCAGTAGCTCAATAGTATATCCACAATTGCTTTTTGCAGTCATCAATGCAGGTGTAGCTGGGTGTTGCACTGGCCTTGCCTTAAGCTTTCCAGGTATTTGTGCGAAGTATTTCTCAATTTTCATATTATGTCTTTTATGGACTTTATAATAGATACGGAAACCAATTTACTTCTTTAACTTGTTTCCATGAATTGGTATGGGTGTTAAAGCTTTGTGAGTTTTTCATCAATTCTATTGAATCCTGCATATATTGGTCGTTCAAATGTTATTTTAACTGAATGAACGGTTAATCTATTTGAGTACATCACCATCATTTCATTGTTGCTTGTTAGGTGCATAATGTATTGGATATACCACCGCCAATAAATTGTCTAGTCTTTGAAACAACTTCCAGAACTTGTGGAACGCCTAAAATTTAGCATAAGTGGTACCTTAAAAATTAGGTTTGGAAACCATCCTTGATCTATATCTTATATTTTACATGTTTACTGTTTTTTCAATTAAAGAGATTGTTTGTCTTAAAAAGTTGATTTCATGCCATTTCCACTATCGATATTAAAGGATATTGAACATTGTGGACCATGATAAACATATTCGAAGATATTGAACATTGTGGACCATGATAAACATATCCAAAGCATTATGGGCAAATGAAATAGCTACTGGTGGGAGATGTAAAAGTGCAAATTGACTTGGAAAAAAGGTTGGATGACCTTCTTGCTGTTGGAGATAAAACACATTTTACTTGGCAATTCGATCATTGACTGCCAGATAAATAGATTTGTTTGTAGAGCCTGGAAGATTTGGTTCTACATTCGATCTCTTGCTTTGCAGAACTTTTGATCTCAAATTGGAACTCAGCATTGTTAGACCAAGTTTGTTGAGTTAATGTGCTGTACTCTTCACCTCCAGAACTCTTTCATGAACAATCAAACTTCTCGGTTGGATTTTGGTTACACTGCAACAGTTCTTACACACCCACGTTTTTCTTTCTTTCTTTCTTTCCTGAAAAAGAAGATTCCAATTGATTTGATGCTTTTATTGCAGGCGCACCACAGGCTTTGGTGCAGAGCTGTCTCACCTTTGGAGCATTCTCATTCATTATGGAAGGGCTTAACAAGCAGCATACTGCATTGGCACAATCTCTCTCTTCTGGTAACGAGGGTGAAAACACCGTGAAGAATCCGATGAATGTTCTTCCTCCCTTCACTCTTCCTCTCCCGCCCAATGTCATGGTGGGTTTTTCTACCTTCTGTAAGTCCTTGCCCAAGCCGGGCAGTCACGGTACATGGTGAATAATGCGAAATGGTCAGAACATCCAACAGGTACATGATAAATGTGACTCTTATCTTTTTTTGTTTTTTTGTTTTTTGTTTTTGTGCTCATTAAGACTTCAAAGCATGTAAATGGAAATCAATGTTGAGTAGAGTCACAGAGGGGTGATTTAATCAACATTTTATTTACTAATTCTGTTGCCAACTTTGCTGATACATGACATCTGTATGCTGTGATCACTGACCCAAATAAATTTTTATTTTTTAGTTTTCATGAATATTTTTTTTAAAAAAAATTGTTTGTTTTAAAAACATCTGCTATTCCAAAAAAAAATATTTTTACAAATTATTGCTAATTAATATCGAATATAATATTCTTTGTACGTACTTTACTTGAAAAGGCATGGAACTGAGGCGATGGTTAAGGTGTTTTTATTAATTTTTTCAATGATTTATATTTTTATTAATAGAATAAATTTCAAATAGAATGTAAGATAGGAATAATTGTTTGACCAAATAATATTTTGATAGAGATTAGGGAAATAAAATGTTGAATAACTTGTAAAATTATTTAATATGTTATTAAAAATAATAAAAAAATAATTTATCAATGAAGGTAAATTTTCTTTTACAAAATATGAGAAATGTATAAAATTTTATAAACTATAGGGATATTAATTAATCAGTCATATTATAAAATTTTTAGAAAAATAATAGAAAAAAAAAGTAAGAAAAGAATACCATGATAATCGAAAATTAATTTAGATTTATATTTAAAAGGTGAACAATAAAAATTATATATTTTCTCATTTAACTAACTAAAAAATATTGAAAGTAAAAATAAAATTTACACATGTTATTCATTGACATAGAAAAAATTTATGATGGAATCATGATAGAAATTATATGGATAATTTTAAAAAATAGATGTGTTAACATAGTATATATTGAATTAATTGATTTTAGGTGGATTAATTAAAGTATTTCTAATAAAGATGATGACATCAATGATTAATTGTAAGTCTCCATTTTTTTATATTAATCATGAACAAATTTACTGGACACATTAAAAATATAGTACTGTGATGTATGTTATTTTTGAATGATATTATTTTGATAAATAAAACACATGAAGGAGTAAATGTTAAATTAGAATTTTGACAAAAAATACTAGAAGTGAAAGATTTAGGTTTAATAAATAAAAATAGAATATATGAAATTTAAATTTAGTAATATTAGACGTAATGAGATAATTGTTAAGATAGAAAATGATAAATTGTCTGGAACCGCTTTATGTATTTAAGATCATTTTTGTAAAAAGATGGAGGGATTGAGAGAGATGTTTTACATAGAATACAAATATAATAGTTGAAATGAAGGATGACATCAGATGTTTAATATGATTGTAAAATACCTTTAAAATTTAACATAAAGTTCTACAAAACAACGACTAAACCTACTATGTTTTAGATGCTAAATGTTAAGTTATGACTCGAACACATAAGTATAAATTAAGAATTGTAGAGATGAGAATGTTCTCGAACACATAAGTATAAATTAAGAATTGTAGAGATGAGAATGTTCTCGAACACATAAGTATAAATTAAGAATTGTAGAGATGAGAATGTTAAGGTAAATGTGTGAACATAACGAGAATAACTAGAATAAGAAATAAACATTAAAGAGAAAGTCGAAGTTCATCTATTAAGGAAAATCTCCAAGAGACATATTTAAGATGGTACGAATATATACTTAGATGACCAATAAATATTTCGGTTAGGCCATGTGAAGCTATGAAAAATACGTACATCAAGCGAGTAAGAGGAAAAAAAACTTGACTAATAATGATAAAACAAGATATAATTCATTTAAATATAGATGATGATATATTAATGGATAAAGTTAATGACATAGAATGATCAATATCCTTATCTAGTGTGATAAGATTTTGTTATTGTATTTTATTTGAAAAATGTGTTTTCCAAAATAATGTAAGTTGTTCTTTCATATATATATATATATATATTTCATGAGTACATAGTGTAATCAGTAAAAAAAAAATCAAATTGGGAAAAAAAATTTAGATGCACACGGGTTGTGCGGCGTCATGTGAGCATATCAAAACTCTCTCTCTATATATAATTTTGATACTTTACACACCCTTATATGAGCACCAGCATACATGGTTAATTTGACATAGTCCAAACTTATTATTATTTTTTTATCTCTTAGTTCCATGCAACACTTTTCTCTCTTCTTCATGTAAGCAATTATTTTCTCTTTTCTACATGTAAAATGATGATGGTTGTATAAATCAGTACCAGCATTGGTCTTTAAAAACCACCACTAATAGTGTTGGTGATAATCTCAACTAGTGCGGGTTTTAATTTAAGAGGAAAGAGAGAAAAATTGATGCATGTAAATAAAAGAAGAATTAAAAAAAATTAGATTTTAATTGTGTCAGGATTTTACTCACGGTTGCACAGGAAGCGTGGGGTAGCATTACCAAATTTTAAAAACTGTTTTTTAATAATGTATTTAAAAAAAAACAGTTATGCCTTTAATATTTCTGCAAATAGTATTTATAAAATTACTATGAGAACTTTGCGGATGAGATTAATATTTAGAAAATATTTATTTTTTATTTGGTAATTCAAATATCTAACTTTTATTATCGGATTAATCGCTAATCAATCTAGTTCATGAAAATATTTTATCCGCTACTCGAATAAATCAATAAGCATAGATGAACTAATATCATAAGTTTTTTAAATTCTCCGGATATAATATATTCAAGATAAAATTAAGGAGCTCGTTCCATCTTTTACCATCACAACAAAACCTCGGTACTATTTTTTATAATTCATGCATGTAAAATGGAAAGATAATCAATACTTGTAAAAAATGATCCATTTTTTTCATAAACATTCATTCAGAAAGATATTATATAAATAGTTCTTATAATTTATCACACTTGAGGAAATATGACGCAATGATTAATCAAATGTCACCCGTGGACTTAATTAATGGGCCGAAGTAGAAAAAATAATCAGGGCAGTCTTTAAAGGACCAGACGTTCCCAAATTCTTCCATACAATCGCATCGGGTCATTTCTTCGGTTTAGGGTTTGCGCCGTGGACTTGGAGGACAGAGAGTTGGGAGGATTCCGCGAAGATGGTATGCAATTCTCCCCTCCTTTTAATTTTTAATTTCATGGATGTACATGCTTGGTTTCTATCGTTTACCCTTTTGATATTTCAGCCGTCACATAAGACGTTCAAGATTAAGCAGAAGCTAGCAAAGAAGATGCGCCAGAACCGCCCCATCCCCCACTGGATCCGCTTGAGGACTGACAACACCATCAGGTTTCTCGCTTTCCGTCACTTCTCTTTATTTTGATTGTCTTAACTTCCAGTTCTTCATAATCTTCCTGTTTTTTTTACATCATTAATAGGTATAACGCCAAGCGCAGGCACTGGCGTCGCACAAAGCTAGGGTTTTAGACGATGGTTGACTTTCTTCGATGCCGTAATTATTGATCTAGACTATATTTCCGTTATGGTTGATGGGCTGTTGTTGTTCGGCATTGATCAATATGGACAATTTGTGGAGGACTTCATCTATTGGAATGATCTTTAGAGCTTCTTTGGTGAATGTTTCGATAGTTACGATCTCTATTTGTCATGTTATTAATTTGAAATTGCAACGGGCGGTCTAGTGGTTCAACATCTCAATTTTGTGATTTTGTCATTTCAATGGAGGAGAAAAATGTCTTGTAGTGCGTTGTAGTTGAATATTCAACCGTGAATATTTGGAAGATTGTAGGGTGCTTAGAACAGTTTCGTTAGAATCATCGGTTCAATAGTTAGGAATAGATGATTCAAAATTACTGACTTGACGGTTCAAAATCGTTGATTCAACCGTTCTTGGGATCAACCCTCAACTGTTCAGGACTATTATAGTTCAAGATTTCTAGATGGTTCATCCAGGTTTAAAATTATTATATTAAAAAAATAAAATAATAAATTCATAAAAAAAAATTCACTTATTTAAGTTGTATACGTATCTTAAAAAGTATAGAGGAATTAAAATTCATATAGTTCTTTTATCTTTTACCCCTTTATCTTATAAATTGATGTTATTTTTCCATTTTCTATTCATGTAGTATTTGTTTATTTAATATTAATTTTTTCGACTCCTTCATTTCAAGGTTGTATCTTTTGATTTTTTTTATTCGGCTCTGGTTCAATCGTCGAGTAATATTTGAACTTGCAATGAGTCGGCAGATAAAGTTGATCATCATTCAACTATATTACCGTCGATATTGAACGTTTATTTCACGATAATTATTAACATTGGATAAGTTAAAAAAAAAATTTGTCAATGAGAATACTTTGAGTCTTTTATAACCACCACTTAATATCAAAATACGCTTTGAGCTTCAGTAAAATTTAAAAAAAAATCATAAAATAATTCTCGTATCATTCTTTTAATAAAGTTTATTTTTTTAAGTTTTAAAAATATTAGTTTGTATTTATATTTTATACTATATTTTTTTATAAATTTAGTATAAATAATTTCTAATATTATATATAATATTATTATTTAAGGTTTAAAGTAAATGTAACTAAATAAATGTTAAGAATACGAAAAAAATATTTTTCCTATTTTATTTTTTATTACTAATATACAAGAAAATAAAACTTCCTTATTACTATTTTCATTTAAAACTAATATTATAAAAAAAATCTAAAACCAAATGAAAAATAAGATAATAAAAAACATAAAGTTGTTCGGTTATATAATTAAATATTTTAAAAACATAATAATTTAGTGAAGATTAATATATATATTAGTATTATTAATATTTTATAAAAAAAAATATAATAATTTTTTATATGGAATGAATCTGGCAACAAATAATATGTTAAATTATAATTTTTTTTAAAAGTTTCATTCTATTATTTTTACAAAATTTACTATTTTATTATGGAGGAATGCAACTCTAAATAAGAAATAACAGTTCTAATTGATTAAACCATAAATAATATGGCTGACATATAAATTTTAATTCATCAAAATACTAGCGATAATAGAATTAGCATTTTTTAAATTATATTAAAAATATTTTATAAATTAATTCTTATTTTTCTAAAATTTATTAACATAATAATTGTAAGATGTTGTGAGCACCATGTGATTCATCAAAAACTCTGATAATTTTTTTCAAATATTCCAAGAATTATCGATCAAATAAAAGTACTCATATTTGAATATATTTGTCGATTACTCTAAATACCATAACATAAAAAAACTTTATTCATTAATTTACTAAATTCTTCAATAAAATTTTTCCTTTATTTTTTAATGTTTTAATTATACAAGGAAGTGTAATTTTAGTAATACTTTTAATAGATTAAGAATTTCTTCATAAAAATTTTCATAACTGAATAAAAGATATTATACGGAAACAAATCAAAGATATTCTACCGAAACAAATCTAGCTAATGATTTTAAAATTTATTATCAAAATATAAAAAAAAAACAGAATCAATATTTTCATTAGTAGGAAATCTAAATAATTATGATTGAGAACGGTTAATTCCATATTCCATCAAGTACTTCATTTCTATGTGTCGTTTAAATAATCCATAATCGTCGCTGATTTAAAATTTATAGGAAGCATTACAATCATTACATTTTGCATGACATTCTCAAAATATTTAATAAAAATAGAAAATTTTAAAAAAGAAACTTCCTTAACCCTAGAAGTAATTGTATCAGTAGTACTTGTGTTTCAGGTATTGGAAGTTGCTCGATCTCTTCATCGGTGGATTGAACGTTGAACTCATTCGGATTGGACTCACTATTTACTCCCCCCTTTCGAGATTAAGGTGATGAACCTTCTCACCCTCGGCCTCCTTCCATTATAATCAAAACATGGAATTGGAGTTCAAAATGTATGGAGATTGCGGAGTTCAAAACGTATAGAATTATCGATCAAATAAAAGTACTCATATTTGAATATATTTGTCGATTACTCTAAATACCATAACATAAAAAAACTTTATTCATTAATTTACTAAATGCTTCAATAAAATTTTCCCTTTATTTTTTTAATGTTTAATTATACAAGTAAGTGTAATTTTAGTAATACTTTTAATAGATTAAGAATTTCTTTATAAAATCTTTCATAACTGAATAAAAGATATTATATGGAAACAAATCAAAGATATTCTACCGAAATAAATCTAGCTAATGATTTTAAAATTTATTATCAAAATATAAAAAAAAAAACAGAATCAATATTTTCACTAGTAGGAAATCTAAATAATTGTGATTGAGAACGGTTAATTCCATATTCCATCAAGTACTTCATTTCTATGTGTCGTTTCAATAATCCATAATCGTCGCTGATTTAAAATTTATAGGAAACATTACAATCATTACATTTTGCATGACATTCTCAAAATATTTAATAAAAATAGAAAATTTTAAAAAAGAAACTTCCTTAACCCTAGAAGTAGTTGTATCAGTAGTACTTGTGTTTCAGGTATTGGAAGTTGCTCGATCTCTTCATCGGTGGATTGAACGTTGAGCTCATTCGGATTGGACTCACTATTTACTTCCCCCTTTCGAGATTAAGGTGATGAACCTTCTCACCCTCGGCCTCCTTCCATTATAATCAAAACATGGAATTGGAGTTCAAAACGTATGGAGATTGCGGAGTTGAAAATGAGAATAAAGAAGATATATATGTGTGGAAACAATAAAATAAGCTTTCTATCTATATAGAGTTTGGAGAGGAATAAATATTAAATCATAGCTATTAATAATGGTCAAATAATGTCAACTGTCAAAAAAAAAAAAAAAAAACTCCAACGCCTAGAACACCATTGGTTCTAATAGTTGGAACCTGCCCGTTCCAACATTAAAAGAAAGAAACAAAAAATAAAATAAAACTTGAACAGACGAGCTAAATTGGCTATTAACCATCGTTTTGACAATTTTTCTAGGTTGGAATGGTTACAATTTCTAATCCAAAACCAGGTCAACAGATACCTCATCCGTTGACCCAGTTACAAGTTTGGACCAGATCCGATTCAGACACGACTTGTGGTCGGATTTACATCCTAGCCTAGGGCAAGTTATCCCAAGGAAATGAGTGAAGAATAAGAGTGGTTATAGTACAAAGAAAAAAAATACTTGTCCTAGTATCAAGGTTGACCAAGTTGTTCACACACATCAACTTTGTGATAGAACAGTGTCAGTTTAATTAGGTGACGTTTGGTTTAGAAGTTTGGGAATGAGGGCATGGATTCATTCTCAATCCTTGTATTTGGTTGATGGGAATGAAATCAACATTTTGAAATGAAATCTAAAAATTTGGGTATGGATGAAACTCACCCTTTCCATTGGGTTTTGATGGAATGAGAATAAGAAATAAGTTTTGGATGAAAATACCCTTAGTATATTTGTTTAATTTTCTTTCATTTCACTCTCTCCCCTTGTTCTCTCTCATCATACTTTGTCTCTCCTCATTGTATCATCATATTTTCTCTCTCAACATACTTTCTCTCTCATCACACATTTTCTATCATTTTCTCTCAGTATTCTTTCTCATCACACACTTTATCTCTCATTATTTTCTCTCTTTTCATTCTCTCCTCATTTTTTTCATCATACTTTCTCTCTCCTCAATCTCTCTTACCATACTCTCTCTCCATATTTTATCTCATCATATTTTCTCTCTCTTCATTCTCTTTCATCACACTCGCTCTCTTCATTCTTTTTCATTACATATTCTCTACCATTTTTCTCTATATTCTCTCTCATTATTTTCTTTTTCTTCATTCTCTCATCATTTTTTTCATCATACTTTCTCTCTCAGCATACTTTCTCTCTCTTCAATCTCTCTTACCATATTCTCTCTTAATATTTTCTCTATCACACTTTCTCTCTTTTCATTCTCTTTCATCACACACTCTCTCCTCATTTTCTCTTATCACACTTTTCCTTTATTCATTTTTTCCCATCATACTTTCTCTCTCATCACATTTTCTCATCTTATTTTTTCTCCTCAATCTCTCATTTTCTTTTATCAGATTTTCTTTCTTTTCATTTTTTCCCATCACTTTTTCTCTCTCAACACACTTTCTCTCTCATCATACTTTTTATATTCTCAATCTCTCCTATCACACTCTCCCTCCTTATTTTCTTTCATCACATTTTCTCTCTTTTCATTTCTTCCCATCACATTTTTTCTCTCATCACACTTTCTCTCTCATCATATGTTTCTCTCACATTCAACTTTCTCTTCCATATAATTTTTTTCCTTATTTTCCTCTAAGGATAAAAAAAGGAAATTTAGGTTAATTCCGATTGAAAATATTAATATAAACTAACCAAATATTATTTTTAAGAATGATACTCAAGCTCATATTCATTCCCATTCTGATTCCTATGAGAGAAACAAATGCCACCTTACTTGTACAAAAGAAATGAGAGATAAAAAAAATAAAATTATATATAAATGCTAGAATTTTGTATGTAGTTTTGCAAATTTTCTTTTATAAGAAAACTGGGTAGAACAGGAGTAGAGAGTTAAAGAATTTGACAATCGCCGAGTTTATTTATTATTGAACGAGGGACGGTTGTTACCGTCCCTTGTTTTTTTTTTCACTCAAAAAAATTATAAAGAAATTGTAGTTCATGCATAACCATATGTTGCACCCTTGCCAAGATGGATCGCTTCCGAAGCCACCTCCGCACACAGCCTTGGTAGGATTGATTATTATTATTATTTTAATAATTTTTATTTTTTATATTTAAAGTATTTTTAATAATTTAAGATATTTTTAAAGTATTTTTGATAATTTTTCTTCTGATATTTTCCCAATTTCATCTTTTTTTATGAAGATAATTGTTATTCGCGTCAGTTATTAGAGTTGACATATTTA
Organism: Zingiber officinale; assembly: GCF_018446385.1. Taxonomy (NCBI): domain Eukaryota; kingdom Viridiplantae; phylum Streptophyta; class Magnoliopsida; order Zingiberales; family Zingiberaceae; genus Zingiber; species Zingiber officinale. The sequence continues at coordinate 10,314,013 of NC_056000.1, read as the reverse complement.
GATTGAGAAAGTCGAACGTCAAATTCAATAGAAGATCGTCATGGTTGTAGTCACTGTCGCAACAATAAATAGATTCCGATTGAGAAAATCGAGCACCATAGTTGAGAATTTACAAAGACAAGTTATAGATTTAACTCGAAGTATAGCAGCGGAGACACGAAATCTTGAAGATCGTGAGGTACATGGTCGAGAGAATCTTAGATTTCGAGTTGATTTATCTGAATTTTCTAATATGTCATATACATATAATTTTGTTGATTGGATTATAAAGTTAGTAGTTTTTTTTTACTATAAGCAAGTTCCGTATAGGATGAAGGTGAAATTGGTTGTCTTAAACTCTGCCTTGAAACTCCAAACTCTAGCATCGTCATGATGGGAGTACTTGTAACGCTCATGAGACAGACAAGGCAAGATCAAGATCACAGATTCGAAAAAGATGAGAAAGAAGATGAAGAGTCAATTTTTTCTCTTTGGTTACTCTCAAACTTTATTCCAAGGACAATTAGGATTCACCATAGAGGATATAGCTTCGACGCACAAGAGGTTCTTGACGGATTCGAAGATGATTTGGAGGATAAATTTGATCCAAAATAAATCGATGAATCTGATACGCTATAAGTCGTGGAAGATACTATAATTGAAGAGAAATCACAATTTCAAATTGGAGACGAGGTTAAGGCGATTAATGATCAAGTTTAGAATGATGATGAGGTAGATGAATTCAACAACGACGAAGTGCTTGATGATGATCCTTTATTTGTTCTAGATTCACAGTATGTGCAACAAGGTAATTCTGAAGAAATCCAAAAATCTCATCGTCGTCAAGGATTATGTTGCACATGTGAGAAAATACAAGAAGTGATTGAGAAACGTGAAGATGAACAAGAATAACATCCATGATGTCGAGCTCGTCTGCGGATTAACGAGAATTCCAAAAGTCCAACGACTACTAGTAAATTTACAAATAGATACATTTTTTCTTGGGTTATCATCTGAAGCTATTCTAAATTCTAAGATGAGTTCTCATGACTGCATAATAATAATAATAATAATAATATTATTATTATTATTATTATTATTTTTGATAATTTTTATTCTTTAAGTGTTTAAGGTAGTTTTTTATATGTTCTATCTTTTTTATATTTTGAGTCGATTTTGAATTTTTAGGATAGTAAATGTTAATAATTCTTTCTTGAAATAGATAAGAATGATAATTTATATATTAGAATTTTTTATTTTATTTTGATGTTAAAGAATATAATCTATATAAACACCTAATAATCCTCCACTCTTAATAACTTTTCAATTTTTAGATAATTTCTCTTTGTTTTAAATAATTTCTCTTCTAACATCACCACCACTCATTGTTAGTTGAGTCCAGATCCTGATCCCGTAATCTCTAATTTTTTTTCTAATCTTTTAATAATTTGCATGTTGGATCATAATCAAAATCTGATTAAAATTAACTACGATCTCTCATGAGTCATCTTTCCATCTAAATTATAATTTTGGATTAAGTTAGACGGTCAAAGCCGCCTACAATGACAAATTGTATGGTATTGAATAGGGGAAGGCCACCCATCAGATTGTCTAATTCCACATAAAATTATAATCTAAATGAATACAAAAATATCATAACTAATTTTAATTAGATTTCAACTATAGTTATGACGTATGAAAGGGACCAGACCCTCGCCCCTACCGCTGAGGCCCTCGCCGAAGCCAGATTTAAGAAAGTGACCGCCGCGACAATAATTCCTCTCCAAGCTTCTTGCTGGCCAATTGTCTCCTAAAGGTAGAGGCGGCTACGAAATTAGAATTTAGAAATAGAATAGCACTACAGCAGATGGAGCCCAGGTCAGTGTAGAGGCGTCGGGCTATAATCAAGAGCAATTTGGTCCTCTATTTCAATATTTTACAGTTTTGATGAGGGCTAAATTTTGATTGAAAGCCTTTCAGTGGGTTGATTCCAAATCAATGCCTGTGATCTTTTTTATCATGTAAATTGTAAATAATGAATCTGACTAAGGTAATACTGCTCTTTTTGATACCAAATCAACACATCCATTAACTAGGCCCCCTCAATAGATCCATGTTATATAGGTAGTATTGCTACTGAATTTTTTTATATTTACTTTTTCAAAAAAAAAAAAAAATTAACCATATGTGGATTAATTGGAGAAGTGTGCCTTTCCTCGCCCAACTGAACCATAGCAATATTTGACACTATTCTCTGATCATCATTATGTTTTATATTATTATATTGTCATTAGCAGATCATTCAGTTAACTGACACTTCCAGATACTAACATAGTAGTGGAAAGTCCAGAACCGTAGTACGTTATTCACTAGTAAACTGATAATTGTGCCGATGTTTCTCAGCTGGTTGCAAGAAAAAAAAAATCAAGAAAATTATAGAAGAATGATGGATGCTAAAAAAAAAAAGGTTGAAGAGCCATCACGAATCTCATGGATTATGGACACAAGCTTCTGCAAATTTAGCCCTCTTTTAGTTGGTGAATGACTCCACAAGTTGGCCTTGCTGCTAGAAATTATCCTTCCTGAGGAAATGAAAGTAACATTATTCTTAACCTGCCAGCGATTTCGGCGAAGCCTGGCCTCAGCTCCGGGTCAGTGGCCCAGCATTGCTCCATAAGTGATCTCCACTCAGCATCACAAGATTCAGGCACAGGAGGTCGCAGCGTGCCCTCCAGAATCCCACCTGCTCGAAGTTGAAAACAAATGAGCAATTGTCTGAAAACATCCTAGTTATTTTAGACTATATCAGTGCTTCATATAATCTTTTTTCTTAAAAAAGATCCAAACATATCAGTTGCTAACTGCTAACTGCACTCAAGTTTGCCTTGGCATTGTCGATAATGGAGTATTAGTGAATCAAACCACCTATAATGGCTCCATAATGCATGTCTTTAAACGGTTCATCTCCAGTGATGAGCTCCCACATCACAATCCCAAAGGAGAATACATCTACCTGATGAAAACAAAGAAAGGAAAAAGGTTATATTCATTATACTTCATACGTGGTTAACTCATTTCCAAACTTCTGATAAAATGACAAGTACATATGGACCATAAGATAAAAATGCAAGGATTTTCTAGGAATAACAGAATAGACAAACTTTACTTTCTCAGTGTAGTGGGCATCTTTGCCTCGAAGAAGCTCTGGAGCCATCCAGGGTACAATTCCTTGCATTCCACTGGACACCAATGCCTTGAATTTTATTTTTGAGAGAAGATAGCCAATCTGCAATAGGTGACCAGGACAGAAAAAGCTCATAGATGCCAGTGCATCCAATCTCAAGAATCTTACTCAAAAATGCAAAGCAGAAAATAAAGCTGTCACAAGAACAAGGGTCAATGCTATGCCATCTGTGTTTCTAATGTTAATAATAACGACACAAAAATGCCGAAGGAAGCACATTAGGGGTTGGGACTAAACAATCCTCTTGATCATTGGAAGACTCCCACATAGGTTCCCCTCCAGCAAGCCGCAAGTGAACTCAATGCCAAACACAAGCATCTAGAAATTATGGGAGCTTGCATGCACCCCTAGTTTTGCTGGAACTTCAACACTTGATTTCATTTCCAGCAAAATGTTAACTTTGTGACACGGAAGAAAAATGGCAAATTACAAAGCACTTCAGATAAACGATGCATGGTCTATTTAAACCAAAGGGAGGAGAGAGAAAGCAAAGAGAAGTAACAGCCCTCCCATGTTTACTCCAGAACTACTACAATGCTTTAAGTGTGCAAAACTAATATGGTTAAGGTAGTTACTCCCCATCCTAGAAACTGATATAAAAAAATCAGATACAAGATATAATAAATAATTTGCCATGACTAATGAAAAACACAACAAATATGAGCGAATCAAAATTCTGCATGAATTATAAGTATACCGATATCGCTACATTAAGAATTTGACTCGAAAGAAAACCAACCATATGCAGTAAGTGCCTTCTAACCCCCGAGAGCCTTAATGTGCACTATCAATTGATCATAGGATAAGAACTCTCAAATGCTTAATTGCTCTAGTGTTAGGCACCCCCATACTTATACTAGCTAAATCCTTTTTTATTTCATTATTATAAAAAATAGGTTAATTGACACTTTCAAACAAAAGTTCTTATGATGATAAAAAATAATTATCCAATTGATAAAATACTTAATTGTCTCATTAGACAGATATTTGACAGGTCAAAAAGGCAATTTGAGATATCTATAGATTTTTCTCAACAATGTCCCACTTTGACCAAATTATCAAATAACAAGTTTATATCAAACTTAATATTTAATTTAAACAAATCTGAAAACAAGAGACGTAGCAATATTGCATTTCTAAGAGAGTACTTAGTTTGTCTTGAAGGGCTTATATTGACATCGTTTTAGGATGAGAAATTGCTCTAGCGTCCCTTCACCTGTTGTACAGGGAATAAATAAAATTGAGAGGGAATAAGTAAAAGTATTCCATATTCTTCCTTGGTAAGAAGTCTAATATATGCCCAGACTTATATAAGATCAAATATAATATTCATTATGGATGCTAGAGAGACATCAAGGTGATCAAGGCATTACTCATTCAAAAACTGGAAAAAAAAAACATTTACATTACCTACAGGGCATGAAAGGTTATGTGTGAACTACATTAAGGGTAAACAAATTATTAAGATAAATAAAACAATTGGAGAACTCAAGATATGTAAAAATCAGTGAGCCGTAATCTACAAAGCCTGTGAAGTAGCCTTATAACATGTTATGTATTCAGCTTCAGATGTGGACATAGCTATTAGCTTTTGCTTTTTTACTCTTTCACAAGATGGCAGCACCACCTGCTAATAGAAAAATGTATCTCGTAGTGCAACATAATTTGCATCTGAATATTCAACCATTCAAAGAAAGTCTGAATGTCTGAATCTTAACAGCTAACCTTTCATTTGTGCCATCAGTGAGTGGATTCAAAATCAATAGGTGATCCTAGAACACTCTCATATTGGTATTATGTTGGCTAATTCCATTTCAAAGGCATTAGTTAGAAGACACCTATCTCATATGGTTGATTTTATTTCAAGTCAATAGGTAGAAAGGTTAAAATTGTAAGGTCAAAGTGTGGCAGAGAGTATTATGGGAGGTAACTTCAGGAACAGGGTAGAATGCATCAACGTTAGATGCCTTGAGAGCCATGGCAAAATAGTGTCACCAAAAATGTGAAATTGCACCTTGATGGACATGGTGAGGACTATAACTAGTAGGCTCTTCTAGACCCACTCCCAAAGGGGAAAGTTTTTAGTTGTTCTTTAAGGGTTTCAGTTACAGTTTTCCCCCAACAAAAACCTCTTTGGAGTTGTAAAAACACTTGCAAAAATAAATGCATTCTTTTAACACAAACCATACAATCTTACCTTGCATATTGGACGTTCAATATCCCCCAAATTAACAAGCAAATTTTCACTTTTCAAGTCGAAATGTATGACATTTTTACTGTGAAGGTATTCCATGCCAAATGCCACATCCATAGCAATAAGCAGACACCTGCGCCTATCAAACATCCTGCTCAAAGATAGTAAAGTCAAATTCTATCCTAATAATATGAAAACCTTAAATTATGCAATTGTTTCTTGCACAAGGTAATAGGAGAAACAAAGGTACTTCTCATTTTTCAGCAAAGCACACCGAAGCGAACCATTAACCACGAACTCTGATACTGTTGCAATGGATCCACCAGGGCCATCCAACACAATTCCATAGAATGCCACAACATTTGGGTGATGCAAGTTAACAAGTTTACAAGCTTCGTTCCAAAAGTTAGTTTTCTGAGGGTATGAATAAACACATATAAACATGGAAATTAAAGAAACAAAATATAGCAAGCAATTTGTGAATGACTGCACATACTGCATGCTCCTGCTCTGATGGCTTCCCAGCAAAAACCCTATCACTGATCCTTTGAATCACAACATCTGAACCTCTCCACTTGCCATGATACACAGTCCCAAAAGTTCCAGACTCAAGCTCTTTCAACTCTTCCAGTTCACTGTTCTTGATTATCTGAATCAAACACTACAGGTTTAAATACTCACCAAAGTAAAACCAACACTATCCATTTGAAAACACAAATTTCAAAAAGAATTAGAGAAACCAAAAAATGCTGATTTTCCATCATCAAACCTGAAGATGTCCAAGACCATTTCTATTGTGGAAAGTGTACTTTATCTTCTCTGATTGTTTGGCCTTGACCATCTGCATTAAAATGATTGTTGGTTCCTAATAAGAATGGCAGTGTTAATGTTGTGAATATGTAAATCACCTCAATTTGGTCATGTTTGTCTTTGTTATTCTCAGTTGTCCCACATTCTTTATCAAAACAAGGAGTTCTCTGTTTTGCTTCAAGAGAGATTAAAGCAGGTACTTGCATGTCACATGGCTGCAGTTCCAGCACTGCTGATGCACTCCCTTCGGAAGTTTGAATTTCTTGCTTGTTATGAACAACTGTTAAATTTTTGACAAGAGAGAAAGATGTTTACAATGCATTAAGTTAAGATATAATAATTGGATGTTTTCTAGAGCCAAAGAGAGAGGGATCAACCTTTAAATGAAGCAAGATCTGTGGTTGAATCAATGTTAGGAGGGATAGGTAAGTTGCACAAGATATCTTCAGCAGGAACAGCAACCGTAGAGCTCAAAGGACAAACTTTATTGTGCATGTCCATAGCTATTGAGTCTTCGCTTGAAATATCGCCAGATACTGGAGGCAGAACTGATGTAATTCCTATATCTTTCTGCACTTCTTTGTTGCTGACAAGTGAGTCAAAGTCAACAACTTGCTGCAATTGGTCGGTGTTACTTGGATGGCAATAAGTGTAATGTTGATCACCGTCCCTTTGAATGATAGCTGGGACACTAAATATGTTCTTGGAGACTAAACTAGGAATCTCGTCACTCAAATTGACAATGGGATTCTTGTTGATGTCATTGTCACTGAAACTATGATCCACATTCATGCACATCCCTCTTGGTCCATCTTTGGCTGCAGGATAGTATAGATACTGTCCATGGATCCTTGACATAATTGGAATCTGACTAGTGTAAGCAGGTTCGACATTCTGAAGGTAAGCAACATCCATAGGTGCAGATGTCTGTTGATTAATCAACACATCATCATTTGCTTCTGGAGCAACTGCAGGATTACTAACAGGATTAATAACAGACAGTTTATTCCCCTGATCCTGTATTCCAGTGTTAAGAGTGTTCACAATAATCAGTGGTTGTTGTTCAGGCTTTAAGTACTTGGATGTGTCGACATCGGGGATTCCATTTGGTCTCAGCAGGTTACTAGAATCTGAAATTCCAGGTTTACAATTGCCATGTGAGAATGTGCTTGCAGTTCTATGACTTGGTTGTCTATTTGTTTCATAATCTGAAGTTCCAACTAGATTATTATTATCCACAAAAGCATTATCAAAAATGAGTGATTGATTACTGAAGTTTTGACTAACAGGATACTTAAGAAACACATTAAGCTCTGGCAATAGCATTCGCTGTTGCAAAGAATCCCCTACTGTAGAATTTGGTAGAACCAAGGATGCTCCACAAGGTTCAAGCATAGTTGGTTGGATGAGTTTCTCTGGGTTGATGTCCAAGGATAGTGGCCCATCAGCCTTTGTTTGCAGAGAGTTTGATTCACAAGATTTGTGCAAATTAATTTCAATTATGTATGATGATTGTGGGTTGTTTTCCATGCCCACAGAAACTGGTGGTATCAAATCCCTATCAAGATCCACATTGGATACACTTATAATTGTCTTCTCGCTCTCTAGTGATGTCTCAGTTGCAGTCTTACTAATTTCAGAGGTGTTTGATGGAGCTGCAGCTACTAAATTATCAGTTTGTGTCCCTGTTTCAGTTTCTAGTGTTCCAATATCTGTTAGCTGAGGAGCTTGCATGCTTGTCAAATCCTCTGAATGCTGACTTTTCAAGATTGCATTAGCTTCGGGAGCAATGCCATTAAGCTTATTGCCTTGCTTCTTTACCAGAATCTCTGAATGAGCATGATGTAAAGATCTCTGACACAAAGTACAATCATCCAATCTCATTGTTGAATCATTCAGGGAAAGCAAGCTTGCAGAAGGCAATGGAGGAAGTAGGAACACGGGTTGATGCTTTATATCACCAGAAAACTTCACAGCCGTGACAAGATTAGGATTTTCCAAATGCAGGGCATCATTGGGGGTCACTGGCGCATATGTTTGTGCGGGAAGACTAAAATGGTTGACCGGAGGAGGGAAGCCCATTGCTAGAGAACTCCTCATTAAGGCATGTTGTGCATTGACATATGTTTCTGGTACACAACCTTCTAAAGAAGGAAATCCAAATTGGCCTGAACTCAATTTGTTCATCTCATTTGAAATTGTACGAGGCCGTTCTGGTTGATTTGAAGTCAACAACTCTATTTCGCTAGCAGAATCAATTGCTGGCTGCATATTTTTGTTATGCTGCTCGTTCGAAACCCAGTTGAATGAATCATGTGACGAAGTAGAGGTGGGGCATGCATGAGAAGGCACCACGCCGTCATGCACCACAGTCTTTACGCCCATACCTTCAGTGGTCACTACCACGGTGGCGGCCATTGCATCCGACTTCCGTGACGAAGAGAAGTTCGTCGACTTCTTTCTCTTCATGCTCGAATTTAATCCATTAACTGCCTCGATGTACCTCGTGCCAATTTGGTCAGGATCAAAAGAAGGATTAAAGGAATCTGCCCCAATGGCGCCAACTTCACACGGCGAAAAGAGGAAGAGCCGAAGCTTGGCGTTAAGTCTATCGGCGGTGAGCTTGTCGTACTCCTCCATCATGCTTTCGAGGTCTTCGGATGTGGAAACTGTGACGAGGGAATCAAGATCCTCGTCAGGGAGTTGGTACCGCAGCAACACCGGCCGGCCATAGGTCTCGGTCACCTTCCGGAGCACCTCGGCGATGGAAGAATCGCGGCGGAGGGTAATGATGCGCGTCTCCCCGCCGGCGTAGCGAAGCGAGCCGTCGATGGCCCGCGGAATGATCTTGCCGCCGTAGCTGCAGAGGAGCTTGACCTTCCGGTCGTACGCGGCGGCGAAGGTTGATGATGCCAACTGGTCGGCAATGGGATCGGAGACCATTTCTGGCGATCCCAAGGCTAGGGTTTGAAGGCCGATCAAAAGAACGGAAACCAGAAATAACAGAATCGATACGATGAATAATACTTAATAATAAATACAACGTAACAGGAGAATAAACACACATTAATGTATTCTAGAAACTTGTTTATTACTTAATGCCGCTTTGAGATACGAACTGGCAGAGATTTTCAGGGTTTATTTATTATTTTTAAATTTTATATGCAAATGGTGTTTCCAATTTTTTGTGTGGGGCCCTGTTTCATGCGTTGCATGGGCTTGCATGCATGTGTGGCTTTGCACAAGCCACATGCACAGTGGGCCATGCGTGTCAGTACTTCCAATTTAGTATGCACCAACATGGGTTACCGCAAATTGTACCTTTGTCCGTGCTCATTTTGTCTCCGACTAATTAAATCCGCAACATACCCACAATTCATCCTAAGACTAACTTTCTGATGACAACTACTTCCAAAAGAATAATCACAAAAACGCCTACAAAGTGGTTTTAAATAATTTAAGTTGACATGGTTAAAGATGTAATCCCAATTATTTGTAATCTATATGACAATAAGGTTATGTGTCTAACAAGAAATTTGAAGTTGTTTTGCATTATATGGAGGAGGTATCATCTATACGCCGTTAGAGGCCAGCACTCGCAATCAATCACAGGGCGAGAGGCAGAACAGTCCAAACTATTGAGTTGGCAAGGTGCCCCATCCTTGTCCTCTTTACTTCCTTCACCGTTTTTATTTTTACGATGCGTTTAAAAGAGAGAGGATTAAAAATAGGAAAGCGCCAAAATCTCTGAGTTCTTCCAGTCCACCCCCAAAACTGTGTGATTGCCATGGACGCCCGCATTTTGTGTCAAAACCATGTCCACCTAAAACAAGACTAGATGGATTGGTCGCTGTTTTCATGGCAGTAAAGGGCAGAAAAAAGATTAATTAAGGGGACGAGATGCGGGCGTCCATAGCAGTCACATGCGGCATGGGCATCGATGAAAGCAAGCATCGCACTGGTAGTGTCGGGAGTACTCATCATGTCAGGAACTATCGTTGGGCATGCAAAAGGCACAGGCGAAGCTATAAGCGTTAACACGCATCGCACACCGATATTGACTCTTGAGAGTTTGACACAATGTGATGGTGAATTCTTTCTTTTACTTGTTCCTCAGCCACCAAGAACAAAAATAAATAGAGATAATTGAGTGTGCTTTTTCCTTCCTGCTCTTCTCTTTTGTCACGGTGCAATTAAATACTGAACTGAACCGCATTGTCTTTCTGACCCTATTTTTAAAAGAGCAAGAGTCGTTTTACCTTCCGACTAGGGGATTCCGAGGGAGAAAAAACTTATTCTTGTCTGCAAAAATGCCAGAGAAAATAAAACAGCGAGGCAGAAGAGCATCAAGGTCACTCTCAGACATGTACAGACAGATAGAACCTAAGTCAGAAATTAAAGCGGCAGCTACGGATACGGTTGAGATCGCTAACACGCCATCTCTATGGCCGGGCGCGGCGGCGAGGATGGAGGTAGGCGGGAGGAGAAGCTCGGGTGTCCTAATGGCCGCTCGCCAGATCCGGCGAGGACAGCGTCTTCTTCGTCGGGGCCCTCGTCGAAGTTGAGGGAGTAGCTGAGCGGGTCGTAGCGGAAGTCGCAGGAGCGGCGGCGGCGGTGGGCCTGGTGGCGCCTCCCGATTGCCGGAACAAGGCCGGGACACTGCCCCACGATCTCCATCAGATCCTGCGCCTTGGACCGGATCCACGCCGCGGAGGATCGGACCAGCGATGCCGGCTGATCCTCGTCGGCGGCGGCACTGGCGCTGACGATGGCGCCGCGGAAGCAGCAGGAGAAGGAGATCGAGGAGCGGAGGCGCTGCTTGATCGAGGGAGGGGAAGAGGGAGGCGAGGGATCGGCGGAGAATCCCATTGCAGAGGAAGAGGGCGATGGAGAGGAGATCGGAACTGAGAATTGGGGAGAGGGGAGTAGAGTTACTCGTATTTAGCGGGGGTGATTGGACGGATAAGGACAAAATCGCATGAATGATGGAAGGGAAACGCAGTGAGACGGAAAAGGGTAATTTGGGAATTCGGGAAATAAACAGAGACCGTGAAGTCTCGTGACGAAGGCTGACGAACCGAAGACAGGAAAGTAGATAAGATTCGATCTAACATGGTCCAACGAACCCACCACAGTTGTTATTATTTTTTTTAAAAAAAATGAATTTTATTACACAATCAACCCCTTAATGATTTAAAATTTTAACAAGAACTTCTACAACCTGAGGGTCTAACAAGAACTTCTACAACCTTTTGTGTTAAAATTTTACAGAGGTAAGGTCGGTAGTTATTTATGATTTATCTATTTTGAGGATGTATTGAGTGAGTAAATTATCTTTTACCATCACATTAGAATTTTACAGGGCATGGTTGACGGTAGAGGGGAAGATCACGATGAATTTGCAAGCTAAGAGAAACCCAAAAGAGGTACCAAAGAAGGTTTCCTTGATGATTAAGTCAAGTGCTCATAGAAAAGACATAAAAAATGTCTAGCATTGTGAATCATTTAATAAAAGAGAAATAATAGGACAACGGATGTTCAGTTGGTTAGAAGATGATAAATTTATTATAATGAGTCAGAGATTAATTCCTGTCGATTATGTCTTTCGAAAAAAAATCTCTCCGACCCCTAATTAATTTGACGGTTGATTATAATCTAACTCCATAAGATGAATTAGGTCATGCACAAGATGAATGACTATCACATATTTGTTGGTCTTCGATGACCTCTTCTTTTAAATGAGGCAGTAGTGGGCTTGCTCGAAGATGAATTGATCATTTCGTTCACTTAAGCCTACTTTATCCAAATTTGTTCTCCGATCCGACATGAATACTCCCATAGAACATGCACATGTGAAAGAATTAAATCTATTCTAAACACACATGCATGAATTAATTCATTCGGCTGGAACATCCGTGATACCGAAGTATCACTACGTTTTGGATCAAAAGGAAATTGATAAATGCCTTCGTATTAGGAGTCAATTCATGGTCCATGACATTCTTTAATTTCTCTTTTAATCAACCCCTAGACCCATGACATCAACCCTACCATCTCAGCTAGCCCGTGGAGGCGGAGGATATTTACCTGAAAAATGAAAAGAAAGAGAGAGAGAAAGGCATAATCTTTGGCCACCGTTCTCTGTGATTTCCCACAGCTTTATTGAACTGCACTTCGTTATGCATGATCACTTCTCAAAAGATTCCTCAGAATTTGCAAGGAGGAATATTGCAGTTCAAGAAAGCTGTGGAAGACTACAAAGAAGGCCATCATGAATTCATTACGAAGAGCTGTAGAGGAAGAGTCGCAGTGATTTAAGGATAGAGGAAATGGCAGCCAAGGGGGCCGGAGTATTTATAGAGGAAAGGAGCGAAGAACAACACGACGTCTGCTGAGGACTGAAACAATCCCGAAAAGAGTATGCGTCTCAAGTTCTGAATACTGCTACCCCTTTTCCCTCTTTTCAAATTATTCCACGTCCTACCACAAAAAGCTGACAGCGCCCTCTACAGAAAATACCAACTGGATTAAATTAAATGGAAAGACGTGGATGAATTAGCGGTTAACGAGGGAGGGAGTGGTCACCTTGTCGGGTCGACGTCCCTGAGGCGCGCCCGTTGAGGTCGCAGTTTCCTGCTCCAAGCGGTCGACCACCGCGTCGTTGTCTCCATGCCCAATGGCATGCGATGTGCATTCTTTAATACTCAATGAATTCGAGAAGCCACCACTGGACACGGATTATTGATTTACAGGTAGAAATTAAAAAAAAACTCTGGAAATGCTTGCCCTTGTTGCTCTTGCGCCGGCAAGCCCTCAGGACGCGCGTCTTCTTTCTTTCTTCTTCCTTGTTTCTTTGTGGCCTTCCCAGATTGCTTTTTTATGTAGCATTTTGAATCCCGAGCCTGACCGACCAATTCACAAGTCTGGTAGCATCCTCATGCTCGTAGAGTGATGCATGCTGCATTGATATTCTTCCTCAATGTGATCCCATATAGCAAGGGTTGTCGTAGAGAACCTGCTGTGATAAACTCTGACCATGGACACAGAACATCAAGTAAGGATGGACCTTATTGGGGAACAAAGAATTGAACATCAACTTCTATGTATTTACAATTGATACGGGCAGGGATGGATCCAGAATTAGAATTAGGGAGGACTTGAACTTATTGTTTGTTGGATTAGGGTAAAGGATAGAAACGCAAGATAAAATAAAAGTTATGGCTTCCTATTATGAACTGCAAAACAACTATGGTGATTTATTTTTCCTACTATTGGCATTTAGCTGAAGATGGGAAATAAAGTAAACTAAAAGATCAAAAGATAAACCAAATTGAACAGTTTGAACTACGGTTGATTTGCTTGAATTGGTCAAGAGGGAAAAAAAAAACAACTATAAGGATGAAAGGAAAAGAAAATGAAAGTCTTACTCTCTTTTTTACAAGTTTCAAATAACTTTGATCATAAGAAAAGGAAACAAAAAAAAAAAAGCTTCTCTTGTTTCATAGGGAGGACTGGGATCTAGGATCGCCTTTGGTATGTTAGAAAACAATAAAAGGAAGGGAAAAAGGGGGGCTATTGCTCTGGAAAAGAGAAAGAAGAATAGAGAGTTATCGTTAGAGAGAAAGTAGATAATCATCCCCGAATGAAGGAAGTTGGAAAGTTAGAGATGGGATGACCGCTGACGGGATGAAAATTTCAATCCTGCAAAATAAAATCAAATCAGGAAAGGGGTCTTTGGCGTTGGCTCTCTAACGCTCAAGTCAAAATCAGGAAGAAAATCAGTAATTAAAAAAATGATAAATCTTGTCTTCTTCATATCTGACGTACCCTTTTATACTTTTTTCTGTGATTGTTCATCTGCCCTTATTTAATTATATTAATTGCCAGAGGAAGACTTCTTTGTTTTGACTTCTATGCATTGATGATAAATGTAGTATTTTTTTGTCTTGACTTCTTCATATTTAATGATAGACGACGTGTTCTCTTTTGCTTTCTTGTCTCCTCCTGTGTAATGTCATTCCTTGCATCGAACGGACGGTCCGAGCGACTCGTTTTCCTGTCGACCGCCCCATGATGCCCCTACCAGCCGGGTGATGTCCGATCAGCCACTCCTTTGACGACCGGGATAACCTTAAGCCCGGCGTTGACAGCCTTGACTTTGATCGACACCGTGTCAATTGACCCGTGACAGGTGGGTCTCCCTTATCACCGCATCACAAGTCTCCCCCTCAAGTCTAGTCGAAAGAGACTACAGGTCGGACTAACTGGATAACTGGTCCTTGGTGATTTTTACGTCTGATGGGAATGTTCGATCCCTACTGTCTGATCGACGCATCAACCAACACCGCTCAGTCGTTGTCTAACCATAGCAAATGGACGATCAGAGTGCCTGGTAACCTGTTCTCTATGCAGCGCGGGGCAATGAGAGGCGATACTTGGAGAATTCTCCAAACGTGCTTCTTCGAGCGGTCTTGGTTGTCGCTGACGTCACCCATATTTCTCGAAGTCCGTGTAAATCCTTCACAATTATTGTCGAACACACAACCATCCCTTTTAATTAAATTCATTAAATGCTACCTGGTAACCGCATGCCATGTGCCCCTCTTTCTGCCACTGCACGCCTGACAAGATAGGCGGATATCCTCTGCTAACGTGACTAGCACCCCTTTGAATTCCACGGTTAGATCTTCTTCTAGGGTTTTGAAAACTTGGATCAGACGGTTGAGAGCAATTGGCCATGAGGTTTATAAGCCTCGCGTGTGTCGTCGTCTTCTCCACTTCGTGCCTTCGTCTTCGAGTTTCGCCGCTATGGCATTTCGCTTATTCGTCGGTGATCCTCCTATACTCCGATAATCCCCCGCTTCTTTGATCGATTCTGCATGATCTTCCTTGTAGGTTTTCGATCGATTCGGTCTAGTGTCCGTTGATCGTTTGTCTTCGATCTTATTCTTTCGATGGCAAGCTCATCTCAGCTTCCCACCGTCGTCTTTGGACTCTGGTACACCTCCATTGAGTCTAGGTTTGACACAGGCGATGCGGAGAGTATGAGGGTTCCATACGAAATTCCGCCTAACTATCAAATCGGTCTTCCTTCTGCTTTTGACCGTCCGGACAAACCGCCACCCGGTTTCGTAACATTTTTCAGGGACCAATTTGCCGCCGGTCTGCGGTTCCCGATCCACCCTTTCTTCTCAGCCGTTTGCAAATATTTTCATATCTCCTTATATTAACTAGTGTCAACCTCCTTTCGACTGCTGTGCGGGGTCGTCGTTCTATTCCGCTTGCACGACATTCCCCTTACTCTTTGGCTCTTCCATATTTCTACTATCCCAAGTTGTCCGAGCTGTGGATTTTTCTTTTCCAAGCCCGAGTGGACCTTATTTTCTTTGATAAGATGTCGTCCTCTAATAAACATTGGAAGAACTATTATTTTTTTGTTCGTTGTCCCAAGAGGTTGGACTTCCCGACTAGGTGGAAATTAGAAGCGCCAAATCCTTCAGAGCTCAAGAAATACAAGAGCCGACCGGACTACCTCCACACAGCTTCACAATTGGCCGGGCAAAAATACCGTGATCCGGTGGTAAGAGTGGGGTCCCGTACGGGGAGTTATCGAGGACACGTGGAAGGCGGTCAAGATGGTCAACTCATGCGGGTGGTCGGGCGGGAGATCGCTTGGCCAATCGGGGATCAAACTTAGGTAGCGCCCGATCAGCGCGGAGATAGTTCGACCGCGGGGTCGGGCTTTCGACGCTCATGAGTTCGCATATGATGGGTGATACGCCGAGCGTCTGATCCGCTCGGCATAGCCGCGGAACAATGAAGTCCACATTTGTCCAAGTATAGGGCCGAGCGGACTACCCACTCGGTCCGGTATGCGCCCCCCCCGGACGTCAGCATGATCGAGCGGCTCTCCCGCTTGGCACGGTAGCAGACAAAAGATGCAGAAGAAGACAAAGGGGGCAACCGAAGATGTCCTTCTCGAGACACACGTCGCCGACAAACAGCATGGTCGACGGTCGGACCGGACAGAGGATTGTACTGTGGAAGTTTCCACTGTCACATCAGGGATATGCTCGGGCAATTGAGGTATGACATCAGGCATACTTTTCTGACACAACAATTTCCAGGTATGCCTTGAGGGGCGTGCATGCCTTGGAGAGCGTGCACGCGCCCTCGCGGAGCCCTATATAAGGGCCCTCAACCTTTGGTAGAGGTATGCATTCTCATCTACTGTAGCTCTTGGTCTCGTTGCTCTGCTTCTACTTCCTCTTGCCACTGCCTGACTTGAGCATCGGAGGGTCGTCGCCGGGAACCCCTTCCCAGCTCGACTTTGTTGCAGGCTCACCGGAGGTCCACGTCATCAGCCGGAGACAGCAAAGAGCGCCACATCCCCAGCGCCCGTCGGCTCATCGCTCAGACAGGATCATACCAAATTCACAAATTGTTGCATGAGAGAGTCCTCTACGTGTTTGGCTTGAGCTCGATCCCCACGAAGCTTCCGTCCAGCCTAGGTACGCTCCTTCTTGGCTTAACTTTTGAATCTAACTGATTTTTCTTTCTATTTTGCAGATCAAGTAATGTTGCGTGCACGTCTGGCCGACAAAGAAAAGCTTGCGGACGCTTAGATCAATGCGGCGATCGTGACTGAGTTGGAGAGCCGCGTTTTGCGTCTTATCGGCTCGTAAGAAGACTCACTCAAAGAGTGCGAGGGAGCGCCAACACCATTGAGCGAAGGGATAGTTAGCCGAACACACAGCAGTGGAGCGGTTGGTGCATCAAATCCTCCCCCTGCTCGGCTGTCGGTGGTTTCGGTTGAGGGGGCGTCAGAGTCGGCCTCTTCTGGGGAGCCAATGATAAACCGCAAGAGGCGCGGGGCGGAGGCTACATCCCGCTCCGCTTCCTCCGTTGCGGGAACCCCCACCAGAACTAGCCCGCGCCTTCCTTCCGCTGAACGAGTTGAAACTTTGATGCCAGCTCCCATTATGGCGACCGTTCCCCCTACATCATCTGATCAGACACCATCCCTTTTCGGTCTGCCCCAGGGAACCATTTGCACGCCTCTAGTTGCCTTCATGCCACCACCGAAGATTCAAAAGTCCAGATTCTGACCGACGTCAACGTCTCGACCGTCCGGTAGAGCCACCTTAGCCCAATCAGCACCGAGCGGCCGGCGAAACATAACAGTTGTTATCCATCTTCCGACTGAAGAATGACATGAGTCGAACGACGCTGAATCCCGAGCCCCCGTGTACCAAATAATCATTCAAGGGCCGCTCGCACAGATATGGACGGACGACTGAGCTAGCCCACGTAGCAGTCATACCTAGAAAGACTTCAGGATCACCCTCCTATTGTAGTTCTGCCTCATCCGCTGTCGGTAAGACATTAGCCGAACGACCACCTTATCACGTGCTTCATCCACCAAGTCAAGCTCCATTAACCTTCGCTCGCCATTTCCCTCGTCTTAAAATCGCACCCGGTCGGATTCTACCCCGACCTCCATTGAAACCATCACTTCTCCCCCGTACACTAGCTTGAATGGTGTTAGCTAGTCGCTTTCTTTAGGGTCGTGCGAAGTGCCCACAAGACACTTGAGAGCTCGTCGACCCAGCTACCTCTTGCGTGGTCGAGCCGAGTTCGTAAGCCTCTGAGGATCTCTCAGTTTGTAACCTCCGCATGGTCGTTGCTCTGGGGGTAGGTGACTGAGGTGAAGGCCTGTTGGATGTCATAGCCTTCGCACTACTACTGGAGCTTCTGAACCGCGAACTACGTTCCGTTATCCGAGACGAGTCGACGAGGGATGCCGAACCGACAGAGGATGTTTTGCCAGATGAACTTGATGACCATCGGGTCACTTATCTTTGCCAAGGGTTCAACATCCACCCATTTTGAAAAGTAGTCCACAACAACGAGTAGGAAGCTTCACTGACCTGTTGCCATGGGAAATGACCCCATGATGTCCATGCCCCATTGGTCGAACGGGCAAGATACCGTAGATGACTTCATCTCTTTGGCCGGTCTGTGTGAAATATTATGATACTTTTGACATGACAGGCATGTAGTTGTCGTTCGAGCGACATCCTCTTTGAGAGTTGGCCAGAAGTACCCAACTAGGAGAATCTTTCGAGCTAGCAACGACCGCCCGGATGGCTTCTACAGGAGCCTTGACGCACTTCTTGTAAGATGTATGTTGCGTCCTTTGGTCCAACATACTTGAGCAAAGGCCTAGAGAAGGCTCTTTTGTATAGCTGATCTCCGACCAAGGTGAATCGTCCGACCCTCTTCTTTAATAGACAAGCCGCTTCCTGGTCGGCCGACCTACTTCCTGATCAGAGAAATTCAATTAATGGCATTCTCTAGTCGCTCGGAAAGACAACTCCCTCCATTCGATTGATGTGCACCACAAGTAAAACTTGTTCGATCAGGCGACTGATCACGACCAGTGATAATGAACTAACTAACTTAGCAAGTTCATTTGCTGCTTGATTGTCCGATCGAAGAATCTTCTGTACAGTGACTTCTTGAAAATTTATTTTTAACTTCTCGAAGGCTTCTGCATATAACTTGAGTCAAGGGTTGATAATCTCGAATGGCCCCACTAGCTGCTGGGCGGGCAACTGGGAATCTGAGTGAATGAGGATCTTTGTGGATTCAACATGCCTCGCTGCTTGCAAGTCGGCTATCAAGGCTTCATACTCGGCCTCATTGTTGGTGGCGCGATAATCCAACCGAAGGAAAAGTTACATTCAGTCTTCCCTTAGGGAAATGAGCAGGATACCAATTCTGTTGCCTTGTCGGGTGGAAGAGTCATCCACATATATTCTCCAAGTGACTTCTAACTCACCACTCTAGATTTCTGTGACGAAGTCAACCAAGGCTTGAGCTTTTATCGTCGTTCGAGGCTGGTATTGGATGTCAAACTCACTTATCTTAGTCTCTGGGTTAAGCTTAGTCCACTTGATTAGCCAATCGGAGCTTCTGGGTTAAGGAGGACTCTACCCAAGGTACTGTTGGTCATCACGACGATTGGATGGGAGAGGAAGTACGGGGCGGAGTCTCTGAGCGGCTAGTACTAAAGTGTAAGCTAACTTTTCCAGACTAGTGTAGCGGGACTTGACGCCTTTTAATATATGACTTAAAAAATACACAGGTTGTTGCTTTTGCCCATTTTTCTTAACTAATGCCGAGCCGACCGCATTCTCGGTGGATGATAGATAGATCCAGATCGACTCTCATGCGCTCGAATTAGCTAATATAGGAAAGGAATTGAGATAATCTTTAAGCTCTTCAAAAGCCCAGTCGCACTCCACATCCCATTAGAATTTTGTCACCTGACGCAGCACCTTGAAGAACGGTAGGTTCCAGTCGGATGATTTAGATATGAATCTGGATAGAACGGTAATGTGCTCGGTTAGCCGTTGAGCTTCCTTCAAGTTACGTGGTGGTGACATATCTTGTAGAGTCTTGACCTTGCTTGGATTGGCCTCATTCCTCGCTCGGTGATGATGTATCCCAAGAATCGACTGCTCTTGGCGCCGAACAGGCACTTGTTCGGGTTCAACTTTATTCTATAAGCCCTCAGAGTTTGGCAGGTCTCCTTGATGTCTGTGCAAAGATCAATAGCTCTTGGAGATTTTATTAATATGTCATCGACATATATCTCTATATTACGGTTGATCTGCCTCTGGAATACCTTGTTCATAAGCCTTTGGTAGGTGGCGTCGACGTTCTTTAGTCTGAACGACATGACGTTATAGCAGAACGTTCTGTCGGCCGTGATAAAGCTAACCTTTTCTTGATCATCTCGGGCGAGAGGCACTTGGTGATAACCTTAATATGCGTCAAGCATGCAGATCAGCTCGCAGCCTGCCGTAGAATCCACCATTTGGTCTATCTAGGGCAACGAATAGAAATCCTTCGGGCATGCCTTATTCAGGTCGCAGAAATTTATGCATACCCTCCATTTGTCACCCGACTTGGGGAACAGTACGATGTTAGCAAGCTAGCTCAGAAATTGTACCTCCCGTATGTGGCTAACCTCCAGTAATTTCTATATCTCCACTCGAATGACCAAGTTATGTTCTGCACTGAAGTTCCTTTTCTTTGTTTCACTGGTCGAGAGTCCGGTCGGACGTGTAACTCGTGCTGAGCCACACTTGGCGAAACACTAGAAAGCTCGCGTGTCGACCAAGCGAACATGTCGTGATTCTGTCTGAGGCAGGCTATTAGCTCCATCTTTTTCTCACCCTCTAGATCGACAGCAATAAAAGTAGTTGCTTCCGGGCGGTTAGGGTGGATCTAAACTCCTTCTTTCTCTTCGTAGACCAACAGGGGGGGGTTCAGTGATAGCGTTCACCTCCAGGCGAGGTGTCTTCTGAGCGGCTCATGCTTCCGTTCTGACCATCTCGACGTAACAACACCAAGCGGCCAGTTGATCTCCTTTGACCTCACCCACCTTGTCCCTCACTAGAAACTTGATTTTCTGGCAGTAGGTGGATACCACCACTCGAAACTCATTGAGTGTCGGTTGACCCAAAATAATATTGTAGGCTGAGGGTGTGTCTACCACTATGAAATTTGTGGTTCTTGTCCACTTCAGGGGTTCTTCTCCGAGTGAGATGACTAACTTGATCTGATAGATCGACAACACTTCATTGCTCGTGAAGCCGTAGAGCGGAGTCGTTATTGGTAGCAGTTCATTCCGATCAATTTGTAATTGGTCGAATACCTTTCGCTATATGATTTACCAAGCTCCCTGTATCAATAAAAATTCGATGGACAGTATAATTGGCAATTATCACTCAGATGATTAAGGTATCATTGTGGGGGACCTCCACTCCTTCCAAATCCTTAGGCCCGAAACTAATTTCGGGTCCCTAAGCTTTTTCATTACTGCAGCCAACAACATGTATCTCGAGCCGTCGAGCATGTAACTTCCTTGCTCCGTTAAAATCTCTGATGGTCGGTCCTCCGGCAATCATTCCTATCTCCCTTCGAGCGACCTTATTCCGGTTCTCTTCTTCCCTTGCGGATGGTCTGGTCCATTCGGAAGAGGCTCGGGCAGGGATTCAGTCCCTATGGTGGTGGCGTGGCTCGGTCGTCCTCTCCTCCTTCCTTCGTTCTGCAGATCAACTTCTATGATGCCGATTTGGAAGTGGTGAATTGCGGTGGTATCCGCGCAGAACCAACCTACTAGCTGCCAGGTCGTAGCAGTCCTTGGTGTTGTACGTTGTTGATTGGTCGAAAGTGCAAAACATTTGTACTCACCTCTTGCCTCTTGGACACGTGGCCGCCACCTGCTGTACGACATGTGACTTAGTCTCCTGATGTGCAGGGGCTTCCGATCGGGGCCCTTTAGGTAGCTGATGACTGCTCGATTGACACCGCTCGGATGCTACTATGAGCTCAGCATCCGTCTCTGTCTTCCTTGTCATTTAGGCTTCTTCCACATTAATATACTCATTGGCCTTCTTTTGGAGATGACCAAAGTCCTTCGGCAGCCGCCGAATGAGCGATTGAAAGAACTCTCCCTTGGTGAGCCCTATGGTGAAGGCGTTTACCAACACGTATGAGGAGACTGCTGGAATGTTCATCGCCACCTGATTGAAGCGCTGGATATAGACCCTCAGGACCTCTCGGGGCCCTTGCTTCAATGAGAAGAGATTCATGCTAGTCTTCTGGTGGCAGCGACTACTAGCAAAGTGGTGTAGGAATGCTGCTCGGAAGTCCATAAAGTTGTAAATCGAGCTGTTTGGCAACCATTTAACCATCGTGCGTCGATCCAGATAGAGTAGTAAGGAATACTCAGCATTTCACCCCGTCCATGTACTATTGAAGGGTGGCCGCGTTGTCAAACTTAGCCAAATGATCGTCGGGATCGGTTGTTCCATTGTACTCTCCGATCGTCAGCGGGGTGTAATGCTTTGGCAGAGGGCCATTTAGGATCCCCTCCGAAAATTGTTGATTGACCCGTTGGGCGAGTTGTCTTCCCTCGGCGCTTTTCCCTTTCGTGCATCCCGTACGGGCACCTCATCCGAGGAAGATCCCCAATCTCTATCCGCTCGACCCCTTTCTTTTCGGGGAGCCCATGGTAGTGCTCGGTTAAAGGGGGCTGGCATATTACCAGTGTCCCCATAGGAGCTAATCGATCTCCTATTTGGCTGCCGAGCGAAAAGTTGATCAACTTGATCTCCTCTTTTAGTCTGTTGATCTGCTGCAAAGGCAGCAAGCTCATGTGTTGGTCGATCGGCCAATGCTTATTGTTGTTGCTCCAATATCTTCGTCACTCGAGCTTTCAGTGCATCGAGATCCTCTTGCGTTAGCGTCATTATTGTGAGTCGTCCAACTTTTCCATATTCGGATGCAGGCTATGCTTCCACAGACGACGCCAAATTAATCCTGTCCAAATGAAGGAAGCTGGAAAGACGGGGATGGGGTGATCGCTGATGGGATGAAGACTACAATCCTACAAAAGAAAACTAAACCAGGGAAGGAGTCCCTGAGATTGGCCCTCCAACGCTCTAGTCAAAATTAAGAAGAGAATGAGTAATCAAGAAAATGATAAATCTTACCTTTTTCATACCTGACATACCCTTTTAAACTTTTTTCTGTGATTGTTTATTTGCCTTATTTAATGATATTAATTGTCAGAGGAAGACTTCTTTGTCTTGACTTTTGTGCATTGATGATAATTTAGTACTATTCTTCTTTATCTTGGCTTTTTCATATTTAATGATAGACGGTGTGTTCTATTTTGCTTTCTTGTCTCCTCCTATGTAATGTCATTCCTTGCTCTGAATGGGCGGTCCAAGCGACTCGTTTTCCTGCCGACCAACCCATGATGCTCTGACCGGCCGGATGATGTCCGATCGACCACTCCTTTGCCGATCGGGATAACCGTAAGCCCGACGTTGACCGCCTTGACTTTGACCAATACCGTGTCAATTGACTTGTGATAGGTGGACCCTCCCTTATCATCACATCGGTAGATAAATACATTTAAAAAAAAAAGAGAGAGAGAACATCATAAGTAGGGATTTAAATGAACCAAATGGTTCGCAGGCTATTCAGAACTCGATTTGGTAAAAAGCTCGTTTGAGTTCGTTCGTTCAGCTTATCTAGCCGAGCTTGAGCTCGATTTCGAGCTTGACAATTTTATCGAGCTAAGCTCGAGCTTAAGGATATTCGGCTCGTGAGCTCACAAACATGTTCATTAAAGGCTCGCGAGCTCGGGCTCGAGTTCGAGCTCGGCTCGTTGAAAGGGCTCGAGAATATGTTCGTTTATAGGCCTCGGACTCGAGCTCGGCTCTTTATAAGTTCGTGAATTCGAGCTCGAGCTCAGCTCGATTAAAGGGCTCGTAAACATGTTCAATGTTGTGTTGAGTTTGAAAGTTTAATGTAGTAGTTTAGGATATTCAATGATGTATTGAGTTTATATTATTTTAGTTGTTAGGTTTGTTGAATATCTATTCAAATGAGTTTTCGAGCTCGCTTAATAAGCCAGCAAATTAAAATGAGCCTTAAAACGAGTCCAAAAATGAGCTCTAAAACGAGTCCGAAAATGAGCTCGAGCTCTCTTAACGAGTTAGACCCATTAACTATGATAATCGAGCTCATAACGAGCCGAGCTCGAACTGTTCACGAGTTTAGTAATTTCAAAATAAGCCTAGCTCGAGCTTTATGATAAAAGTTCGATTCGAGCTTGAGCCGATCTCAAGTCCGAATATAACTTAAACGAGTCAAGTTCGAGCTTAATATTATTCGACTCGGTTTGACATATTTACATCCCTGATTAAGAGGAAAAGTCGGCGTTAAGTCAGTGTTTGGACGCAAGGCAGTATGAGAAGGTTGCTGTGTAGTGGAAAAATAAAAGAAAAGACCAGATTAAAAAAATTTGTTAGCTCGTTTAAAATTAATTGGATCACTGTAATCTAATTATATTTAGTTGAGTAATAATTTGACTATTAAATTCAAATTAATTTAAGTTCAATTCAATTTTAATTTAGCACCTTCATTTTATTTGATTATTCGATTCATTTATTTTTGTTAAAAAAATTTAATATTTAATAAAACTTATATAGGTATTTTATAAAAACACCGGAGTTGCATGGACCTGATCAAAATTTTAAAATTTTTTCCCCGTAAACACAGGAGTTGGTGCAACATGCAAAATTGTAAATGTTACCCGGGATCCATCGTCGTTGTGTTTGAACTCGGTGTTGTGAGCCTTACGATGAGAAATTGGCAAACTCACATTCAATTTTCATGACAAATTTAAAGGGTGTTTGGTTGATGGGTTTGAAAATGAGAAAATGAAATGATAATAAAAAATAATGTTTAGATTATGGATTTGAGAATGACATTTTGAGAATGATTACTAAATTTATGGGAATCAATCAAATCCATATAACTTGATGGGTTTCATTTCCATTCCTATTCCTATTCCACCCTACTATCAAACTCATACCCATAATTATTCTCATCATTTAACCAAATACCCCCTAATAAAACTTAAAAAATATTTAGAGTGGGCCAGTGAAAGGGTGGTCAACAGTCAAAGAGGATTAACTGAGTCGCTTCCACTTGAATAGCCCAAAGTGAGAAGAATCATGATCAATCGGCTCACCACCTTAGGATCTTATCCGACTTAGCTCTCCTCTCTCGATTGCGGTTCACTTGACATTTAGGTCAAATCTTCTAAGTCATTTCCATTCAACTCAGTACCCCAGTTGGTGCACATGACTCCAGCGACTCAATTCCTTGATCCAATGCTTTACTCATCTCCAGTTGGTTCACTTGACTTCAGAGGCTTAGCTCTCCAATCCAGTGCTCTACTCATCTCTAGTTGGATCACCTGACTCTAGGAGCTTAGTTTTTTGATCCCATGCTTTGCTCACGTTGAGTTGGCCCACCCAACTTCAAGGGTTCAACTCCTTGACCCAATGCTTTGCTCACCTCTAGGCGGTCCGTCTGACTCCAAGGGCTCAACTCCCTAATCCAGTGCTATACTCACCTCCAGTCGATCTATCGAACTCCAAGAGCTCATCTCCCCGATCCAATGCTCTCCTCACCTCCAATCTCTTCACTCGACTCTAGAGGTTCAACTCCTCGATCTAGTTCTCTTACTCTAGTCAGTCCATCTGATTCAAGAACTGAGCTTCTTGATCCAATGCTCATCTCACCTCTAGGTTCATTCGACTTTAGGGGCTCAGGTCTCTCGATAACTTACACCAACATGCTCAAGCTTCCATTACTTAATGCGACGTACACTTCCAATGGACACTTATCTCATGGACTAACGTTATAAACACAATGACACGTGGCAAAGCATATGGGGTGGGATGATTATACAAAATGTAGAGTATGGGCAATCACCTATAGGGAAGATATATTGATGTGAAATTTTTTTTTACCATGACATGACATTAATTATAATGAGAAAAGAACATCATTTCAAAGATGTTATAAAAGAAACTCAGGGTATGTGGTGGGATGCTTGTTACATAATATTATAGGGTTGAAATTCAAGATATAGTCAGGACGTAAATGTCTAGTCTCTGTGTAATTCATCCCATCTGCTACATGCTCGCTCAGGATGTTATGATTTACTTTCCTCGTGATGATCTTGGGTCGGGTGCGACGGGGCACTGGGGGTGAATGATTTTACCTTTTGCCATATAAAAGAAGCCACGTTTATAAGCCAAGGTATGTTCACATATACGAAAACTACTATAAACTAAATTAAACATCGAAGTATCTGAACAAGAACACCTCATAACTGCCTCCTTTAACTCTCCTTCTCTTAAACTTTGTAAGCGCATTTGGTGATCCAGCTCCTCCTATCTTGATCCTTCTCTCAAAAATAAAGTTGTAACCCAGAGAAACTCAAATGCCAAAATTTTAAATGACACGTAAGAAATTCTTAGCATCATCCACGTACTTTGCAAGCAATCGACCAACTGATATAATACTCTATTTTAATTCTATATATATATTTTTTAAAAAATATTTCTCAACCGGTGTGTTAAATTCCAATTCAGGTCTTCTGTCTTTAAATTTTTCTATCCCCGTGTCTTCTATTGATTAGACGGATCAAATTATATTTTAAGATATCATAACATTTTTAAGATATGTATAATATCCTCATGATATATAAGATATTCTTAAGATATAATCTGATTCATCCTAACAAAATACGAGAACAGAAAAATTTAAAAACATCCTAACAAAATAGGAGGACAGAAAAATTTAAAAACAGCGGATCCGAACTCGTTAAATTCAACCACATGATTTTTCAGCCCTATAAAATCCTATATATGAATATATTAATTATGATGCGTGTCCTGCCTCCACCCACCTCACCAACGAAAAGTGTGGTGGCGTGTGGCGACAATCTACTACCCATTTCTAGCCATAGTTGCGCCCGTCGTCCAATTAGGGGATGGTGGAGAGCTTTCGATTGTGCAAAAAAGTGGGTCCCGGCGCTCAGCGGCCCCTTAGGCCTGGCCCCACAGGAATCCTAGGAGGAAGTAAATCAGCGGTGAATGCTGGCCCGGTTAAAGCGTCGTGTCTCCGGAATTTAACACAGCCGACCCAGATTATTCATCCAGTGCGTGTCCGTGAACCTTCGACCATACAACCCATTGTGCAAGAATGCCACGCCGGTTGATCCAGCCCGCGGGGGCATGGTGGAGAGCTTTCGATGTTGCAAAAGGTTGGAACCGCCAACCCAGCGGCCCCCTCACCCCGGCCCTACAAGTATGAGAGGGAGTAAATCACGGTGAATACGGGCCCGGCTATGACATGGTGGTCTCAGGTGTTTAGCACGGACAGATATTGATGTTATCGCATTTGCTGCCGCAGACCCTCGACCTCTCGACCCATGTTACAAGAATCCATGTCATAACCGGCTGATCCCGCCCGTGGGGGCATGGTGGAGAGCTTTCGAGCTTCTACGAGACATGGGGGTCCTCTGCATTTGGTGAGTAATTTGTGCCCTTTCCATCGAGGAAAGGGAATTCCAACCTCCTCGGACCCGAAAGATTCCGACTTTTTGAGTTCCGGAGGCGGGAGACGGGGATTTTGGTCGCAGGTGTTTCGGGTGTCGATGAGACTAGGAACAGGAGGCCTTGGTTCAGATAAGTTCCCTTTCTCATATCAAAATGATTTGAGGTTCCGCTTCGTTGATTCTTGTTGGAATTTGATATTTGAATGAGATTGGATTCCTGATTACTACGGCTTAGCTGGGGGGAAATTTGAGAACCCTATTGCGACACTGTGTTTTTTACTCGTGCAATTGCGCGCTTGCCCTTCGGCTATCTAGGGTTTGTTGGAAGACCCGTTGAATCAGCTGAAACCCGTTCTCTGTACTCTTGCATTTTTCGTAAATTGTGTTCTTCGTGGATATTCTTTTTATATTCTTCGTAAATTGTAGTAATCGAAGACGAGAATTGTTTTTTTATAAGAAAAGATTGTGATTAGGATCGAGTATTGCAAAATGGAAATGAATAAGCCAGGTCTTAACTCGGTTAGACTGAGAGTATCAGGGCCCAAAAATTCCAGATCTTTCAACCGTAGCGCTACATTTGTTAACGAAGATACAACAATCTTCATTGAGATGGCTCAGGACAAGAAAGAAGGCAACAAGTTGTTCCAGAGAAGGGAGTACGAGGACGCCCTCCTGAAATACGAGAAAGCCATTAAGCTTCTTCCAAAGAACCATATTGATGTTGCATACGTCCGCAGCAACATGGCAGCTTGTTGTATGCAGATGAACCCTGAGGACTACCACCAAGCAATCAATGAATGTAACCTTGCCCCTGAGGTTGTTCCCAATTACAGTAAGGCTCTGGTGAAGAGGGCTAAATGCTTTGAAGCCTTGGACATGTTGGATTTAGCCTGCGAGGATGCTGATTTAGTTTTGAGATTGGAACCAAATAATATTGCAGCGTTGGAGATTTCAGAACGAATGAAAAAAGAGATTAAGGAAATGACCACCATGTTCGACGATAGGGCAGTTTCTCCACTTCCATAAACTCCGGTGAAGAAACAGAAGCTAAGGAAGAAGAAGAGCTATAAGTATGTGGAGAAGATTGTGGTCGTGGATGAGAAGCATGTTCAAGCTAAAGAAGAGTCTATGAAGAGTATGAAGTTAGTCTTTGGCGAAGATATTAGATATGCTCAGGTACCAGCTAATTGCGCAATGTTGCAGTTGAGGGAGATCATTTGTAACAAATTTCCAAGACTAGAGACTTTCCTTATCAAATTTATGGATAAAGAGCGCGACTTGGTGACAATCACTACATCTGAAGAGTGCCTTTGGGAAGAGTGCTTTATGAGGAACTGTGCTTTATGAGCGATCTGTTGTGGAATTCAAATCAGGCATTGCACTTTGGGAAGAGTGCCTCATGACAGCAATGGATAAATTTACGCTGGCTAAAGCTTCTTCAACTGATATTGCTGTGATGGTCAAAAGCCATTGTGCCAATGAAACTACTCAAGAATGTCAAAAATCTATCCTTAAAGAGATTAGTGAGACTGAAAGATCTTTTATTGTTGCTTATTATGTAATTTGTTAATCATCCAATTGCCCTGAAATTTAAGTTCCTAAATCTTCAAAGACTAGGTATTCTCAATTCTGTTGGTGTTTGCAAAAAATTTCCACTAGTTTTCTGTTAATTCTTTCTCCATGTCAAATGCTTAGGTTAATGATTATGCTTAACATAAACATGGCTATCTAAATTTTCCACTATAAACCTTTGAGGTCTTTTGAGCAATCATCATAAACCTTGTTTTTGAAGCAACCAAGCATTATGAATTGGAGTTAGCAACTACAACTTACAGTTTTTAAACTCATGCTAGTTAAAGAACGACTAAGGATGTTGATGTGGTAGAATTTTTGGATTGTGCAGTGATAGTAAATCTGTGGAGTAATGTTGGCTGACAAATACTTTCCACATCTCTTTATTGAAAGATGTTTTTCAAGGATTTGTCCACTCCTGATAGCTTTTGCAAGTTAAGCATCAAAGTTCATCTAAATGCTAACTTGACTCCAGTTTTGCAATCCAAGCCTATGAACGGACATGATTGGCAACTGAATAATGCCTCCACTCAATTTTCTTCCCAATCTAGAAGTATGGTTTATGAGTCATCTATGATATAACATATTATCATTCTTCCATTAGATGAACATCTCAGATATTGTAGTTTTTAGTGAAATGACTATGAAATCTGCTATTATTCCAGAATTGGGTTTCAAGATTGATGAGATAGTGCAGGCATGGAATGAAATGTATGATGCAAAAAGATGGCTGAGTGGTGTTTCGTCTTCCAGACTCAAACCTTTACTTCATCGACAAACTTCAAAACTGCACCAAATGTTGGAGCATTTGGAGTGCCCATGATATATAATTTACCTCCAACATCAGTTTAGCATAAAATAACGGGACCTTCTGAGAGTAACACGACATATTTTACTGTCTGTTATCTGTGTTGCCATGGGTATTTCCCTCTGCAAATATTGTTTAGTGTATGTTTTTCAAAAATACATGTGTGTTCTTGGGTATATTTGACTTTCATCTATAAACTACATGTTACCGATACATGTATGCCATTGAAGGCGTCGTCATACTTTCTAACATACGCATTTTTATATTTTTTTGCTTTATTCAATGA
Organism: Zingiber officinale; assembly: GCF_018446385.1. Classification (NCBI taxonomy): domain Eukaryota; kingdom Viridiplantae; phylum Streptophyta; class Magnoliopsida; order Zingiberales; family Zingiberaceae; genus Zingiber; species Zingiber officinale. The sequence continues at coordinate 10,284,113 of NC_056000.1, read as the reverse complement.
GATGCCATTTTTCCAGCAAAGAGCTTATTTCATTTATGCATTATAGCAGAATTGTTATGTTTGTCATACAGAATCAACGTGTAACAGAACCTTCATATTGTTGGCACTTTTCCCTTTACAATTAATATCTGACATTGTTCCTGAGGTGATTGTTTCTTAAACCTTAATCTATATCTGAAAATGATTCTTTATTGCTTGAGCTATGTGTTATGTAAGCAGTGGTCACATTGTTAGAGAAGATTTGCTTTCAGGGCAATATTTTGTGTGAAATGACTCCTAACGAAAGCAACAATGAAGAATAAAAACCAAAACCTGAAAGAACAAAAACGGGCTTCAAGACTTCAAGTATTCACCTTAGGCGTTACCTTCCTTTGGCTAATGAATTAGAACTCGCAGCTTATTGCGGTAAAGTGTAAAGTGCTAGGTTTATGAAAGGGCATATTAAATTTAGGATATTTTATGTCCATTACTCTAATTTAACATATTAAACATGCTATCGTGTCTTTAAATTATGTCCCATGGAATATCCAATTGACTAACGGGTGATAAATTTATTACAATCGGATAAAGGATCAATTTTTGATTGATGCATATCCTCGGAGAAAAAAAAATTCCTTCCACCCTTTAGTTAACTTGGTGGTTGGCTTTAAGCTGACTTCATTATTTATCTCTCTTTATAGAATCTGAGGATAGATCCGAGGTAAATGTCTCCCTTATGTGTTAATCATTATTCCAAAGGTTAGCTAGTAGTCGTCCATGATTTACCTCCTTCGTGTTGGCTCTCGGACGAGTTGGCGGGGGCGCTGGGGGCGCGCGTATTCACCTTTTGCCACCATGAGGATAGACTATGAGGATCTAGTGGTTAGCACATGAGGTGCTGCTTATAGTTCGAATCTCCGCATAGCCGAAGTAAATTTCTCCCTCATGCGTCAGTCACTATTCCAAAGGCTAGTAGCCACATGTAATTTACCTCTTTCATGTTAGCCCTGAGATGGATTGATGGGGGCGCTGGGGGTTAGTGCAGTCGCCTTTTGTCAACTTAGGAATAGATGATCAGAAATATCTGAGATGAACTTAATCACCTTTACCACCATGTATTTATATCATGATGGACAAATGAGTGGAAAAGTTGAAGTTACTATTCTGAATTTGCACCTTCATTAGTTTTTTATTAATAAATACTATGATTTATTATATTTATTGATGGTATTTTTTTTCTGCTCGCTCAGGCCTCTCCTCCCTAGAAAGTTAGATAGGTCATCAACCCCCCTTCAGATCCAGAAACTTGAGAAATTAACACAAGTTAGAACTCAGGTCGGCTTTACTAACGCAATCCCTCCAATACTCAAATCAGTCACTAGTGAGAAGAAAGGAAGAAGAGAAGAAGATGAAGTAGAAGAAGGAAAACTTAGTGAAGAAGAGTGACCTTCGCTTGCAAGAATAAGAAAATCATCCTCCCTCTGACTTGCCTCTTCTAGTGCTTATATAAGTGTGTGAAAAGCATCTTCACATCGATTGTCTCATGCTCCTTCACCTTCTCATGTATTAGTCAATGAAGGCACAACCTCTAACAATTGTTACTCACTTTTCCAGTCATTGATCGTCATGTATTAAGAGGAAGACATTAAGTAAATCAAATCTGACATCCACTACTAGTCCCCTCGGGGCAGTATGGTGGTTGAGGCATGAGGTGTTGTCACATGAGGTTTTGGGTTGAAACTCAGCGTGTCCGAGCATGCCTTCCTCTATGCCTTGGTCACCCGTACTAATGGCTAATAGCCACCCGTGATTTACCTCCTCCTTGTTGGCTTAGAGACGGGTTGTGGGGGCGCTGGGACGAGTGAATTACCTTTTTTTTGCCACATCTGCTACTCGCTTCTTCATTCATTGATCATCATGTATTAAGAGGAAGACATCAAGTAAATTAGATCTAACATTCATTACTCACTTCTCCATTCATTGATCGTCACATATTGAGAGAAAGGAATCAAGGGAATCAAATTTGACTTTCACTACTAGCTTCTATGCTCATTGATTACCACGTATCCTTAATCAAAAACTTTAGAGCCTCTAATCCTCGATGGAAGCTAGCTTTGATGCTTAGTGGAAGATACTTTTGATACTCAATGGAAGATACTCCTAATGTTCAGTGGGAGATATTTATGATGCTCTTTCAAAGATACTCTTAATGTTCGGGAGAAGATACTCCAGAAGAGGGAATGGAGTACAAAGAAAGTCGGAACAAGTGCAACACACTGCACTTATCTTTTTCCAATAATTAAGTATACAAATGAAAGTTTACCAAACACTCTTTCGAAGATGGTTGGCTTGAGCTCGGTGTTTGGGCAGCTTCTTAGTGGTAGATGAGTGTAGCAATGTTGCAGCAGAGTTGTAGCAGGAAGTTAGAGCGTTCAAAAGTCCAATCAGAAGCGCAGTTGTTCATATGAGTGAATTGTTTCCTGGCTTAGGCGAGCACTCCTTTTATTGAGCATGGAAGGCACTTTCAAAGGCCTTGAAGGCGCCTCCAATGTGGTAAGTCTAATCCCGAATAGCCCGACCCTTATCTTTGAGGAAATCTGAACTTTATCCTGCGAAAGACGCCTTCCATGCACCGAATGCGCCTTCTCTGAACAATGCTAAGGCGCCTTCCAATGCTTGAAGGTGTCTTCCATCTCTTAGAAGACGCCTCGGGTACTGTTCACCAAGGCTTTTGTGCTCTTCTTGCCCTACAATGTGTATTAGTCGAATAAACCAAATAATAACCTACAAGATAAGTGTTAGCATAATAATATTGACTAGTAATTAGACTCTGTCTCCCTGAGACCAAGATCCAGTCAAGGTCTCAGTTTAGGAATCCAAAATGGACATACATTAGACCAACGTCTACTGTCCCTCAATCGGGACATGTCCTCACTATTGATGTGGGAAGCATCTGACGATCGAACCTATGTTTTGATTATGTCAAAGGGTTCAAAGTTAAGGTGTTTTGTTTACTAATATGTTGAATGAGCACTGCAGGAAAAGTCCTAAGTGTACTTAGGTAAAAGTTCTAGCTGCGGTTAGGCAGGTGGAAAATCCTAGAGGATGGTAACCCTATGCGGAAAGTCTTGGCTGGTCAAGGGCTTCAGGCAAAAGTCCTAGGGGGTGGTAACTCTAGGTGGAAAGTCCTGGTGTCACGAACTAGGTGGAAGACTGGACGGGCTGGGGAGCGGGCGTCCAGTAGAAAGTCTGGAAGCATCGAGCGCCAAGCAAAAGTCCATTCGATCTGGAGGATCGTGCTGGCATCAGATAAATCTCCTGAGTGGAATAGGTGAGGGCGCGTTCCCCACAGAGGGAACAGTACGCGTCGGATCAACCTAGGGTTTTCGATTGAAAATCCGAAGTTAGACTCGGACAGTCCGAAGACTGTCAATATCTCATTTACTATGACTACTATGTGCTAACTTTGTTTTACAGGGTTATGTGTTTGAGACTAACACATTCTGCATGAATAAAGGAGCAAGTCACACCTCGGATGATTAGTATCTGAGGCGCCTCCATGTTGCTTGGAGGCGCCTCCATGTTGCTTGGAGGCGCCTCAGGTGCAGAGGGTGAGTTGGCTGCGCAGCAGGCTTGGAGGCACCTCAGACGGAGCTGGAGACGCCTTGGACTAGAGCTTGGAGGCGCTTTGGAGTTGCTTGGAGGCACCTTCGAGTAGATAAGAGGTGAACTTTTCAGCACTGATCCACGCGGCTGACTCGGCGTGTTGGAGGCGCCCTGGATGGTGTTGGAGGCGCCTCCAGCAGTGCATAAAAGGGGGTCTCGAGGCAGCAGTCAAGACAACAATTCCTAAGTGTTTCTACTACAACGCGCTGCTCCAAAAGACGCCCTGAAGTGCTGTTACATGCCCCTGACGACCCGGAGCTCCGAGATTTTGATTCTGTCGTTGGTATAATAGTTCTTTATTGCACTTATTGTAATACAAATCTGTACTCTTTTTCCGAGCTTATAGTTGTTGTCCACCGGAAGCGATCAACGATCGCGGGCCTTGGAGTAGGAGTCATCACAGGATCCAAACCAAGTAAATCTCTGATGTATTTCTGTGTTTGTTGTCTTTTACTTTATTTCGCTCCTTTAACTTGATAGTTTTACGAATTTGAAACGCGAAATAGTCACGAGCGCTATTCACCCCCCCTCTGCCGCTTCTCGATCCAACACTCATCAACTCACTCTCCTCTAGTGACTTACCTTTGCTTACCAACTTGCAGTCAGTTGATTAGCCTCATGACCCACCAGGTCTTCATGCTAGTTATCAGATTCGCAGACCCAATTGGACTTCTACCGATTGTCATGTCCCACAGACCCAATCGAAATTTTCGTCAGATATTAGGTCGGCCTGTTGACCTATCTGGACTTCGCACTAGTTATTTAGTCTCAGGGACTTAGCTAGATTTCAGCTAGGGGTGTAAATGAACCAAACCGCTCGCGAGCTATTCGAAGCTCGATTCGATAAAAGCTCGTTTGAGCTCGTTTAATGAGGCTCGTTAAGATAAACAAACCAAGCTCAAGCTTCGCAATATTCGGCTCGTTAGCTCATGAACACGTTCGTTAAGCTCATTAAGTAACTTTTAAATAAAAAAATAATAATTTTGATATTGAATTTATAAATTTTATACTCTACTTATGAAAAATATAGATAAATATATTAAATTTATTTATTAGAATAAAATTATAAATTTTAATAATAATATTATAATTTTCTCTAAATATATAATTTAGTTTTTAATGAATATTTAAATTTATGATTTATATTTATTAAGCTCGTTTAGACTTGATAAAAGCTCGAATAAGCTCGTGAGCCATGAATATATTCGTTAAATAAAGCTCGAGCTTGACTCGATTATAAACGAGCCAAACTCAAACATTCAAGAGTTCGGCTCGGCTCAGCTCGATTACATCCCTAATTTCAGCCTGGTGTCAGGTTGGTAAAGTACTTAGATCATAAAACCACCTAACTTAACTCACTTGTCATTTATTAAAACCTGAGTTAGACCGTTGGTGTAAACTATACCAATACTTTTAACTTAAGTTATATAAAGTATAATGAAGTAAACATTGAACTTTATATCTGATAAAAAATCTCTAAATATATAAGTTCCAATAATATAACCAAATATGTATAGAAAACAAATATAGTACAAACTCCCATTGGATTTAGACTTCATCAAATTTGATAGTACCCATATGAGTGGTATGCTCATAAAAGATATTGGATGGTAACCCCTTCGTAAAGAATATGCTATCATGGAGTTTGTGCATATATGTTCTATCGAAATCTGACAACTTTGTACTCTTTCTTTCACAACAAGAAACTTGATATCTATGTGCTTCGATTTTGTCGAACTCCTATTACTGTTAGAATACAATACAGCTGATCTATTGTCATAAAATAACTTCAATCATCTCTCAACCCTTTCCCAAAATACGCAGCCCAGAGATAAAATTTTTCAATCATATTTATGATTAGATGTCTCATAACATGTTATAAACTCTGCTGCCATGGTGAAAGAAGTTGTCAATGTTTGTTTAGCACTTCTCTAAGAAATAGTTCTGTCAGCCAACAAAAAAATATAACCTGAAGTGGATCTCATGCTACATTGGCATTCCACAAAATCAAAGTCAGAATATCTCATGATCTCAAGAGTATCTAACCTCTTATATGTGAGCATGTAATCAATAGTTCTCTTTAAATATCTCATTACCCTTTTTGTTGTTTTCTAATGATCCATTCCTGGATTGCTTAAATATCTGCCAAATACTCCAACAATGTACATAATATATGGATGTATACAAACTTGAGCATACATAAAACTTCCTACAGCCGAAGCATAGGGAATCTATTGCATTTCTTTGGTCTCGAGGCTTTCTTTAGGGCATTGTTTAAGATTAAACTTGTCTCCTTTAGCGATCAGAGTGTTACCTGATTTGCAATCTTGCATACCAAATATTTTAAGCACCTTATTGATATAGTTCTTTGTGATAATCCAGTAATACCTCGAGAATGATCTCAATGTATTTGGATTCCTAGTACAAAAGATGCATTACCAAGATCTTTCATTTCAAAATATCTAGATAGAAATCTCTTGGTATCATTATACATACCTATACTATTTATGGCAAGTAAAATGTCATCAATATATAGAACCAGGAAGATATGCTTAATCTCATTGAACTTATGATACACACATCATATACCATGTTTACCTCAAAAGTAAATGAGAGGATTATTTGATAAAATTTGTGGTACCATTGACGAGAAGCTTACTTTAACCCATATATAGACTTGTTAAGTTTGCAAACCATACTCTTTGGATCTCCTGATACAAAGTATTTTGGTTGCACCAGATAGATTGTTTCTTCAATGTCTCCATTGAGAAAAGTTGTCTTAACATCCATCTGATGGAGTTCCATATCAAAGTGTGCAACAAGTGCCATGATCGTCCTTACAGAGTCCTTCATTGAAACTGGAGAAAAGGTCTCCTTAAAGTCAATCTCATATTTTTTAGTATAGTCTTTAGCTACAAGGCGTGCTTTATACCTTTCTACATTACTGTTTGAATAACATTTAGTTTTACAAATCCAGTTACAATCAATGTATTTCACACTTTCAGGTAATAGGACAACTTCCTAAATTTTATTATCTTGCATTGACTTATACTCCTCATTCATTGCCTCGATCAACTTTTGAGTATTTGAATCTTGCATGGCTTGACGAAAGTTGATCAAATCATCCTCTGTCATACTATCATTTTCCTCATGTTCTTGGAGCAGTACTATGTAATCATCCGAAATAGTACTCCGCCTTTCTCTAGTGGATCTATGTAAAGGCACTTGTTCTTCATACACTAGTTCTTGAGGTTGCTGAGTTTGTTCTTCTGGGAGTTGATTAACAATGTCTTATTGTTCTTATATTACATCCTGATCACTGACAGGAATAAAATTCTGATCATTATCAGAAGCAATCTTAGGAATATAGACCATTTTCTCTTGAAGAGTAGTGGAAATACATTTCTCCTCAAAGACAAGGTCTGTTACTTTATTCTTTTCCCCAAACTCAATATGCTCAATGAACGTTGCAGCTCCCATCTCAAAGATGGTCTTGACTTTAGGATCATAAAACTTATAGTCTTGTGACCCTCAAAATATTTAATAAAGTAGCTACTTACTGTTCTAGAGTCTAATTTATTTTCATATGGGCGATACAGTCTAGCCTCAGTCGGACATTTATGAAAATGTTTGAGACTTGGCTTTTGCCTTGTCCAAAGCTCAAAAGGTATTTTAATAGCTGCTTTAGTGGGTACTCGATTTAGAATGTAAGTTGTCATCTTTAATGTTTCTCCCAGAGTGACTCTGGTAAGGTTGAATGCCTAACTATACTCCTTACCATATCCTTAAGAGTTCAATGTCATCATTCAGCTACATCATTCATGCTTGGTAAGCCTAGCATGGTGTATTATGGGACGATGCCAGGCTCCTCTAGATATTGAGCAAAAGGTCTTGGATGTTGCTCGCTTGAACCATCATATCTACCGTAGTATTCACCACCACGATCAGATCTGACTTTCTTAATTCTTTTATCGATTTGATTCTCGACTTTAACCTTAAATGATTTGAAAATATCCAAAGTTTAAGCTGTTCATAAATAAGAAATAGGTATGCATATCTAGAATAATTATTAATAAATGATACAAAATACTGTTGATCATTTCAAAAAGGTGTTAGAAATAGTCCATAAACATCTGTATGTATATCAATTCCAATACTTATGTAGCTCTATATACACCTTCTTTCTTTCTTTTGGTCTATTTTCCCTTGATGCATTCAATACAAATGCTTAGATCTATAAAAATAATAGAGTGTAAAATTCCATCCAATACAAGTCGTTCAACTTTATTTCTAGAGATGTGGCCTAAACATTTATGTCATAAGACACTTGAGTTTTCATTATTAAATTTACAGTTAGTACCACGTGATTCCACATTCAGGGTTTTAATATAAAAAGCATTTATATCAAACATATATAGATTTTTATAAATTATAAGTGAACTGGTTCCAATAATAGTAGAATTAATAGATAAACTGAATTGATCATTTTCAAACGAACAACAATAACCTAATCTATCCAAATTAAAAATAGAAATCAAATTCTGTCTAAATGACGAAACAACAAAAATATCTATTAAGTCTAAATAATAACAAGTGCTTAACAAAAATCTAAAATGTCATATTGCTTCCACTTCAACCGACTTGTCATCATCTACATAAATGCATCTTTCAGCATCACTTGGCATTCAGCAGCTCAGGCAACCTTACATTGAAACACTTATGTTAGTAGTGGCTGCAGAGTCTAACTACCAAGTGCTTCTAAGTACTGAAGCTAAATTTACTTCAGAATAAATCAAATTTAAAAATGTACCCTTTTTCGCACACCATGCATGGTACTTAAGACATTCTTTCTTAACATGATCAGACTTGTTACAGAAGAAACAACCTTTCTTATCATGATCCTGCTTTTGTTTCTTCATATAAGGACCTTTAGTAGCCTCCTTCTTTCTTTTGTTGCCCTTATCTTTAGGGGCACTTGCCAAATAGGCACTTTCAACCTTATTTTGCTTCAACCTCTTTTCCTCTTGAACACAGTATGAAATGAATACTCATTAAGAGTTCATTTCTCCCTTTGATAGTTATAATTGATCTAGAACTGACTAAACTGGTTCGAAAAAGAAATAAGCACTAAATGCACAAGCATGTCGTCCGACAATTCAAGGTTAAGTGCCTTCAACTTTGATGCAAGTTGGGAAAACTCCATGATATATTCTCGAACATTTCCCTTGCCTTTATACTTAATGAAAACCAAGCTCTTCGAAATTGTGCTTATTTCCGCCTTATCGAAATTGTATAATATTCTAAATTTAAAAATTATGAAATTAATGGAAAAAATGTGGTTGATGATTTCCCCTCTAAAATATATCAAAATTATTAATGTGAAACCATGTCTTCTGAAACTAAAAACACATCTTTGTGAAATCAACGCCTTGTTTTTAATTAAAAATTCCCAAAAGACATAACTTTCTTAAACAACGCCACGTTCATCATCTCTCCTGATGCAACCGTTCCTTCTAACCATTGAGAAAAAAATAATACGGGAGCCAGGGTTAGAAATTGGCCAAGGATTTGGCCGATGTATACTCTATTATAACAACCCATACCACATAATCGAATTTCCCCAATTTTATGTATCATTTCATGCCAACCATCACCCAGAATATAATGATGATGAACAAGTGACAGACATACAAAATAGTAGGCATATTATAAACAAAATAGAATAATTTCTTAAGAATTAAAAATAGATTGCTCTGATACCAATTGATGGAAAAATGGGTTGAGATTATAGTAACTTTTTGTAACTCTGATACCAATTAAAAATAGTGACAGACATACAAAATAGTAGGCATGTTATAGAATACTCTGGTTGTTGTTCCATTGCCATTTTTTTAGATCGAGTCATAGTAACTTTTTGTAGGATTTTTTTCATAAACAATGCCAATTTGATGGTATCTTTTTCTGCTCGCTCGAATTCCTCCTCCCTAGAAAGTTAGATATATAGGCCATCAAACCCCCCTTCAGATCCAACAACCTGAGTGATTAACACAAGTTAGGACTCAAGCTGGCTCTACCAGTGCGACCCCTCCAATGCTTAAGTCAATCACCGATAAGAAGAAATAAAGAAGAAAAGAAGATGAATAAGAAAGAGGAAAACTTAATGCAGAAGAGTGACCTTCACTTGCAAGGATAAGAAAATCCTCCTCCTCCGACTTACCTCTTCTAATGCTTATATAAATGTGTGAAAAGTATCTCTACATCGGCTGCCTCGCGCTCCTTCACCTTCTCCTATACGAGTCAGTGAAGGTGCAACCTCTAACAATAGTTACTCATTATCGCCATGTATTAAGATGAAGGCATAAAGAAAACTATATTTAACATCCATTACTCACTTCTCCATTAACTAATCGTGACATATTGGGATGAAGGAATCAAGGGAACTAGATCTGACATTCGTGACTCGTTTCTTCACTCATTGATAACCAATTATTAGAGAAAGACATCAAGGAAATTAGATCTAACATTCATTGCTCGCTTCTCTATTCAATCCATGTATTGGGAAGAAGGAATTAAGGGAACCAAATCTGATATCCACTACTCACTTCTCCACTCATTGATTGTCATGTATCCTTAACCAAAAACTTCAGAGTCTTTGATCCTCGGTGGAAGCTAGCTTTGATGCTTAGTGAAAGATACTTCTGATACTTGGTAGAGATACTCCTGATATTTGATGGAAGGTACTTCTGATGTTCGGTGGAAGATACTCTTGATGCCTAATAGAAGATATCTCTTATGCTGGGTGGAAATCGATTTCTCAGGAATCATAACTGGGTGCTCGGGAGATAATCTAGTTACTATTAGATGTCCCTCCTTCAAGTCAGACTAAGGTGCAAAGTTGAATGAAGTCTGATTAAGCATGAAGTCTTCCTATTTTCTTACCTCTGTATTACCTTTTCTGTTTTGATTGTGCCGACCACTCAACCATAATGCTCGGAAGATAACTCGATTACCATCAGATGTCCCTCTTTCAACCATAATGCTCGTGAATCATTGTCTTTAATAAGAAATATAAAATATAGACAACGTTTTTGACTAAAAGCATTGTAAAAAAAATAAGACAACACTTTTTTAAAAAAACATTATATTTTAACTGTTATGAAATTTCAATTTTCTTGTAGTGTAACTTGACGGTCAAGAGGATCAGACACCAAGCAGGAAGTTCAGATGTGGGATTTTGATAAGAGGTTAGGATGTTCGATTCCCAATGGGTTGAAGTCTAAATGTGTGATTCCGACAGGAGATTGGGATGTTCGATTCTCAATTGACGAAGTTTGGATGTGTGATTCCAATAGAAAAACCTGGTGGGTCAGAGTGGACGTCAAGGAGGTAACTTGACACTTGATAAGTAGAGGTAAGTCACTGAAGGAGAGTGACTCAGTGAGGACGCATCCCGGTTGAGAGGACAGTAGGCATCAGTCTAATTTAGGTCTATTTTAGAAGCCTAAATCGAGATCCTAACTATATCATGGTCTCGGAAAGACAGAACTAATTAATATTAATACTATATTTATTGTGCTAACTCTGTTTTACAAGTTACTATTTGTTTTGGACTAACATGGACTTGTAGGGCAAAAAGAGCACAAGTTACCTTGGGTGAACAGTGCCCGAGGCGCCTTCCATGCGATAGAAGGCACCTGGAGTACTGTTCATGGAAGGCCCTTCGAGAGCTTGGAAGGCGCCTTCAGTCGGATAACACAAAAGACTTTGGCGACGATAAGAAGTTGAAGTTACGGGATAAACTTTTGGGGTTGAAGGTGCCTTCAGTGTTATGGAAAGTGTCTTCAACACTCAATAAAAGACTCTCAACCAAGAACTCATACACACCTCTTTTACAAGCTTCTATGTGTTCATTTGATGTTTTGAGTGCTCCGACTTTCTGCTGCTGCTCTGCTACGACGCTGATGTGCCCAACTATTGCTGAGGAGTCATCCAACACCGAGTCTGATCCGATTATTTTCGATCGAAGGTGTTGGGTAACGAACATTTCATATTGTATTTAATTTTTACATAAAGGAAAGTGTAGCATGTTACACTTGTCCTGACTTTGCTTTGTATTTGATCCCTTCTTCCAGTGGCTCCAGAAGAGGTATTTAGTAGATTACCCGTCAATAGGTCCGCGAGACCTGGGTCTTGGAGTAGGAGTCACCGAAAACTATGAACCAAGTAAAACCGACTGAGTTTTTATTTTCGTGTTTAATTTTCCGCTGCACACTTTATTTTCAAAATCAAAAAGAAATTTTTAAAATCACATGATTAACCCCCCACATGCATCTCGACCCAACACTGCCAACTTGAGGTATGAAGTTCAAATCTCAGTATAGTCGAGGTAAATGCATCCCTCATGTGCCGGTCACTATTTCAAGGGTTAGTAGTCACCGGTGATTTACCTCTTCCATATTGGTCCTGGGACGGATTGGCGGGTGTTAGGGGTTAGTGTAGTCGCTGGGGGTGAGTGCGGTCGCCTTTTGTCAACTTGAAAGATAACTCAGTTATTATCAGATGTCCCTCCTTCAAGTCAGACTGAATAACGAAGTCAAATGAAGTTCGATTAAACATGAAATCTTCCTATTTTCTTACCTCTTTATTACCTTTTCTGCTTTGATTGTGCTAACGACTCAACCTTGATGCTTGGGAGATGACCCAATTACCATTAGTTTCTCCTTTGAATCAGACTAAGAAACGAAGTCCGATTAATATTAAATTTTTCTATTTTCTTATCTCTATCTTTCCGCTCTGATTGCACCGACCACTCAACCTCGGTGTTCGGGAGATATAAGCCAGTTGCCATCATTTATATATCAGAATGGTACTTTTTATCCCCCTCAAATACTAGTCATTTTAGAATGCAATGAGCTCTTATTCAATTCTAATCAATGTAATCACATGTGGCTGCTATTGCTGTTATTTCTATTGTACCTCTGTATTATCTTTTCCACTCTAGTTGTGCCTACCACTCGACCTGGGAGATAACTCGGTTGCCATCATTTATATATCGGAATGATACTTTTTCCCTTCAAATACTAGTCATTTTAGAATGCAATGAGCTCTTATTCAAGGCTAATCAATGTAATCACATGGTGGCTGCCATTGCTGCTTTTGCTTTGGCTATTGCTTCTAACTCCAGTGATAACAGAAGGTTCCGTGTCCATTTCTTGTTGTCATCATCTTGTTGTTCACCCATGGTCTTTCTTGGATGCCAAAAGCTAGATAGCGCTACCAACGTATTGCCAAATCACAGTGGACGCGATAAATAGGGTGCCCAGAACTGCGCAGTCCAGTCCATCTTTTTATGGCCCATGGTTTTTTTTCCCTCTCCCATTACATTCATCATTTTATATATTTTACATGGAAGTAAAATTACTTTCTTTCTTGTTAACTTCATTGATAGACAAAAAAGAGTGGAACTCCCGATCAGCAGTCCTCTCGCGGTCGTCTTTGTAAAATCACCTGACACTGTTGTTAATGATTACATTTCCCTTCCATGCACCATTGCTCGTCCACTGTTCCACCTCCCGTTTTCTCCAAATCAATTATGGCCCATGTACCCTTTACCAGACAACGCTTTACCAGACATGCAATCATCAAGTTTTTTTTACTATAGTTTCTTAATTCATGAAAAAAGAACTAAAGATAGCGAAGATGTCCTGTGGAATTCCACAGGGGAAAAATAGAAGCACCAGAAGCTCTTGCTTCAGAGCTTTGGAGATGCAACCAGCTCGGTTTCTTAGTACTGTTGCTATCTTGTCATTCGTCTTCTTCTTTGGGTTACTGGTTGCAGAGGTAGAGAAGGAGAAGAAGACCTTTATATTTCTGGTAGATCCCAAGCAGAAGCCCTCTCCTTTCGTTTCCCACAGCCACTGGTACTCTTCCCTCCTTCCCACCTCTGCTACACTCGTCCACCACCACCACTCTCTGTTCAGTGGCTTCTCCGCTGCCCGCCTCACTGTCTCCCAAGCGCGCTCCGTCGGCCGCTGTCAGGGCGTCGTCGCCGCCCTTGATGACTACCTACTCCGCCCCCACACAACTCGATCTCCATCCTTCCTTGGCCTCGACCTCCCCGCCTCCCGCCTCTCCGCCACCTCCTATGGTGGCTCCGCTGCAGTCATCGGCTTCATCGACACGGGTATCTGGCCGGAGAGGCCCAGCTTCTCCGGCCGCGGTCTCGGTCCCCTGCCCCGCCGTTGGCAGGGACGGTGTGACCAAGGCGCCGGCTTCAACCGCTCTAAGTGCAACCGCAAGCTTGTCGGTGCACGAGCGTTCTTCGCCGGCTATGCCGCCGCGTTCGGCATTACTAACACCAGACGTGGCGACGCGGTCTGGTCGGTTAGAGATCACGACGGCCACGGCACCCACGTGGCTTCGATCGCCGCTGGCGCGCCCGTTGATGGAGCTAACTTCTATGGTTTCGCCAGCGGCATTGCGCGTGGGGTTGCGCCCCGCGCGCGAATCGCCGTCTATAAGGCATGTTGGGACGAGGGCTGCATGGTCTCCGACGTCGTTGCCGCGGTAGAGGCAGCGGTCTCTGATGGCGTCGACGTGCTGTCGCTCTCCATCGGCGCCACCTCGCCGGCGCCGTCCTACGAACTCGATCCCCTCGCCGTAGCCACTTTCCGCGCCACGATTCGGGGCGTCTTCGTGTCGGCGTCCGCAGGGAACGGTGGTCCCACGCCACAAAGCGTCGGGAATATCCCGCCCTGGATCACTGCCGTCGGCGCGGGAACCATCGACCGGGATTTCCCAGCTGTGGTTCTTCTCGGCAACGGCACGCGCATTCACGGCACGTCAATTTCCCTTCGCCATCACAAATATCTACTCGGCCGAAGACATCACGCAACGCCGGTAGTCTCCGCCGGTATTGTCGCCGCCCTGGCCAACCTCACCAATCTCAGCGTCGCCGGCTTCATCGTATTCTGGAAGCCAAGCGGACACGTGTCGAGAATCGAAATTGCGGCCGAGCTGAAGCGATTGGGAGCAGTGGCAACGATAGTCTTCCATGGGGAGTTCGATCCCGGCGGCATTGTGGCAGAGGCCCACGTGGTCCCCACCGTGACCGTTGAATCGCAGGGGGCCGCCACGATCGACGCGTACCTGAAGACAGTTAAGAATCCCACGGCCGTCATTTACTCTCAGGGAACCGCGGTGCACCCCGGCTTCGGCGCCCCAGTGGCGGCGTCGTTCTCCGCACGGGGACCGAACCCCGCGGTGCCGTGGGTGCTGAAGCCGGACTTGCTGGCGCCAGGAGTCGACATTCTCGGTGCGTGGACGGGGTCGGTGGGACCGTCGGGTCTGCGCTCCGACGCCCGGCAGCCGAAGTTCAGCGTGGCGTCAGGGACCTCGATGTCGTGTCCTCACGTGTCGGGAGTGGCGGCGCTCGTGCGCTCCGCTCGACCTGGGTGGTCCCCCGGCGAGATACGGTCGGCCCTCATGACCACAGCAATGGATGCTGGAATAAGTGACGAGGCCCTGGAGAATGGCGGGGGGCCACTGGCGATGGGCGCCGGATACCTTTTCCCGGAGCGAGCGGCCGACCCGGGGTTGGTCTACGACTTGGGGTACGAGGACTACGTGGAGCTCCTATGCGGGCTAAATTACTCGGCGAGAGCCATCCACATAATAACAGGGGGAGCGGGAGTTCGTTGCGGGGATGCGCGTGCTGGGCTCTGGGGGTTCAACTACCCGGCGTTCGTGGCATCGGCGGAGGACGTGACGTTGATGGGGGAGGCGGTGTTTCAGCGGAGGCTGAGGAGGGTGGACGTGGGCAAGAAGGGACAGTGGTACAGGGCGGAGGTGGCGTCGCCGGAGGGCTACGCGGTGGAGGTTGAGCCAAGGAGGCTGTGGTTTGACGGGAGTGGGGAAGGAGAGAGAGTGGAGTTTAGCTTGGCGTTGAGATGCATCGAAGATTCGCGAAATAATGGCCGGCGGCGATGGTGGTGGAGAGGCGGAAGCTTGACGTGGCGGGAGGAAGGCGGGGAGAAGAGGCGGGTAAGGACTCCCATTGTGGTTTTTTCTATTTCTGATATGTAAATGTACCCTTTTAATAAGATTGAATATTTCTCTTTATATTCCCACATGATCAATTTCATTTTCAAATATTCTAAATTCTATTATTAAATATATATTTTTTTATTTTTTAAAAAATAAGAGAGAGAAATTTTAGGACATATTAACTTTATTTTATTTTATTTATTGTGGGTGAATGGTGATTTCATTGTGGATGCCCTAATAATTAGATTTTGAAACTAAATACTTCTAGATTTGAAATTAAACGGTTGGATTCGGCTCAATAATTAACACCGGCAGAAATGGATCGTGGATTGGATTCACTCACTGGCTTGGCAATGACTCGACCGGGCACGAATTGTCATCGTGAATTCAATTGATATGAAGGCACTGCAGTACAATTGATATGAACGGAAACTTTGACCCTTTCATGTAAACAGTGTCCCAACACGATTCAAATTGGATGGTCCCACTGACTTAGATGGTCCCCCTTACCCCTTAAATCACGTTGGAACACTGCAGGGTTGGTTGAATCTTCCGATACGAAGGCCCTGCATGCCAAATGAGATCCAATTCACGTGTCAACTACGCAATGTATATATATATATATATATATACATGTTTGGTGCATCTTTTCATTATATTCTAGTTGATTAACTTGAAAAATGATATGAATTTATTTTGGTCGATTTCATTGCTAAGTTTTGTAGTGCAAAAATAATTGGCCGTAGAAAACAATCGATCGAGTTTATATAGTTGATTGAATGCCCTGTGGAGCTACGCCCTGTGAAGGAGACAAAAACGGATTGGCTAAACAAATCGCTATAAGAATGGCGCAGCCATGATAACAAGAGTAGAGGAATGAATGACCCACTCAGAGCAAATGTTGATCGCTGTGTGGAGCTGAAGCAGGTGAGAAGCCACCAAATGGATCACCAAAAGGATTGGCTGAGCCCGGCTGTTGTTGAGGTTGGTAAGGCACCATCATCATCATTTGCTGCTGCTGCTGCTGCTGTGGCTGCTGGTGATAGTATTGCTGTTGCTGCATTGGGTAGTGCTGTTGTATTTGCTGTTGATAGTAGTACTGCTGCTGCTGCTGAGCCATCATTGCCATCTGGACGTTTGGTGGCGGTGCGATGCCATTCGACATGGCAAACGGGTCCCTATAGTCGAAAGGATTAGCATCCATACCGCCGCCACTGTAGGCTGCGGCGATCTGTTGTCTCCTGGCTGAGTCTTCGTAGAGACTGTCAAGCAAGAGCTTATCGAAACCGCCACCCTGCACAGCAAAATGAAGTGTGGGTGAATTTTTTGGGAAGGGAAAGATGGTAGAACGTGTTAGACTGCTAGTGTTAGATCACAAAATGTACCAGTTTGCTCTCAACCAATTGGCTGGTGCTGGTGCTTGGGGCAGTGACCAATGCCAACTCCCATCCGGAGGAATCGGTTGCAAACAAGTCAGTGGCTGATGGAGGCTTTGGTGCATTACCTGCAAATGTAAGAAATGATTGATAATAGTAATTTGAAACGCAAGCATATTCACGATACAGAAACGTTAGAGAATTGTTATCTACAATTGTGTTGTAGTAGAGATGAAATGTGCATATGATGAAAAAGAAACACACCTGGAGAAATTATGGCAAGAGCCAATGCATTGCTATCCTCAAGTTCAGCAGCAGCAGGATTTATTTCATCCAAGCCCTGCATTACGACAGAAGTGATGGTTAAGTTTCTGCTGGTGCAGCTTTATTATGAAAAGAGAAGAAAAAATAATGCGTGCAAAATGCTGTGCGGAAATTACCAGTAAGTCAGCAGTGGTAACAGGTGGTGGTTCAACGTTCACTACAGGTTCAGGTTCGGATTTGGGTTCTGGTGGTGGTTGCTCTTCTGCAGGAGGCTCTTCCTTTTCTTCTTCAGCTGGTTTTTCTTCTGGAGTGACGTCTTCTTGATTGTAAGTTAGAAGGTTCTTTTCTTCATATTCCTAGTTTGAACATATAAAGAAGACCTAATTTGTATTCATATGAAGTCTCTGGATAAAGATATTAGGAGCCTAATATATGATGTATTTGTTGTTTTCTAGGGCCGACTCTGTAAAAAGAATTTGTCAACTACAGCTGGTTGAAGTGTTAAAATTAAGATGCACAAGATCTCTAAAACATGTAAACTAGTATATGGATGAAAGACATGTTTTCTAGATATTCAAAAGCTTTTTTTTCAATGATATTGGTCTGGAGAAGATGTTGGACAGAAACAACTTGACAGTGAGCATCAATGTTAAATTTTGAAACATCAACTGAAATTGGATAGTCCTTCCTTTTAAATTGTTCATGTTCGTGCTTCACTGCCAACAATAATGCAGTAGAAAGGCTAGAAACTCTAACTTTAAGTGGGAACTTTTCATGATTTCAGTTGGATTACAACTTCTAAATTTTAGTGTGTCCTTAAATGAATCATGTTATGTGGATAAAACAGTGAAAAAGATACTTTTCTACAGGACATAAAATGCAAGCAAAAAAATAGAATCAATATGTTATAATTGATCAAGCTACTGGAAATCTATGAAAAAAAAACTATGATCAAAATTTTCCTAGTTAATTTGACTCACCAGCTTCTTACTTGAGACAGAGCCAACCCCAGGTGCTTCTCTGATGTATTCTTCCATTGTAGCAAGAAATGAAGGAGGTGGCTAAAAGAAGATAACAAACTGTTAGTAGAAAATCAACTTTACAAATAAAGCAGTACAATAGCCAGCCAAGATCAATTGAAACTGAGCAATATTTTTTATTCTATTATTCAAGTAGTCAACATTAAATTTGATGGTGCAGCTCCTATAACTTAAGATAGTGTTGCAATGGGATTTAGTCATTTTCTTTAAAATAGTTCCCTCCATGTCAAACTGACAAAAAGGTAAATCTGCGTTTCTCCTTTTGGAAAAAAGAGGCCAAGATCTAACGTACCATGGGGTTAAAACTAAGGTGACCAGCATTGTGATTTGGACCTTGCAGTTTAATTTAGTTGGAAGAAAGAAAAGAAACAAGATATGTCTATCTGCAAGAGTGGTTGAAATGAGACCTGTCTCAAAGTAGGGAACTGAAAGTTCCTGGCAAGCTCCAAATGTTTGCAGAATTCATAGAACTCAGAAAGAGTTTCAGCCTGAGAATAATAAAGACGTGTGATTTCAGAAAATATCCAACTGGGCATTAGTCTTTTCTTGAATCTTTTTATTAGAAATTTGTTAATTGTGGCAAAAATGTATTCAACTTTATAAGGAATATTACTACCTGTTGTCCAGCTCTCTTATAAATATCGAGTGCTTTGATGGCGTCATATTTTGACATCTCAAAGAACTGCATAAAAAGTAATTAAAAATTTATTGGAATTATTTCTCTTTGAGTCAGTATATGTTAAATATCTATGTAGAGATTGAATTACCATATCAACGAGATTGATGATGCCATCATTGATCGAGCAATATATTTTAAAGCTCTCTTTTAAAACCTAAAAAATAATTCAGGAAAATTGTCAGCTTGGTGTTTAGATGTGTGGGAAGTATCAGATTTTTTGTATAAGAAATTCACCAAAGTTTATTATACTTTACTCACATTATTATTTCTTCATGGCATAATACAGGTATCTACTTTTGTAGCTATTCAATTGAATTTATTGTATGTGGCATTGCCCACCAATAGTATAAATAATAATACAAGTGCAGAAAATTTACAATCATGGCTTTGAAAATGATTGCTTAGCTAACGGCAGCAACTAGCAAGTATATGTAATTACAATGGATTAGTAGATATCAATATGCCTATGCATGTGCTTTGATAGGGATGAGCATATTGACCTTTTGCACAGAAACAAAAATAAATAAATTTATTATGTTGGTAGCAACCAATATCAATTATAACCACTTTTCTTTTTTCTTTTCTTTGTCAGAAAGAAAGATTTTCTCATGAAAGTATGAAGCCCAATTCTGAAGACACATCACTAACCTCAAATTTTTCTACATTATAAATTTGAAATCTAAGTATGACAATTCACAAATACAGATAGATGTATTGCACCACAAAGGAAGTCGACTAAAGACAAAATGAATAAAGACCAGCATAAAGAACCACAAGAGGACAAGAACTAAAACACCCAAAGTAGATTATACAAAAAAAAAAAACTCATGAAAATGAAAGTTTAGCTTTTCCATGATCACGTGAAGATAGACAAGAAAATTTAAATTGTACCAGAGCCAATGCATATTGAATGAGCAGGTTTCCACATGCTGCTCCTTCAGGCTACAAATTAAACCAGATAAAGTAAGATGGGAACAAGAAATAATGGAAAACAAGATACGATTAATTTTTCCAAAATATTCTGACTAAATACGAAGAATGATGGTGACAGATGCTTTACATGACAACCAATGAGCCGGAAGAGAAGTTGCTGTAAAGCAGGCAATTGTTCTAACAGATCAGGACAACATAAAGTTCTAGTTCGACTATGTCCCTGCAAACAAAGATGAAACGCAAAATAATTTCTAAATGTTAGCAAATATATGTGAAAAAAGTAAAAAAGAGAGTCTACCTTTGTGGGCTCTTGCTGTAGGGGCTTCGTCAGACGTTCTGATTCAATGTCATATTTTAAGATTCTAAAACATTCAAGTCGCTCTTCCAGATAGAGTGCATATGTACGTACCCACGCAGAGCAATCCCAAGCTATAGCAATGGAAAAGTAGATATTATGCATACGCTTTTTCCTAGTAAACCAGAAAAACGTATGTGACATTAAATTTCACAACAATTGAAAGGAAACAAACCCAAAGGACATGAGTCATCTTTAAAGTTGGCTATCTGAAGAATACTTCCACGACGAGAATAGCTTAATAGTTCCTCTCGAAATGTAGGATCACCTTCCCTCATTGTCCTGTGGACAACTATCAATGTTTTCAATGCGACCTGTAAAATATTCATCAAGACTAAGATCATTTTGAAGTTACACATAAACACCTATGAAGAAGAAAGTTGTTTGGTGATGTTCCCTTATCCATTTTATGAGAAAATAGTGAGATTCTTAATATGATTTCTTTTCTGCCTTTTGTAGCTAATAAGTTTATATGCTAGTCAATAGTCAAAAGGTAAACAAATATTTCAGCACAATTTTTTTCTTTTTCAAAATTGAATCTCAACTCTTGAGAGTGGTAGCACACTTTAGACCACCTAGCTAAGGTAACCTCATTTTTTGTTATTTCAATTTACTAAGAAAATTCAATTATAATGAATTACTAAGAGAAGTGGTAAGGTGCAGAGCAAACCTATTCTCACGACTTGAACAATAGTAGTCAAAATCACAAAGAGAGATTCCACCCATTGACATTTGCATGAAATTTATCTAAATTTAAAGGGACAAATATGAAAAACACCCCAAATAAATTCCTAATATTCCAGCACACGATCAGAAAGAAAGATCATAGTACTCGAGAAATCAAATTTCACACTGTTTCTTATGATTTTTGTTTCTCAATATCATACTAGTTTTATAATCTACTTCTTTTCAGAAAAATGTTGTATAATGGTGCTCTCTTACATGTCATTTTGAACTTTGAAATTCTAATAAGAATGATAGCTAAGATGGAACACAAAGCATAAGGCAATTGATTCAATAAAGGCGAAATTCACAAGTCACAACATGTGTTCGAGCATTTGCATTTCACATACCATCCAATTACGAGTCTTGGACAATCTTCTGCCAAGTGCATAGATGCAGTAAGCTACATCAGCTCGGGGGCGAACCACTGAGGTAGCAGCAAAGATTGCTGGAAAAAAAAATGCAAGCTTCAAATTTTAAGGTCCTCACGCAAATATCCACTTGAAAGACAAAGGACCAGTTGAAGGAGAAAAAAGGTTCCAAGTGTGCTCAGAACTTGGAAAAATAGATAAATACAAAAGAATCTGAATTTCAAGTTCCATCTTCAATACACTAATTTTAAACAGACACAAGGAACCAAATTCCCATTTATTTCCTAAACTTCAAATAAGTGAATGAAGCATCGATACAATAACATATCGATGGCAAAGTACAAATGCTGATCAAACAGAAAAAGGACCACTCACTCCGCACGTGTCGCTCCTTCGGGGGGCATTCTACATGGTTTGTTGCTTTCACGATAGCAATATCCAAGTCCTTGCATCAAATCAACCGAGGAAGAAATAAAACAAACACAAATTAGGCAGAGTCAAAACCCGACCTTTTCATGTTCCAACCAATGCTAAGATACATCACGCCAGAAATAAAGGTTGAAACTTTCGATTGAAGGAAGAGATCACCGACCTTGAATTCGCTATTGACCTTGGCGAGCCCAACTTTGGTAGAATCCTTGAGGGCTCCGTAGGCCTTCCGCCATGTCCCCATCCACCCCGTTCTGACCTTGATTTCTCCCTCCCTAACCCCACCCTTCCTTTCCCTAAAGGAGGGAGAGAGAGCGAGAGGGAATGGCTTACCCTGTCGTAGATGTGAGCCCCCTTTCCAGCCCGCCACCTCCGGCTTCTCCCTGATATACTTACCCCCTTTTCTCGCATTTTTAATCTCCAATCGTCCTGTTAACTTGGGGCCACTAGATCCAGGAGCGCACAATTAATAAAAATAGGTGCGCTTTAGCAAATAGATTCGAGGACGTTATGAGGTGATGGCGCGTAAGTAGTGAACTATATCAACGCAAAAGATCGCCCTACGCAAATCCGACGGATGATATCGGTTCAGTGCGAAAATAAAATTATTATTCCTTTTCCAAAATAAAATTACTTTAACTAGATATTAAGATGAAAAAATAAAATTATAGAATTTGCAAGAGTCTTCCTTGCTTCTTTCTTTGCCAAAATAAATTAAAAATATATCTAATTTCTTTAAATTTTTATTTTCTATCTGCATTTAACATCACATTCTCGTACAGAAAAAGATATTATTTTATCCTTAAAATTTATTTACTTATTTAAAATATCTTTTAGGTCGTCAAATTCTCGGAATTTAAAATCATTAATATCTTTAACTTGTTTCCTATCAAAAATATTGTGTTTGCCGTCTAAAAAGAAAACAGAAAAAGCGAAACAAAAAATTGAAAATAAATGTTACAAAGGACATCTATCTTTCTGGAATGGATGGGACAAGGTTTATTAGAAGAAGAATAAGAAAGAGGAAATAAAGTATTTATATTTTTTTAATTTGAAAGAGAGAAATTTTATTAAGATAAAATGTGTTATCATGTTTGAAAGGAAAGTGAGAATAAAGTTAAATATATAAAGTAATAAAATTATTGTCATTTTTGTTAAAAACTTAAGCATTCAAAAATCTGATGTATGCATCTTGTATATATTTATGGGTTAAAACTTACATATTCAAACATTTCTAACTCATTTATTAAACTCGATGTCGGCGTCGAAGTCGACGTCAAAGTCGGTATCGGCGTCAAAGTTGGTATCGGCATTAGCATCGGCATCGAAGTCGACGTCGACATCAAAGTCAGCATTGGCATCGACGGAGTACGAGCGTCAGGCGATGGCGGGACGGATCCAAAAATTAGAATGCACTGGACTGATCTTAAGGTGACCCAGTCCACCATAGAAGAAGTCTGAGTTTCACTTTATGCGAGCTCATTGTCATCTCTTCTTTAACTATTTGACCGAATTTTATTTTATTTTATTTTTATTATTTATAAAATTATTAAGTTAATTTATCAATAATGATATCTAATTCGTATATGTTGAAAATTTAGGACTATGATAAAAAGTCTAGCCACTAATACTTGTGTTAAAGAGCGTGTTGTCGATTGTGAAATAGAGATAGTCGATCCACAAGCATAGCGTGAGGCCGTGTTGAGCATCTTGTGTAGGACCTCAATTCACAACTACTCGCCTCCTGCATTGACATAATTGTAAGGGTACATCGACGTAGAAGACGTGTTGATCCAGTCATGACAAGGGTGGTGTATAGTCGCCACTGTCACAATAGGCTCGCATCGTTGTCGCTGTTGTAGCCTTATATCATCATGGACTTGCAATGCCACAATCATCGTGGCCCCACGCCAACTACGCTCTATGTCGTCTTTGCACCATGTCTTCACCGTGATGGCCTCACAACGCTATTGTCATCGTGCTTGACGTTGTCGATTGTCGTCATTGTGGCTTCAGGATGCCGCCACCAACTCACGACTCCATATATCAATTCGCGACACTGCTCTTTATATTAGAAACGTGCATCTTGTAGAATGAAAATTAAAAAAAAAAATAGAGAGAGACACAAATTAAATGGACTGCATATTTGCATGTGACGTAGTGATGCAGAAGAAACTTTTATATTTCTTTTTTGCAACCGCCAATAGTTAATTGAAGATTAATAAACTTATTGTTAGAGTGTATACTGAAATCTTAAGTTTTTGTAGACATTTATTTTGAATAAAGAATCACATTTGGTCAAATTATCTACATTTATTTGTAGTTGTTCAATTAATTTATATTGTAGATAACATAGTATGTGGTGTCACATATAGAAGATAATGTTATCAGTACCTTATAAATTATAAACAGTAGCTCACGACCAAGATGAAAAGGAACAAACCATTGGAAGGTCGTAGTGTAATGAGGTATTAGTTTATCTTAACTATATAATTACATTATTACACTTAGAGTGTATTGAGTATGACCATTAGACGTCGTTTCTTTTATACTGACTTTATAAAGGAACAAAGACCTCAGTTATTATGGAAGTGTGTGCTCTTAATCCTAATATAATAACAAGCACATATATTTGATATTTATTTCTTTAATTTATCAATGGGTGAGATTTAGTTTGATAAATCAATAAGCCCGATAAATTGGGAAATGATATCACTTATAGTGTGTGTTGTTGATTATAAAAGGAAACTGTGTCCTAGAAATATAGGTTGAGAATGTCCCCAAGAGGAGCTCATAAGGATTGTCATGTTAAACCCTGCAGGTGGACTTAGTCCAACATGATGATAAGGTTGAGTGGTACTACTCTTGGACTGAGATATTAATTAAGTGAGTTGTCAGTAACTCATTTAATTAGTGGACATTCATTATCTTAAACACAGGGAGACTAACATACGCATAATAAGAAAGAGCCCAAAAATGTAATTTGTGATTGGTGCGGTAGTTCAATAATAGTTCTCTAGTGGAATGAATTATTATTGATAAAATTAAGTTGTGTGTTCGGGGCGAGCACGGGATACTTAATTTTATCGGGAGACCAAAATCAATTCCTCCTCTCGGTCTCTATCGTAGCCTCTTAATTATATAGTACTATACCCACCTATACCTACCTTCATACCCATCTAAAGGGGTCCGACCAAGCTTTGCTTGGAGTTCAAGCAAGGGCCGGTCAAACCATGTTTAGATGGGATTGATTGTGGCCGGCCCAAGCATGGGTTCAACCTATGTGTGGCCGGCCATTAAAAATAGAAAAGAAATTTTAATTTTAAATTTTTTCTTATGTGGAATACATGATTTAAAAGAGAGTTTAAAAATTAAAATATTTCCTTTTATAAGATTCTACAAAAGATTAAGAGAAGAGTTAAATCTCTTTTTTTATTTGTAGATTAAAATGTTGATTTTAATTTTGATAAAAACTTTCCTTGTTTATAAATCATCCACATGTTGAAAAGGTAAATTTTAAAATTATAGAAATTTCCTTTTATAACATCAACCATGAAGGGATTATTAAAGAGAAATTTTATTTTAAAATTTTTCCAGAAGCAAATTAGGAAGCTTTAATTTTTCTAGCGAAAAATTTCTTTGTTTGCTTGTTTTGATGTGGCCGACCATAAGCATATAGAAAAGGATTTTAATTTTAATTAATTAAACTTTTCCTTTTCAATGGCAAAAGAATTAAGGAAGGTTTTATTAAATTTTCCTTATTTGCCAAGGCTAAGGATTATAAAAGAGGGGGTTTGGGTGTCTTTAAGAGACACAACCTCTATTCTATTTCTCCCTCTTTTCTTCCTTGGTGTGGTCGGCCCCTTCAAGTTCTCTCCTCTCCTTGGTGTGGCCGAACCTCTCATCTTTCTTGGAGATCAAGTGGTGGCCGGATCTTAGCTTGGAGAAGAAGGAGAGAAAGCTTGCATCCCTTGGAGCTTGGTTGGTGGAAAAAGTTCTTCATCCTTTGGAAGTTTTGTGCTTGGCCGAAACTTGAAGGAAGGAGAAGAAGGTGCTAGGTGGTTCTCGTCTCGGAAGATCGTTGCTCACACAACGTCCGAGATTAGAAGAGGAATACGGTAGAAGATCAAGAGGTCATTATTCTCAAAGAAAGGTATAACTAATAATTGTTTTCCGCATCATGTTAGTTTTGTTTATTTGTAAAAATATCAAATACAAGAGGCATGTGATTCTAGTTTTTCGAATTATTTTTTGAAGTTGTGTTCTTTTGTTTTTTCTTTTCCTTGTGATTTGATTGTTCTTAGCGGTTAACCTAGGGTTACTATGGGAAGGTTAAATATTTAATTTCCTTAAAAGGCTTTGTCTAGTCGGTGGTGGTTGTTCCCATATCCAAGAAGGTCAAGTGACTCACCATGCAGTACTGGAAGCCGATTTTGAAAATAGATATTTAATTGTCTTCGTGACCTAGGTGATTTGGATCGAACGTGTTAAGTTCCGCAGGAGATCCAAGTCTAAACCTAAAAGAACAAATAAATTAAACTTAGGATCAAACGTGTTAAGTTCCGCAGGCGATCCAAGTTTAATTTAAAAGAACACATGGTAGCTAGGAAAAGGTTCAGACCTTTGTACAAAATTTTTATACAGTGGAACCATTAGGTTTTCCGAGTAGCAACCAACACTTATGTCGTCTAACCCTATATGTTTAGGAGTTGGACTGGGCTATAGCCCATGACAACTCCTTACTAGATCCGTCTATCGGCGGTGCGAGTCGAGCGGTGTGAGTATTTTTCATCACAACGTAAAGAATATTTAAAACAATAATTTTTAGAATTAATATAATAAAACAAGAATAAAATTGTAACATAAATTTTTTTAATTCTCCTTATCCTCCCTTACACTCTAAATAAGGATTTAAAAAATTCTTTTATTTCATATATAAGGAAAATTAAAGTTTACCTTATCTTATCTTTTCTTTCCATAGCTCACTTCCTCTCAAATAAAATTTTAAGTTTCCTTTCCCCTCCCCTCCCCTCCCCTCCCCTCCTCCCAAACAGCGAGGAGGAGAGAAACGCGAGACTCGCTGTTGAATCGTTCGATTCTCTCCGGTCGACTAGTCGCCGACATCATTCCGATCCGTGCCCAACCCCTTCTTTCATCATCGACCTCGTCCGCGAGGGCAAACACAACATTTTATCATCTCTCTGTGAAGCCAATTTCATGATTCGCATTCCGTTGGATTGTTGTCCCCTTAAAGTTTTAATGGAATTAAACACTCCTTGGCCAACGATAAGTACTTTGTTGCATTCCTATCATGAGATTCCCGGCATGTTTAGCCTCTACAATTCATTAGAGGAGAAAAGAGTGCACAATGCACACTTTCATTCTGTTGATGTATCATGTGTTTCCATAACGTCAGCCTTGGGGAATTTTCAAAAGCAATTTGTTTGAACTTGTTTGCTTATCTATCATGATAACATTCTGTTTGGTTCAGTATATATATTTCCAGATGATCAATGTCAAATGGTTATAATAGTAAATCTAGGTTGTTTTATACTTCGTTTACTATGGTTTTTAATTTAGACAAAAATATCTGTGACTTTCAAACGGGTTGTTTTCTCATGCATATGTTAGTTGATTTGTCTTAAGCAAAGCAGATTTGCACCAACTAGCTAGGTGGCTCTGATATGCACCATGAGAAGATGAGGACCCTGATGTCGTGAATGAGCCTTCATAGCATAAATAAGAATTAGGAGAAGAAAATATCAGTGACCGGGTTGAGGAGGAGGGTCCCCAACGCAGACATTCAGACGCTCAAGTCACGTAATTGGTAAAAGAAAAAAATTGAAGAGCAGGGATGATAAATAGAAAGCTCTAATGGAGAAGCATTCCTGCGCATGTAGATGCAGATCCCCTTATATAGTGTTATTTTTCCTCTTTACATGAATATTAATGTATTACCAAAATCAGACCGTCTGTTCCAACATTTTGATAATTTTCCTGAAATAGGCCTACCATTTATATGCTTTGCAGGATAGAAGCTTTCATCATATGACTTACATAGAGCATAGCCCCTAGATTCCCTGACAATAGTTATACAAGATGTCAAAAAGGAATATTAGGTCGTTAAGTTGATGGATTCTTACTACTGGTAGGACGACCGAGTCCCCTCCAATGTCTGGTCAAACTCCTTACTCAGACGGGGTCGGGTCGGCTAAAGAGTGTTGACCATTTGAGGACTCGGCACTTTGAGGATTAGTCGTCCTTGAGGACTTGGCCTTTCTGAGGACCTAGCGTTCGCTCGGGCAAGTAGTCCAGTCGAGCCGAGAGGACTCAACTGAGGATTCCATTGAGCTGGGAGGACTCGGGATCTGAGTGGATGAGTAGTCTACTCGAGCCGAGAGGACTCGGCTCAGGATTGTATCGAGCTGGGAGGACTCAGGATCCGATCGGACAAGAGGTCGATCGGTTGGACTATTTGACCAAATCATATGATCGTGCTGCTCAGATCTGAATCGAACTAGGGCGCGGCTCATGATTCCGTCAAGCCAGGAGGACTTGGGGATTCGATCCAATAAGAGATCCGATCGACTGAACTATTCAACCAAGTTGTATGCTCGTGTCGACCTCGAGTGTTGATCCCTCCTTGACTTTGACCATCACATCAACCAAGAGATCTGGTCGACTGAACTATTCAACCGAGTAGTATGTGTAGGATCGGAAAGAACACTAGAGGGGGAGTGAATAGCAATCGTTGAAAATCGAAAGTGAATTAAAACTAAGTTACGCAGCGGAAGAGAGATAAACCAATGCTAACACAAGTTGGTTTTACTTAGTTCGGAGCCTTCGACGACTTCTACTCCAAGACCCGCACTTGTCGAGTGCTTTCGTTGAGCAATATAATAGTTCGCAAAAAGTGTTACAAGATAAGTACATAAACTATATATAAAAATTACCGATAACAAAGAAAACTAAGTAAAGATGAAGTCCGGTTGTCGGTGGAGCGTTGCAACATCCCAGGAGCTTTTTTAGAGCACCGAGCAAGAAAAAAACTTGTAGTCGTTGTAGTCCTGAAGCTCCAGGTTAAAGGCCTTTAAATAGGTCAATTCTAGGCGCCTAGAACCCCTCCGGGCGCTTAGATCACGTGGCTTGACCAATCGACGCGCTTCACGTCAGCTTGTGGATGATTTTTCGGTTCCGAGCTCCTGGACCAAGTTCAGGCGCCAGGATTGCCTAGGAGCCTGTGGCCCGCCTGGGCCACCCTGCGTCGGGCGTCCAGACCAGCTCCGGGCGCTTGGAGTCCGAGCGCCCGGAGTCCTTTTCTTCAGCAGCCTTCTCCCTGCAAAAAAAGGTTAGTTCAGGCAATAAAAATTATATCTACCTTGCAAAAAAAGAGTTAGCACAACATAGCAAATAGGGTAGTCTTCATCATACAATTGCCTCCAATCAAACCTTTGGCCCTAGTCCTCCGCTTGGTGTGAGGTCCTGTCATTGAGAATGCTGGATCATTTGGTAAAGGTTGTCCAACAACTTGTTGTTGCGCTAGTTTTTGTGCCTTGGCAGCCACGAGCAACTCCAAATCGTTCTGTGATAGGGTAACTGTAGTGAACCTTCCAGCCTCTTCCATCTTCGCATTTTAGATCAGGCGAAGTTTCCACAAATGACGTCAAATTTGATCATGTCTGAAAGCAAGGAAAATGGTGCACTGGCTAGGTGGCTCCGATGTTACCGCAAGAAGATAAGGACCCTAATGCTGCGAACGAGCCAACGTGGCAAAAATAAAAACTGGTAGAAGAAAATATCAATGACCGAGCCAAGGAGAGGTCTCAGCGTAGGTACTCTAAGGCTCAAGTCAAGCAAGTGGTGGAAGAAGAAAACGAAGAGCAGTGACGATAAATAGTAAACTCTGATGGCGAAGTTTACCTGCACATGTAGATGGAGACCCTCTTATATAGTATTACCTTTTCTCTTTGCACGAATATTGATGCATTACTAAAATATGACCGACTATTCTGACATTCTGACAACTTTCTTGAAATAGGCCCGCCATTTCTATGCTTTGTAGGATGGAAGCTTCCGCCGTACGACTCGCACGGAGCATATCTCCTTGATTTCCTTGACAATGGTTACACAAGATGTCAAAAAAGACTATTAGATCGTTGAGCTGATAACCCCTTACTACGTTTTACTGGTAGGCCGACTGAGTCCCCTCCAACATTCAGTCGGACTCCGTACTTCGACGAGGTCGTGTCGACTAAGGAGTGTTGATCATTCTGAGGACTCAGTGTCCTGAGAACTCGACCTCTTAGAGTACTTAGAGTCCGCTCAGGCGAGTAGTCCAACTGAGCCGAGAGGACTCGACTCAGGATTTCATTGAGCTGGGAGGACTCGGGATCCGAGCGTACAAGTAATCCACTCGAGCTAAGAGGACTCAGCTTCGGATTCCATCGAGCTGGAAGGACTCAAGATTTGATCGGACAAGAGGTTTAATCGGCTGGACTATTTAGCGGAGTCATACAATCGTGTTGTTCAGATCTAAATTGGATTAAGACACGACTCGGGATTTCGTTGAGCCGGGAGTACTCGGGGATCTGATCGGATATTCAGTCGAGTCATACGCCCGTGCCGCCCTCAATGTTGACCCCTTCTTAACTTTAACCGCCGCATCAATCAATTTTTTTGACTTCAACCTTCACTTCACGGGCTCTACTGTATTCGCCATATCAACTCATTTCAATTTTATTGCCAAACTTACTTCTAAAAGCATCCCCTATTTGAAGAGACTAGAACGATTTGACCGTACGCACAATTAACAACTATTGAGAAATATTTATATTACCTTTGCCACTAACTAATTGAACACAAGTATTTTAGACTAATTTAACTAATACATTGATTTTCAAGTTATTTAGGGATCTATTATAAAGATTCTATCCATTCTAATGGACCTTTTTAATATCATTTATAAATTTGTTGTCCCTGCGGGTGTCTAGTTGATTAAAAGGGGTAGAGACGATCAATTTTTGACGGATGTATATTCTCAGAGAAAAATTCATCACACCCCTTTGCCATTTGACGGACAATTATAAATTGACCACACAATTTATCTCCTTTTATATAATCTAAAAACGAGCTATGAGAAGCACATGGGGAAACGAGATACATAATCACATTTTACTACAATTGTATAGAATAAAATTATAATAGCAAATGTCTGAGATGTCAAATGTGTGTTTACATTTCCTTGCTTCTGCAAGTTTGTAAACATTCCAGCTCAAAGATAAGTGTCTCATAAGAGGGTAAAATAAGACAAATAATGTTGTAGAAATTGTCAAGGAAATATCTTTAAGATCCAAGTTTGATCAACTTTAATGAATGGATCTTTCCCAACCTTTTCTTTTAATATCTTTAATTTGCTAAATACCAAAGGACCGTTAGCACAGAAAAATGTCTATAGAGCAATGATTGATGTACTCTTTTTCTTTATATTTCAAGACCCATAACCATCTTCAGAGAAATAAATCAAAAAATTGAACAGGCAGAGTATTTCCGCCGGCTTGCCGGTACTCTCCTTTTTTAATTAACAACGTGAAATTGACATCAAATATAGTGGCTTCATGATGCTTCTGCAATTTTTAAATAACATTCAGTAAACATAATACTTTATATTGTATTTATTAGAGACAAACTCTTGACCAGAAAAAAAAATGAGGAAAAGAGATTCAGACTTGCTTCCTTTCGTCTGTGCCTTATAAATTGAATAATTGGATGGAATTAACCACTTGTTCCCTCCTATTCTTGTGCAAGTAGATAAAAGAAATGTTAAATTACAACAAGAATAGAATAATTTCTTGGAGATATACTACGTACTAACGTACATTTGAGTATCTGACTGATGATATTAACATTTGAAATTCACTCAGCACCCAAGGATTGTGATGTTCTGCTTGTATAATATTAATTCCCAGAACTGCAAAAAAGAAGCAAGTCAAATGTCATCTCTTGCATATACCACAGATCACAAGTCAAAGAGACTAAAAACTCATGAACATCAGGGCGACAAACTCCAACAACTATGAATTAGGAAGAAATTGCATACTTCAAATTGCCAATAAAACATAACTCATAAGAAGAGAGATCGAGTTTGTTAGATGTACTGGTTTAAAGCATTGATGAGTATCTTCCATGCCTTCTCTCTAGCTCATTTTAAATCAGTAGTGCTGCTTTGTCTGGTAAAGTTGGTCGCTAGGTCACTGTTACTTTTTTAAATTCTCCTTTGAGCACTGATATCTAGCATCTTTATTGATTTTGTTTCTAATATTGTTTAGTGGCATTGGTTTTTGAAAGTTTACACCGTATGATGCAAAGTGAAGTTCATATACTCACCGTATGATGCATATCTTAGTTTTTTTGATGTTTACCATACCGGAGGAACCGATAGCATCCATAACTAGAGGCAGCAATCCCTAGCCTGAATCACGCAAGAGCATCACATGAGAAGAAGAGAGCCAAGTGTAGCACATACTTCTTCAAATGATCTTTATTAATTCTTGTTCTCTTATTGTTTACATACTCACCTTCTCTAGCTTTCAGATGTTTACGAGATGCAATCATCACCAATAGAATATATAACCAGAGGCAGCAATTACAAGCCTGAATCATGCAAGAGCATCACATGAGAAGAAGAGAGCCAAGTGTAGCCAAGGACAAACTTGCCGGCAACTGCAAACAAGAGTCCTCCGTCGGAGAAAATGCCGGCAAGTCATCCTTGGCTGCACTCCGCTCTCCGCCTCTTCATGCGAAGCCCTCTCAACGATTATCTTTGCTCCATTTTTCCTTTGAGCAAGTACTTGGCCTTCCCTCAGGGCAAAACATATCTCACCTGTTATTGCAACGTATAGGCGATAACCAGTGGGTATTTATAGGCACGATCGGTTGCGATACATGGAATATGTCTGATCGATGGAATGATATGGAGATCATATCATTTCTCGATGAATTCTACTATATATTTTGTTATATAATCTCGCATTGGGAAATCCTCCAGTACAAAAACAGACAAGCGAACCAATTCTATTGATTTTGCAATTTTAAGGGGCTGTGAAGACAGAGATGGGTGGGTCTGTCACTGATATGGGCAGTTTCCTCTCTACTGTGGGAATATAATCATGGGTGGAGGCCACACTGAGATATGGGGGGGGCTCATGCCTTCATGCCTGACCCCTGAGTTCTGAATGAGTCACAGCACAGAATTCACTTTTTCTTTCCTTTTCTTTTTATCAGTTTTGTCAAAATTTTCAAATCTTCCATAATCTGCAATGTCGCATGATTTCATGCCCTGAAAATATCCTCTCTCGAAATTTCCTATACTTGTATGTCTTCATTAAGTAGTAGTCCAATATCAGTGCAATTTCTTTAATGTTCCTTCCAATAACTTGACTGCTAATATTTTCTTGTTTGGTGAAAAAAAGGATAGCAAGTTGTCAAATCCTATCCTTAATCTGCTGCTTGTGTTTTGGCTGGAGAAATTTCATAGAATTCTTATTTTGAGCATGGCTTGGAGATTTTCTCACCCATTTATTGGCAAACCGCAATAGTCCCTTTTTCTGAAATTTTGTACCTTTTTTGTCAATTTATGATTAAAGATGGCTCCCACTTGGGGAGTGTGGGACGCCTGTTGATAGGGTTTGTGATGCTTCATTCATTTTCCCAAAATTGGAACCTTATGTTGATTGATTTGGTTATGTTGATGTCATATCGTTGAGTGCCATGTATGCACGGATTTGCTTTTGAAAAGTCTTCATGATGGTGTGGATGACTTTGTATGAGACTTTTAACGTATCAGGTATATCTTTGAGAGACAAATCTACTTGTATTGTGTTCTTCATGACTTTGTATTTTTTTCTTACAGAGGAATCATATTCTGTCAAAATAATACGACTACCCTTTAGCATCCACGAACCCAATTCCCTTATTTAATCCTGCTTTTCCTATGAATTGCTCTTTTTTTTTTTCTTTTTTTTTTTTTGTTGATGTTGAAATGGTTTCATCATTAATGCTTCTTAATTTAATTACTCAAGAAAGCATGCCAGCGTAACATTCCCAGGAGCTGTTTAAACTTGTTGCTTTCTGAAAGCACTGTTTGGCATACCTCATCCTGGCATGGTTTGCTGAACTGCAGATATCCTATCTGATACTACTCCAGCTGGTGAACAGATGATCCATTCAGATTTTTTTTCGTTTTTCGTTCTTTCTCTTCCATTTCGATGAATTTTAATTTCTTTTTGCTAATTCAACTGAACAAATTTTCAGAGGAAAAAAAACACACTGGAAAGACAAATCACTAGTCGGACGATATTACTTTAAAAGAGGGGACAGGAGATCTTATCCATAAAATGCGTTACAGGCGCCCATAAAGCGAATCACGTTGATTGAACTGTGCTGACGGTGACTGACGTAGTCAGGTCCTTTACATGAAAGCAATTGCTGTAACTTTCTGCTGTTGCCAAGATCTCTCGTACTATTTCCTTGTCGCTGGTGGGACGCACATGATTGCCTCGCTGTTTCGTAATTATGCTCGAGCAGGTAGCAGCTAGCAGGTAGCAGATAGCAGGTAGCAGGTTTTTTTTTGGTGGAATCGATCCCAGTGTTCTTACCGACCACTGGGCCACGTTAATCTTTTTTATTGGACCCGATGATCCATCAAAGCTATGGATTCATCGGTCGGATTAACCAAATTCTACTCTGTCAAAACATTATGCGGATTAACCAATTCATGAAATGTTCTCCGTCAAAACATAGGACACAAGTGTAGTCATCATCGTCATCTGACCCTGAGCAGATTGGGGCGGCAAGAGGCTTAGAATTTCTCTCAAGTAATGAAAGTTTGATTCCTATGCAAGACGTATTTACGGCGATCAAATTTTTACATGTGGGTATCACGTCAGGACTGTCATGCTTTCTTAGTTTACTTGATAGACAAGTGTTTGATTTTCTCTTAAGAATCAGAATGAGAATGAGTATCATAGTATTATGGAATGGAAATGAGTATGAGCTTGGGTATCATTCTTAAAAATGATGTTTGGTTAGTTAAATATTTTCAATCGGAATGAACCTAAATTTCTTTTTTTACCCTTACAGGAAAATAAGAGAAAAAATTAGATGGGAGAAAAAGTTGAATGTGAGAGAAACATATGATGAGAGAGAAAGTGTGATGAGAGAAAAAGTGTGTTGGGAAAAATGAAAAAAGAGAAAGTAGGATCAGAGAAAATGAGGAGAGAGTGCATGATAGGAGAGATTGAGAAGAGAAAAAGTATGATGAGAGAGAAAGTATGATGAGAGAGAAAGAGTGATGGGAAAAATGAAGAGAGAGAAAGTATTATAAGAGAAAATGAAAAGGTGAAGAGAGAGAAAGTGGGTTGAGAGAGAAAGAGTGATGGAAAAAATGAAGAGAGAGAAAGTATGATAAGAAAAAAATGAGAAACTGAGGAGAGAGAAAATTTGTTGAGAGAGAAAGAGTGATGGAAAAAATGAAGAGAGAGAAAGTATTATGAGAGAAAATGAAAAGGTGAGGAGAGAGAAAGTATGATGAGAGAGAAAGTGGGTTGAGAGAGAAAGAATGATGAGAAAAAATGAAGAGAGAGAAAGTGTGATGAGAGAAAATGCGAGACTGGGAGAGAGAAAATATGATGAGAGAGAAAATGTGCTTAGAGAAAAAGTGTGATTAGAGAAAATAAAGAGAGAGTGTGTGATGAGAGAGAATAAAGAGAGAGAAAGTGTAATGAGAGAAAATAAGGAGAGAGGGTATGCTGAGAGAGATTGAGGAGAGAGAAAATATGATGGGAGAAAAAGTACGATGAGAGAGAAAATATGATTAAAAAATAAATAGAAAATGTATAATGGGAGAGAAAGTGTGATAGAAGAAAATGAAGAGAGAGAAAATAAAGAGAGAGAGTATATGATGGGAGAGAATATAGAGAGAGAATGAGGAGAGAGAAAGTATCTTGAGAGAGAAAATGTGATGATAAAATAAGGAGGGAGAAAATATGATGAGAGAGTGTGTGAAATTAAAAAAAAATGAATAAATATACTAAGGGTATTTTTGTCTAAAACTTAATTCACAATCCTATTCCATCAAAACCCAAGGGAGGGGATGAGTTTCATCCATACCCAAATTTTTTAGTTTCATTCCAAAATCTTGATTCCATTCCCATTAACCAAACACAAGGTTTGAGAATGAATCCATTCCCTCATTCCCAAACCCATAAACCAAACGCCACCTAAAATTGGAATGTCTATCCCAGAATTAATTGGATTATAAAATCTAAATATCTGACAACAATAACAACTAAATTTTTTTCCATTAAGATCGACGGTATGAATCCTTTTACGTCATTGAACTCTATCTCCTATCATATCATCATCTATAAAAAAAAAAAAATATATATATATATATATATAATTTTTTCTCTCCACAAATCCGGAGCCCAAGAGTTTCCCTGCTAGTAGTACTTTACTAGCCAAACAACTCCGAGAGGATAGCAAATAGCAAGCCATTTTTACCGCAAAACATCACGTAGAAACCATCTTTAGGCTCTGGCCAACAATACCAATCGCTTATGCAGCAAGGAATCCACGAGCAAGAAGTGAGTGCAGCCAGAAAGTTAACCAGACTTCTATAAGCAAGACCAAAGTAATTATATTTCCCATTTCCTCCAGTATAACCATGAGTATTACATTCTCTCCAAGAGTAGTAGGATTTTACTTACATTTCCCTCCGGAGAGGAAAAAAAACACCAAAGATCCACTCACGCCTTAATATAGTTAACTCAGTTCTTGTTATTTAGCACAACTGTGGCTAAATCTAACTACAAGCTAGCTAGACCTAGGATGCAACCATTATGAAATTGAGACTTGGATCAACTTTCGTCCAACTCCTTTACAAATTGAGGAAAAAAAATGATTATGAGTATATGTAAAGCAGAGAACAGTCGATCAAATGCAAAGGAGAATACTCTATAATACATCATAAAGCTGATCAAGAGACGGTTTGGCAATCCTTGTTCGTCTAGATTTTGGTTTTGTAACTTGATGCAGCTTATCAGAATCTGGTGAGGGGCTGAACAGGTTGAAATCAGCAGGGGGCTCACTTTTGCTTCTTTCATTTCCGTGCCTTGTCCTTCTTCTGTGATGCATGTTTGTCCCATCTTCCTTCTTGTAGTTACTTGGAGTGGTCTCATCCTCTTTTGGAGCCTCATAGAGAGTGATAGCAATGCTGCCATTCTGAAGCAATAAATCTTCCATGCTTTCAGGCAGATCCTGAATGCCTTGGAGGATCTCAACTACTTGGTCCATGGTTGGCCTCCCTTTAGGATTATGGCTGAGACATCGATGTGCCATACTAGCTACCTCTACTGCAACTCTATTTGAGTACTGACCATCCATCCTTGGATCAATTATCCTAAGTAACTTCCTGCTGTTGATCAAGAGTGGGCGAGCGAAGTCGACGAGGTTGAAATCTCGATTTGATCTGCTTTTATCCACTGCCTTTCTTCCTAAAAGCATCTCAAGGAGCACCACTCCAAAACCATAAACATCACTCCTTGCAGTTAAATGGCCTGTAATTTTTCAAACCAAGATATTAGTTGAATCTCCAATGTAATAGTGGTTAGAGCCTGAATCCAGATAACAATTAAAATGTAATTTTAAGAGAATAAACTGCTAAAGGAGCAAGAGAGTAGCCACTAGCAGCATATTTACTGACTAAACATCATTCAATAGATACTTGGATTTAAGAACAAAAGAGCTTAAAGTTAATTAAGAGCATTTTTTATCTATATATTGATTTGTTATTTATAGCACTTAACATATATATATATATAGACAGAAAGAGAGAAAGACAGATCCTGGACCATATTCATAGATGACTCACCAGTCATTATGTACTCAGGAGCTGCATAGCCATATGTTCCCATGACTCGGGTGGATACATGAGTTTGATCCCCAATGGGTCCTTCTTTTGCAAGGCCAAAGTCAGAAAGCTTAGCATTGTAGTCCTGCAAATGAACAGAAGAATAAGCAATATAATGAGATGGCACAAATAATCATTGTGTAACAAGTAGTTACACAACTGACATAAGGTTATGGAACTTATCCTTCCTCTATTATTTGTTAAGATATTAGTCAAGAAAATTGGAGCCACAAAAAAAAAGGATTTTATTACAAAGACTACAACCACTGCACCTGCTTGGATCACATCCCATACTATATAAGAATCTATCTATGATCATACAGTCAACAATACCAGATAACAATTCAATCTCTTTTCATCGAGAAGTTTGCTTTGGCTGCCTTTGCCACTTTCATTCGAATCAAATTTGTAATTATTTCCCAATCATATCTGAGCATCTCTACTCCATTTTAAACTTACATTCTTTCATTTAAGCTTTATCATGTTAAACCTGCTTGCAAAAATAAGATACCAAGTTGCTCATAAATAATCATCTTTTACATGTATCCCAAGTTCCATTTGCAACATCACAATGCATTACTAAATTGCTGAACCATTATTACCAACACTTAATCTGTGTGGTTTAGGTGTGTGTGGAACGAGAGAGATACACTCAGACACTATTGTCGATCAAATGAACCTTATCATCAATTCCTCTTAAGCTAAAGCTCAAACAAAATATTCTATAACATATCCCACGACAATTTTTAAATCTTCAATGATAAACAATCATTTAAGCAAAAGTCAAATCAGTGATCAGGTACAGGTTCTTGCATAATCTGTAGCATTTTCACCACTCAAAACTATAAATTTGTCTATCATTATGCTACTCGTGTTTCTTGATAACTGTTTTCAGTACTTTTTTAGTGAAAAGCTAACCTATATTCTTGATCCTACATCCAATTCAAATATAAATGCACTGTCATGAAAAATTGAATATCTGATAGATGCCCTAATTCATAAATATTTTCTAAACAGAATTTCATTGCTAAGTACCATTAAATCACCAGCCTTCAAATTTCATATTGCCTTCTTTCTCAAGTTTGGCATTCACAAAACATATTAAATTATACCATAAATATAGAAAAGCATTATGCTATATAGGTTACTAACTATAACATTTAAGGGTTTCGATAAGTTGACGAGAATGAAGTTACACTTCAGGACAAAGGATCAACACAAACCGCATCTAGTAAAATGTTTGATGCCTTAAAATCTCTATAAATTATGGATCTTTCAGCTCCATGAAGAAAGGCAAGCCCTTTTGCAGCACCTAAGGCAATTTTCATACGAGTGGACCATGGCAATGTTAAGCAAACCCCTGTGAAGAAGAAAAAAACATAGCAGGAATTATTTGACAACATCATAGAGAGCCTAAACCACCCCCATACACCAAAACTTTGAAATAAAGTTTTGCTAACTTATTCACTTAGCGACTGGCACTGTTGAAAGAACTTACCAAGAATTGAAGCCACATAGCAAAAGCAACACTCTATAAGACCGTCTTGTGCAAATACATTGGCTAACAATTACTTCTATTCTTAAAAGTGAATCAAAAGACAACTGTCCAAATATCACTCCCTAATACAATAAGTTTGCCTGAATAATCACTTAGCTAGAAAGTTTAGGATAGTGCCCGAGGATTTTAAATGTCCCATGTTACAACACATTATAGCTCTTATATTAGACTAATTGAAACGCTTCTAAAAGTAATATCGGCAATAAGAATTAATTTGATCACTTACGTTGGAAAAGGTGATTTTCAAGACTGCCACAAGCCATGTACTCATAAACCAGCAACCTGTGATCACCTTCACAGCAGTAACCAATAAGTTTAACAAGATTTGGATGACTCAATTGCCCAAGGTAGTTGACTTCAGCCTGAAGATGCAATAGTCATTATTAAAATATAAACTTCAGCAACAATTTGATGATAAAATTTCTTTCATTATTTTATTATTAAGATAGAAGAAATAGCAAACAACATTCACAACAGAACAAGAACCAAACTCTATGGAATCTGTTTCTACAGCATTAAGGTCTATTTTACATGCTAAAACTTATTTGGCATTTTTTTCTCCTAGAAGTTTGATCAAATTCTTATACTTCACAGGGTCACATTTTGTATTAATTTTGTTACATTACTTTGAGAGACCTAGAGTTTAACTTAACAGTTGATGTGAAACAGAGCCCTTCAGGAAGATATTAAATGCCAAAAAGTGTTAAAAAATAAACAAAAATGCATTTATTAATTGCTACTGTTAAATAAGTAGCAACCACGAACTAGAACACCCTTTCCCTTCATATACTCCCTTTAGGTAGTCGAATGTGTATATTGCAAATATTGCATTACCAGTCATTGTTAATGGATTGATTAGGTTGCTCCAAACAGATTAAAGGCACTCAACCTTTTCTTGCTGATTTATTTTTTGGTTCTTGATCATTTCCTACAACTACAAATGTCTAGATGACTATTAAATTGTTTTCCTGTTACCTAAAACTTCCCAGCCTGCAGGTTAGATGATTTAATCATGTTAGAAAATACTCAGCTCAATATGACAGTAAAGAGATGCTATGAAATGGAATTACCAGCCATTCCTTGTCCCCCTGGAACCCTTCTTTGTTTAGCTCTTTCACAGCAACTCGGGTGGACTCAAACCCTGGCCTGACATTCTCATCTATAACACCTTTGTACACAATTCCAAAACCACCCTCTCCAAGAATTTGATCAGGCCTGAAATATCTAGTAGCTGCTCTTAGCTCACTATATGTAAATCTGTTGACACCTCCATACTCAGCTATGAGTCTCAAATCTTCAATATCCTTTGGAGGAGGTAGAAGGCTTACACCATTTTGGCACTTTCCACTTGCTCGATCTTGTGGAGCAGCAAGTTTGGCTGTTAAAACAGTAAGAAAATGTCAAAATATTAAAATTAGAGCAGAAGCTTGCAGATTAAAATCACGCAGATAAAATTAGTGCCATATATAAGAGCTTTGCTGAAACATAAGGATCTAACACTATCTCTTTATCTTATCTAGAGTCTGAACAAGCCTCAAGTGACTCTATCATCTACACCTTTTTGGTCATTAAAGAGAATCAAGTTGGAAGCTTTACATGTGTCTCTGAAGATGGCAAACGTTTACTTGCAAACCACTTGAAGTGACCAATTATTTACTAATTATCATGATGCATTTAGTTAAATATCTTTGATTTTCTACCTGATGGTATTAATGAGTTTCACTGGAAGAAAAAACAGAGGTTTATTAGCTGCAATTAAGGAAACAATGAAAATTGCTCTAATTGGGGCCTTGAGCATAATCATTCCAATATAGCTCCCAATACATGTAAGGTGCCAATATGGATTTGGCTTAAATTCTGCTACCAGAATACAAAAAAAAAAATCCTTTTTCCTGATTCACTATGCCACTGCAAATTTGGTTTAAATTATGACACTGATTAGTAGTTTTTTTACCTTTACTCGACAGTAAAGCCAGTAATCGTCTGTTTGGTTAGAATAGTATTCTATTCCTTATGTTTCCAGTAGAATAAGAATTTCTATGTTTGAGTGAAAAATGAAATAAGACTATTAATTCTCATGAAATGATGATTACTTAAATCATCCTTGTTAGTTATTATTTTGATCTATTTTAGGAATGGCTATTTTTTCGATTTCATTCTCTAAAAAACACCTGTTCTTTCTTCATTCAACTCTCCATACAAATACATATTGTAAATGAGCAAAGCGAATTGGATGCCTTGAGCTTGATAGGTTAAACGGGTCACATGAGCTAACCTGGTGGATCTGTGGAACAGGGCCAAGTAATGTGAGGAGCCAAATGAGCTGGAAAAAATATCTTCATTGAGTTCATTTGATCATTATGAAAAATGGTTCTTGTCTATTACTTATCACACGGAGTTAACTTAGAAGGTATTTTAAGTAGGTAATTAGTTGCCGATCAGTGGAAAAACACAAAAGCTCCTATTTTTATTTATTTAATTTTTAGGCGTGTTGGAAGCTGACATTTTATGCCAATACGCAAAGAGACACATTGTACTTCTATAATCTCACTTCATGATTTATATCACATAGTCAGTCAACGCAGCAACCCACAATATTCTAAACAGTAGGAAATTCAAAGTCGAGAAAAATCAACTTCAGGGATAAACTGCAGTGCTTTTCACCTCACTGTCTTTCACCATATGATATGGCATGGCAGTCGAACCCTCTCGATGATCCCAAAATCCTAAAACCTATATTATGAAATCTGGATTTGCAGCTCATCTAGTAGAAATAGCTTCCAAGTGTAGTACGGATGTAATAAGCCACCGAATGCTACTCCCCAATAAGTAGGTAAACGTATATTACGCTAATATTCTTTTGCTACGCTAATTTTTAATCTAAGACGTTGTTATAACTTCAAAAGAAAAATTGAATCTTTGTTGGAGATTAAAGCCAAGGCACACTCACGTTTTTCAATACAGAGAGAAAAACATCCGCCCATCGGGAGAGCTCCAGAATGAATCCACCGCCTTTCCGAGGGCGGGGGCCTCAGCAATCCGTCAAAACTGCTCCATGGAGGCTTCCAGACACTAGATCAAAGAATCTATGCTGAGCCGCCAAATCCAACCTTCGATCGCCACGAACGACGACGTGCGGGAGACGAATACGAAAATCGTCGCGAAGAAACAAGACGGGATCTACGAAATGTGAAAGGCAACGATCATTCCCCGAGTATAGAAGGATCAGAATATCAGATCTCGTCGGGATGTCTTCCTTCCTCGCTCGCGCTCATCTCGATGATGGATGAAATCAATAGCCGGTGGCAGATCGAGCGAGGTCGTGTGTACAGTTAGACTCGGTGAAGCCTTGCCGGACGATATCATCGACCTTATCCGCACAAACGGACACCGCCTTCAGTTATAACTACGAGCCTGCCCCTCTATGTTTTTTAAAAAAATTTATTTTTTTTTTAAAAAAACAACCGATTAATTTGGAAATCA
The DNA here is from genome assembly GCF_018446385.1 of Zingiber officinale. Taxonomy (NCBI): domain Eukaryota; kingdom Viridiplantae; phylum Streptophyta; class Magnoliopsida; order Zingiberales; family Zingiberaceae; genus Zingiber; species Zingiber officinale. The sequence goes on along the minus strand of NC_056000.1, from coordinate 10,241,245 downwards.
TCGGGCTGAGTCTGACCATCTAAATAAATCTAAAAATACTCAACACCCACCATACTGATTGTGGTTGTCCCTCTATGGGTAAATTGAGTTGAGATTCTTCGTCCCGAAAATGATACATCTTTATATTTCTTAGTCAATCGGACGGATTAAATTATATCTCAAAAATATAGTACACATCACGATAATATCATGACCGTTCGATCGACGAAAAAATACGGAGATATATCCTTTTTGAGATAGAAGATCTCAACTCGGGTAAATTCATCCTCTCAATAAGAATAGTATGTGAATCTGACATTGTATATCAATTAATAATTCATATGATTTTTTTTTAAAACATGATAATTAATATATTTACTCTTTGAGTAGGATCTGACACTACCCTCCATTCGTGTCTTTTGATATATACTCTTAACTTTTTTCTTTTTACCATATTCACCTTCAAATAAAATTGAAGGTGAGTTAATATATCATATAGAAATAAAATTATATTAAATATGATGCATATAGGTTTTGGGCGATACTAAAATTCCTTAAGATAAATAATTTTGATTTTGTGCTTAACATTTAATCATAAGATAATTTATACTGTGCATGTTACGTTGTTATTTTTTTTTATTTTTTTTTCAATTGAGGACTTTTTAATGCATTTATTCAAAAGTCAAAGTCATGTAGGTTCATTCTGGCGTGCTCCTTAAATTTGTATGAATAATACTCGACGACTTGTATGTTTGGATCGAAATGGAAAAATAATGCGTAAGTTTGAAACCAACATATGCCCTTGAAATTTAGTTCTCTTTCCCTACCTAACTTGACTAAGGCCATTAGCTGGCTGGCAACATCCACATTAAATGACATGCCAGCTAATTTAATCGGTAAGGGCTTTAAAAATTATTATTAAAATTTTGACGCTTAGGATTTTCGTAGCTTTTTATTTCTCAGAAAAGTTTTTAAAAAATGCACATAAAACAAATGATATTTAACGAGGCAATGATATTAATCTGCATAGCCCTGCAGAATCTTTTGCATTAATGAGATTATTCATGGCAATAACTTTGCTGTCCATCCTCAGGTCAACGAACCCCTCTGGGAAGCAAATTAAGCCACTAGTTCCTGTTTTTTAATTGGTACGAGTACAAAAATGAATTGATGAATTAATTAGCATGTAACATAACAAGTCTTATCAACCAGTCGCGAGATAATGTCTCCCTAAGCTGCGACCATTAGACATTAATAGCATTTTATAAAACGACAGGAATCTTGAGAAAATACAAGGTCGGAGGAGAAGTTAAGTTGACTTCCGAAATTGACTGGATTTTAAATAGTGTCAAATCTCGATCCAAATCACATGTTTGTCAGCTAAAAGGAGGCGACAAACATGGATTTGATTTGTGTGGTCACTTATGTTTAAGTAACCCTTAGTTAAGAATGTTTTTACATGGTTAATCTCTAAGATGTTACGTCAATATCATATAAAAATTATCATTCCTTTCGTAAGCAAAAAAATCTTTTTAACCTTACATAATTATCAAACCGCGCATATTTAGTGTATATATATATATATATATATATATACACACAGAGTTGTTCCCCTGCGGAACAACTCGTGCGGAACGGTGCGGACTTGCCCCCGTGGCAGGTCCGTGTCAACGTTATTCTTTTTCCGCGCCAGTTTTTATCCTTGCAGCCCTAATTTCTAGCCCACGCACCCGCCGACCCCTTCCTCCTTCCCCCTCCTTCGTCGCGACGTAGCCGCCGACCCCTTCCTCCCCTTCCTCCTTCCTCCTCCTTCGTCGCGACAGCCGCCGACCCCTTCCTCCTTCCTCCTCCTTCGTTGCGACAGCACCCGCCGACCCCTTACTCCCCTTCCTCCTCCCTCCTCCTTCGTTGCGACAGCACCCGCCGACCCGCAGAAGAGGGGAAACATACAGGCGCCTTCCTCCTTCATCGTGCCAAAGCTAGGGTTTCCTATCTATTGTTACTTGATCGGCAAGCTGAAGCTAGGGTTTTTCCGCACCACACCACACTTCCCTTCGTTTGTTCTCCTCGACGATACACTCTATTGCTTGGTTTTCTTTTCAAAAATAGCTTTGTGTGTATAATTGATTTTTTGCACAAAGCGTGCAATTCATTTATTTGAAGTTGAACTATACTACTGAGCAATGATAGTGGTGCTGCAAGATGCATCCAAGATTATCATAATCAAGATGACTTGTGAACCATTAATATTAGTAAGACATTTACAGAATTGTGATAAGACACTTAATTGAAATTAGTTGTATCATATTAAACATTAAAATGATATATAATTATTGTGTTGTATTTTTGTGCTGTAAGGAGTGACTATAAATGACTATCACATGAACTAAAGATGATTATTTCATTTTCAAATAAGTCCTCTTTAACATAAACAAAAAATATGTTGTCTTAAAAATGTTTCACTTTTTTGTGAATTGAAGGAAATTTTAGGCCAGATGTGATGTATGAATTGCTTACTTCAATCATGGTGATTTTGTTGGGAATTTATGGCTCATGCATTAACTACTTAATGATATGCTACTGTTTAAAAGCTACCACACCATGATTGTCGTGACCTAGATTTTCACTTGATAAAACATCATATAGTTCTTATAGTGGCAACCGTGTGTTTCCAAACCTGCTACTTTTTTGATGACCGTAACATTTATTTTTTAGTTGGATAACATCAGTTGCCTGATTGCTACTTTTTTGATGACCGTAACATTTATTTTTTAGTTGGATAACATCAGTTGCCTGATTATTATATAACATCTATTCATTATCATTTCTTAATCTTCCTGATTGCATTCTTGAAAATGACACTGGTTCATTAATTTTGTCTCACTATAAACACTGATATTTACTTATTACAAAATATGATGTCATAAAATTTAGGTATTTTAATGTAAATTGTGGCTACTTTTAATGCAAATTGGTCGAATTTATCATAAAATTGTGTGATTTCCCATTACTTAAGCAAATTGCTATTGTTTAGCTTAATTTGGTCAAATTTTACTTTTTAGGTTGTGCTTGAATGACATCATCAAGTAATAGCAGCATCAACCATACCAAATATGAAACTGTGCGATGCAGGGACTGTGGACAAAGAGCATTGGTGCTAGTCTCTAGATCGATCAAGAACCCAGGAAGACTATATTATGGATGTAAGCATCATGGATGGTTAAAGTGGGTGAGGTCTGATACTGGACTAAATGAAGACACTAATGATGTACATTTTAGGATGTTGTCAAGAGCGGAGTCAAGGGTGGGGAGTGAACACATTGCTTATCCTGGACATAATATGGGAAATTGGAATGTACCACTTATGGTCTGGCTATTAGTGATAGTGAACTTAATTCTTTTGGCTATATATTTGTTTTGTTTGTTGGTTGGCCTAGTTAAGTAGTACTAGTATTGTAATGTGATAAAGAAATGTAATTATGGATGATGTTGACATTTGATTTTTTTTTATTTATGGATGATGTTGACATTTATTTGCCAAAATTTATGTTGTAAACATATCTCTTGAACTTGCATGGTTAACAAAACTCGCTTCTGACTGGTGTACCTGCAAGCCGTCTTCCAATGGATGAAATTATCATGATTTAATGATAATGCCGATGATTGATACAGGGGAGGGCAAAAACGGCATCATCACCACATTCTGCATCTCTGCTCAACTATATCAGCAATGGCTTCTGTTACACCATTGGCTAGTGCATAAGCCTCATTGTCTCTTCCATCTTAGTTTTGGATTGTTTACTAGGCTAAATCTATTATTTTCTCCTTGGTGAGAACTAGGTCATGTCTATTCTCTAATAACCAATATCTATTGATCATGTACCATGTAAATTGAAATTAGGATTTTGGTTACTGCCAGCTTGCTGTGTGGGTTTTCTTCAATGTTCGAAATTTTTTAGGTAAAAACTTCCTATTCCTTCTGTTCTTTTCTTTTTTTCATAAGGATATATATGTAACTTTGTGAGTGTTGATACAGTCTGACCTGGCTGCTGTTTTGATGTTGACACTGATTTAAGTTTGTATCAGATATTAATTAAACTCAGACTGATTAATGATCAAGGTTGATCATGTGGAGAGGAAAAGTCTAAGTACGGATACTTGGCACGCGAAGTCGGAGAGGGCTCGGTAGCTCGTTCTCCGGACTAGGTCAGAGAGGACTCGGTAGCTCGTTCTCCAGACTAGGTCAGAGAGGGCTCGGTAGCTCGTTCTCTGGACCGGACAAAGTCGGAGAGGGCTCGGCAGCTCGTTCTCCGGACTAGGTCAGAGAGGGCTCGGTAGCTCGTTCTCCGGACTAGGTCAGAGAGGGCTCGATAGCTCGTTCTCTGGACTGGATGAAGTCGGAGAGGGCTCGGCAGCTCGTTCTCCAGACTAGGTCAGAGAGGGCTTGGTAGCTCGTTCTCTGGACCAGGAAGACGTTAGGGTTTAGGGCTGGGAGGCTCTAAAACTAACACAAGGACATTGGATCGGTCTGTTGACCGATCCAGTGATACTCTGGTTGTCTAGATCGGTCGGCAGACCGATCCAGTGATACATTAGTCACCTGATCAGTCTCGTGACCGATCAGTGACCACACAGAAGCATTCTGTGGGTTATCTGATCGGTCTACAGACCGATCAGAAAGACGCTGGGACTCAAAGCGATAGGGGGATCGGTCTGTGGACCGATCCACCCATAGGCTGATTGGTCCACAGACCGATCAGACTCTTCCCAGACCGATCAGGATGAGTCCTGATCGGTCCAGAGAGCTATGGATCGGTCTGTTGACCGATCCACAACATGTCGTTTGTTTCTGCTGCTTCTCTGATATTTCTGATTCCTTCTTTGATATTTCTGATTCACTTGATCAAATCATCTGCTGTGAGATTTTTAAGTTACAGGTTGCAGGTATCGTGCCATTGGTTAATTTCAAATGAAGCTCCATGAACAAGTGGTTTGATCAATCTGCTGTGAGATTTTTAAGTTACAGGTTGCAGGTATCGTGCCATTGGTTAATTTCAAATGAAGCTCCATGAACAAGTGTCTTTTATGCTGTATTTCACTGCAAGTGATGCAATTCGAGCTTCAACGTTCACTGGCCACGATCAGTTGGACCCTTTATGCTTTTGAAGGGTCGTCTTTGGTCTAAGTAATTTGGAAAATAAGTAGACAAGTTGATTAAGTTCTGGAAGTGTAATGTAATTTGTAATGAGAAGTGCTGCAAGTCTCATTGCTTTATCTGCACTTAGACCTGGAACTTGCTGCATAAATGAAATTGATGGCATATTTCTGCTGTTGTTTATACGGTAAATGCACTGTTCAGAGGAGCATCGGTCAGAAAAAAAAATAACCATTTCACAAATGATACTCATTTCAGTTACATGGGAAGTAAATGATTCTCATACAGCAAATGCAAGGTTCCAGAGGGAAGTAAAGACAAGGTTCCAGAGGGAAGAAAAAACAATTGCTGAAGCTCAACACTTCAGGGAAGGAAATGAACACCATGGAAGAGCAATGCTCCTGTGCTCAAACCATTTCAGCGTTCCCCGGCTTGCTTTGTTTTTTTTTCTGCTTGCGAAGTATCAGCACTCTTGATTTTTCCTCTCCAATTTAATAGCTTCATAGGATATCATAATTTCTTTAAATTTTGCTTCGGCCACCACTGCAATAAGAAGAATGATATGCTTCCCATCATCAAATATATTGTAACCAACAAATTCCAGACACGATATAGATAAGGCAAATTGTGCGGAAAGCAGACTGTAATGCATATACAAGTTCTAACCTGAGACAAGCAAGCACTCCGAGACGCTTAGACCCATGGTTTAAAATTTCATTGTATTCTTTCAGGAGTAATAATTATATTATCCACATAAATAAAAAAAATAACACTCAGCATACTAAGAGATAAAGTGGTTTGAAGCACTTCAAATAACCTAAGATAAAGAAGACTATAGTTGAATTTACAAAATTTCACACCAAAAAATTGTTTCGACCCATACAGAAATTTGGTTTAAACACGAGACCATTTCCCTTTCAACACCACAAGGAGGTTGTACTATGTATGCCTTTATTAAGTCACCTCATGATACCTAGCTAGTAATGGATACTGGTACCTGACAATCAATCAAAAAAAAAAACTAAATTTACACAACTTATTCACTAGAGAAGTGCCACTATAGTCGGGACCATGAACATGAGTGTATCCACTGGCCACCAATTGGGCCTTTAGCCCCTAAACACCCACTTACAGTTAACTCTAGATTTATCATAAGAAAGGGCTAGCAGATCTCAAGTATCATAAAAATAGCGATAATTTACTAATCTAACAGCTATCAACAAACAAAATAACATACAACAAGACACTGATGATAGTGTACCATCTGAACAAACAAAATAACTCAATTGCATCTACTAAATCCAAATAAAATACATACTATCAATTAATGCATTATGAAACAGTATGATTTAGAAGTATACATTCTATACTAGACTCTTTAGAAGTATGCATTCAATACAAAAAAAATGCAGTACAGGAAATAGATGAATACATACTAGCCATAGATAATTATGACATCCTAGCGCATGTTACTAGAACCTGTAACAATAAAGATAATTTATTAATCTCATTTTCTCAATAAACAATAAACCACTATAATTTAATAAATTAAAATTTTCATAGTACCCGCGATAGATCCCAAATCAAGTTCATATGTGTCGTCAAGACTGATATGATTATTATCTTCAATCGATCTAATAAGTGACACATTGTCATATAATAAATATAATAAAATAAATTTATTTGTAAGAAACATATAATAAAAATGAAAAAATTAATCGACACAAACCCTTGTTGCAAATTGGGACAGTTACGCTTGTCATGTGATACTCCTCGTTGTCCGCATCCACGACAAAGCCTAGAATTTGATGTAGATTTCTCCTTTAATGATTTTAATCTCTTCCCACATCCCTTTGTTCTTACTGTAGAAGGATCAATAATACCAAGACCCTCATCAATGGATTTTTTTTTCTTTGACTTTTTTCACTGCATGTTGTACTAATGGACATCTCTTGAATTTTATTGTAGATACAATCGAATTGTTCATCCAAGAAGGTTGTCCTTTCATTACTCAAAGATGCATCATCAACTAACACGGAAGCTTTATAGGATAACCTCGAATGCCTCGACATCAAATACCTTTCTGAATCTGGATCATCAATGACATTTTGCTCCCCTAAAGCATATATTGCTCCAACTTTTGCAAGTCGTGTCCATCGTTTGAGTATATATGTATCAGGCAAATGAAACACTTGGTTGATACGAAAAAAAACTAACATATGTCTGCATGAAATGCCCTCAAACTCAAATTTTGTGCAGCTACACGATATGTAATCTCTTTGTTTGTCATGCGTGAGCACTCTTAATTTTGAGGAAGAAGAACTTTGAAATTTCATCACGTGGTAAACCGCTGAGGCAACTCCTGTAAATGACTGTTGCACATAATAACTATGACTCTCGGTCATTTCACTTTGAAACTCCAGCCATTTTTTTTTTGTACAGCTTAACCATTTGAGTTTCCATTGGCCAGGTTGTATTAACCCTGAGTTGCTCATTCATATCAATATGGTCCGCAACTAACTCATTGTGTCTTTGATGCCTCAATGCTCTATTAAAACGTGTGATAAAATCCATTAATGAGTTTTTATTTGAGACATATTTCTTGAAAAATGCATGTGAGCCTTCAGATCTTTGGCTACTTGACATTCCTGCAGAAAATACATGACTAAAATATGTTGGCACCCATCTGTGTCTCAATTCATACATCAAGGACAACTAATCATTTTTCTCTAAGTTAGCATCCTTGATAGTCTCTTCCCATGACTTCTCAAAATCATCAGGTGTTGTAGAATTTACAATGACGTTCTTTATGCTGTGATAGTGGTTTCGAAAAGTCAAAGGGTCTAATTTATCTGGGAATTTATTCAATATATGCCACAAACAATATCGATGCACCGTTTGAGGGAAAACTTGTGCAATTACTTTTGTCATAGCAGGATCTTGATCAGTGATGATAATATTTGGTGAACCTTTAGGCATGGCTTCTGAGAACTTTGTAAGCAACCAAATAAAAGACTCAGTTTTCTCATCACTAAGAAACCCATAACCAAAAAGAATTGTCTGATGATGATGATTAACCCCTACAAAGGGTGCCAAAATCAAGTCATATTTGTTGGTGTTATATGTCGTATCAAATACAACTACATCACCAAATACACTGTATGCCCTCCTTGATACATGATCAGCCCAAAAACATCTACTAAATCTGTTATCTGAATCTGTCTCATAATCAAAGAAAAAAGCTGAATTTTTATCTTGCTCAGATGTAAAAAACTCTATCAGTGATTCAGCATCAATACCCTTTTGTTCATCTCTTAGATTTTTCTCCAAATTTCTAATATCTATTTCTGTGCAACCGACTCCCTCAGGCCCTCCATACTCTTTCTCCAATATTCGCATTTGTTGACAAGTTGGTATATTGGCCTCTGAAAATTGTTTTGTCAATGTTTTCTTTGCTGCTGAAATATTACGATGTGAGCGTAGCAAATGCACCTTTGATGGAGTCGAGAGTGGATGATTATGGGCTTCTATGAAGTTACTGACAACCCAATTAGGTCCGGCCTGTTTCTTGAGAAATGCAATATTCGACTTACAACCCGTTCTAACTGCGCCACGTGCTCTTTCCCTTGATACATGATCAACTTTTGATTGTTTATTCGACCGCATTAGATCTGTATGACCCTCTTTAAAGCAAACAAATTGTTTCCATGTCACTTCATTTGTTATCTTATTTTTCTTGCTTGTGTTTATCCTTGAACTAAATCCAGCTTCTCGTGCATATTGATTATAGAATGAATATGTCTCCTCTAGTGATGAGAATTCCATTCCAATTTTTGGCTTTCTATCATCTGCAACTTGGGGAATGAATTCTTGATCATCAACTGTATTTTCTTCCATTTCTGAAGCTCCTCGCATTACATTTGACAATATATAAGTAGATAAATAAATAAAAAATATAAGTTATTTTTTATAAAGTCAAATTTGCAAACAATTTAATAGAGAAAACGCCAGATAACAAATCACAGATTATAAGTTATTTGACTTGATGATACAGTGTCAAATAAAAAAAATTAAGTGATGTCGGATAACAAATCACAGATTCATCTACACTGATATTCTTAATTAATGTAACATTGATCATGCACTTATTATAAAATCAAAACTGCAAGTTTAATTCAATTAAATTCTCTTACTTGCGAGGGATGGGAACCCTACAGTCTAAATAATCAGTCTGCAAAACTTTGGAACTTCATCTGAGAGGTCTGTGCATTGCTGAAACTATATGAACCTCATGCATTAATAATGATCTGCTCTAAACATAATGACATTCCTTTTTCCTTCCTAAAATTTAAACCATTTTTTCACAAACTATTTATGGTTTTTATAGCATAGCTAAGAATCCAATGCATTGGTTTTTCACTAGCAACAAATACTTCTAATATGTCATCTGTGGAAATATGTAATCAATTTATGGAGCTAAAATGTTCAAAACTTATAAGCTAAAAAAAAGATAACCTGTTGAGGGACAATCTGAAATCTTCGAAAATAGTTCAAGAACTCTTCCTTTCTCAACTCTTCCTTTCAAGATAACCTGATGGCACCGGTCGCGAGCGGAGTTCTGCTCGTGGCGAAAGCGAGAAGATGGAAGCGGAGGGCGCAGGTGCGACGGCGACGAAGGAGCTCCACTACAAGAATTTTTGCATTCAACAACACCCAATAGACAACGCTTTTTAATAAAAACGTTGTCGTTCTTTGTTTTACAACGCTTTTAGTGAAAAGCGTTGTCTATGGTATTTACTTTTTACTAAAGACAACGGTTTTTAATGAAGTGTTGTCTTTAGTGTTGTTGTTTATGGTCAAAGACAACATTTTTTTAAAAAACGTTTTTTAAAGTGTTGTGTATGTTTCCCCTAAACTCACTTAAAATAAATTCGCAGCCCTCGCTTTGCTAAACTCTAAACCCTCAACGCGCGCGCGCCTTCTCCTCACCACTCCTCTCCACGAGTTCTCCTCTCCACTCCTCTCCACGAGTGCCTTCTCCTCTCCTTCTCCTCTCCACGAGTGCCTTCTCCTCTCCTTCTCCTCTCCACGAGCGCCTTCTCCTCTCCACCCCTCTCCACGAGCGCCTTCTCCTCTCCTTGCCGCGTGATCTCCTCTGAACCCTAATCTCGACCCAAACTCCTCACGCAAAACTCCTCACGCCGGCCCAACTCCTCCAAGTCGAGATCCCTAATCTCGCATTTCCCCATCTCCTCAATCAAAGTCAGCTTACCCTTCCTAATCTTCTCACGGCTCCTCAACTCCTCTGAACCCTTCGATCTTAGTTCCTTCCTCGCAGAGCAGATTCGAGAGTAGGAGGAACGGAAGATACAAAGGTAAAATTTCTTCCATCCCTCTAGAATAAGATTTTGTTTATTTTTTATTATTTTCCGAACTAGCCATTTTGCCGGATTCATACTGCATCAATTTTCCCCCTCCCCTGATTGTATTTTCTCATGATTTAATCTGGAATTTGTAAACGTTTAGCTATAGACTTTGGCAGTAGGTATTAATCCTTAAAAATAGCATGAAGCATATAACATGCTATCCTTTTTTCTCAAATTCAGTGTGAAGCTGTTGGCCAAGTTGCAGATATTATTCACATTCCAGCCTTTCTTTGTCGTCAGGTATAATGTGCAGCTTGAAATTAATCAATCTCTAGTGTTATTCTACTATTATTTTTATTGTGTACCCTTAATGCGCAGAGAATATCTCTCATTTTTATTGTATCTAAAACTTGTGTTCTGCATTATCTCATCTTAATTCTGGACAGTGACTTGTGCCTACTCAGTTTGTTGAATTTATATCAACTACTATTGTTATATTTATGTCACTTGCCTTCTAAGAGCTTAATGGCTTAAGTATGATTTAATACATCATGCACTATTGCATTGAGTTGCTTATGTTGATGTCCCTTTGAGGAAGTTGCAGATTCTCAAGTGCTAAAGAAACAAAGTTGCTTATTATAAGTTATAATTCAAGCATTTTCCTGGAATGGTTTCATTTTTCAACTAAAGGTTAACATGTTTCAATAGAGAATATGTTTTGGTGAATGCTCCAATATTATATGACTCTACAATTTATACCAAGGCAAAAGTACCTAACTACCTATACGTAGACTCTAACAAACATGTACATATGGATAATATAGATAACTAGGTTATCTCCCCAAGTGAGAAATTTGCTATTGGGATTGCATTTTGATGAGAAACCTGTATGGTCAAAAATTTTCAGGTAGAAATACAATTTTGATTAATTGTTTAAATATTTTGTTATAGTTTCACACTATTGTTTGTGTTAATATTTTTAGGTATTAGCTCATTGTTGATTGATTAGTTATAAAGAATGGACAAAGATTGGATGTCAAAGGATAGACTATCACGTGAATATGAGAATGGAGTTGAGTCTTTCTTGCAATTTGCAATGGAAAACACTAATGATCCGAATATGGGAATATCTTGCCCATGTGCAAAATGTGGCAATCTAAAGAAGAAAAATATACAAACTATCAGGGCACATCTGTATTGTAACAGTATAGATATGACATATCATACATGGATATGGCACGGCGAAAGATCTACGATAGGGATTTCACAAAATGAAAGTGACCAAGTAGGGCCAAATGAATATGTTCGTGAGGAACCAATAAATATGGTTCATGATGCATATGATAGTTATGCTTTGAGAATCCAACCCAATTCAATAAGCTTCTTGAAGATGCCGAGACACCTTTATATCCGGGATGCACTAAATTTACAAGGTTATCTGCAATTGTGAAATTATTCAACTTGAAGGCCAAATATAGTTGGAGTGATAAAAGTTTCACTGACCTACTCAGTTTGTTAGGAGAAATACTTCCAGATGACAATAAATTGCCTTTATCTCTGTATGATGCAAAGAAAAGCTTATCTGCATTAGGGATGGATTATGTAAAAATTCACGCTTGTCCTAATGATTGTATCTTATATCGGAAGGAGTATGAGGATTTAACTAATTGCCCTACTTGCGGGATGTCAAGGTGGAAGTTGGGAAAAAAAAATATGATAAATGAAGGAATTCCTGCCAAGGTTTTGTGGTACTTCCCCCCTATTCCAAGATTTCAAAGAATGTTTCGGAATAAAGAGATATCTAAGGAGTTGACTTGGCATGCCGAAAAAAGACTTTGTGATGGATATTTACGCCATCCAGCTGATACACCTTCTTGGAAAATAGTTGATCGCAAATGGCCAGATTTTGGTATTGAGGCAAGAAATTTCAGATTGGCTATATCAGCTGATGGGATGAATCCTCATGGTTTAATGAGTTCTGCATATAGTTGTTGGCCAGTTTTAATGATTACTTATAATCTTCCTCCATGGTTGTGTATGAAGAGAAAATTTATGATGCTCACATTGTTAATTTCTGGTCCCAAATAGCCGGGAAATGATATTGATGTTTACTTAGCACCTCTAATTGATGACTTAAAATGCTTATGGGATATAGGTGTCGAAGCATATGATGCATATCGCCAAGAAACTTTTATGCTTAGGGCTATCTTATTATGGACGATCAATGATTTTCCTGCATATGGGAACATGTCAGGATGCATTGTGAAAGGATATCATGCATGTCCTATTTGTGGTGAAGATACCTATTCAACAAGGTTGAAGCATAGTAGGAAAATGTCTTATACAGGTCATAGAAGGTTTCTACCTGCAACTCATCCTTATCAAAGGCAACGGAAGGCATTTAATGGGAACCAAGAATTTAACCCTGCTCCAAAACCATTAAGTGGCGATGAAGTTTTTGAAAGAGTTGAAAGAATTAATTGTCATTGGGGAAAAATGAGTAGAAAGTCTCAGTCGAATGATGATGTAAAATCATGCTGGAAAAAAAAAATCAATTTTCTTTGAACTTCAGTATTGGAAACATCTATACATTCGACATGTTCTTGATGTGATGCACATTGAAAAGAATATTTGTGAAAGTCTTATCGGAATGTTACTTGATATTCCAGGAAAAACAAAGGATGGAGTAGCAGCGAGATTAGACCTTTTGGAAATGAATGTCAGGACAGATTTGGCACCAAGGATGGGGGAGAAGAAAACATTTTTGCCAGCAGCCTGTTATACACTTAGTAAGGATGAGAAAAGGAAAATTTTGAATTCTTTGTTTGGAATACAACTTCCATCATGTTACTCATCTAATGTTAAAAACCTTGTGTCGTTGAAGGACTTAAAACTTATTGGCCTTAAGTCACACGACTACCACGCTTTAATGCAACAATTGCTTCCTGTGGCGATACGTGGTGTTTTGCCCAAACATGTTAGAGACACTATCACTCGCTTGTGTTTCTTCTTCAATGTGTTATGTAATAAAGTGATAGATGTTTCAAGGATGGATGATATGCAAAGAGAGATTGTGACAATATTGTGTTTACTTGAAAAGTATTTCCCCCCTTCATTTTTTGATATAATGATTCATTTAAGTGTTCATCTTGTGCGGGAGGTGAAACTGTGTGGACCGGTTTGGTATAGGTATATGTATCCATTTGAAAGATACATGAAGATTTTGAAAGGTTATGTGCGAAATCGCAATCGACCTGAAGGGTGTATGGCTGAATCTTATATTGCTGAAGAGGCTGTTGAATTTTGCTCAGACTATCTGTCTAGTGTGCACACAATTGGGATCCCATCAAGTCATCGACAAATAGAACTTAAAGCCTTTATCAGGTGCAGTAGTCTACTCCACTACTCACGATGAGTTGACGCAAGCACATCGTTATGTATTGGCAAATGATGCTGAGATTGATCTCTATATCGAGTAATGTATCTAACTTATTAATATTTTAATGTGGTTTGCTTACATTCTGTTGGTTTATTTATACCAAATAATTTGATTAGGAACACATGACGTATTTGAATGCAAGATTTCCTCGTAAGGCTAAGTCCAAGAAGTGGTTACAAGATGAGCATAATCGAACGTTTATTACTTGGTTGCGTGATCGTGTAAGTTTCTTTAGTATTACATATTGGCATACATTCATTTTCATATTTATGCATAATTAAAAATTTATTGCATAAAAAATTTAGGTTGTTGATGTAGTTGACCATTCCACTCATCAAGTTTCAGAAAGATTGATGTGGATAGCTCGTGGGCCTAACAAGCAAGTACTAAAATACTCTAGCTATTTGATTGATGGGGTTACTTATGCTACAAAAGAGCGTGATGCTATACGAGTTGTTCAAAACTCCGGAGTCAGCTTAGTTGCAAAGACAATGCAAGTTGCAAGTGCAAAGGATAAAAATCCTATTGTGTCAGATATGGTTTTTTATGGAGTTATAGAAGAAATATGGGTAGTTGATTACCATAAATTTCAACTTCCAATGTTTAAATGTAATTGGGTGGAGCATAATAACGGCATTAAAGTAGATGATCTTGGTTTCACATTGGTAAACCTCAATAGACTTGGATTCAAATCTGACGCTTTTATCCTGGCAAGCCAAGCAAAGCAAGTATTTTACATTGAAGATCCCGAAGATCCTTTATGGAGTGTTGTACTTGCAACACCAAACAGAGACTACTTTGAATACCTAAAGGGCGAAGAGTTAGAGGACACCGATATCCACTATCAATGTTTTAGTAGGGGTTACCATCAATGGATATTGACGGAGAAGATGATAATGAACCACCATGTATTCGTGAAGACTGTGATGGAAGTTGGATTGACAATATTTAATTGCTGAATTTTTGCTTTTGAATATAAGTGTGTAAACAATTTACCTATGAGGATGAATTTGTGGACAATATTAATATGTTATATTCCTCACTTTAATTCGAATCAGATATGTTGTGATGTTGCTGCAAGTTTCTGCTTTTATCTTTTATTTTTTTTCATACTGTTGTGAATTTGTTGGTGTAAATATATCATCTTGCTGTGAGTTTATGCATGTTTCTAACTAAACTTATGTTGATCAGTCTAAGTTGTTACAGATCAATGGATTCTACTAGAAAGAGTAAGAGAATAGGGCAACTTGCAAAGTTGGACAAGGGTAAAGAAGTCATTACAGCTGCCCGTGAAGAGAGTTGCGAGGGTGATAAAGTGTTGGATTCCAAAGACACTATCTCCTCAAGAACTTCTAGAGGTCGCACACAGTTGGATAAGATTACAAAGCAAAGAATGCAAGGTATTAGAAATGAGGTGTCATTCAATAATTTTGGACAACCGATAGGACCAGCTGCTGTAGCCATGCAAAGTTACATTGGTGTCTTGGCTCGGCAAAAGGTTAATATTAAATACAAGACATGGAAGCAAGTCCCAATTGCTGTCAAAGAATTAATAGGAATCAGTCAATGTAAGCAAGTTAGCATGTTTTAACAATTATAATATTTCACTACTAATGATAGATATATTTTATGTTTGTCTTAATTAATTTTATTAATGTTTTCCACTTATTTGATGTACAGTTGATTTATAATGTTGACTCAAAGTGGAAAAAGGGATGTTTGAGGTCTGCAAACAGTAAGTGGAGGCAATACAAGACCCATCTCACCCAAAAATTTATTTTAAGCAGGCGTGACAAACCTGAGGAGTTGAATGAGCCACCTGTTGGCTTTGAAATTACAAGAGAAGATTGGCGTGCGTTTGTCATTAGTCGCATTTCTGAAGATTTCATTGTAAGATTCTAAATTTTTTCTTTTGAAACTATTCGATCATAATTCATTATGTATTATTCAAATTTGATATGTCGCCTGTTTGAAATAACTAGAAACTCAGTGATCAACAAAAAGAGCGAAGGAAAAAAAATAGATATCCTCATCGACTATCACGCAAAGGGTATGCACGCTTTCTTGAAGAAATTGTAAGTATTTTTAAAATATATTTCCTCTAAGAACCCTCTAATTGATTCACATTAAATTATTTCACATTTGTTATTTGATTTTTCTTTGTTGTAGGGGACTGAATTATGTGATGATAATGACATCAATAGAGCTATTATGTGGAAGAAAGGACGCGCCAACAAAGGAGGAGAGTTTGAAGGTGAAGATTTGGTGGACACAGTATACAAGATTGTAAGTAAATTTTCATGTTCTTCTGATAATGACTTCAATATATCTTCTAGTTTTCGAGAGTAAAGTTGCATGCATGCATACCCTTTGCGTGAGGAAGCCAAGGCAAGCAATGCAATGAGGAGTTTAATAGCCATTCCTTGCATAGCTTGAATTCTCAATACTAGAGCATGTATTGAGGAAGTAAATGGTGAATGAATGCATTGAGAGCTTAGAGGTGACGGGTTTATATAGAATAGATGTGGATTTACTAGGTATCTAGGTTTGAAATGTTCTTACTTGGAGAAGAGATCAAGTCGAAAAGTCTATTACATGCAGTGGTTTCCTTTTGTGCAATCAATTAATGGTGAATGCATTGAGAACTTAGAGGTGATAGCTAGAGTTTCTATAGAACAGATGCAGATAAATCAACCAGGTTTGAAACGTTCTTGGCAGTAAGCAATTTGTAAGCTTCAGTAACCCAAGGGCCAGTAAAGTTGTTCCCCAGACCACTGCTCTGAAGCTTCTATTATGTTTTCCCACTTGATTGGTGACAAATAAAGCTCCTTGTCTCCTTGAGCATTCTCTTTGTGCTGTTTTAGTTTGAATTAAAGCATAAGATTCATGAATCGGAACTTGAGAGGTTGGGAACAACTTTACTTTTGATTATTCTTTCCTGCAACTCCAGACAATTAGCTTCAATTATGTGGTGGTCCTCTCTTTATGGGTTTGTGTAGTGAAAATTTATTAAAATTTTGTCATTTTATTAAACTTGTAGTCAATTGCTCAATCAAATATGTGCCTTTTTTAGAACTGTGCAGAAATAAATATATGATTGAATGCCAAAAAAGGAAAAAATATTTCAAAGTCAACTTCATATTTGTTCAATATGACTTACTAAGCACTTGACTTGAGCTATCACGGGAAGAACCGGCCTGGACATCAGTAATTTTTAAACCAATATTGCATATCCTTGGTAATTATCCTTGGTAAAGTACTGATAATTCTTTTTAATGTTGCATTACAGGATGAATATATACAGCAAAAGAGGGAGGGTAAGCTGCAATGCGAAGGAGCAAAAGAGGATATTCTTACCAAGGCACTTGAAACTCAGGAATATTCTGGGCGTGTCCGGGGTATCGGAGGTCATATCAACCCAACAATCTATTTCAATGTTGGTAGAACAAGGAAGAAATATGATGTTACCCTAGATATAATCGCTGAGCATAAAAGGGAGCTGAAGGAGGCGAAGATGCAAATTTTAGAACAAGATGTACGCATCCAAAAACTTGAAGCATTAATGCATAAAAGGGGTGCATGGGACAATTCAATTGATGACAAAGGCAGTTGCTCGGTGAAGTTTCATCAGAAGAATATTGAAGAAGATGACGTACAGATTGTGGGTAAAGACGAAGTTTTACAGGTAAAATACAAGTTATAGTGATATTCATTATTATTATAGCATTATAAACTAAATATAATCAACATGTTTTTTTTAATATTTTAGGGTCAATCAGTTGCATTGACATTGGAATCTTGCTCAAATATTGCTGCATATGGTACAATTGTTTGTTTCAATGGCATGGAAAAAATGCTTCATGGTATTCCATTTCCCAAGAATTGCATTCGAGTCTCCATTGATCAAGCAGTGGACAAATCCGCTCCTTTGCCATATCCAATTCCAAGTGAATGTGAAGTAATTGGTGATGCCATAGGAACTGTTGTGGCTTGGCCTGAACAGCAGATTGTGAAGCAAGATGAGGTATATGAGATATTATATTTCTAATTATATTGTCACTTTATTATTATATTTCTAATTATATTGCCACTTTATTATTATTCAACCTAGCTATCTAACTTGTTTATATTTGAAATTATTAGAAGCCTAGAAGGAAGAAGTTTGAACGAAAAAAATCAAAACCTACTTTGTCAACAAGTGTCCCAAGAGCATTACATATGTTATATTGTTACAGGAAGCATGCTCTAGATGGAGGAAAATGTATATCAATGTGCTTAGATAATGAAGTGTTTGATGAAGATTGTGAACTTTTTCTTGACCTTGAGGACATCAATTCTTTGTATCATTTGGAGTCAATTTCAGGAATTTGATCGTTGCCTACATATGGTAAGTAAGTTTATTTAAGCAATTTCAGCAACTTTTTCATCACATGTTTGCTTCCCAATTTTAGCAACTTATTATGGTTTATTGTTACAATTTCACCAACTTATTATGAGTGATCATTATTTTTTAATCCACATGATTGTTTTGTATCTAAATTTTATTATTTAGTATCTAAATATTATTTTCTCAGTTGCAACTGCATTGCTTTACTTATGCTGGGAAATTACTGCATTGCTTTATGTTTGCTGGGAAATTCTAATATCTAGCAAGACAGAAAATCCCTGATTTGAACTGCAAGAAGTTTACTAATATTGTTGTGTGAACAAGTTTACTCTTGAAAAATTCAACTTCTAGTAATTTTCTCATACCATGTTATTCTCATTAAGTTAATAGTTCATCATTTCTATTGAGAGGTTTACTAATATCAATTGATGTGGTACACTTTACATAAATATAGCTCATTCATTTTCAACCTACCCTTAATGTTTGCCTTCTGCCATTTGTTCTTCTAGACAGGAAGTACTTTGCTCATATCTTTTTCTTGTATATTTTAAGTATCTTAAATGTGCTTGTCCTCAAGAAATAAAAGAATTTGCATGTATACATTTCGGTATGTTTAATATGCAAGACTGTTCATAGTAAGTTCTCATGTATGGATGTTACTATCATCACCATAACTTAGTGTTATGAGTGATCATTATTTTTCCAACTTATTATGAGTGTTTTGTATCTAAATTTTATTATTTAGTATCTAAATATTTTTTTCTTTGCAATGATAGGTGTCTGTATAAAAAGATGGTGAAAGATACCAAGACAAAGAAATTCAGATTTATGAATCCTCACAAACTCCCATATCTGGCAAAAACGGCACAAGACAAATCAGTTAAGCTTGAAACCCTGAATCAAAGGGCAACTCTTTTAGCAGATAAGTTGACAAGTGCATCAACAGATCAACTAGTGTTAGTGCCATGTAATGTCGGGTAAGCAAGAAGTAAAACATCACTTTCAATTGCTTCCTTTCGATAATTTATTCAATTTTATGATCTAATCCTATGTATTTGCCTAGTTTCCATTGGAATCTTAGTGTTATTGAACCTTACAAGGATGCTATTTACCTGCTGGATTCCCTAAGTTGCCGCATTCGCGATGATGATTCAAAATACGTAATGGAAATGTGAGTTCAGATTTCTTTTAGTAAATATTTATTATAATAAAAATCTTATTTAACAAATATTCTTAACGTATGAAGGGCCTTAAAATTGTTTAATTCAACCAAGGGAAGGAAAGGTAGGAAAAATGTTAAGTGGGAAGTAGTTAAGGTATGTGTACTTTTGTTTAACATATATTGTAATGTGTATAATTTTCATTAACAATTTGACTCTAATTACTTGTAACGACCCGCCTTCTAACTACTAGGCTGTAAGGCGAATCGCTACATTACTGCTAAGCTATACTGTGCGGAAAACTGGTCTAAATTGAAATTTTACTCTACTATGACTAAGACAGCTGATAAGAAAGGTCTAAAGACCTTCTTTTCTGGTGTACACATGCTGAAAAGGGAACTGGACATCCCAACTGAGCTAGGGACTAGGAACTAAACTTCCCAACTAGCTGCCGATCGATCCACGGATCGATCTGTAGGACCGTTAGATTCGATAGAGGGGGGGTGAATATCGATTCGAAAAAACAAGAGTTTAAACGCAGCCGAAAAGTAAACGAACACAATTGTTTTTTACTTCGTTCGGAGCCTGTGACGACTCCTACTCGAAGGCCCGTGGTCCTTGACCACTTTCGTTGGGCAATCACTATCAATTCGAATATTACAGAGTTAAGTACAAGAATTGACAGATAAAGAAAATACCGACAATAGAATTGAAACAAAACCAGCACTGAGTCGGAGAGCTTTTCGTAGCGTCGCAAGAGCACAGAGCAGCAGATCTTGGATTCTTAGTTGATATGAAGCTCCACCCTTGCCCCTTCTTTTATATGAAGCTCAGGCCGCCCCGGATCCCTTCCGGGCGCCCTGGTGAGACGTGGCAAGTCCAACCAGCGAGCTCCAAGTGGCGACGCGCGATCAGGATACTTTTTGCCTCCAGGGCGCTCGGATCCCTTCCGGGCGTCTGGACCTCCGGGCGCCCGGACCTCCTATTTCCAGGAACTCCTTCTCCTGCAAAATAGAGTTAGTCCGGAAAATATATATCCTGTAAAACAGATTGTTAGCACAATTAAAGTTCAATAAAGTAATGGCAAAGAGTATGACTTTGATTCCGTCTTTCCGAGACCGGAATTTAGTCACGATCTCGACTTAGATATCCGAAATGGATCTAAGCCGGATCGACGCCTAATGTCCCCTTCCCGGGAACGCGTCCTCGCAGTCACTCCCCTCCAGTGACTTACCTTACTTACCTGCCAGACGTCCGGTCAGCCCTTCGACCCGTCTGGACTTCTCGCCAGCTATCCGGTCAGCCCGTCGACCTAGCTGGACTTCTCGCCAAGCGTCCGGTCAGCCCGTCGACCCGCTTGGACTTCTCGCCAGCTATTCGGTCAGCCCGTCGACCTAGCTGGACTTCTCGCCAAGCGTCCGGTCAGCCCGTCGACCCGCTTGGACTTCTTGCCAGCTATCCGGTCAGCCCGTCGACCTAGCTGGACTTTTCCTGCACACTTGATCAAAGTGTCAGACAACAACACAACTAACTTAACCTATTTGTCATTCATCAAAACCTGGGTTAGACCGTTTGTGCTACCCGCACCAACAATCTCCCCCTTTTTGATGGAATGACAACCTGGTTAAGTTAGTGAAAGCATATGTACGAAACAACATGCATTTGTGTGGTTTTAAAGTCAGTTTGTGTTTTCAAATTGGTTTAGCTAACTTAACCACCTAACCCTTCTCCTCCTTTGGCATTCATCAAAAAATAAGCAGGGGTAAATAAGCATAGTGTAGAGTAATAAAAAATTCAAAGATACTGATAAAAGTACAATTTTTAACAACTAGTTAAAAAATAGTCAAGTTGACTTGGGGGAGTTTAAGCCTTTGAAAATTTGTTTAAAGCATTAGCTTTTAGTTTTTAGAAAGCTAGCTAAGTTTTCATTTTCAAACACAAGTTTTCAAAAACCAGAATTCCAAAACTAAGTTTGAAAATTTTATTTTTCAACACTAATTTTTCAACACTAAGTTTGAAAAAATCTAACTTTCATAATTTTTAACACTTGAGTTTTTGCAAATCAAATTTCAGTTTGTAAATATTGATTTTGAACTTTACTTTTAGTTTTCAAAGGAGTTTGGTAGAATTAATTTTGATAAAGTAAAATAATTAAATCTAATTTTCAAAAATCAAAATTTTAAAGTTCAAAAGTACTAGTTTCAAAACCATTGTTTAAAATATTTGAAAAGTTGAGTTTTTCAAAAACTAAGAAAAATGGATAAAAAGTTTGTGATTTAAAAGAAACAATTTTGAGTTGATTAAAAAATTTTCACAATTTTAAGCAAGTTGATTTTGAAAATTGATTTTTAAACTTTGATTTTCAAAATTAAGAAAAATGATTTTGAGAAGCTTTAGTTTGTAAACTTAAGTTTTAAAAAATCTAATTTCCAAAATTTTCAAAACTAAGTTAAATCTAATTTTCAAAATCAATTTTCAATAAAAAGTAAAAACCCAATTTTTAAAAACAACTTAGTTTTATAAGAGTTAGTTTTCAAAAGTAGGTTTAAGAAATTTTTAAGAGAACATTTTTCAAACAAAATTTAAAATATTTTATATAAAGGAAAATTTTTAATTAATTCCTCCCCCTGAACCACCTGACATACAATTTGAAAATATTTGCTAAAAATATTCAAAGTAGATATATATTTATTTTTTTTTTAAATTGAGGTAGAATTTTCTAGAGAGATTTTAAAGAGAAGATTAAAAAATAACACTTCAGGAGATAATTAAACCTCCCCCTGAATTTGATACTTCTTTAATATATTAATCCTCCTTATTTTATTATCCCCCATAATTGTTTATTTGAGTTTGATTAATCAATAATTAATTTTAGATTCAGACTTTTAAGCTTAAGGTTAAATACGAAAAGAATTTATTAATTCAATAACAGTGAATTTATTAATAACAGTTAACCATTATCAATAATTTATTGATTAATTTTTACATGATTTAATAATTTAATATTTATTTAAAATGAGTTAACCTTTGTATTAATTAATTGAATTGGTTAATAAAGGTATTAGTTATAATTCGATTTTTTCATTTACTTCCTTTTAAGTTGGATTAACTTAGTTTAAAGTTAGTAGTGATTTCAAGTACAATTTATTAAAGTTATTAAACATAGTTAAAGTAAGGTTCAATTTAAGTCAAACTTTAATTATATTTTAACAAAAATAATTAATATTTTAAAGGTTGATTAAGAAAAATGACTTAGAGTAATTTTAATATTTTTGCTAAGGTTAAACCTAGGTTCTGATCAAATCAAGCTTAGTTCTTTAAACTTAAATAGTTAAGTTCTACTTATTAATTACATAATTAAGTTTAAAGTTAAAGTTAACGGAATTTAAGTTTTTAAGTTAGGTGTCTAAGTTTTAAATGAATTTAAAAGAATTATAATTATTATTATTTTTAAGGGATTTTTAACAGGATTTTAAAATGATTTTTATAATGACAATTAATATACGTTCAATTCAGTTTTGATTTTAGATTAAAATTAATATCAGTGATTAATTTAGGTTTAAGTTTTAAGTTTAAGTTAAATTTTTAAGTTTTAATTTAAGTTTTAATTTTCAGTTAGGTTAAATTAAGTTGAAAAGTAATGTTTAAATTAAGTTTTAATGAGTTTTAATTTAAGATCTAGTTTTCAGTAAGTAAAAAAAATGTTTTAAGGTTAAAATGATGTTTAAGATTAAAAATAAGTTTAAGGTCAAAATAATAATTTTTAATGTGAAAATAGTCTATAGAGATAATTTATTATTACTATTTTTTTTTTGGTTAAAAGAAATTTATTATAGTGAAAAAATAAGAAGAATTTTTCAAAATCATACATAATTTTTAAAATAATTTTAAAATGATTTTTTAAAATATTTTTTAAATGATTTTTAAAAGTTTTTTTTTTAAATAATTTTTGAAATAATCTTTAAGTTAAAATAATTTTTAAGTTAAAATAATTTTTAAAATAACAATAATTTTTAAAAGGTTTTAAAAGAATTTTTTAAAAGAATTTTTAAATTTTTTTTTAAATGATTTTAAAAAGAGTTTTTAAAATAATTTTTAAAATGTTTTAAAATAATTTTTTAAAAGAATTTTTTAAAGTTTAAAATGATTTTTAAAATAGTTTTTAAAATGTTTTAAAATAATTTTTAAAATAATTTTTTAAAGTTTAAAATGATTTTTAAAAGAGTTTTTAAAATAGTTTTTAAAATGTTTTAAAATAATTTTTAAAAGAATTTTTTAAAGAATTTTTAAAGAATTTTTAAAAAGTTTTTTAAAGAATTTTAAAAAATAGTTTTTAAAGAATTTTTAAAATAGTTTTTTAAAGAAATTTAAAAATAGTTTTTAAAGAATTTTTCAAATAATTCTTAAAGAATTTTAAAAATCGTTTTTAAAGAATTTTAAAAATAGTTTTTAAAGAATTTTTAAAATAGTTTTTAAAGAATTTTTAAGATAGATTTTAAAGAATTTTTAAAATAATTTATAGTTTTTAAAGAAGTTTTAAAATAGTTTTTAAAGAATTTTTAAAATAGATTTTTAAAGAATTTTGAAAATAATTTTTAAATATAGTTTTTAAAGAATTTTTAAAATAGTTTTTTAAATAATTTTTAAAATAGATTTTAAAGAATTTTTAAAATAGTTTTTATAGAATTTTTAAAATAGTTTTTTAAAGAATTTTTAAAATAGATTTTATAGAATTTTTAAAATAGTTTTTAAAGAATTTTTAAAATAGATTTTATAGAATTTTTAAAATAGTTTTTAAAGAATTTTTTAAAATAGTTTTTTTTTTAAAGAAAGTTATTATAATTTGAATTTGAAATTCGAAATTTAATTTTAATTAAATTTAATTTAATTTGAAATTTGAAAATTAATTTTAATTTAATTTGAAATTCGAAATTTAATTTTAATTAATTTTAATTTAATTTGAAATTTGAAAATAAATTTTAATTTGAAAATTATTTAATTTAATCCTTATTCATCTCACCCGATCTAGATTATCAATCAGGGAATCCTATAATTTTGTGAGATGTATTAGATTTAATTATAGAGTTTGGTTTAACTTGTGTTAGATTCAGGTTTAGCTTTGGTCTCAACAAATAGGCATTCTTCGGATAAACTTCTAAGCTTGGTGAGTCACCTGGACATCATTAGAAGTAACCAACCCTTCGAGGTTTTCCGAATAGTCCTATCCACGAAGCTTAGTACCAAACCTTGGTCTACCTAGTTAGGATCCGTAAGGGGTAGCTTCGGTCAGTTCCACTTGGCCAAATGCAGCAGATCGAAGCCATATCTTTCTAGACATGCGATGCCCAAGCTTCCCCAACGTACTATCATCCAAAACTTCACCAGTACTACTTGTCAAGTTAAACTTTTTGTCCCTGTTTATTCTATTCCTAACTACCCTGCCAGGTAGGTTGGTTTTTGGGTACCCTACCGGGTAAGTTTGTTTCGGTTACCCTGTCGGGTAAATTATTTTTGGAGGTGCCAGCTATTCTGGAGCCTCCCCCTAAATTGTTGATTTTTATTTTTAAGATTTCTTGTATAATTAGAGTTAGTTTTAGTTAAGTTTTAATGTTTAATTTGTAATTTAAATTTGAGTTTTTAATTTTGAATTAATTAAATTGGTCAAATTATCTTTCTTTAAAAGAGTATATTTAATATTTAAATTTTCTTTCAATTTTAATTTTATTGGGTTAATTGACTTATCTTTCTTTAGTAGCTTATTTTTAAAGTTTAGGTTTTTATTTAATTTTGAGTTAATTAAATTGTTTGAATTATATTTCTTTAAGGGTTTATCTTTTAACTTTTTATTAATTGTTAATTTTGAATTTTCTAGATTGATATTGACCTTGTCATCCTTTTTGTTTGAATTTTCAAATTTGTTTAGGTTTAAATTCGAATTTTTAGATTTATTAATTATTTTCAGATTTTCTGTATTTTCTAAATTAATTATATTTGTTTTATCCGAAAATATCCTAGGGGTATTTTCTGTATTTTCTGAATTAATTATATTTGTTTTATCAGAAAATGTCCTAGGGGTATTTTCGCAAGTATTGTCATGTACACTATTTTCACATATACTTTCAGATATATCCAAATCAACATGCACATATTTTAAACTACTACTAGCAAGGGTGTTTTGGTAAATATTACTAACCTTGAGCGCAACCCCTAATTCAGCAGGCTTCTCCGTTGGATCTGACTCGAGTCCGGATTCGACTTTAACTTGATCTTCTAGCTCCATTGGCGTCTCATGAAGCTTGATCAACTGGGTCCACAGCTCATATGCATTCTTGTATTTTTCTAGTCTGCATATGATATTGTTAGATAAAATATTACAAATAATTTTACTTACGTTTTTATTCAGTTTTGAGTTCTGAGAAGGTTTTTTCAATATTAGCATATAATCGATATCTACGCTTCCTAAGAAGCATTCCATTCTTCGCCTCCAGTAGTTGAAATCTTCATCGTACGGTGGTGGTTCATTGGGGTTCCATCCTTCTTGAAAAGACATTGTTCTTGCACACAATGAAACAAAGACAAAATCCCAAGACTTGGTCTTGGATTAGCAGTGCTGGAAAAAATAATATTTCACTAATTTTTTTTTTAAATAATAAAATATTATTAAAATATTAATAAAAAATATTATCTCAAATTTTTGAAAATGTAATATTTTGTCGATACTAAATAATAGTGAAAAGATGACGATGTATTTTTCAAAAACAGTTTTGGAGGGAAAAAACGAAAGGCGTAAGATTTTATTTTAAAGACAAACGATATTTAATTTTTCTTTCAAAAAGTCCCCCCTTTGCCTGATTGGTGGTTGCACCAAATCAGAGCGGTAACTCGATACCACTTGTAGGACCGTTAGATTCGATAGAGGGGTGAATATCGATTCGAAAAACAAGAGTTTAAACGCAACGAAAAGTAAACGAACGATTTTACTTGGTTCCGAGCCTGTGGCGACTCCTACTCAAGGCCCGTGGTCCTTGACCACTTTCGTTGGGCAATCACTATCAATTCAATATTACAGAGTTAAGTACAAGAATTGACAGATAAAGAAAATACCGACAATAGAATTGAAACAAAACCAGACTGAGTCGGAGAGCTTTTGAAGCGTCGCAAGAGCACAGAGCAGCAGATCTTGGATTCTTAGTTGATATGAAGCTCCACGCTTCTTTTATATGCTGTTCCGGGCGCCTGGATCCCTTCCGGGCGCCTGGAATGTGACGTAGCTGCTCAACCCGAGATGCTCCACATGGCGATACGCAATCAGGATAAAGTTTGCCTCCCGGGCGCCCGGATCCCTTCCGGGCGCCCGGACCTCCGGGCGCCTGGATTCCTTCCGGGCGCCTGGACCCTGTTTTCCCGCAGAATCCGTCCTGCACGACAAACGTTAGTCCGGAGGCAAATATATATCCTGTAAAACAGATTGTTAGCACAATTAAAGTTCAACAAAGTAATAGCAAAGAGTATGACTTAGATTCCGTCTTTCCGAGACCGGAATCTAGTCACGATCTCGACTTAGATATCCGAAATGGATCTAAGCCGGATCGACGCCTAATGTTCCCTTCCCGGGAACGCGTCCTCGCAGTCACTCCCCTCCAGTGACTTACCTTACTTACCTGCTAGACGTCCGGTCAGCCCTTCGACCCGTCTGGACTTCTCGCCAGCTATCCGGTCAGCCCGTCGACCTAGCTGGACTTCTCGCCAAGCGTCCGGTCAGCCCGTCGACCCGCTTGGACTTCTCGCCAGCTATTCGGTCAGCCCGTCGACCTAGCTGGACTTCTCGCCAAGCGTCCGGTCAGCCCGTCGACCCGCTTGGACTTCTTGCCAGCTATCCGGTCAGCCCGTCGACCTAGCTGGACTTTTCCTGCACACTTGATCAAAGTGTCAGACAACAACACAACTAACTTAACCTATTTGTCATTCATCAAAACCTGGGTTAGACCGTTTGTGCTACCCGCACCAACACGATCAAATTCGCTGCGATGCTGTGCCCTGCTGGACCGGTCTGCGGACCGATCCGACAGAGGCTGGATCGGTCAGCTGACCGATCCAAGTGTGTCCGGATCGGTCTGCAGACCGATCCAGGCACCTGGAGACCTGGGACTCGCTACTGTGTTGTACTGGATCGGTCGGCTGACCGATCCAGGAGGATACAGTAGCATACTGTATCTGCATGGATCGGTCGGCGGACCGATCCAGTGGCACGATCAGGCTCTGATCGGTCTGGAGACCGATCAGAGTCTGATTTCACCCGGAAAATCAGACTTCAGCACTTTGGCGTGCCAAAACCCCGCATAACCTCTAACTAATGCATCAGAAACTATTCTAACAACATGTAATAACATTCTAACATGATTACTGACATTTTAAAACATTCTTTCATAGTTCAATGCGTCCCAAATCTAAATTGCATGAAAGTGAAAGTATCAAAACTAATAAGCTGAAAGTAAATGCTAACGAGTTCTAATGCATAACTAAAACTTGTTAGATCCCTGAGATCTTTCATTCCAGTTCCACACACACACACCCTCATCTGCATTGACCTCTAGCCTCCACTGCTAATCCACTTTTCTTTTACCTGTATCTGCAGTATAAGAAAAGTAGTATCTGTAAGCTAACGCTTAGTAAGAAACCATCTACCTCACAAAATCATGCATACGATGCAGTTATGATTTGAAAACATGCTATTCGAAAACATACTGGACAGGCTAGCATGGCATGGCATACAATCATATAAACATGGCATACTGAACTAGTCATGGCATAGCATACAACCAATTATAAAGCTAACATAGAGAACTGAACTGAAATATAATACTGAGCTAAACTAACTAAACTGAAGCTGCAATCAAACTCAACTAGCATAACTGTTTTTGAGTTTTGAAAACTAATACATAATAAGTGAAAATAATAAACATGCTGTTGGGCCCGACAACTGTACTTGCTGTGCGCGCATCCCTACTAGACCCGGGGTTGCAAGTCCCGAATTTAGCAGGGTTACTAGGTTGTCCGAACCTAGGGACGACTGTGGGTCCAACCCAATGGATATCTAATCCAGTATAGTGCCACTGAAAATAAAATACTAATATCTATAGCTAACTGATATAACATGCTGTTTCTAGGTTATCTGAACCTAGAGCTAGGTTATCTGAACCTAGAGGCGACTGTGGGAGCCTACCCATTGGACCATAGTCCCATATAAGCTGTAGTGAGCAAAGTTACTAATTTAAATGCTACTAATGCATTTAACTGGGCTAATAAACATAACTGAAGGGGTAATTAGCTAAACTAACCCCTTTTTCGAACACTTGGTGTGCTTCAACCCCTCTCTGCATCAGGAAAGACACCTCTAGGCACCCAACCGCGTCTACGATCTCCAACTGAAGGAGAATAAACGTGTCCGGCCCATCTAAAGGTGCTAACTAAATTCCTAATCTTCGAGAAGGGTTAAAACACATCCTAGGTGCCGGAAACTACACATATAGCTAATAACTAATGCATATAAACAAATGGAGCTATTATACCGCAGGTGAGGGGTTTCTTACCTCGTACGCTAATTTCCTTACAAATCTACCCGCTAGAAATTCCGGTGAAGACGATTTCTCGACGATTCCCTCGCGTCCACGTGCTCTACTCGTGGAGGAATCTTCCTTGTGTTGAAATCGTTGCCGGATGGTGAACTTGGGACCTTTGGAGAAGATCCCTAGGCTCTTCTTGAATTGGCGCCGAGAGAATGAGGAAGAGAGGAGAGGGGCGGCGTGGATGGGTGTCGGGGAGAAGGATTGCCGAACCACAAATCTAAAATAACCCAAACCAACCTAATTCTCCTATTTATATTAAGTGGTTCAATTGAACCAACTCTAATATAAATAAAATCGGTTCTCTTTTCTCTCAATATGGCCCGGCTGGTTCACCGGTTTCTAAAGCTAACTAATGGTTTAGCGGACCCGAGAGGTCCCGGGTTCGATTCCCGCTTAGACCGTTTTGCTTAATTAATTATTTTTGCTACTTACGCTACTCGGAAAATTCCGGAAAAATATCTAAAAATTCCAGAAAAATCATAGAAAAATTCTAAAATAAATTCGGGAATTTTTCGGGCTTTACAATCCCCCATACCTTATAAAAAGTTCATCCCCGAACTTAAAACAATTCTGGGTACTTCTGTCTCATGCTGGTCTCTGTCTCCCAAGTCGCCTCTGCCGCTGTGTGATTTTGCCAGCTGACTTTGACTAATGGTACCTCCTTGTTCCGTAACTTCTTTACTGCTCGGTCTATTATCTGAATAGGCCGACTGTCATAGCTGAGATCATCACGGACCTGTACCAACTGGGGCTCAATCACCTGGGTGGCGTCTGGAATGTGCTTCTTCAGCATGGAGACATGAAATACGTTGTGGACAGCTGACATCTCCTGAGGTAGCTCTAGCTCATATGCTACCTTGCCCACTCTCTTCGTAATAAGGTATGGTCCCACATATCTGGGAGCTAGCTTGCCCTTCTTCCCGAAACGCATGACTCCCTTCATGGGAGCTACTCTGAGGAAAACTGTATCCCCAACTGAAAACTCTAAGGGTCTGCGTCGTGTATCGGCATAGCTCTTCTGACGGCTCTGTGCTGTCTCTATCCTCTGGCGAATCTGCTGTATGGCTGCTGTGGTATCTGCCACTAGATCTGTCTGAAGCTCTAGTTCCTTCGCTCACCGCCTCATACCAGCAGATTGGTGATCCGCACCTCCGCCCATAGAGTGCCTCATAAGGTGCCATGCCGATAGTGGCTCGATAACTGTTGTTGTATGCAAATTTCGCTAGACTCGGATATTTGCACCAACTTCCTTGAAATCTAGGGCACAAGCTCGAGCATATCTTCGAGTACACGATTTACTCGCCCCGACCATCCGTCTGGGATGGAAGGTCATCTGAATTTTAACTGGGTGCCCATAATGACCGTACACACTTCCGAATGTGAAACTGCTGTCTCTGTTCGATATAATGGTTCGTGGGACTCCATGCACCTAACAATCTCCTTGAGATACAACCGAGCTAGCTGCTCCATGGAATAGGATATCTTGATAGCTAAAAAGTGGGCTGATTTAGTTAACTCGTCTATTACCCGATGGCGTCAAAACCATTCGTGGTTCGGTAGTCCCACTATGAAATCCATGGAGATATCCTCCCACTTCCATTCGAATCAGATAGGCCGCAGAACTCCTCTGTCACGATGTTCCGCCTTGACCCTCCGACGTGAGGCGATGCTAACATATTCTGGCGATGTCTCGCTCATCCGGGCCACCAAAAGTGTTTCTTCGTGTCTTGATACATTTTGGTGGAGCTCGGATGCATCGCGTAGGGAGTCCCGTGAGCCTCCCCAAATCATCCGTAGCTTCTCCCGATCCGAACATGCAGTCTGCCGCCAAAATACAACACCCCACCATCGGACACTCAATTCTACTTTCTGATTCCGCTAGCCCTTGCTTGATTTTTCTGAATCTCAGAGTCCCGATCCCGAGCCGATGAATATCACCAAGCAAGGTAGACTCTAAGGTCATAGTAGAGAGTCGTCCCACGATGAGCTCGAGACCAAAATCCACGATCTCCTTCGTAGGGGCGGTGACATGGTGGAAGAGATAATAAGGTAGCACCGATTTCTGCTAAGTGCATCCGCTACCTTATTGGCTTTCCTCGGATGGTAGAGGATGTCTATATCGTAGTCCTTGACCAGCTCAAGCCATCTCACTGTCGCATATTCAGATCCTTCCGAGTGAAGAAGTACTTGACTCGATGATCTATACACTGCACCGAGCTCCATATAAGTAATGTCTCCAAATTTTGAGAGCGAACACTATCGCTGCAAGCTCAAGGTCATGAGTAGGGTAATTCTTCTCATAATCCTTGAGTTGTCTGAGGCATAGGCCATCACCTTGCCATTTTGCATCAGCATCGCTCCTAGTCCCAACTTAGAGGCATCACCGTAGAAGCTGCTGGTGTCGTCTCGTAGAGCCAAAATGGGAGCACGGTCAATCTCCTTTTAGCTCAAAGTCGTCTCACACCCTCCGTCCACCGAAATTTCGCTCTTTCTCGTAAGAGTTGTCATGGGGAGGCTATCCCGAGAAATCCTCTACAAACTTCCCGTAATATCTCGCTAATCCCGTAAAGCTCCCGATCTCACCGGGCGTTCTTCTACCGCTTCAGCCATTTATCGCTTCTATCTTGCCGATCTACCATAATACCATCCTTGGAGATGACGTGACCCGGAAGGACACTGATCTAGCCAAAATTCACATTTCGTGAACTTGGCGTAAAGTCTGTTCTCCTCAAGTGTCTGCAATACTAGTTCCAGGTGCTTTGCATGTTCCTCCTGAGTTCCCGAGTAGATAAGAATGTCATCGATAAACACAATAACAAACTTATCTAAATACTCCCCGAATACTGCTCATGAGATCTATGAAGGTAGCTGGAGCATTGGTCACGCTAAAGGGCATGACCACGAACTCGTAGTGTCCAGATCCGGTTCGAATGCCGCCTTGGGTATATCCCTTCTTTGACCTTTACCGATGATAACTCG
Organism: Zingiber officinale; assembly: GCF_018446385.1. Classification (NCBI taxonomy): domain Eukaryota; kingdom Viridiplantae; phylum Streptophyta; class Magnoliopsida; order Zingiberales; family Zingiberaceae; genus Zingiber; species Zingiber officinale. Next base: position 10,209,154 of record NC_056000.1, on the reverse strand, counting down.
ATCCGAGATCTACCTTAGAGAACATTGCTGCTCGATCGAACAGGTCATCTATTCCGGGAAGAGGATACTGTTCTTCGTGACTGGTTCAGCGATCCGTAGTCTATGCACAGTCGCATGCTTCCGCCCTTCTTCTTCACGAACAACACAGGCGCATGGTGAGTGACTAGGCGATAAAACCCTTGTCAAGAAGCTCATGAATTGCTCCTCAGTTCCTTCTGGAGCCATGCGGTATGGTGCCTTGGAAATTGGATTTGTGCCGGGGGTGAGCTCTATCTCAAATTCAATCTCCCTGTCTGGTGCTAAGCCTGGTAGCTCTTCGGGGAAGACTGCTGGGTAGTCACAAACGACTCGAACCTCTGATAGCTGTTGGTTCTTGTCCTGGCTGGTGCTGACTACGTGCGCTAAGAATCCCGTGCATCCTGAATCCAGTAACTTCTGTGCCTTCATAGCTGAGAGAAACCTCTTGGCCTTTCTCCTTGGTTCCCCGACGAATTCGAACTGTGCTTCCGCTTCAGGTTGGAACGTGACTTTCTGTTTACGGCACTCGATAGAGGCACCGTATTTGATCAAAAAGTCCATTCCGAAAATAACGTCATAGTCGGTCATCTCTAGCACTATCAGATCGCAAAAGAGCTCTCTGTCTGCTATGACGACCGGCACTGCTCTGAGCCAGTGCGTGGACGCCATGATCTCTCCTGAAGGTAGTATTGTCAAAAACTGACCGCTGAGTATCTCTGGGGGTACCTCTAATTTCTCGGAGAACATCCTGGCTATATATGAATGGGTTGCCCCAGTATCAAATAGAACAGTAGCACTATACTGAAAAAGGCTAATCTGACCTGTGACGACTGTCGAGGCATTGGCTACGTCCTCCCTGGTGAGTGAGTAGATCCTCGCATTCGCCGTAGCTGTAGGGGCTTCTAATCTGCCCTGGCTGATAAGTGGACCTTCTAGAGCGGCCTGCATCTGATATAACTGAGCTGGCTGGCCTGCATACTGAATCTGCTGTGGCTGAGGAAGACCGGTCTTGTTCGGGCACTGCTTGGCCATGTGCCCTTCTTGTCCACATTCAAAGCATCCTGACAAACCCCAGGTGGAATTTCCCACAAGTAGCACACTTGATAACTGGTCGCCTAGATGGTCCTCCTTTGAGTCACTCCCCGACGGCGCTTGCTGGAGTTCCCTTCCACTGAGCCGTGGCCTGCTGCTTCGAGTGTGAGAGCTTCGCCTTTGGACTCGAGGAGACTTGCTTCGCTTCATGCGTCGCTCGTAATGCTCGTGGTCAAGGCACCGCCACTAGCTCCTCCGTGGTTTGTGGCCCATGAATGCCACCACCACGCTCACCGCAATCTCGGCCTCAAAGATCTTGAGCATCAACCGACTCGCCTTCTCTCGGCCGACTAACTCGACATAGACGAGCCAACTCGTTGAATTTCTTCACGGCTTCCTCCACCGAAAGGTTGCTCGACGAAACTCCGTGAACTCGTCGTAGTGGCGGTTTGTAACCCGCATGTGAAAGAACTCTCAAGAATTCCTTCTCAAGTCCCCCATGACATCCGATTCACCGGGCGCTGCTCGATCCTTTCCCACCACATGCGTGCATCTCTCAAGCGGATGGAGGCACACTTCACCTTCTCGTGTTCTAGCCAGCTCCAGTGTTCTCCAGTGTTTTGAACCAGGCTTGAGCATCCCATGGTTCACTAGTGCCCGAGAAGTTCTCGCTTGACTCTCTGCCACTGGATCAGGCTTCTTCCTTAGCTCCTGGGACCGCTGGTGCTGGTGCTGTAGGCTGAGCTGGTGGAACCTCTAAGACTACTGGAGTCGTCAGATTCGGTTCCGGGGTGACGGTGGGGGTATTCTGCTGGTTAGCCTTTAAGGTAGCTATTTCCTGTTGCTGTTCAGCTAGCTGCTGCTGTAACTGAGCCACTAATGCCGTAAGGTCTGGAGGAGGCACTGAACTGCCTGCCTCTTGCTGGGGCTCGGTGGCTAGTGCCCTTCTAGCTGGGCGTCCTTGTGCCATTTCTAATGACATAGAGAACATATGTATAACTAATACTATCACAGTTATATAATTTCTGATATCATGTTTAAACTATCATGTACTAGCCGACAATAAGCATATAACATGAACTGTAACTATAAGCAAGAAGCATATAACATGAACTGTAACTATAAACAAGAACAATAAAGAGAGTAGAGGTATTCTTACTTGGAAGCTGCAGGTACAATGCTGATGTGTGTGTAGGAAGTATGGAACACTGCTCTGATACCACTCTGTAATGACCCGCCTTCTAACTACTAGGCTGTAAGGCGAATCGCTACATTACTGCTAAGCTATACTGTGCGGAAAACTGGTCTAAATTGAAATTTTACTCTACTATGACTAAAACAGCTGATAAGAAAGGTCTAAAGACCTCCTTTTCTGGTGTACACATGCGGAAAAGGGAACTGGACATCCCAACTGAGCTAGGGACTAGGAACTAAACTTCCCAACTAGCTGCCGATCGATCCACGGATCGATCAAATTCGCTGCGATGCTGTGCCCTGCTGGACCGGTCTGCGGACCGATCCGACAGAGGCTGGATCGGTCAGCTGACCGATCCAAGTGTGTCCGGATCGGTCCGCAGACCGAACTCGCTACTGTGTTGTACTGGATCGGTCGGCTGACCGATCCAGGAGGATACAGTAGCATACTGTATCTGCATGGATCGGTCGGCGGACCGATCCAGTGGCACAATCAGGCTCTGATCGGTCTGGAGACCGATCAGAGTCTGATTTCACCCGGAAAATCAGACTTCAGCACTTTGGCGTGCCAAAACCCCACATAACCTCTAACTAATGCATCAGAAACTATTCTAACAACATGTAATAACATTCTAACATGATTACTGACATTTTAAAACATTCTTTCATAGTTCAATGCGTCCCAAATCTAAATTGCATGAAAGTGAAAGTATCAAAACTAATAAGCTGAAAGTAAATGCTAACGAGTTCTAATGCATAACTAAAACTTGTTAGATCCCTGAGATCTTTCATTCCAGTTCCACACACACACACCCTCATCTGCATTGACCTCCAGCCTCCACTGCTAATCCACTTTTCTTTTACCTGTATCTGCAGTATAAGAAAAGTAGTATCTGTAAGCTAACGCTTAGTAAGAAACCATCTACCTCACAAAATCATGCATACGATGCAGTTATGATTTGAAAACATGCTATTCGAAAACATACTGGACAGGCTAGCATGGCATGGCATACAATCATATAAACATGGCATACTGAACTAGTCATGGCATAGCATACAACCAATTATAAAGCTAACATAGAGAACTGAACTGAAATATAATACTGAGCTAAACTAACTAAACTGAAGCTGCAATCAAACTCAACTAGCATAACTGTTTTTGAGTTTTGAAAACTAATACATAATAAGTGAAAATAATAAACATGTTGTTGGGCCCGGCAACTGTACTTGCTGTGCGCGCATCCCTACTAGACCCGGGGTTGCAAGTCCCGAATTTAGCAGGGTTTACTAGGTTGTCTGAACCTAGGGACGACTGTGGGAGTCCAACCCAATGGATATCTAATCCAGTACAGTGCCACTGAAAATAAAATACTAATATCTATAGCTAACTGATATAACATGCTGTTTCTAGGTTATCTGAACCTAGAGCTAGGTTATCTGAACCTAGAGGCGACTGTGGGAGCCTACCCATTGGACCATAGTCCCATATAAGCTGTAGTGAGCAAAGTTACTAATTTAAATGCTACTAATGCATTTAACTGGGCTAATAAACATAACTGAAGGGGTAATTAGCTAAACTAACCCCTTTTTCGAACACTTGGTGTGCTTCAACCCCTCTCTGCATCAGGAAAGACACCTCTAGGCACCCAACCGCGTCTACGATCTCCAACTGAAGGAGAATAAACGTGTCCGGCCCATCTAAAGGTGCTAACTAAATTCCTAATCTTCGAGAAGGGTTAAAACACATCCTAGGTGCCGGAAACTACACATATAGCTAATAACTAATGCATATAAACAAACGGAGCTATTATACCGCAGGTGAGGGGTTTCTTACCTCGTACGCTAATTTCCTTACAAATCTACCCGCTAGAAATTCCGGTGAAGACGATTTCTCGACGATTCCCTCGCGTCCACGTGCTCTACTCGTGGAGGAATCTTCCTTGTGTTGAAATCGTTGCCGGATGGTGAACTTGGGACCTTTGGAGAAGATCCCTAGGCTCTTCTTGAATTGGCACCGAGAGAATGAGGAAGAGAGGAGAGGGGCGGCGTGGATGGGTGTCGGGGAGAAGGATTGCCGAACCACAAATCTAAAAATAACCCAAATTAAACCAACCTAATTCTCCTATTTATATTAAGTGGTTCAATTGAACCAATTCTAATATAAATAAAATCGGTTCTCTTTTCTCTCAATATGGCCCGGCTGGTTCACCGGTTTATAAAGCTAACTAATGGTTTAGCGGACCCGAGAGGTCCCGGGTTCGATTCCCGCTTAGACAGTTTTGCTTAATTAATTATTTTTGCTACTTACGCTACTCGGAAAATTCCGGAAAAATATCTAAAAATTCCAGAAAAATCATAAAAAAATTCTAAAATAAATTCGGGAATTTTTCGGGCTTTACATTACTATATATAGGCTCCTCAACAACCGGATGCGAAACAATGTGGTTTTTTTGTGATGCGATTTATGAGAGAAATTATTGAAGAAGTTGAGACTATTGAGAGAGATTCGCTGCAATCAATAGTAACATTATTTAGCTTATCTCAAATTATTTGACATAAACTATTTAAAATTGCAAAGTGATCAGTGTTGATTATTTTTTCCATTAACATAAATTGTGTATGCTCACAGTTCACAAAAATAGGGTACTCTCGTGAACAAATTGATGAGGTTCGGTCCGAGTTGGCGGAGTGCATACAAGATCATATTTATGAATAGGTATGGAATGATAGTTGCCATAATTCTATTTAGATTTAAGTTCATGGAATGGTGGTTTTTTTTGGTGGAATCATAGTTAATGCCAATTTTTTTGATGCAGTGTATAGTTACCAGATCGACCTTGAGCAGTTGACCCCAAAGAAAAGTTGTCACTGAAGTTTAAAAACTTGTGAAAATTTTTAGTGAATGATGATGTTTTGTGAATGATGATGTTTTGGAAAAATTGTCACTTAGGTGAAAGGATGTTTTCTGGATTAATATGCAAGTACAAAGCAATGTATTATATGTTATTCTGTAAAGTTCTGTCCGTGTAAATTATCTAGTTTCTTTATCTAGCTTTTGTTCCACTATTGGGTTTGTTTTTCTAATAATTACTCGTGCAGCAAAATATTGAGCAAGAAGTGTAGATCTTATAATCGTAAAGTAGAAAAGTTAACTACTTCATTATGCTTTCATCTTAGTATTTGTATATTTGATTTGTCTTCTTTGAACCAGATTCAAGTCAAAAAGCCAGATCCTCTAGATAGCTGTTAAAAATAAGGTATTATTTGGTTTGTCGATGATCTTAATATTTGGTAATATTTGGTCTTTGATGCTCACGATAGAGTTCCAACGCTGCATGATTACCTTGTTCAGCAGTTGCTCACTGCCTCAGTAGCTCGCATTTTCAGGTTTGTTTCATCATTGATATTCCTTCTTTTTAGTGTTCTATATTAAAACGAAATACTAACTGTCGATGAGATTGTTATCCTCTTGCTTGAACATGAACCAAAGTATATAAATTTGACCTTTTGATCTGAAAGTATAAAAAAAAGTTAATTGGATACTAGTTTTTTATTTTTTTTTGCAATTGCATTTGTTGTATTTTCATATGTTTCTCAGTGAACTTCTAAACAATTCTTTTTTCATTAATTTATTAAGGCTTATTATAAGTTTCAGTTTGATGGTGCAAATTGTTTTCTTTTGTAATCCATCTGTTTCTTCTTTGGTTTAGGAAAGTTGAAGTGAATCCCTTGATAGCTGTTTCATAGGTTTGTTCCATTATTTTCCAGTACGTACTGGAATCACTATCAATAGCCCTCAAGGACTGTTTACAACCGTGCAATCAAATTAATTGGACTTATAATCTAATGTATGGTCATCTGGAGCATGAATATTGGAGGATTCATGAATGACTCTTCGGATGATGAATGTATGTCATTTAATATTGGTTCATGTATTTATTTAGATACATCTTGAGTATTCCCTATAAATACCCTATGTATTTAACAATTCAAAGATGAAGAAAATCAGAAGTAGTTGAACACTAACACTTGGACGCCAACATTTTTGAGTTGGCGCCTAGATTTGACCATCTAACAGACACGGCTAAAGGATCAACTTCTATGAACACCCTTAATAACTTATACAAATATTTGTGAACAATTAGGTTGGTGGCTATCATTTATCCTCCCTTTTTGTTGTTTTTTCCATGTACCCAATGCAGTTTTCATTTCAAAGGTTCCAAGCTGATGAACAAGGATGGGTGGACACAATCAAGTCAGTGCGATTTGGAGGAGCTGTCAGGATTAGTACCATGGATTGGCTTGGGCAATCTCAATATTTGCGTCAAACTGTCTTCTGGCCTTCCCTATCATCTGCAGTATCTGAGGTATACTATGCACATTTACCGTGAATTTTCCTTATTGAGCTTGGGCTAGTGACGGTTACGAATGTATTTTATTTCAAGAACCGTATAAGCAAGTGTTCGTGCATCTAGTTTTATAACAATGCACTTCGTATCTTTGATCTAAAAAGCTTCTGAAACAAGTCATCTTCTCCAAGCATGCCCTGGTCAACATGCTAGTCACCTACTGGAGTCATTTCCTCGATGGCACGGATGAATACCTGAAATCCATCCTCTACTCCACCATTCTTTGCCACTCCTCAAGCCGAAACAACTGCAAAGGTAGAGTCAACATCAAGTATTACATTATGCCTGGCTACAAGAAGACCGGGGCCGCAAAATCCAATAAAGACAGGTCAAACATCAAGTAGCATTTTGTAACTTATTCCTCTTAGGTTATATGCTTGGTTAATATATATGCTTAGAACTTGTAAAGACAGGTCAAACATTAATATGCTTGGTTAATATATCCATCTACAGCACTCCCGCTTTTTCCTCTAAATATGATTTTCATTTAGCACATAACTAATGCCAATTTTTTTATTTTGATGCAGTGTTTAAAGAGCTTGAGTAGAAGTTGGCCCTAAAGAAAACTTGTCAGTTACTATATAAACACACTTACGGTACGAATTACATGTATATATAACATTGACATATTATTTAGTACGAGATTTACATGTATGAAAGTTTTCATACAAAATTTCTTGATTGCCTACAACCCCAGGTGTGTTGATGACAAGTTGAAGAAGATGGCTCTAAGAGTGATAGTGAAAGCCTTTCAGAAGAAGAGATTGTTGGACTTAAAGAAGCAATTCCATGCGATGGACACCAACAACAGCGGTTAGTCAATGATGAGGTTTTGTAAAACTTGTGTGTTTGAAAAATTATTGTCATGAAGTTAAGGATAACTTGTATGATACAAATTTAATTTGTGGATCAATATGTATACATTTTGTTTGTATAATATAAAGTTTTATTTATTTGTTAAATAGTCTTATTATAAAAATGATTGTGGTTGTGGATATTCAATTATATGTAAATTTTGAGTATTTTTATAATTTTGCTATTTAATTAACACTATTTTTTATAAATTTAAAAAGACAACGTTTTTAAGTAATAAAAGACAACGCTTAAAAAACAATGTCTTTGAGACCAACCACAACGCTTTTAAAGCGTTGTCTTTGATATGTGCATTTTTACAACAGCATCTTTAACAACGCTTTTTAAGAACGAATAGACAACGCTTAAAAAGCGTTGTCTTTGTGACCAACCACAACGCTTTTAAAGCGTTGTCTTTGATATGTGCATTTTTACAACAGCATCTATAACAACGCTTTTTAAGAACGAAAAGACAACGCTTAAAAAGCGTTGTCTTTGTGACCAACCACAACGCTTTTAAAGCGTTGTCTTTGATATGACTTTCTACAACACCATCTACAACATCACTTTTTAAGTACATACGACAACGCCAAAAAAGCGTTGTTGTTTAGCTTTTTTCTTGTAGTGGAGGAAGGGGACGAAACCCTAGCTTTGGGCGCGACGAGGTTTCCGCGTCTGTGGAGTTTCCTCGCGGCGGGTGCTGTCGCGACGAAGGAGGAGGGAGGAGGAAGGGGAGTAAGGGGTCGGCGGGTGCTGTCGCGATGAAGGAGGAGGGAGGAGGAAGGGGAGTAAGGGGTCGGCGGGTGTCTGTCGCAACGAAGGAGGAGGGAGGAGGAAGGGGAGTAAGGGGTCGGCGGGTGCTGTTGCAACGAAGGAGGAGGAAGGAGGAAGGGGTCGGCGGCTGTCGCGACGAAGGAGGAGGAAGGAGGAAGGGGAGGAAGGGGTCGGCGTCTACGTCGCGACGAAGGAGGGGGAAGGAGGAAGGGGTCGGCGGGTGCGTGGGCTAGAAATTAGGGCTGCAAGGATAAAAACTGACGCGGAAAAAGAATAACGTTGACACGGACCTGCCACGGGGGCAGGTCCGCACCGTTCCGCACAAGTTGTTCCGCAGGGGAACAACTCTGTATATATCTTGTTCAGAATCTGAGTCACGGACCGTCGGATGAGGTGGATAGAATGTTGATCGAATCGCGATGTCCCGGAGGGAGGTATGCTGAGATGACTTCTGTGTTGACCAAGTCATCAAAAGTCTTCTGGTCAACGCTACCTACAGCCAACGACCGGGTTGCCCCGGTCTTTGATACCCCGATCCTCGAGGCATATCCAATGAATAGATAAGTAACAGACTAAGACGTATAATAATAAAATGTGCATAGAATAAGAATGGAGAACATATTCTGGCCCAGGGGGGCGCCCTCGGGTGGATCGGTGAGTTGGTCGAGACGTTGCTCGAGTTGTCGGGACCCGGAAGAGTAGATGACTCCGAGCAAAATGAAGAGCTGGATCTGACGGCACCTAGCCAAGCACAACCATGGATCCGACTGGAAGACGACACATAGACCGAGATATGACATCGACACGCAGACCGAGATATGACATCCCCACGCAGAACAAGATACGACACACAGATGGGATCAACGCATAGGTTGAAACACAGTGCACAAGCCAGATCGGCGTGAAAACCGAAACACAATAACGGCACGAAGGCCAGGCATAGCAACAGCTCACAAGCTAAAGATAATTTAAATCAAAGGGATCATGCGAAATGTTGGATCGTCGTCAGACGTGTATGACAAGATGGATCGGAGGGGCATGCGTTAACGAGGACAATCCGGACATTGTCAGCCGCCGGAGACGGCGTCGCCTGGTTGTGGACAGCGTTGATCGGCTGCGAGCGGCGTCAGCCACTAGTGGCAGTATCGATCGGCAGTGTCGCAAGGAGTGAGGAGTATGGGCTGCCGGCGAGCGTGAGGGAGAGAGGCAGCGCTAGAAAGGGGGAGAGCAGTGGGGCAATGCTGGCCGACGAAGCGTTGTATGCTATGGATGCAACGAAGGTGGCGTCGAGGGTTGTGCAGCGGCTTTAGAGGGTGTTGGCTGGCGGAGGCAACGGTGTCATGGCAAGGGAAGCGATGCAGGTCTTGTGGCAACGACATTTCGCAGGGGAGAGGAAGGAGGTGTGGTGTGAGCGACGCCCGCAAGGAAGAGAGCCCAGGCAGCTACATTGGTAGGGAGAAGGGAAGGCCGACGACGAAGGTGGGAGAGGGAGGAGGCAACCTCCTCCCCTGGGCGGCGGCGTGGTCGTCAGCGGTGAGGGCTTGAGAGAGGGAGAAGATGAGGGGGCAAGGATGATAAGGCTGCTTGTGTGCGTGCAATGAGAGGAGCTTACAGATGAGGTGTTGGCCGCAGGAAGATAGGAAGAGAGAGGGATGGCGTCGACATGTAGGAGGGAAGAGGTGGCGACTGACGTCGTTGGCGTGGGAAAGGAAGGAGGCGGTCGTCGTCGGTGATCGTCGCTCAAGGGTGGCGGTGAGAGAGGGAGAAGCTCCCCTCTTGGTTCTTGTTGGCGATGGAAGCAAAAAACATGAAGAAGACCCCTTTTCCACGGGTGAACAGTGCCCTAAAAGGAAAGCTATAGTGCAATGATCAAAATGCCCCCTTCCCCCTCCTAATTCCTCCTTTACCCTTAAGTCATATCCGTGTCCATGTGTGTGTGTGTGTGTATATATATATATATATATATATATATATATATATATATTTTGACCTCATCTATATTATTAATTTTAAAATAAAAGGATAATTTTGAAATTTCACTATCGTGTTTGATTTTATTTTCTCTATTAGGTATATTTATTTATAAGTTGAATATGTAAATATAATCTGAACATTTTAAAATGATCTAACTTATATTTATTGAGTTTTAAATTATTTGATGTGGATTTAATGTGTAAAACCGTTTAGCTCAATCTGTTATCATCTATGGGCTAATAATAAATTTAATTCTTATATAAAGAGGGGTTCCCAAGAGTTTAGGGTAATCTTGATAGAGCTCTTGGCTCCCCATTGACCTACACCTTTCGGCATCGTTAACCCTAGCACCCAAGGAAAATCTTCCCCATTTGCTTTCGCTTCTTTTTCCTTAGATCTTCCATAAGACGACGCTAAAGGAATAAGGATAATGACTCTTCAATCAGATTCCTTTGTCATGCTTATGTATTTAGTTTCTTATGTCATGCTTATGTTGAAACTAGTTCTTTCTTGTTCTTATTTCTCTACGTACGAGTTCTAATCTAGTGTTTAAAATTCATACGACTTAGATTTTTATAAGAACTAACATGTGGTATTAGATTTTTGCATTTCATTATTTTTATTGCTATTAGGTTAAGTTTTTCGTCGATTTGTTATTTCTATGCTAGATCAAAATTCCTAGTATACTATAGTTTTTTATTGCCAAAAAAAACATATAAGAAAAATATAGGATATGCTTGTTAGAATACGAAGAACGACGAAAGAACTGCTACATTAAACTTAATTTTTAGGTCAAATTCATGATGACTTAATCGATTGGTTTAGTAAATCAATCGATTACCAAGCTTAAAATAATGAATAGAATCAGATGAAAATCGATTTCGTCAGTTTCTAATCGATTAAGAATTCTAGCTGATGAATAAAAATTAAAAATATATAAAAGCTCTCAAGGGTGGGTCCCACTTACCCTTTTTTAAAAAATTCTCTTAAAAGGTGACTCCCACTTATGAATGGAGAGCAGATCCTCTGATCCATTTTTCCATGATCTCTTCTTGGACCCCTTCATAATTGTAGTCGGATCATGATTGGAATCCGATTGTAATTGACTGTTATCCCTCCCTAGGTTTACATTCTCAACCAGGTTATAGTTTGGATCGGGATAGGTGGTCAGAAGCCATTGGCGGTTCTCGGGTGTCCAGCGGGGGGTGGCCTCCAGCCGCCTATCCTGACCTAAACTAAACTTGGATAGGAATGTGAACCCAAGGAGAGATTGTAGCCAATTATATTGCGACCAAATTACAGTCATGATTTGACCGCAATTACGAAAGGGTCTAAGAGGGGACAATGGAAAAATGGACCAGAGGATCCACACTCTTATGAAAGAAGGTTTTTTTTATTAATTAATATAATTGATTGGTGATCATGAAATCTCATACAGTGGCCTTTAAAATTGATTGGGTTAAACCAATCGATTGTTATACGGTATAAATATATTTATAAGCCTACTTTTCATGCTATTAAGGTTAATTAAGTAATTTCTATTCAAATAAAGTTCATAAGGTTTTCTTGGGTCTATCTACACAATATGTGGCAAAAAGGCGATTCGCTCGCCCCCAGCACCCCCGCCAACCCGTCCCTAGGCCAACACGGAGGAGGTAAATCACGGGTGGCTACTAGCCATTAGTGCAAATGGCCAAGACATGGGGGAGGTTATGCTCGGTCACGCCGAGTTTCGACCCCAAGACCTTATGTGGCAACACCTCATGTCTTAACCATCGCACCGCCCTGAGGGGGACATCATTGATCTCATGTGGCAAATGGCCAAGACCTCATGTTGACCTCATGGGTCTATCTACACAATATGCTACTAAGTTAAACTGTTGTATCAGCCTAAATGAAGGAACTTTAGGTAGGTTTAGTATATTTTGTGTTAGTAGACGTATATTTATGTTAAAAGTAATCGGTCCAAAGGAATGCTACTTGTATGCCAGATATATGCTCAAATTAGCTTACAACTATGGAACAAATTTTTTATTTTTTTTAGATCATGTACAAAATATGTCAGCATAAAGGAAGACATATTATGTGGCTGATTAAGATTGTTATGAGCTATGAACCAATATATAATTTATATAAAGTATCATATTATGCATACAATGAGTCAACCCAAAGGAAGACACATTGTATGACTAATAAAAGTTTGAGTTATATTAGAGAGTATCGCTAACAAATTATATTTTAGTCCATAGAATAAAATGTAATGTTATATTTAGTATCTCATAAGGAGCTCATTCATATGTATTTAAATTTTATTTTATTTGTATAATCTTGTATTTTGTTACTTGCACTTAGATATATTCTTAGTCATATTAAATCGTGAGCTTAAATAAATTTTTCTCTTTAATTTTAGTGCAATATATAATTGTTAGTATTAATAATATCACAACATTAACTAGTTCGAATTTTGTTGAATGAAAAAAGTATATGATCCGGTTACATCTTTCCGATACACCATTATGTTGTAGTGTATATGATAGAGTCCATTGAGATAATATATCATTGTCCCTTAGATAATCTTGAAACTTTTAGCTTAAATATTCACCACCTCGATCAGATCAAAGTATCTTGATATTTTTACCAAGATGTTTCTCTACTTTATTTCTGAATTCTCTAAACTTTTCAAAGGCTCCAGACTTATGTTTCATTAGATACACATACCCATAAAAAGAGTGATCATCAATGAAAGTAATGAAGTAGCTATAATCTCTAAGTGCATGAGTTGGCATTGGTCGTCCCCTCAGGGTGGTGCGATGATTAAGACATGGGGTGATGCCACATGAGGTCTTGGGGTCGAAACTCGGCGTGACCGAGCATAACCTCCCCCATGTCTTGACCATTTGCACTAATGGCTAGTAGCCACCCGTGATTTATCTCCTCTGTGTTGGCCTAGGGACGGGTTGGCGGGGACGCTGGGGGCGAGCGAATCGCCTTTTTGCCACATGAGTTGCCATTGGTCCACATACATCGGTATGTGCGAGACCAAGTAACTCATCAACTTGTTCACCCTTTCCAGAAAAAAAGTAACTTTAACATCTTACCTTTTAAACATGAATCTCATATATCAAATGTATCTAATTCAATTGATCCAAGAACTACAATCTTTTGCAATTCGGACATGTGTTTCTTGCTTATATGGCCAAGGTAAAAATGTCACGAGTAAAAGGTTAATTGATTATCTAATTGAATGCATTTATTGCTCATATCGATATTAAATACGTCACTAGATGTATCTAATACATATATATATCATTGTATAAAGTTTCAGTGCCATAAAGAAAACTATTCAACGTTATATAACAACAATTGTTACTAAAAGTCAAATGGAAACCTTTTCTATTTAAGCAAGAAATAAAAACTATGTTCTTTATTAATGTGGGAACAAAATAACAAGTATTTAGTTCTAAGACAAGTCCACTAGCAAGTTGTAACAAGTATGCTCCGATGGCGACTGCAACAACCTTTGCTCCATTCCCAACTCGCAGACTTGTTTCTCCCTTGATGAGTCTTCTGCTATTCCTTAGCCCTTGTATGTCAATATATATATGTGAGCCACACCTAGTATCCAATGTCCAAGTGTCTAAGAAAATAGTATGACAATTAATAACAAAAATACCTGAAGAGGATGGGGCATTGGATGTCTTATTCTTCTTCACGGACTTAAGATAGATCTTGTAGTCTCTTCATCGATGTCTCATCTTGCCATAATGATAGCATGAGCCCTTTTTATGCTGATTCTACTGTCTTTACCTTTTTGCTCTTCCTCTTAGTCTGATGTTTTGATTTTCTCATAGAACTTTTCTTAGAGGAGTCTACTAATATCACAGTTTTTTGTTCACCTTTAATAGAAGACTCTACGGTCTTGAGCATATTAATCATCTTGAGAATAGTCGATTCCAAATTGTTCATATGATAGTTCATCACAAATTGTGAATGACTTTTCAATAAATTATGTAGAATTAAGTCAATACTTAATTCATAATTCATTATAAAACCAAGTGATGCTAAACACTTTATGTAGCCATTCATCTTTAGTACATATAGTACTACGGACGAACCCTCCGACATCTTTGAGTAAAAAAGAAACTTAGAGATCTCGAACCTTTCGGATCTAACTTACTCATCAAATAACTCACGAAGATGATAGACAATATCATAAGCATCTAAATACTCATTGTTCTATAGTTCTGGAGTTATAGTAGCTAGCATGATACAACTTGCAAGTACAGAATCATCCTTATATTTCTAAAGGGTCAATAATTGGTCCGCAGTTATATCAACATCAAGACTTGTGAAAAGAGGTTAATCAAGGACATAAACTAGTTTCTCAGCTTTGAGAACAATTCTCAAATTTCAAAACCAGTCCAAGAAGTTTGGCCCTGTCAGTTTATTCGAGTCCAAAATCGAACGCAGATTAACAAAAGTCATAATTAAATGATTAACCTAGAAATATAAAAACAAGAATGTATGAAAGACATGATATTATTTATGTAAACAATTTACATAAAAGTCTATTTATTTATCAAATTCAAATACTCTTATTTTTAAATTTGGGAGATGGTGGATTTTCTTCAAGTGGATTGATATCCACTACAGATAAGAATAATCTTGACTTTGGCCAACAAGTCATTCTTAGCTATACCGATAGGTAATAAGTTTACCGATTACATATCACTTATATGCAACTATCACATTATGCTAGGAACTGATTGATCTTCACATAAACATCGGGTTGTTAACATATTAACAAGTATACATCAAATGCATATCACCCAACTTCACCTCTATCCACACTGATCATGACTTTCACATAACAAATCAATGCTTCAAGTTTAAAACTGAACCGTTAATCATGAGATTGTATTTCTATAGTTTGAACATATTTAATTTCAAGTTTGAGTTTGACTTTTGTCAACAACTTAAACAAAAACTTAAAGTCTGATTCTTACCACATTAATAGAATGTATAGGTTTTAATATTGAGTAAGAGATTTGGTCTCATCTACATCATGCAAATATTGACATGACACGTTGCACGCGCGACATAAATGATGACATGACACATCGCATGCATGACATAACATGACACATATATTAAAATATAATCACATCACACGCATGATAAAATATAATCATGTCATAATTAATATATCTACATGACATACAATATGATATGAACATGACATAAATTTATATATGTTATAATTCTATTTTAGAAATAAAAATATGTTATAAATATGATTTTAATAAATCAAGATTTATCTAATCAAATTAGGAAATAAATTTTTAAATTTAATTAACATATTTCATCTAGAATCTTTCTATATATTTAATTATTTTGAAAATAAATTTTTAAATTAATTTCCTAACAATTTAGGAAATAAATAATTAATATTTCTTAATTTATTATAGAATAATTCTAGATTATTTGATTTTCCAAATATTTCTAAATTTGACATTTCCTAACAATTTAGAAAACTTTCTAAAAATAGAATATTTTAATAAATCTAAAAATTATAGAAAAGATAATTCTATAATTTAATTTAGAATATTTCAAATCTGAATTTTTAATGATTTTTCAAATTTGTCTAAATTTATTATTTCTTAACAATTTAGGAAAATTTTCAAAATGGAATATTTTAATAAATTCAAAAATTCTAGAAAAGATTAATTCTATAATTTAATTTATAATATCTCAAATCTGGATTTTTTTAATAATTTTATAATCTTTCTATTTTTGGTATTCCTAATAAATTAGGAAATTTTCTAAAAATAGAATATTTTTTAAAATTTTAGAAAATTATAGAAATGATAATTTATAAATTAACAGAATATTTATAAATTTAATTTTCTGAAATTATATCAGAAACTTTTCAAAAATATAATTTCCTAATAATTTAGAAAATTTCCAAAAATAGAAAAAGTCTTAATAATTCCAGAAAAAATCTAAAATTAATTATAACACTAATTACTAACCGTAAAATAATTTTACGATCATGTCGAAGCATGATCAGCCTTTGATACCACTGTTGGGATATGCCCGATGTGGGTGCGTGCTAAAACACGTTTTATAAACATGCGCATCGAAAAATAAAACAATAATTCTTAATTATTACATCGCACACACCACACGCATACATGGATATAGCATGTCAAACATGATCGCATAATTAAAATTTTACGGGAAGTAAATTTATGTTAGGTATACTTTACTGATGACTTGTAACGAGAAGGGCATCAACCGTAGCGACGTTGCTGAACCTCGCCTCTATTCGTATCCACACCTCAACTCCTTGAGTACAAGCCTCTCCTTTGGAAGTTACTAGCCATGAGCGAAGAAGAGAGATTAAGAGGAAGAAGAAGAGAAGCACACAAGGGAGAGTTTTTCTCCCTTATGATGGTCGTGGTAGCAAGAGGGATCACCCTCTTGTTGGCAGCGGGAGAGAGAGGAGAGGGAGAGGAGGATTAGGTTTCTAAAAGCCAATCAACCAAATAATGAAACTTGTCTCTAATTCTCTCCCAATTACATCTATATATAATTTGTTGGTACCCCCAAGTAGTTTTGATGTGATCAAACAAGTTAGGTTCTATTGTGTTTAATGATATGTCTAAGTGTGCAGGAACTTAGGAACACAAGGAGTCGAGCAAAAGATGCTGCTAGCGAGAAGGACGACGCGGAAGAGAGCCGACGGGCTCGGTACGTCTGAGGGACGAGGTGCTGTGGAAGAGTACATCGGCGGACGAGAAGGGAGCATGTAGTGTTTCCGAGGGACGAGAAGCTGGAGCGGAAGATTGTTCGAGGAGAAAAAGACGCAACTAGAGAGAAGGTCGGCATGGGAGAGAGCTGATAGGCTCAGTACACCTGAGGGACGAAGAGCTGCGGAAGAGTACGCTGGTGGACGAAAAGGAAGCACGCGACGATTACGAGGGACGAGAAGCCGGAGCGGAAACTTGCTCGAGAAGGCCGGAAGTTGGGTTCGGGTGAGCCCTATTCCGAATGTCGAAATCACCCAAGCAAGCAGAGCGGAAGCGGAAGGCCTGTACCGAAGCAAACGGAGCCGAAGTTGGAGGTGTTGGTGCGGGAAGCATTCGACGATTGAACCTATGTTCTGATTATGTCAAAGGGTCCAAAGTTAACTTGTTTTGTTATCTAACGAGTTTGATTGAGATTGTAGGAAAGTCCTTAGGCAAAAGTCCTAGCTGCGGTTAGGCAGGTAGAAAATCTTAGGGGGTGGTAACCGTAGGTCGTAGGGGGTGGTAACCCTAGGTGAGGAAAGTCCTAACTGCGGTTAGGCAAAAGGAAAATCCTAGGAGATGGTAAGCCAAGGTCCTAGGGGGTGGTAACCCTAAGCGGAAAGTCTTGGCGGGTCAAGAGCTTCGGGCAAAATCCTAGGGGGTGGTAACCCTAAGTTGAAATCCTGGTATCGCGAACCGGGTGGAAGATTGGACGGGTCATGGAGCGGACATCCAGCATGAAAATCGGAAGCTTCGAACGTTGAGCAAAAGTTCAGTTGGTCTGGAGGATCAACTGGTAACAGGTATACTCTCCTGAGTAGAGTAAATGAGGACGGGTTCTCCGATGAAGGAACAGTAGGTGTCGGTTCGACCTAAGATTTTTGGATGGAAATCCGAAGTCAAAATCGGACAGTCAGAGGTTGTCATAATTTCACATTATATGTATATTGTTTTTGCCTGGACTAACTTGGTTTTGCAGAAAACAAGGGCTGGAGAAAAATGGTCCGAGCGTCCCGAACTAGTCCGGGCGCCTGGAACCCAAAAGTTATCGAGAAGCTAATATGGCGCATGCGGAGTGGCCGAGCCATGTGTTCTAGGCGCTTAGAGGAGTTCCGGGCGCCCGAAACAACCTATATAAGGAGCCTCGACCAAAAACTTAAACACAATACAACGAATGACTTCCACTTCTTCAAGCTGCTCAGAAAATGTCGCTACGACGCTTGAAAGCTCCGACGACTGTTCCACCAAAGATTTTCTATTATCGATATTATTTAAATTGCTAATTATTTATAATACTCAATTTGTAATCTTTTGATTGATTAGTGATTGCCCATCGAAAGCACTCTTACGTGTGGGCCTTGGAGTAGAAGTCGACATAGGCTCCAACCAAGTAACCAAAAGTATTAGCGATTGGTTTTTCGTTTACTTCTATTTCCGCTGCGTATTTACGAAACGAAAGTGAAAGCACGAGCGCTATTCACCCCCCTCCCCTCCTAGTGCTTTCGATCCTACAATTGGTATCAGAGTGTGGTCGTTTCGAATTGGTAAAACCACCATTCAAGTAGTTTTTTGTGGTATTTTTTTTATTTTTCGGAGTCGATCAGAATCGGTATAATTACCACCTTCTGATCTATTTTTATCGCAATTGAAATTTTCTCTTGAGGCTGGTGCAACACCACTAGAGTTCGTGTATTTATTTTTAATCCTGCACTACTAATCCAAGACCAAGTCTTGGAACAAAATTTCTTGCTTTTATTTGTGTGAGATTTTCTTCCTCAATGGCCCATCAAGAAGGCTACAGCATAGCCCACCCGCCTCTTTTCTCCGACGAGGACTTTGGCTACTGGAAGAGCCGAATGGAATACCACATCAAGACGCAAGTCAAGATGTGGATAATTATCCAAACCAGACTTGAGCTTCCATAAGATGGCACTGGAAAACCAATCTCATGCGTGAATTGGGACACCAGCTTAATGAAGAAGATTGAAGTTGATGCCAAAGCAACTTGCATGCTACAATGCAGGCTGACAAAAGAAGAACTGAATAGAGTTGGCCCTTTCTCAAGCGCGAAAGAACTATGAGAAAAACTGATCGAGTTGCACGAAGTCACCTTCGATACAAAAGTAAGTAGGCATGATTTAATTTTGAATAAATTATATAACATAAAAATGCAGGAAAGTGACACGACGAGCCAACTTCACACGTGGATTCAAGATCTACTGAACAGACTCCACGCGATCGGGCAGAAGGTGGAGAATCAAGACATAATCAGGTATACACTAAACGCTTTTCCGAGAAATACTTTATGGGCATCCATGGTAGATGCTTACAAAGTATCCAAGGATCTTTCATTAATTAAGTTAGATGAGTTATTTTCAGAATTTGAGTTACATGAACAGATTAATGCACGTCTAGCCGAGAAAGGTATTGCTTTGGTTGCAGGTATAAGTAGAACCTGGGAACCAAAAGCAAAGCGCAGAACTGAACCTGAGTCCGAAGACAAATCGGACTCAGAAGATGATGACGACGAGATCACGGCGGAGATTGGCAACGTAATACGAAAAATGTGCAAAAAGAAGAAGGTGACTCTATCGAACACGAAGGCTAAATCTGGAGTTACCTGCTACAGCTACAATCGGAAGGGACACTACAAGTCGGACTGTCCGAACCAGAAGCAACGAAGAAGGAAGTCCTTGAAAGCAACGTGGTCCGAGTCCGATGAAGAAGAACACAAGCAAACTAGCTTCCTCGCTCTACTGGTACAAGCGTATGTTGCCGAAACCGAGTCCGAGTTTGATACCGAGAGCAAATCTAAAGTCAAGTCCGAGTAAAGACATGGATTCGTATTCGTTTCCGAAGGGACTAACCCCACTATAAGTTCTCTATTCGACGGTACTCAAGTAGATGATCTAGAAAATTTAGTTTCATATTTATTAAAGAAATTAGCTAAATCCATTAATGTTCAGGTCAAATCACTTCAAAAGAAGATAGCAACCCTTAAAGAAGTGACTAGCCCTAGCTCCTTGACTTATCTTGTTCAGACTGGAACCTCAACTCAAGTCCAAAAGCTTGAGGAAGAGAATTCTAGCCTGAAAAATCAAGTCAAGGAACTAAAAGACACGTTGGAACGATTCACTTTGGGTTTCAAGAACTTGGACTTGATTCTTGGAAAACAAAGAGTCGTCTACAACTGATTCGGACTTGGATTTAAGGTTAAATGAAAATACAAGTCTTATTTATCTCTTGTAAATCGATTAAATAGAAAAGTAGTCCAAGCATGGGTCCCCAAGTCTAACATGATTAATCAAGTTGGACTTGGATAATATTGGTTCCCCAAGGATTAAATCCATTACCTTGATAGACCTTATCAAGGCTATGATTCAGCGGGAGTCAATAGAAACACCATCTTTATTTATAAATAGAATTGTTTGATGCTTGTCTTATTGCTTTTATTATACATGCTTAGATTAGGCTAGATAAAGACATAGGCGTGATTTACACTTGACTAGTTAGACCTAGAGGTTTAAAAAAGAAAAATTAAATATCCAATTTCTTTGAAAGACTTTGTCTAGAAGTGGTGGATGATCTCATGCCCAAGAAAGCCTAGTGCTAGGGGTGAATCCAGGTCGGCCCCCCTTGCCGGTGGTGGAACCTCTAGTATTATAGGCTTCCACCGGTGGAGATGGACGATACCGCCTTTTGCTTATCATGATCTGCCCCTCCATACTTGAATTTCTGGATCCGTCACTGCCTAGTACCTCGCCACAGCCTGGAAGTCAATTATTGAAATGAATATTTAATTGACTAATTGAAAAACCTGAGTCTAACTCAATTGTAAATCAAACCTTAGATTGGAATTTAAATTGAAGATTAAATTAACTATCTCACAAAACTATTAAGGTTCCCTGATTGAAAATCTAGAAAAGAGTGAGATGGACCTAGGTTTAAAGTAGTTAACCAAATCTGAATTAATTAAATTAAAGATAACTCAATTAAAATTCATAATTAATTATAAAATCATGTTTAATTTCAAATCTAACTAAATTCAAAAAGTTAATTATTTTAAAATCATAATTAAAATTATTTTTAAATCATAATGAATTTCAAACATCTTAATTATTTGATTATTAATCATAATTAAATTTTAAGTTATTAACTCTTAGATTTTCAAAATCTTAATTATTTTTAAAAGATAATTAATTTTCTAACCAAAATTAATATGTAAGTTTATAATTTCAAACTTAATTGATTTTTAATATATTTTTAAAATCTTCAAAATTTTAATTATTGTTAAATATTTAAATCTAATTAAACTCATATTTGAAATTAAATCTTATATTTTACACTCATACTTTTATTGATAAAATTAAAATAAAATTAACTCCATCTCACAAGCACTCATAAGCTGAACATGTTTAATAACATAGAATGGGTGAGATGGAAAATCAAGAAAATAATAATTTTTTTATTATTATTTATTACATGCTTGGACTTTAGGTTTCTCAAAATTTTTAAGGCATTAATCAAGGGGGGAGTGAAGGGAGTCAAGTTAAGTTTTTTTAGTTAAAGTTGTCTTTAAAAAAAAGGGGGAGGGTTCAAAATATTTCTAAAAAAGAAAGTTCATTTTTAAACTATTTTTAGAATGAAAAATAAATTAATTTTTTTAAAGCTAAAGTATTTGATAAAACAATTATTTTTAATGATAAAATTTAGCTAAGTTTTTTTAAAATAATTTTCAAAGATAAAATTTAGCTAAATTATTTTTTAAAAAATCTAAATGTATTTCAAAGCACTTATTTTCAAAAGCTAAGTCACTTTCAAAAAACTTAAAAGTTTTGCTAAATTTTTCTTTCTTCTTGCAAAACTAATATTTAAATAAGAGCTACATTTCAGGGGAGCTAAACATTTTTTATCTTTACATTTTTTCCTCTCTACCTAGTATTATTTTTTATTTATGTCAAACAGGAAGAGAAAAGTCAAAGTTAAGAATTTAAACATAATGAAAGGGGGAGCATAAAGTTTTTTTTGAATTATTGCATTCATGCTCTTGTTTAAATTCCATTATTTATTATTATGTTTTACTTAACTTTGAACCATATTATCATAATCAAAAAGGGAAAGATTGTTGGTGCGGAAAGCATCCGACGATCGAACCTATGTTCTGATTATGTCAAAGGGTCCGAAGTTAAGTTATTTTGTTATCTAACGAGTTTGATTGAGATTATAGGAAAGTCCTTAGGTAAAAGTCCTAGCTGCGGTTAGGTAGATAGACAACCCTAGGGGGTGGTAACCCTAAGTCCTAGGGAGTGGTAACCCTAGGTGAGGAAAAGTCCTAGTTGTGGTTAGGCAAAGGGAAACCCCTAGGAGGCGGTAACCCTAGGTCCTACGGGGTGGTAACCCTAGGCGGAAAGTCTTGGCGAGTCGAGAGCTTTTGGCAAAATCCTAGGGGGTGGTAACCCTAGGTTGAAATCCTGGTGTCGCGAATTAGGTGGAAGACTGGACAGGTCATGGAGTGGAAGTCCAACATGAAGACCGGAAGCTTCGGACACTGAGCAAAAGTCCAGTTGGTCTGGAGGATTAACTAGCAACAGGTATACTCTCCTGAGTAGAGTAGGTGTGGACGCGTTCCTCGGTGAGGGAACAATGGACGTCGGTTCGGCCTAGGGTTTCCGAACGGAAATCCGAAGTCAAAACCGAACAGTCAGAGGCTGTCATAATTTTACATTATATGTATATTATTTTTGCCTGAACTAACTTTGTTTTGCAAAAAATAAGGGTTGGAGAAAGATGGTCCGGGTGCTCGGAAGGGGTCCGGGTGCCCGGAATTGGTTCGAGCGCCTCGAGCTAGTCCTGGCGCCCGGAGTCAGTCTGGGCGCTCGGAACCCAAAAGTTATCGAGAAGCTGATGTGGCATGCGTGGAGTGGCTGAGCCACATGTTCCAGGTGCCCGGAACAGCCTATATAAGGAGCCTCGACCAGAAGCTTAAACACAACACAATGAACGACTTCCGCTTCTTCGAGTTGCTTAGAAAACACTGCTACGATGCCAAAAGTTTCGACGACTATTCCACCGAAGATTTTCTGTTGTTGATATTCTTTAAATTGCTAATTATTTGTAATACTCAATTTGTAATCTTTCGATTGATTAGTGATTATCCATCAAAAGCACTCTTACGTGCAGGTCTTGGAGTAGGAGTCAACACAAGCTTCGAACCACGTAACCAAAAGTGTTAGTGATTAGTTTTTCGTTTACTTCTATTTCAGCGGCGTATTTACGAAACAAAAGTGAAAGCCACGAGCGCTATTCACCTCCCCCCCCCTCTTCTAGCGCTTTCGATCCTATAGGAGGGTCGGAGAGAAAGTCAACAAAAGGTTGACTTTCACCTTCGGGGCGCCCGGAACCATTCTGGGCTCCCGGAGCAGTCCGGAGTGCCCGAAACCCTTCTGAGCACCCGAAACCTAAGTTTTAGCCAAATTCGACGTGACGTGTACTGTTGCATCAGGGATAAGATTTTATCTCATTCCAGGCGCCCCAAGCAAGGCTATATAAGCAGTCCTGCTCCCAGAAACTAAAAACAACGTGAAATACAAAGAAACAACACTTGTGCACTTTAGCCTTTTTGTTTAGCTTCTTTTCTGTGCGTTTATTGCTGTAAGAGGCTTCTCCGCCTGAAGGAGATTCTTAGTGCGCTTTAACTTTCTTGGATTAACAATCTCCCCGGTTGTAACCAAGTAAATTCTCGGTGCCTCTTTCCTTTTAGTTTCTTTGCTATTCTTTCATGCAAGTGTTTATTTTATTTAAGTTATAAGCCGAGAAAGGTTCATTTGCTTGATTTGTGCAGGGGCTATTCACCCCCTCTCTAGTCAGCCACCAAGGGTCCTAACATAATCTTCTTTAATGAGTTGAATTATAAAGTTCAAATCCAACCCATTATCCCTTAACCAAAAATTAGCCCATTAAACCCTTGGTTTGGTTTGGTTTACAACTAAACTAAGTTGGTTCATAACTAATTCATGATTAAACTAAATATGGTTCAAATCTACCATAAGAGATGTAGCTCATTCACACTTCCATTATGACAAATATGAAATATGTATTGTCTAACCAAACATTTATCTCTTGATTTAAGAATCCTATTCTTTAACTTGTTTTATGTCTTTTAGAGACTCATTAGTATGTATGACCCAATAGATTCTCGATTTATCTTGGTCATATATAATTAACTACTTAATTATAGAACGATCATGAGTGGTACTTAGTAGTACATCATGATGCCCAATTAGCCGGAAAATCATAATTGATTTTAGAACTAATTTTAAACCCTTCAGCAACTATAGTGAATTGTGTCTTGTTCCTTTCACTCATTTTATACCACTTGGTTCAAGACATGGTTTATATATCTGTCCCCACTAGACTGACTATGTCATACCTAGCCAAGTAATACTTCCTCATTCTATAGATTCAAATTACTCGTGCATGTGTGTAAGAGTCTCACACTCTTAACATGTGATGCTTTGGCCAAAGACTTTGAGTAATAATCCTAATGAGTGGTCATAGGGTATACATCTCCTCGCAAGGAGCGATGAATCTTCTGTGGGTTATCTAAATATCTTCGAGCATTTTGACTTATATCTAATCATCCTGGGTTCGCACCTCAATGAGATGTTTATTTAAGATGTCAAAGTGTAAGTCTCCAAGACCAAGATGACTTGTATACCTCAAGTTGAAAGAAACTTGCACTCAAACTGTAATAAAAGCTTCACAGACATATTCATGAACTAGTTACCATAACTAGCATCCACGTTTAACTCTCAACATCCCAATGTCTCCAGCCAGTGAGAAAACAACTGCTTTGCGAACCAAGGAGGATAACTCGTGCTAGTCTTACAAAATTGATGATGCCCGAATGTATCAATTCGACGACTAGAGAAATTTTAATATGTTTATAATTGCACATGTAGAGATAATCACTAGTTGTGATACAATCACACTTTCTCTCATGCTATGAATTGTATTGCGGATATTCAGTAAATGAGTTTAAGACAATCAAACATATAATATGCACTCAAATAGTGAATCTATATTTGGTAAAAACCGTAAGGCGATTGCCTTAGGATATCTCTTAAAATCTAACACTTTAAGATGGACTTAATTTCAATTTTTTGTTTGGACAAATCAAGTTATTCTTGTTCATTTGAAAATAAAATATTTAGTATTTTCTTTAATTCATTTTTGATTGATAATAGTTCCTCAGTTGATAAACTTTATAAATTGAATATCTTTACTCCTATGATTGACAATGTAATAATGCATAGTATAAGTATAAAACGTAAATTGGTCAACGAGAATTCTTCTAAGTTGTGGCATAGACGTTTAGGATATATATCCAAATAACGTCTATAAAGGTTAATGTCTCATGGAATTCTCGATTCCCTTAACTTGTCAGACTTTGATGTTTACATAGAGTATGTTAAGGGAAAGAACACTAATAAAAGGAACAAGAGCCTAGATATTATAGTGACATTTTAGAGCTAATATATACGGACATTTATAGATCATTCTCTAAGACATCTTATAATGCACACACATATTTTCTTAGCTTCATAGATGAGTTGCCCGGAACTGAGAGATTTAAATATTTAGCATCATTTTTACAGAACGATGGAGGGATTGAGAGAGATGTCTTACATAGAATACAAGCAGGATGAGTGAAATGGAGGGGAGCGTCGAGTGTTTTATGTGACCGTAAAGTACCTCTTAAACTTAAAGGTAAGTTCTATAAAATCGTAGTTAGACCTGCTATGTTATATGGAGCTGAATGTTGGGCAATGACTCGAGCACATGAGTAAAAGATGAGAGTTGCAGAGCTGCAGATGTTAAGGTGGATATGTGGACATACAAGAATGGACAAAATAATAAATGAGAGCATTAGAGAGAAAGTCGGAGTTGCATCTATTGAGGAAAAACTCTGAGAGATACGTTTAAGATGGTATGGACATGTACTTAGATGACCAATAAATGCTCCAGTTAGACGATGTGAAACTATGATAAATATGTATATCAAACAAGGAAGAGGAAGACCAAAAAAGACTTGGTTAGCAATAATAAAAAAAGATAAAATTTATTTAAATATAGATGATGATATAATAGGAGATAGAGCTCAATGGCGTAAAATGATTCATACAACCGACCCCACCTAGTAGGAAAAGGCTTGGTTGTTGTTGTTGTGTTGTCATGATAAGTCATAATCTTTGAACATGTTCAAAATTTTCAAAGCCGAAGTTGAACTTCAACTAGGTAAGAAAATTAAAGTCGTCCTATCCAACCATGGGGAAGAATATTACAGTCAATATGATGGACCAGGTGAACAACGTCCAGGACCTTTTGTGAACTACTTTACTAAGTGTGGGATTGTGCCTCAGTATACCATATTTGACACACTTAGTCAGAATGGTGTAGCTGAGCATCAGAATCAAACTCTAAAAGACACAGTGAGAAGTATGATGACCTTCACTTCTCTACTGGAGTCTTTGTAAGATGAGGCTCTTAAGACTACAGTTTATTTACTCAATACAGTACTTAGTAAGATAGTAATTAAAACACTTTCAAGATGTAGACGGGTAGACAACTTAGCATTAAACATTTACATGTCTGGGGTTGTCCAACTGAAGTTGGACCTTACAGGCCTAACAAAAGATACTGAACTTAAGAACAATTAACTATAATTTTATAGGTTACTTTGAGAAATTAAGAGGTATAAATTTTATAATCTCACTAAGAGATTCTTCTTCTTCAAAAAAAAAATACAAATTTATTAAGGATAGTGAGAGTGATAAAATCAGGAAAGTATATTTTGAGAAAAGTGTTGGTGATCCTCCTATGGTCACTATTAATGTGATGAGTAGCGGTATGGTTACTATGTTGCATATTATAGACATTGCACATTCAGTGAACGTAGTGAACTGAGATATTCTCATGACATCTCCAATACAATTAAAGGAGTCTATCACTGAAATTAAGGTATTGACTCATATTGATGAGCAAGTACCTCAACGATCTCAAAGCCTTTAAGGTGATTCACAAAGGAATAGAGAATTATAAATTCTCATGATTATATTTATCTCGAAGAGCATAATTTTGACATAGAGTTGGAAAGTGCAAAAAGAGTTGAAATCTATTGTAAACAATGATGTTTGAGAATTTGTCAAATTGTCTAAGTTCGAAATTCATTGATTGTAAATGAATATTTAAAATCAAGCAGAATTCAAGAGGTAGTATCGAAAAGTATAAGACTTATCTTGTTGTCAAAGGATTCATTCAGAAAGAAAACATTAATTACAAGGAGACTTTTCCATCTGTGTCGACAAAAAACTCTCTTAGGGTGCATTTAGTTTGCAGTTATCCTTGATAATCTTAGTTATCCTTCTGAGATTATCAATGAAAACTCTATTTGGTTTAGGTAATCGATGATTTTCGAGTAATATTTCATGCTCAATACGTCAGCAAAAGGGATATGCAATTCGGAATCAGAAAATCAAAGAACAGTAAATATTTTTTTAATTCCAAGATTAATAAATTTTTGTTTCCAGATTTATCGCCCAATATTTATAGTTTGGGATAAAAATACCCATAAGAATTTATTAAATGACAATTAGGCCTACTTATTCCCAACTTCACCAATTCACGAAGTCACGATCGCGAAGCCTCTAACTCGCAAAACCATAGTAGAGTCATCGTTGTAAGGTGAAACCTACTTCGGCATTTGAAGGCATTCGAAGGTGTCCCCACTCCGTGAAGAACTCTAGCGGCGTTCCACTCGGGAAGGCGTCCCACTCACGAAGGCATGGCTTTTACGACTTACGATCGCGAAGAATCCTAGCGGCATTCTTCACAGGTATATATTTGATTAACAACAAGATTTCAGGATTTTTTTTGTCTGATTGGTTGTCGTGAAACCCGACCTTGACCTTTTTTTCCCATGAAAGATCGTGTTTTTAAGCTGAGCATTTCTCTTTGTTTTCTTCATTGGATATCTCTGATGAATTTCTGTCTAGGTTTGCTTGTTTTAGCATTGTCTTTATGCCCTTTTGCCCTTTTGTTTTAGGTTCTGTTTAGTTTTTGCTAATTTGATATTTTTCGACCAACTATATCTTGATTCAGGGGTAATACTTGTAAGTTGAACCTACAAATTCTGTTTCAACTGATCCTTAGGTAATTCAGTTCAAAGTTCAGAAATCGCTAATTCTATTCCTATGTTTTCTTATTTCAGCAACCCCTAGTTAGATGCCTTTATACCAGCCTCTAGTTAGATGCCTTTATACCAGCCTCCTTAGCAGTGATATGGATTTCTACACCAAGAATTCAATAGATAAAAGATCAAACTGAATCATATAGAAACCAGTAAATCTTTCCTTTAAGTTTCTCTTAGTTTTTTTTTTATTGTCAGCTGATTACTCTGATTTTTTTTTTCAATCTAGAGATTTATGAACCAACTCTCTTGTTTCTCTTGTTTGCAGATGCTATTTTTTTTTCCAACAACCATGGATTTTAATTGTTTTGTTGTACTCAGTTTCAGTTTTGAGAGATCTGGAGTGCAATGGATTTTAATCGTTTTGTTAATGCATCATTACAAATTTACCTGCATCACATGTGAACTTGTGTAAATTCATCACACGGTGACTGCCTGTGAAGAAGATATGAAGTTTTGTGAAATAATTATAATAGTATATATATATATTAGTTTATGTAAATTTAATGTTTTTTTGATAATATAAGAATTATATGAAAATTTCAAATCTAAAAATGCTACATGTCTTCATTTAATTTGGTTTGTATGCAGACACGAAATACATTAGCTACCACTTATTCAGCGCCTCAGCGCCTCAGAGATCTGCCAGCTCAGCTGCTCTTTTAATTGGAGATCCTACAGTTATGTGGGACAAAGCTGGAAACTTGGTTCTTCCGCGAGCTAATGTCATGAAGCTGAGAGATCGTCTCAGAAATGAAGAAGTTGCTGCAGGTTTATTCCTTTGTGGAACCAAAAATGGCCCAACATATTGTCGTGAGCCTATGGCACGCCGAGCAGAGCAGGTTTCTTTTCTATTTTTCAGCTTTTACTTCTGATGTAAAATTTTCTGCACATGACTAGCAAATGTCTTACAAAGCATATAAAGGGTATTGTTATATGAATCATATTTTGGATTTTTTGCCAACCATTTTGACTTACTGTTGGGAAATTCTTGTGGCTGGTTCTGAGCAAGGTATTGAAACTTGACAAGTTGGTCTCAGATTGGTTAGCAAGGGTGATAGGTTGACAACTGTTGCCAGAGAATGGAATATAGGTTTTGCCTGCTTCACGGATGGAAGGTATATATACACTACCAGGAAAGGAACACGGTCATTTTTTGGAATCCCAAATTCAATGTTATGATAAATAACCTTCGATTCTTGTTTGGGTGTTTTCCACTGTAATAATATTATCAAAATAAGTAATCGAAACACGACGAGTTATTCATCCCCTAACTATAAATCTATCCTAACAATCTACATCAACATAAGAGGTAGTCTCACGTAATATAAGAGATTTATTTTGTATCCACCTCAAAAAGAGGTGACTAATCCAAGGATCCACATGCGACACACACTCCACTAATAAAAACACTCATTCTCGATAACTACCGAAGGTAGAGAAATCTCGTACAATACTCACACACAAGATACAATACACATAAGAAGGAAATACAAGTATACAAAAGAAAAATCTTTCCTTGTTTGACCTTGTTGTTGAAGAATGCATCTTAAACCTTGGAAATGCAACAACACTTGTCCCCAAGAGCTTTCATGAATTGGCTGTGAATTCTAAGAAAAGATCGCGTGAGCTAGAGAAGAAGGGTTGCAACGTTTGTACGCTTCGTCGCCTTTATATCTGCGCTTCTAGGGCTTCCAATCAATTGGGGCTCCTCCCAATCAATTGTCACATCAGATCCTAGTGATCTCGATCATCCAAAACTTGCATCCTGCGTAAGAGTCATATCCCAATCGATTGGGGAGGCTTGAATCGATCGACTGATCGATTCAGAGCGCCTTTGTGCTCTTCGCTGGAAAAGCCTGAATCGATTAGCTGATCGATTCAACTTTCTCGCGTCACATGCATTTTCAGCCCCCAATCGACCAGCTGATCAATTGGCGGTGCCCAATCGATTGGCTGATCGATTGGCGGTGCCCAATTAATCGGCTGATCGATTTGCGAGGATTCTATTTACGCGATAAACACCTCCAATCGATTGAGCTGCTGTTTATCGCAGCATTCTCCCAATCGATCGGCTGATCGATTGACCATCCTTGACTTGCTTAACTCAAGCTCAAGGGTCCCCAAATCCAACATCCAATCAACCGTGACCTGTTGGAACTCCTCGTGCCTAGCATCCGGTCAACCTTAACCTATTGGGATTTCTCTACCAAGTGTCCGGTCAATCTTTTGATCCATTTGGACTTTTCTACTCGTGCCAAGTGTCCGGTCAACCTTGACCTACTTGGACTTGTCGTCTCGTACTGAGTGTCCGGTCCTCCATGACCCACTTGGACTTCCACCAGATGTACGGTCACCCTTGACCCATCTGGATTTCGTCGTGTTAAGTATCCGGTCAATCCTTTGACCTACTTGGGCTTCCTAACACTAGGTGTCCGGTCAACCTTGACCCACCTGGATCTCCATGTGCCTGCCTTCACTCACCAGGTCTTTCCATCTGCCTAGCTTCACTCACTAGGACTTTTCATCTGTCTGGTTTCACTTATCAGGATTTTTCATCTATCTTACTTCACTCACTAGGACTTTCACCTAACTTTACTCACTAGGATTTTCCCACTGTCTGGCTTCACTCACTGAGACCTTCACCTGCCTAACTTCACTCATTAGGTCTTTTACCTGGCTTCACATATCAGGATTTCCCAATTGCATGACTTCACTCGCCAAGACTTGTCCAGTCGAGTCTCCAATCAATCTTGACCTACTTGACTTTTCTTCATATCGAACTGGTCATCCCTTGTCCAGAAAGGAATTGTACTAACAAACTCCCCAATCGGAGGATCACATCTATAATCTCCGTATATTATCAAACATCAAAATCCAAATATCAAAACTCAAACTTAGTTAATATGATCAATCTGATCTAAGAAATATTACATCAACAAAGATTATGATAGATGTCAGAATGGCTTACCACTCCTTGGGACTAATTGCATATGGAAGGAAGGAACCGGTGTTTGGGCTGGCATTAGGTCACCGGTCGATTTGGATGCATTTGGAAGGTCTGAAAGTGAAGTTGGAGATTCCAATTGCCAAATAATGGATGCTTATCAGTTGGACAGGGGACCTATATATTTTTATACCTGTTTGGTTGTTCCTTTATTATTCAGAAATACAAAAATATAAACATCTTTTGACTGATTGAAAAAAAGGATAGAGTCAGATTGTCAATGTGAACTTGGTCTCCCAATTCTACACCATGTAGTCTAAACATTATGATATCTAATAGACATTATTGTTGTTGTTATTTTTTTTTTTTTAAATATTAATTATCAACCAATGGAAAAAGATTTTTTTTAATAAATTACTGTTGTCTCTAGTGAAGGTAAGATGATTGATTGTGTGACATTCCGTAAGTTCTATTGTGTGATTTTAAAATTTATAAATTAATTATATTTATTTATTAAATATATCAGCAACCTATTAATAATAATATTAATATTTTTAAAAAAAAAAATCAAATATTAAATTAATTTAGTTGTAAAAATATGTAGGATTAAATACGGGTAATACAGTAAATGTTATATTAGGTTATACACTAAAATCTCTAAACAAATAAATTTTTATTGCATTATCTAGGATTTAACCAAACGACATAAGTTGTATTTTAATTCTTATAACCTTGGTTATATCATTACTTGGTAATCATATAACTAAGGTTATGAATGATAACTTAAACCAAACACACCTTTAGGGTGCGTTTGGTTCGGGGTTATTCTCGATAACCTTGGTTATCCATCCAAGGTTATCAACAAAAACCTTGTTTGGTTTAGGTATTCGATGATTCCTAAGTAATGTTCCATTCCCGACACGCCAGCAAAAGGGTCATGCAGCCCGGAATCGGAAAACCTCAGAAAACTAAGGTTTTTCTTGATTCCGGGGTTAACGAATTTTTTTTACCAAAAATACCCTCCGATAAGAAAAAACATGAAAAAAAGAGAAAAAATGTAAAAAAAATATTAAAAAATGTAAAAAAAAATAAAAAAATGTTTTAAAAAATTTAAAATTTTAAAATATATTTTTTTAAAAAATTAAAAAATATAAATTTTAAAATAAAAAATAAAAAATAAAAATTTTAAAAAAATTTAAAAAATTTTAAAAAAAATTTAAAAAAATTTAAAAAAATTTAAATATATTTTTTTTAATTTAATTTTTTTTAAAAATTTAATTTTTTAAAAAAATTTTAAAAAAATTAATTTTTTTTTAAAAACAAAAAATTTATAAATAAATAAATAAATAATATTAAAAAATGTAAATAATATAAATAATATAAAAATATAAAAACATTAAAAAAATAAAAAAACACATAAAAAAGTAAAAAAATATACAGGAAAAAGAAAAGTAAAAAACATTAAAAAATAAATAAATAATAATAATAATAATATTATGTATAGTTGGTTTTGTAATTGAGGGTAATATGGTAAAATATTAAATTAGGGTATTCATTAAAACCTTCAAACAAACAAGTTTTTGTTGCATTACCTAGGTTGAACCAAACAACATTTGGTTATGTTTTATTCCCCATAACTTTGGTTATGTGATTACCTGGTAATCACATAACCAAGGTCATACATGATGACTTGAATCAAACACACCCTTAGGGTAATCATGATACTTGTAGCTCATTATAATTTAAAGCTACATCAAATAAACGTAAAGATTACATTCCTCAATGAACACTTAGAGAAGTCTATATATATGTATATATGATGCAATCGAAGACCTTTAAGTTTAAGGACTCAAAACACCTAATATGTAGATTAAATAAATCTATTTATGGTTTAAAATAGGTGTCCTGTCAATGGTACCAAAAATTTTATCAAGTGGTTACCTCATATGATTTTAAAGAAAACTTTGTTGATCAGTGCATATATGTCAAGTTAATTGGGAACAAGTTTATTATACTTATTTTGGGCGTGAACGATATATTGCTTGCCTCTATCTGGTAATTTTGAAATCAAAGATCTTGGTGAAACATTTTTTATTTTACGTATACAGATCTAGCGCTATCGTTCAAAAGACATTCTTGGACTTTCACAATAAGCTTATATTAAAAATCTACTTATAAGGCATGACATGTAGAATTGTACACTTGATGACACACCTATGTCAAGAGGTGACAAGTTTAGCTTGTATACTAGTAGAATTTTGGCCTTTTACTTCGCCACTCTTTACTTCGGCGATTGTTAATAACGAAGTAATATATAACAATTAACTTCATTAATAATACTAGCGAAGTAAAATATTATTTTTTACTTCAGAATTTAAAAAACATGAGCTTTACTATTAATTTTAATAATATTTTACTTCGGTACATTCTTCAACCTTAGAATGAATGAATTTGAGCAGGCAAGTCTTTGTCATTGGCCTATTTCTCACTTTCTATTAATGTAAGAGTTGGAATCTTGATTATAAAAAACCCATTTTTTGGGAAAACATAAATTAGGCCTATTTCCTCTCCATTTGTATGTTCCTTGTTCATGTTGATGTGTATTTCATTCTCAGATTTCTGGACATTACATCCCCATTGGATGCTATGGGTTCATTAACCAGAAGTTATTAGAAAGAATGCCAAATGGACAATGCAATTAGCATATAGATGTGATTGTTTTATGAATTCTGTGTATTGAATCATTTCTCTTGAGCACTCATATTAGCTACAATTCATTATTTGTAATTATGGTTGGTAAGAATAAGATATTAAGTTTTTATACTTTGCTGCAACCTATGAATTTAATTGTCAACATCCATCTTATGCTTTTGTTTATTAGATTTGAATTGGTTCTTTAGATGGTTTATGATTGTTGCTCAGATGCTTGAACAATTTTATTACACGGCATATGCTTACACCTCCAAATATGCTAGCACATGCAATATTAATTTGTTTGCTTACAAGTAATTCTTTATTAAGGTCATGGTTCCAAATAATAGGTAGTCAACGGCAAAGAAATATGCTTGTTGAAGTTCCTAATATCTTAATTTCATATCATGGCAATCCACTTCTATGTCTTCTCATAAGTTTATTATTAGCTTGTATAGGATATTGTTGGTTTTACTGCGATTGCTGCTAGGTTCTGTCACATGATTCATGGATTTCTTCCACTAAATATCTACCTTCAATATGCATGGCTTTTCCTATTTATATATATGTCTGTAAATTTTCATTCATTATTGTGTATGGAAATTAACACATGCATGTTCTCAGTTTGAATTGGGCTTCATTTTTTATTTTCTCTAATAATGCAGTTCATTAAAATTTTATAATTTTTTAATTTCATCTTCTTTGAAAGAGTTAGTAAGTTAGTATAGTAAAGTAACATCATATGCATTCTTATGAATAATACTTTTGATTTGATTTGATTGGTAAACGGGAATTGGATGATCTTTTACCTTTATTTTTTTGCAAAAATAAACAATATTGTTCTACCATCAGATAAATACATGATTTAAGCATATCATTGAATTGATTATGTTTTATGATCTCCTAAAGGGTACTGCTAAAGCACCAGGTTTTAAGCAATTGACGGTATGTATTGTACATATATATATTAACACATGAATGGATAGTTCTTATTATTTGGATTGTAATTGTTGCATTACTTTTTTGATTACATTATAGGGTAATCTAAAACAAAGTGGTTCTGTTGAATGTGGATATTGTATGATGAGGTACATGAAAGAGATAGTTGAATGTGAAAATCCACAGTTGGAGAAGATGGTGAGTTTCTTCTTTATGATATATAATGAATGTAATGATTTTATAAATCTAATGCATTTTTATAGATTTTATAAATCTAATGCATTTTTGTTTTTTTTACATAATAGTTTGCAAGAACAATCAAGAATCAATATTACAACCAATCTCAATATGATGAAGTCAGAAGTGAATGGAGCGAATTTATCTACTCGTATCTAGATGCCTAAATGGGTCGTGTAGGTTAGGATAAATATTTTATTTTACATTATGGATTTTTGGACATACATACCTGTGGATACACTTTTGGTTTGTGGATGTATTTTTTAGTTATGCTTGTGGAGTTATGGATATATATATACTTGTGGATTGATGGATAAATTTCTGGATTGTTATGGTATTTATCATTTTGTTATATATATATATATTGTTTAATTTTAATGAAGTGAAAAATATATTTTTACTTCGTCACATTAAAATTGTGTCGAAGTCAAAGGTAACATTTACTTCATCACAGTTTAATAATTGCGAAGTCGTATCTTATCAATTACTTCAGTATAATACAAAACAATGAAGTCTTGACAATCAATTACTTTGTTAATAAATATAAACAATGAAGTAACATAATACCAACTATTTCGATTAATAAAAAATATGGTGAAGTTATAGATTATATTTACTTCGCCAATCAATATAAACTGTGACGTTACATATCATATATTACTTCAGCACATTACACAACCGATGAAGTAAAAGATATTATTTTACTTCGGCAATCCATTTAAATCATGCAGTTATATATCATGTTTTACTTCGGCATTTTACAAAACAAACGAAGTAAAAGATATTTTTTTACTTCAGCATCGGTCCAACTTTGAACCGGTTTTGCCTCCTTGAACCGGTCAAAGACTTCACTTTTTTCCTGGATACGACTTCGGTAATAGGATGAAGTAAAATAGTACCCTATTACTTCACGTGCGTCTATTTCGGTAATTATCTATCTATGACTTCGGTGAATATACGAAGTAAAAAGTCAAAATTCTACTAGTGTATAGCAGTGTCCACGACTTGCACTTGAAATAAATAAGATGGAACAATTCTCATATGCTTCAGTAGTGGGAAGTCTCATTGTGCACAAGTTTATACACGGTTAGACATAACGTTCGTAGTAGAGATGTTAGGCGGATATGTAAATAACCTAGAACTGTAGCACTAGAAAGCGGTTAAGAGAGTGATGCAGTATTTGTAAAGAACTAAAGGACACATGTTCACGTATCAGAGATGATATCACCAGGAGGTGATTGGATATTCAGACTCCAATTTTGTTGGATGCTTGGATAACAGGAGATCAACTTCAGACTATATTTTTATGCTTGTTGGAGGGGCTATATGTTAGAAGAGTGTCAAGCAAATGCTACTAGCCACTTCTACTATAGAATCAGAGTTTATAGCATGCTACGAAGCATCCAATCACATGTTTGGTTGTAGAATTTTATCATATAGCATTGTAGATTGTTAATCGTAATGATAAATCATTGAAGATCTACTGTGATAATAAAGTTACAAAACTTTATGCTAAGAACAATTGTAATTCGTTGAAATCTAAGCATATCGACATCAAGTTTCTAGTAGTTAATAAAAGAGTTCAGAGTCATCAGGTCATGGTAGAACATATCAACACAGATTCTATATTGGTCGATCCACTCACCAAAGACTTTATACCTAAGGTGTTTCATGCATATATATTATAGATATGAGAGTCCTTATGGAAGAAGAACTCGTCTAGTCGGAATCTGTATTTATTTTATTACTTATATTTGATAATAAAGATAAATATTTTTGTTTTGATTATTGTAAAGTTCTTAAAGTTTAAAATATTCATATAATTTTATTTATTTGCTGGACATTCTGAATTACAATATCATAATTTACTGATGTTGTTTAGCATTAGTGTTTATAAATGTGATATAAATTCCTTTTGGAATCATAAAGTTTGGGTCATGATTTGCTCTTACAGTTTAGTATAAAGTATTTACAGATATGATCTAACATCTTTTGAGGTTATTTTAGGACCAGTTGAAAATTGACTTGTATTGATCACATTTTATGTAAATTTTATACTATATATTTGCATCTTGATCTCTGTCATTAATGACATTAGTATTATGATTACTGTTTGTGCTTGTTACGATTATATATAATAGATATAGTCTTTTTAGTCCTATACCAATGAAGTTAATAATCTAGATTGTTTACAGATGTATCTTGTACATATAAAGTTTGATATCAAATAAATTGTTACTTGTATTTCATATACAACAAACATGTAGTCAAAGTGAGAGATTGTTGAATTTTATTATCCTTATTAGGGAGATTTATTTGTAAATTGAACACGCGAATACAATGTAAACTCTTTAAAGTGATATAACTTAGGTTTATTGAGTTTCGAGTTATTGGATATGAGTTCATGTGAAATCGTTTAGCATAATCCGTTATTATCTATGAGCTAATAATGATTGGAATTCCTATATAAAGGTGAGGTCTCTAAGGGTTTAGGATAATCTTGATAGAGCTCTTAATTTCCCCACCGACTTAGAACTTTTCGACGCCGTCAACCCTAGCACCACAAGCAAGATCTACTTTGTTTGCTTACACTTTTTCTTCTATCTCAGGATCTTCCGGAAGACGACACTAAAGGAACAAAGATAATGACTCTTCAATTAATTTCCTTATCATGCTTATATATATATATTTTTTATATCATGCTCATGTTAAAACTAGATCTTTTTTATTTTTGTTTTCCTATGTACAAGTTGTTATCTGGTATTTAGAATTTATATGACTTAAGTTTTTACAAGAATTTATATGTCACTCTTAAATTGCAAATCTCAAATCTTGCCTTCACAATAATTAGAGCATTTTTCTTGAGCTTTTTAATTCCATTTTTCTTGAGCTTTTTTATTTCAAAAATCTTTTAAAAATTCTCCCACAGGAAATGCTCTTGTACGACTCAGTTCAATGTACATATTTTACGTCATCCATGATAAATTGATAATTATGCACATTCGGATAGGTTAACTATGGATGCAAATGAATCAAGCTCCTTCATGAGTTTTACAAGTTGACTTAAAAACATATTTGATTCATATTTAAAATTATTAAATTCGAGCAACTGAAATGTGTGTGATAATTTTTTTTTAATTCGAATCCATAGTATTTTATTCTATTATTCATGATCGTTCGTGAGAAATTCTAATTATTTTTATATAATTTTAATTTAAATATATTCAAATGAATGTTCGAATAATTCGAATTAAATCCAAATTTAAATTATTTCGAATTATAATTTAAATATAATTTAAATTGAACTCAACTTCGAATTTTATTTTGAATGTAGTTCGGGCCAATTATTTATGTTTTTAGGATTTGAATCCAGCTTTGAATATTATATATATTTTTTAAACTCAAATTTAAATATGAATATTTTTATATTATTCAGCTCAATATAATTCATTTGAACTCAGAGCTGTGCTCCTCTAAATATTCACGTAATTATTGAAGGCATGTACTACTTTAATTTTTCATAAAAAGGAGCCTTAAATTTTGATCTCGGATGATTAATATGATTATAAGATGTTTTTAATGAATTCCAATTTATGGGTGTAATAATTTTTCATTGTATTAAATTGTTTTATAAATTCTATATATTTTTTTTAAATAAATTTATATTTTACATTTTATGTGAATATTTTATTTATTATTAACTATTTTATAAACTTAAATTAGTCGATAAAATTATATATTAAATGTATATGCATAATTTATTCATCAGAGAATTTTTAATATTGGATGACACTGGATGATTAATAATTTATTTTTCTATTAATTCAGGGATAAATGAGAAAATAAATAAATTTTGAATGACTTTTATAAAAAAAAGTTTATTTGTGAATTCATTTGAGTTAAGGGCATCTGGTAATTGTATAAGATTTAAATTTTTATTCAACTGGATCAATCTTGAACATATATATTAAATTTATTAATATATACTACTTATCTTATCTTTGTGCATATGTTGTATGTATAATATAACACGTGAATATATATAAATTAGATTTAGTAAGAATGCACTAGGTCTATAAAATAGTACAAGTAATAGATTTTTCTTTAGAAAAAATTAATTTAATTTTTTATATGAGATATTAAAATGATAAAAATAGATACAGCTCTTAACCAAAAGTCGAGAAAGATATATTTTATACCATCATCAATCTAATGTATTTATAGAATCTTCTGATTTGGCAGTATTGTAAAACCTAAGATATGAGACTAAAGAAAATTATGACAATACATATTTGTTTTAATAAAAAAGGTATTAACAGTAATTTTATTTTAGATTTCATCAAAATTAATTAGTAAATAATCTAAATTTTAAAATTTTAAATTTCATCATAATTAGTTAGTAAATAATCTAAATTTTTAATAAAATAGCCTGATAAAAAAATTATTGATTTATCAATAAAATTTTTAAATTTATAAATAAATAAATAAACTCATATTATCAAAGCTACTAATCAATTAAATAATTTTAACTTTTCAAAAGTAAACTAAGATTAATAACTCTAAGGTAAAATTAGAACGAAGTTCAATTTTAATAAAAATCAAGCTACCCTTAAATAATTATTCAGGTTGGAAGTTTAGGTCTAATGGATTTCGACTCTATTTATTGTATTTAAATATTTAATATATGACATAATAATAAAAAAAATAGTTTTTTAATTTTTATTAACTTTTTTTTATATATTTTAATTTTTTATTAAAGTTTTAAAAATAAAAATATAGATAAATTTGAAAGATTATTATGAATTTAATGACAAAATTTTTTGGGTTCGATTAAAATAAGAAAAGTTAAGTTTTTATTTTAATTTAGGATTAAAATAGATGGAAATTAGAGTGTCCTTTAGGAAATTTTAAAAATTGGGAAAATATCCTTTAATTTAGCTGGGCGCTTTTAGATCCTAAATTACACTCTCCATCCCTTTATACCCACGTACCCGCCAGGGAGATAGCTGCATGTATACCGTGGTCCCACCCTCTGCTCTCCCAATCAAATAACCATTAATTTCAAAGGCGGCTGGCGGATAAATGACTATAAATAACCTTGGCGTATCGCTAGCCCTAATTCTGTTGTTGAAGTTCACTTCTGAACTGCGCAGGCGTTGCTCTTGCCCACCGGCGCCTGACATATCCCGGTCGTTTCCCAGTCCGTAAGGTGGTGAGAGATTACGGTTGACTCCGATGATGAGGGCCAGAGCTGCCAAGAACTCTTTCTGGCTCGCTCGAAGGTCTCTCGGGTCGAAGCTCGTCGAGGATGCTCCAGTTCCCACGGTGGAAATTTTATCGTGCTGTGATGTTTCTTAGTCCTATGAGTTTCGAATTCGAAAGATGTAATATTTTCGATATTCTTGCAGTTGGGGGAATCCTCTCGCTGGTCGGCGTCTGGAAATCACTGTTCCTCTAGGAGTTTTTTCGATGGTAGGTCCAGAGCAGGTGAAACGACCCTTTTCTTGTTTCCGTTTTCATCTGGAATTAGGACTATTTTGGAACAATATCTTTACTTGAAAATCTCTAGTTTTACGAACTAATTAAATTTGCAGTGAGATCGTTCCGTGAAGCTACGAATGCTAGTACACGCCGGAACTTGTTCCCGAAAAGGTTTTTTCACGGTGAGTCCAAAAACTATTCGTTTTCTGTTTTCCCCCAAATATGTAGGTGTTTTGCCTCGCTCATACCGGGCATTCTGTTATGTGTAGGAACGCAATCACTGTCCGCAAGGGATTATTATGATGTCATTGGTGTTAGTCAGAATGCAAGTGCTGCAGATATCAAGAAGGCCTACTATGCGGTAGGTTTTTGCACCTTAAATGCTTCTTCTGATTTTTGATTTTGTTGCAAGTTATCACCCTTTAACTATAAATTTCACAATTATCTTCTTAAGTTTGGATGTGTAATGTTATTTTTAGTTGGCTTTTCAATGCAAGTATTAATCTTCATTATTGTTTTTTTCCCAATGAATGCTATATCCAATTCATAGGATTCTTCTATAGTGTTGGCTATGCTTAAACTAAATTTTTTGGCATGATACGTGGTGAGGTAGTTGTGCACACAAGGTTTTCCAAGTTCTAATATCACTAGGCTATGTTAAAGTGTCAGTGGACATTTACAACTTCTGGATCAGAAACTGACCTACAATATTATATTATTTTACGTTTGATACACATTTTAAGTTCCTTCCCTGGGACCCCGCATGGTGGGAGCTTTGTGCACCGGACCATCCTTTTTTTTTGTACACATTTTAAGGATCTGGGTCGATGTTTCCTGTCTATGATATTTAGTTGGTAAGCCACTTGTCGAAATGTTAATGTTACAAGTCGTTGAAGACTGTTAACACTTCATTGATCATCGAAAAATTGTGCACATGTTTCACTAGGGAATTCAATTAGAAGCCAGAAGAATAATGACCTTGAGAAAAAGCATAAAAAAATGCTTAAGTTATATTACTTTTATTCTGAAAACCTAGAGGTACATCATGATACATCATCAACCAAATAGTAGTATCTTGTTCAGTATTATTATAGTGTTTCACTGTTGCCACCTGCACGGGTATATTAGCATTGCATAAGTTGTTTAATTCTTAGTTTCTTTTACCAAATAAAATTTCTCAATTTTGGAGTTATAGTGGAGAGTTTTCCAGTCAAATTTTCTGATTTTTGATTTATTATATCTTTGTTTCTGTGCATATCTAATCAATCCCTTTCCCATGGCTATGACTGAGTTAGTGGCACGAAAATTCCATAGGCAATCACTATGCAGCAATTGAATAAGTAACAAGAGTGCCAACACATGCCACTCATACAATTCTCATTTCTATCTATTAGCATAAAGCACAAAAAGAACTAAGAATGAATGTTTATTAAAATTGACATGATAAACATAAAAACTGTTTTCAAACAGATCACTATGTCCGGAACATAGATTATCTAAAAAGTTCATAAATTATTAGTGCAAAATAAAAATAAAAACAAGTGAACAAAAGCTACATAAGTCTAAAAGTATCAAAATACCAATTACAAATACATCTCAGAGTGCCTAGTGCTTCATCTTAGCCCTTGTCTCAAGAATCTAGAGGCAATAATGGAGGATGTTAGCGTAGAGTAGTTGAGTATTAATGCATAAGTAGTATATAATGATAACATGATAGATTAATTAGATAAAGTTCTAGTTATGCCTCCATGTTAAAGTGAATTATTTACATTTTGTTTAGTGTTGAGCATTGGATTTTGGTATTTCCCTTGCTCTTCGATGCTAGTTGGGTGTCTGGTATGACAGCTGTATCAGCTACAGTTGATCAACACATTCAACTGGTCAAATATGTTGCAAACATACTGCCAGCTTATCTTCCAAAATCATCATTATTTTGTTTTACCCAATTGTTACCATTTCTTATTATGTTCACAATCAACATAATTGAAAGTGATAGTATCTTATAGTCAATTCTACTAAATTTATGGTTCATTCCACATATATAAATTATAATGCTATATCAGACATCATTATGAAAGCATATATATCATAAGCCAACTGCCAGTAAAAGTGTAGTAGAAGCGTAGCCTGGTGCACGAAGCTTCTGTTAATACAAGGTCCGGGGAAGGGTTGACCTAAGGTTTACAATTTTTAGTCGTGTCAGACTTTTGATTTATGACCCGAACATAGATTTTGGTACCGTGTTGTGTATACAGTTTCAATACTTTTTTAAATATAAAATATTAATTAAAAAATAGTTTATTAATATTTGATCGCTATAGGTGTTTACTATTGAGTTATATTTGAAATATTGAATGTCGAGCTTAAATTTTAATATTATCTTATGAAATGCTTGTTTCTTATTGGGTAAAAGTCGTTTAGGGTTAATTGAAATCCACCAAGTAGGCATGGTGGATGAGGTAGGTTTAAGCAAGATTTATTTTGATCAGTTTAAAATTAAATCAAATTTATATGTAGAATAATTTAGTTCATTAATAGCAATATATTTTATAAAGTTAGAATTTATATTATGTTTAATTTTTTTCATCTTAATAATTTGTTTCTTGCTACCTCCGTAAAGGTTTTTTTTTTCTCTATGTTTATTTCATGGATAGATAATGAAGGGAAAAGGATTGTTAGAATATTGTAACATAATAACTAGGGGTATTATTGTAATTATGCTCTATATCCTTCTCTATATAAGTCAATAACTCCATGGTGTCTAATACACGGTTTTCTCTTAACATGGTATCAGAGTCAGGTTAAAAGAAAAACCCTAATTTCCTATGTCGTCGCTCTCTTGCGTTTTCTCTTCTCCACCTCCTCCTGACAGCACCCTCTTCGTATTCGCCAACGATCGCGCGATCGTCCTCGACGCGACCCGCAAGCGCGCGATCCGCAGGCTGACTCCCATCCCTGACGGCCAACGAAGCTATCCCGCCTCGGGCTCCTCTGTTCTCCGACAACGATGACATCTCCGATGGTTCTGGGGAAGGTGCGACCTCATCTTAGGGTTCTAGGCGACAACGTCTCCTCAGTGTTCCCTTTCGGCGAAGTAGTTCTGCTCTGGCGTGGCGGATTTCCCTCATCTCCCGATCCTTGTTGAAGAGTGCCGGCTTCAATCTAGGGTTTCATTGCCGCAGTGGTTCTGTTCTCTAAAGGCTTCCTGCCGACGT
This sequence comes from Zingiber officinale, assembly GCF_018446385.1. Classification (NCBI taxonomy): domain Eukaryota; kingdom Viridiplantae; phylum Streptophyta; class Magnoliopsida; order Zingiberales; family Zingiberaceae; genus Zingiber; species Zingiber officinale. The sequence goes on along the minus strand of NC_056000.1, from coordinate 10,165,352 downwards.
GGTTTCTAACAGAGGAATCCGGCTGTCCTTCCCTCTTCTCTGGCTATTCTTTCTTCCTCTCTGTCCCTACATCCGAAGATTTCCTTGCCAACGTGGTTGCTAACGCAAGGTGTTCAACAGAAGAGGAGGCCGACAGAGTAGTGAGCATCTTCTTCTCAATTCCAGTCAGTCGTTTCATCTTCATTTCCAGCAAGCTCATCTCTGAGTGCATCACTAAGGCTGCTGTGGACTTTCTGCCGACATGGTTGCGGAAGCAGGGAGTTTTCACCAGAGAAGGGGACAACCAGCGTTCTTCATAGTTCTTTCCAAACTAATCAATGACTACATTCGGCATCCCAAAGTCAGATACCTCAATCTTTACCAACCACATCACTACACTCCTCTCTTCCGAACAGTTGGATGGTAAAAACTACGTCTTTTGGGCATCTCACATTAAGTTTGGCTTGTTAGACAAGGTTATGAGACACATCTCACTCAAACTGAAGATGTTCAAGTCGTCGATCGTCCTCTATGGAAGAAGGTTGACGCTCAGTTGTGTTGTATTATCTGAGCCACCATCCATCCATCTCTTAGGAATGTCTTTCTACTCGCAAAACCTGCAAATCCATTTGGACACAGGCTCAACAACTCTTTACAAACACCTCTCGGTGACTCTATCAAGTATGTGAAGATCTTATGACTATTCTCAGTGCCCATCAAATTAAGGATTCAATGTCAACTTATTTGGGTTCGGTCTATAGCCTTTTTTGTGACTTCAATGAACACTTGAGGCCAGTCTTGTTGAAGAACTTGAAAATCGGAAGAAATTTTTTATGTCCCTAGCTTTATATGGTCTGTCCACATATTATTCTCATGTTCGTGATCAAATCCTGGGCAGCCCCACAGAAGCTACCATGAACAATACTTGGGCATCTCTCCTCCATGTCCCGGCCAAGATCTTGACGATACCTCCTTCCATTCCTGTTGACTCGCTAACTTTGGTCTCGACACAACAACAGACCTCCGTCTCGTAAGGGTGGCAAAGGCCGTCCTTGGTATGATCATTGCCACCGCCCGAGCCACACGATTGATAAGTGCTGGGGTTTGCATGGTCGACCTCCTCGCGCTGCTCAGATCGTTCAGAATTCTATTGCTTCTTCAGCTTACACTTCACAGTTAACACTAGATCCGACCCCACAACCTTCCTATAATGACTTTCTGAAATGGTTTGAGGATTGTTAGACTTCTGATTCCACTGCTACTGTTGACACCCTGGTAATTCCTTTGTTGGCATATCTCTCTCTTCAGGTCCTTACGTTCTTGATTCTGGGGCCACTGATCATATCACTGATAATAAATCTCTATTTTCTTCTCTCACTACTTCTGGTTATTTACCAATTGTCACCATGGCCAATGGTTCTCAAACTGAGTCCAAGGGTATTGGTATTGTTCATCCTTCTTTGTCTCTTTCCATTCATAATGTTCTTTATGTTCCCGGAGCTCCCTTTAATTTATTGTCAATAAGTCAACTTACTCGGTCTCTTGATTGTGTTATTTCTTTTACTAAAATGTTTGTTTCCTTACAGGACCGGAGTACGAGGAGGATGATTGGCTTCGGATGTGTCTCATGGACTTTATCGGCTTCAACAACCCTCTCTTGTTGGTTCGCCGGCGGCATCTCCACTTCTTATTCATGCTCATTTGGGACATCTAGGTCTTGATAAGTTGAAACAATTACATCCTAGTCTTTCTCACTTAGAGTATTTGTCCTGTGAGTCGTGTCAGTTAGGTAAACATGTTCGTAGTTCTTTTTCTCCTCGCACTATGAGTCGGGCTATGCCTCCCTTTGTTTTGGTTCATTCTGATGTTTGGGGTCCGAGTCGTGTTTCTTCTACATTGGGATCACGATATTTTGTTCTTTTATAGATGATTTTTCCCGTTATACATGGTTATATCTGATAAAGGAACTTTCATAATTGTTTCTATTTTTCAATCTTTTTTTCATGAAATCAAAACTCAGTTTGATATTTCTCTTCGAACTTTGCAAAGTGATAATGCACGCGAGTATCTTTCTATTCAATTTCGTTCTTTCTTGGCATCTCATGGTGTACTGCATCACGCGTCTTGCCCTCATACCTCTCAACAGAATGGGGTTGCAGAATGCAAGAATCGTCATCTCCTTGAGATCACTTAGATTCTTCTTCTCCATTCTCATGTTCCTCATCAGTTTTAGGGTGATGTCGTACTTACTGTGTGTTATCTCATCAATCGCATGTCTTCCTCCACTCTCCAGGGTAAAATACCTCATCATATCCTCTACCCTCATCATCCTCTTCATCTTTTACCATCTCGGATCTTTGGTTCTATATGTTTTGCTCATGATCTTGATTCTAGCATTGATAAACTCTCTCCTCGGTCTCATAAATGTGTTTTCCTTGGATATCCACGATCTCAGAAAGGGTACAAGTGTTATTCCCCTACTCTTCGTCGGTACTTCATCTCTACAGATGTCACATTCTTTGATTCAGTTTCATTTTTTGGGCCTTCCGTTTCCCAGTCCGAGGTTTCTCCCTCTCCACCTGCACCGGTGACTATCTTTTATCCTCCGGAGGTGCCTCTATCATCCCCAGCCTCATCTCCTCCTTTGTAGGTTTATCAGCGTCGTCCTCGTCCTGCTTTGCCGCCGTCCGACATTGACACTGCAGTGGACACATCTTTGGAGCCAAGTCCTTCGCCATTTTCTCCGGTCCCATCTCCTAACTCTGATATTCCTATTGCACTTCGAAAGGGTATGCGCTCCACTCGTAATCCTTCTCCTCACTATGTTTCTTTGAGTTATCATTGTCTTTCTCCTTCCTATTATTTTTGTCTTTCTTCCTTGTCATTTGTTTTTCTTCCTAAGACTGTAGTTGATGCCTTTGCCCATCTAGGATAGAAACAGACTATGCTCGATGGAATTTGTGCTTTACAGAGTAGTGGGATTTGGGACCTCGTTCCTTTACTACCTGGGAAGTCAGTTGTTGGTTGTCGATGGGTGTATACGGTGAAGGTTGGTCCAGATGGTATGGTTGACAGACTTAAGACGTGTCTCGTCGCTAAAGGTTATACTTAGATCTTCGTATTGGATTATGGGGATACTTTTTCTCCTGTTGCCAAGATGTCTTCTGGACGCCTATTCCTGTCAATTGCTGCGATTCGTCATTGGCCTCTTTATCAGTTGGACATCAAAAATGCATTCTTACATGGTGATCTACTCGAGGAAGTCTACATGGAGCAACCTCAGTGTCTTGTTGCTCGGGAGAAGTCTTCTAGTTTTGTATGTCGCTTGCGGAAATCTTTATATGACCTCAAGCAATCACCCAGAGCATGGTTCGGTAGATTTAGTACTGTAATTCAACAGTTTGGCATGACTCAGAGCGAGGTTGACCATTCTGTCTTTTATCGCCACTCATTTACTGGTTGCATCTACGTAGTGGTTTATGTTTATGATATTGTCATCACAGGTAGTGATCATCTTGGGATTTCATAGGCGAACAATATCTTTTTAAACATTTCTAGACAAAGGACTTCGGCAAACTCAAATATTTCTTGGGAATAGAAGTAGCACAGTCTAAACAGGGGATCTTCATATCCCAAAGGAAATATGCAATGGATATTCTGGAAGAAACAGGAATGTTAAACTGAACCCTATGGATCCTAATGTTAAGTTCCTGCCAAATCAGGGGAGCCTCTTCCAGATTTTGAACGGTACATGCGATTAGTAGGGAAACTAAGCTACCTTACTGTTACTCGTATGGATATCTTATTTGCGGTAAGTGTAGTAAGTCAGTTTCTCAACTCTCCATGTAAAAAACATTGGGATGTTCTGACTCACATTATTCAATATACGCACCAGGAATGGGTCTTTTGTATGCAGACAAAGGACATACTCGAGTCATAGGGTACTCTGATGCAGATTGGGCAGGATCTCCCACTGATAGAAGGTCCACTTCTGGGTTTTGTATATTTGTCGAAGGTAACTTTGTTTCTTGGAAAGCAAAAAGCAGAATGTTGTGGCAAGATCCAGTGCAGAGGCAGAGTATTAGGCAATGGCCATAACTAGTTAAGAGCTTATATGGCTAAAACGGTTGCTTCAGGAACTCAGGTTTGGGGAGGTTACACAAATGTCACTTATATGTGCCAACCAGGCTGTCATGCATATTGCCTCGAACCCAGTTTTTCACGAGTGGACAAAGCATATTAAAGTTGATTGTCACTTTGTTAGAGAGAAAGTCATATAAGGAGAAATATCTACTAGTTTTTTCAACTCACATGATCAACTAGTAGATATATTCACTAAGTCACCGAGAGGTTCCCGAATTGACTACATATGCAACAAGTTGGGTACGTATGATCTATATTCTTCAGCTTAAGGGAGAGTGTTAGAATATTGTAACATAATAACTAGGGGTATTATTATAATTATGCTGTATATCCTTCTCTATATAAGTCAATAATTCCGTGGTGTCTAATACACAGTTTTCTCTTAACAAGGATAATTATCTTAAAAAGTTATTTACCTTGTGAAGATCTAAAGGAAAGAAAAAAAAAGTTAAGTCCTTAACGAGTATTTTTTTCTCTTTGTTTACCTTCTTGTACGGGAGGGAAAAAATTAATAAATGAAAGTGGGGAAAAATTAACAAGGAAGAAAAAAAATAATGGATTAGAGGAAAAAACTTAAGAAGGAGAAATTAATAGAAATGAATTACTATCGAAAAAAGTAAAATTTCAATCTAAAATTAAAGAAAATAGTAAAAATTAAATGACGGCTATTTCCTTTAAAGGCTGTTGCAAGGTTGTGATAGGGTTGTGACAGCCTCCACGACAACACGGAGGTCCCTGCAGGGTCACGATAGCCTCTGCGACCTCACGGAGGCCCCGTGGTCACGATAGCCTCGTGATTCTGGTTGGCGGGTGGAACGTTAAATAACATTAAATTTCACCTGTGTTGACTAGCACGATATAATATTTAATTTCATGGTTGGATTTCAACGGGTTTATTGTACACAACCTTATCCTCCATTGCAAGAAATTGTTGTTGTGACTCTAACCCGCGACCACAAAGTTACACAACAGCCCTATTGTCAATAAAAGTGTAGTAGAAACATTAATATAATTTGACAGCATGAAATATCAAGTTATCAACTCACCAGGCAATTTGAATCCACTATAAGGTTATATAGGAAACTAAAAGTTATGAGTCAACTCAAGCAAATGGGATAGGATCTGAATTAAGTGTAGCTCTTTGTCGATTAGAGTACCAGCTATGATGGCTAGAATGACAAGCCATCATAGAAGATACCTCACCTTGGTTCCAAACAATAGCGAGATGTGTATGTCACTTCAATAGGAAGTTTGATGCCCACAGGAAATTTCTAATAGTCAGCAAAGTTTGCTGTTCTAATCACAAAGAAGGCAAAAATTAGGTGAAACAGAAAGGGAATAGAAGAAAGAAATTCAGCAACAAGAGGTCTGTATCAACATTTATGGGAGATGCAAAGCTCACTGTGGAAAATATAATTGTACCACTACTGCTCATGCCTAAAAACTCCTACTCATTGCTAATATGAGAAAGGAGAGGGAGGGTGAGGAACATGGGAGAGCAAGGAGAGGAAGAGACATGGTTTGGGGAGGGTTTTGCTTTTGTGATTACCTCGCCCAAGTCACTATTGTTTGGTGTTGCTGCTTAACTTTCTGCCTGGATGCTATTCAATGCTTGTGCCATGGAAACATATTGCTGATGAAAGGGGACAGTAAGGTGAGAAAAAAACTGACTAGTTACTAGTTAGAGAAATGAAAATGGGGAATCTTACATTTTACCACTGAACAACCTCGAGTTTCTGCTTAACAAAAAAGAAGTCAACTACAAATATTTTTTCTGCCTGCGCATAAGGGGCTCCCAAGTTGGGCACAAGGAAAAAAAACATTGGGTGAGGATTTGATCAGGCAAAAGGGATAAAGAGGGTGTGCTTGTTGTTGGAGAAGAAGGGTCATGTCAAAACCTCACGTTTGCACTGCCAACAATGCTTAGGCAAGACCGCCACCTTTGGTGCTATTGATCACTACTGTTGCTGCTCAACTCACATATGCAAGTGTGGAGGCTCATGTAGGAGAATAAAAAGCGGAAGCTGAACTCGCTGTGGAAAGCCTGAAAACGTAAGGGGGGAAACTTTGTCGTGCCCAGTAGGGATATGCCATTGAGATCTTTTCAACTGGTATCAAAAGTCGGTCTCTAATTGAAGATGAACCTGTTCGAACCAGAAATCAACAGACGCTGGGCACGTGGCGCTCCCTGGCTCGCTGATGTAGATCTCCGACTGGTGGCGCGATGCTCCGGCTAACCTGCACAGAAGTCGGGCCGGGAAGGGGGTTCCCGGCGACGACCCTCCGACGCTCAAGTCAGGTAAATTACGATGAACAAGGTGGCTCCCAAAGTCTCAGAGTACGTACCTAGAATCCTCCGTCGGTGAAACCTGAGGTTCTTTATATAGAGCTGTGAAAGGTTTGGGCACGCGTACCAAGGTGCATAAGTGTCCTCTGTCCTATCCTAGGTATGCGTCTGTCAGAAAGCTTACCTGTCCTTTCCTAGGTACGCGGCTGTTCGCTACAGTCAAAGCATGCCCTCGATGGGACAGCAGAATCCCCTGTCACAAGATTTGGAGCATGGCACACACGTGAAACCTACAGGTTGTCAAAGAAAGAAATCCTCTGGCCTTTTCCTTTGCTCCAAACTTGTAGTCCGAGCGGACAGATACCTAAACATCCGACCGGACATCCGCAGTGGTTTACTTGTGCTTTGTGGAGACTAACAAACAGGGGTGCTTTATGACTGCGGTCGGTCAAAAGGTCAGCTCGGTCCATGACCTTTTTAACTGAGCGTCGGAACCCCGATTTGACAGGGTGCCTCCCAACTATAAATGCGAGCCGGCCGGACCCTTCCGGGTACTCGATTCCATCGGCCGGCCGGCAGTCCAATCGGACCGGCCGTCTACGGCCGTCCGTCCGGTCGGACCACACTCTCCTCTGGGTGGGCGGCTGTTCCGGTGACTTCCACTTGGCGTTGACTTTGCAAGAAAAAGGGGGGGGCCCACTCTTACTACCGGATCAGAAGACAAAGTGCGCTCTAGCATCGCAATTTTTTACCAAAGATTGTGGAGGTTGCCAAGTCTGTGATTTCAAAGTTGCAATAGGGAGGGGTGAGAGGAGTTTGTGAACGAAAGAGAGGGAGGGAGAAAGTTTGTCCTGTGAAGATATTTTAAGGATCAGGTTACTGGGTATGCCTGTCTGGGGGTTTAAAAGAAACAGTATATAACAGCACTTCTATTTTTAGTTGATTTTGTGTTGAAAAACTCTCATTGTTTTTAAGCTTTTGTTCTCAGTAAACTGACTCTGTTTTGTTCAAGACATACTGAATTGTAGGGATGTACAAATCCTTACGATTAATAATCAATACCACATCCTTTGAGTAGGCCTGAAAATGCTTGTTAGCTGATACATGGACATTAATCCATTAATCCCATCAATGGGGACCTGATGGAATTAAGCCATGGTGATGAATGTGTCGAGTTGAGAATCTCCATTTGTCATTTGACAGTATTAGTCATTTGCTGGAGTAAGATATTTGCAGAAGCTCACCATGGCATTTTCTCTATGGTCTAATGTCATGGAGTCTTTTCACTATCCTCATTTTGTATAAGCACTTGTGCATTCTCTCTGCAGCTTGCTAAGAAACTTCATCCTGACACCAACAAGGATGATGCTAATGCAGAAAGGAAGTTCCAAGAAGTTCAGCGTGCATATGAGGTTACTCAATCTTCGACAGTCTTTGACATATTTTGTCAATTGTTTTATTCCAATTGTTAATTACTTTCTATTAAATTTCATGAGAGAAAGCTGAAATCTATCCTTTCACAGGTATTGAAAGACGAAGACAAACGGAGACTATATGATCAGGTGATTGTTCTGTCTTCCTTGCATGTCGTTTCTATTCTATCCTTGATGGAATATACTTGTGATGCTCTTGATGTTGTATGGCCTATTGAATGTGTCTTTTTCTCTAATTATCTTTGGCATTACTATTACTTGGGTGAAGTATGGTATAAAGAGTAAAATATTTAGTGAAAGCTTATCTAGATTATGGTAACATGAAGATATGAAGATGAGTGGAGTGTCTAGTCTACTATAGTGATCAATATTTCAAAGTCTACTGATCAGGTCGATAGTTTTGAATTGCAACTAGATTCTTTCCCGTAGAAGCAGTCCCCACTAAATCTTCTGTATGTTAAGTAATAGATAGGCAACCTGAGTTTTACAGTAATCACTTCAAAATATTAAAAATGAGCATTTGTGAAAGTGGATAGACAAAATGTTTTGTGATAACAAAACTCATCGGACATGAATTTTGATGTATAAACATTGGGAAATATAAAAAAATGCTAGCTTATTATGGAATTTAGTATTCTCCCATATTGTTCTTTTTTATCTTAAGATATTGCTAATTTCGACCAGTTCTTCATGAAATTTGGCGATCATTCAATTGTTACATGCCATTCTTTCTGGTCTTATATTGATAAACATGATCTAACAGGTTGGTCCTGATGCATATGAACAAGCTGCTTCAGGCAGTGGACCTGATGGACCTGGTCCATTTGGTACAGGATTTGCAAATCCATTTGGTTTTGGCATGGAAGATGTATGTATACTTTTCTCCATGTCTTTCTGTCTCAAGTGAATGTTTTGTTTCACGATAACTCATACTGTACTAATATAACTCCTGTTACACTTAGGTATATAAAGATGATTCCCTTGACCAATTAGATTGCTATATCAGTGTGTTTAAATTGTTGCATGTCCACTATTAGCCAAAATTGTCTGTCTTTGTGTGTGTAACGGTGCATCTGTATCTGTATCTGTATCCTTCACAACTCTGTTTATTTCGTTTGATGCATCAGCTCTGTATGTTTCTGAAGGTCAGATTCAGTGACATGTCTATAGGTTTAATAGTTGAGTATCTCGATAGTAGGCCTGACTGATTATTCTGGTTATGAAACCAGCTGTTCAAAGACATTTTTGGAAACAGAGATTATGGAGGAGCAGATATGAAGGTTTCCTCTGTTCCCATAGTCCTGTTACATCTAAATTTCCACGGCAAATAACCTGTTGCTGAACCTATTTGTTGTGTTTTGTTCGGAAGGTTTCTCTTGAAATATCATTTATGGAAGCAGTTCTAGGGTGCAAAAAAACAGTTGTATTTCAAGCTCCTGTAAATTGCGAATCTTGTGGTATGGGATTTTCTGCCCTCAAAGTATTGCCATTTCCAGCAATTGAACTTCAGCTGTTAACCATGTAATGCACGGTTGACATTCTTTTTACCTCTATCTGCAGGTGGGTCTGGGGTCCCTCCTGGAACCAGACCAGAGACATGTAAGCCTTGCAAAGGCTCAGGAATGGTTAGATTATATTAAAATACTTGTTTATAAACATTTGTAATGTCATTTTCCTACAGTTAACTGTTATGCTTTATATTGTCAGGTTGTCTCACAAAATGGCCCCTTCATGCTTCAGACAACATGTTCCAGTTGTGGGGGATCTGGAAAAACTGTAAAGGTGATCATATTGTTCTGAAATTGGTTTCAGATTAAACCCTTGGTTTCGCTACCCAGCAAATGTTGAATGATTTCTCTTCTTAAAGTTATTATAAAAACTTCAAATTGTAGAGGATTGTCAAACTGTTTTCCTGGAAAACTGCCTGAGATAGGTATGCCAAAATTTCCATCTAGCCAACATCTAGCTAAGATAACTTTTAACAATAGGCATCGTCTAGAAAGTGACTAAGTTTTACAAGAGTTGTCCAAAAATACAGTACGAGATGATCATTGAAAGTTTGATGCATGAGCCATAAAACATTCTATAGGAAGGATTCTGATGTATCAAGGAAATTCACACTGAGAGTCTGAGATACTCCTTGTAAGTTAGATGCATGATAAGTAAAAGCATAAAACATTGTGAGATTAAGAATTGGGTTGCATGGTGTCTATGATTATGATTATGGTCATGTGTTATTTGTTGTAATGATACTATAAGCCTTTCAAATCCTCGTTATAATTTGGCAACTGAAGGTGGATGCTGGAGTGATTGGTTGGCTACTTATCTAGTGGTGAGGATAGGTGGTGTCCCCTTCTCATTTGATGATCTAGAAAGAAAAGCTAAGTACTGAGCTGGAGACAACAGTCTCTTGCCTTTCTCAAGTAGAATAAGGTATATTAAATACTGAAGAAATAGAATTATGGTAGGCTTGCTTGTTTATTTTTCTTGTAGAATAACTATTTCTTTCATAGCCATGCTCCTCGGTTATAGGGTTATAGGGATGGTTGGGAAAGTTACTATGTGCATGACCAGGTGCATCCTTTCCCTTTTTTTATTAACCAAAGCTACATCATGGGGATAAAGCTGAGGATATTAGTGCGTCTAACTTTTGCCCCCAAGTAGTGCTTGTCCTGACCTAAGCAAGATGCCTAAGTGGTGAGATTTCAACCTTGCAAAAAAGGGGTCCTTGGAGGTGCCAATCTTATGATGATAAAATCTATTTGTTATGCCCTTGTGGTAGGAAAGGTAACCTTATCTGAGGTGCACTTGTGCAAGCCCATAGAATGTATCCTAGGTTAGCACATAAAAAAGGGCAACCCGGTGCACGAAGCTCCCGTCATGCGAGGTCCCAGGGAAGGATCCATTGTACGCAGTCTTACCCTGCTTTTTGCAAGAGGTTGTTTCCAAGATTCGAACCCGTGACCTTTAGATCACATGGCGACAACATTACCGTTGCCCCAAGGCTCCCCTTCATCCTAGGTTAGCACATGGCAGAAAATAATCTGATCAAATGTGTTCATGTAGCAGTTGATGGAAATGGTTTGAGGTGTACTTGTAGCAACTTGTATGTGATCCTTAGCAAGCCAATCTTGATTGTATGCAATTAGAAGGTTATGGTGCAATCCATGGTTTGAAATATTATTTTGAACTAGGGTTTTGGTCCCCAGCCAAAACAAAAATGTGTCATGTCAGGCATGTTGACACACAATTTCAAAAGTACCAAGAGGAACGAATTGAGGAAGATCTGAAGAAGGGGAATAGAAGGAATCAACTTTGCAGAAACCTTCGTTACGCTCGTGCCTTACAGAAGGTGACATCACTAGCATAAACTCCATCACCATTGCTCACAGAACTTGTAGTCACAGAGTTGGGCAGTACTCATAAATTGTTGACGGACATCAGTTGTAGACGTTGCTTGCAGAGGTCGTTCATGAACATTGCTTTCAGAACTGGAAGTTGCTCATGAACGTTGCCTGGAAGCTTTGTTTTGATTAGGTTTTGCATGCCAGTTTGCAGGCAGGGTTTTGCGTGACACTTGGTAGGCAGAACGATGTCTCATCTATTCCAACCTGGCATGGAATGAATTTTTAAACCAGTGTAATCACTTATCTTATTGTCAAGAAAAGGACAGTCTTTGATTCTAATTGATATTAGAATATGGTCAGCTGGTCATTTAGATCTATAGTTTTGAATAACTGATCTACTGTCGAAATTGGTATTACCTAAGGTATCACTTTAAGCTACTGTCCCTTCTTGCCTGTACACCCCGTCACATCTACTAGGTTATTAGTCCTTATATAAGTTTTTGGTTGTTAGTTTTGTTGCTTAATCTTATAGATGATGACAACATATTAATTGTCATCTTGACATTAAGGAGCAGTTTTTAATCGTGAATAGGATAGTTAAAAACCTTCTTATGGTGGAACTTGACAAAAGCCTTTATTCTGATTTTATTTGGCAGTATACAATTCTAATCAATATAACTGAAATGGGACTGTTAAGATAGATACATGTGCTAGTTAAAAATGATAGGATAGGAAATGATGCCATCATAAAAAGAACAGAAAAAAAAAGTGTAGCTTCAATCTATAAGGATAAAATGAGGAAAATCATGTAAGAAGGTATCGAGTATCAACACCTTCCAAGATAAATTTTGTAACTCAACTATGATAACATGAGGAAGTGAAACTGTGAATATTTTGTTAGAAACACTAAGAAGACATTTGATTTTGAATGCCCTTGGTTTTAGCAAAGAAATTGCTTTACATATGTCTGAATACTGGAAAAAGCTCCAGATTAATTGCCAAAAAAGTATGAGTTGGTTATCTCTTATTCCTGCTATTGCTTTATTCAACAATGGAATCTCATTCTTTTATGTTGTCAAAATTTTTCTTACTTTTACCTTTCAAAGCAAATTCCTAGCTGACAAGTCTTTGTTTTTCCTATTTTCCATTGTCTGCAGAGCCTGTGTAAGATGTGCAAAGGAAATAGAGTTGTGAAAGGAACAAAATCAGTCAAGGTGGATGTGATGGCTGGTGAGTTTAGAAGTTTTATTTTTCGCAGTCAACATGACAATATATGGTGAATGCCATATTGGAAGATACTTGCCCTGACTAGACACCTGTTATTACCTCACATGTTATTTTTTGCTGTTTGTCTTCCCAAACTTGCTTCTACGATGCCACTATTATATTAATTTCTCATTCTTAAAAAGAATCCAGAAATTCAAGATTGTCAAATTTATCAGGAGACTTTTTTGCTTTTAATTAAATATTCTTTGTTGATCTAATATCTGAACACTTACCAGTGGCAGCATAACTCCCTATTAACAGAGTTGGTAAAATACACAAAGCTAACTATGCTTTCTAGTGGTGGTTACTGGTCTGTGTAATTAAAATATTTTCTTGCATAATTCAAATATGGTGATTCTTATTTATTTACATATTAATGCAGGTGTGGATGATAATGAAACTATAAAAATGTATAGAAGTGGTGGGGCGGATCCTGAGAGCAATCAACCTGGTGACCTTTATGTTACTATCAAGGTGAGTAACATGTTTAAATTTAATCCTGTACTTAAATGTATCAGAGAACATTCTTAAAGTGCTGTTTTAGGTTCGGGAGGATCCTGTCTTCCGCAGGAACAAAGCTAATATTCATGTGGATGCTGCCATAAGTGTCACTCAGGTACCTAGTAAAGCACTTTGATTGTAAAACATAGTGCTATATTTCTTACTGTGCTTATCTTGTTCAAGCATTGTTTGGGGATCTAAAATGGATATCGTGTGCTTTCCATTTCTAAAGGACCTAATCTTTATTGACCTTGTCATGGTGTGGTGCTACCAAAATTCAAAACCTATAACCTGTGCTACCAAAATTCAAATTCTATAACCTTTTATTGAATCCGGATTGATTGTTTTCATGTAATCCATAGCATTACAAATGAGAGGGAACTAGGAAGCAATTGTGAATTACATTAAATTATGTTACATTATTAAATGGGGCGAGTTAGATTTAATAGCAAAACTTAATTCCCCTACCACCACTGATGAATTGTGTTAGGCATTACTTTGTAATGATCTCTCGCCACAGTTTGAGAGTAGAAATGCCAGTTCAGTTGCAGAAGCTGGATGAGGCTGAGAGCACAAGGAGCTAAGTTGTGTTTTGGACCTAGAAGAGTTCATCAATCTGAACCATTGGAGCTTAGATGTTGAAAATTTACAAGAGCCTTTTCTGAAGGGGAGTCAATCTAGATGAGTAACTGTATCTGCTCCTCTGCAACAAAGCGGCTACGTGCTACTTGTATACTCGGGAATTCTGATTTGTCTGCCATTATTATCTGTCATTATATACATCTTTGATGCATTGGTACATGCTTTGAGAAGCTAGCTGCATGTTGGTTGCTCTTCAGATTTGGCAATAAAGAAGAGTTATAGGTGAAAAAAGAGTACCTATATATTAAGATATATTGGTTGTCTGCATGTTGGAAGTTATAAGAACAAATGCATCTGGTTATGCATCTTATGCTAAATACTATCAACTGGAAACAATACCTTTTGTAGTTTTTTGAACACAATTGACTTAAGCAGTCAGAAGCTGCTCTCCCTTTGCCTTCTTTCTTTGAACCTTTGCTGTGCTTGAAAAGTATATGTTAATATGTTAAAACTCGCAGGCAATACTAGGAGGTACCATTCAAGTGCCAACTCTCACAGGAGACGTAGTCGTAAAGGTTTGTGGGATGGGGCTTTCTTAGAAGGATTTTCATATTGTTATGATATAAATAGGCAAAGGGTATTGCGCTAATAATGAGTGATGGCTGCAGGTTAGGCCTGGTACTCAGCCTGGTCAGAAGGTCGTCTTAAAGGGGAAAGGTAATAAAAACAGCAGCCTTTGGCAAATATTATATCTTTAATCGTCTTGATTAAAGAGCTCATAAGTGGTACCAACAACCTTAGGTTCCCTTGTGATAGAGATAGAAGATTAAAACTATATGTTGGTTGCAGGATTGAAAACAAGGAATGGATCTTCCTACGGTGACCAATGTGTGCATTTTAATGTCACAATTCCGGCGTATGTTTCTTTTCTTTCTTTCTACGTTCTATTGCCTCACTTATTGTTAGTGATTGTTTGGTTGTATATTTTGTCTATTGCCCAGGAACCTAACACAGAAACAGCGTAAGCTGATTGAGGAGTTTGCAAAAGAGGAGCAACGTGATTATGAAAAGGATGAAGCTGCTCCTGCTAGAGCGTCTGGATAACTTACCAATCATTCATGGAATTATTTCGGCTTAAACAAGGTAATCTTTTTTTACGTGCCATGTAGGTTTGGGCGACTTTTCCAATTTTGTCGTCGCCTAATTTAAATGGATTTGTAATTGTACCAGTGTGTTCGCTGGTATAAAACAGGATCACTATTCTGAATTAGATATTTATGTTTCTTTTCGGATCGTTTGTGTAGCAGGATAGAATTTCTGGTTTGTGAAAAGCAATATATACATATTATATAGGTCGGAATAGTCAAATCTTTTGTTCGCAGCCGTTGGAGTTTTCATCTAAGGACATCCCAAATCGTCATATTATTGTCGCATAAAAATCAATTACTCGTCATTATCAAAAAATATAATAATAATAATAAATATAATTTATTTATAGGTCCTATATTATCAAATTATATATTTTTATTAATTATTTATTAGTAGTCCTGCTCGCGTTATTGATTTTGAGAGAAAAATATAGTTTTGAAATTTGACTATTATTTTTAAAATAAAACTTTTTAAATCTTGTGTTATTGTATTAAAAAAATTTATATAAACGATATGAAGGGAAGTTTTGACGTAATAATAAAGTTATTATTTTGTGATTAAAAAATAATAGGTTCGAATCTTCTTGTAAAAAATAAGATAAAGTTGTATAGAATAGATAATGAGTTCGAATCCTGAAAATAAATTTTTATAAAAATATAAGATAAAATTGTAGACAATAGATTGCGAGAACTTCTTGTATCATGTTAGTTTTTTATATATATAAAAAATTTGATATGAATATTGATATTAAAATATTAGTATGATTTGATATATTTTAATATATAAATAATATATTAAAGTTTTAATATTTATTTCCACGTCTAATTTTGTCTTCTTATTTTTATTTTTTACATTTTACGTAAAAAAACATTTCTAGCAATAGTAGTTTAATCTAATAATAAATTAAACATGAAAATAATTATTTAATATGTAATCTTATCTAATATAATATAGAAACACTAGATACTAAAAAAATACATTCCTTTATTAGAATATCAGCACCGAACCGTTCAACGAAAGAAAAGGAAAAACCAACCTCCAATCGGAAGAGGTACGTTAACACCTACACCGAGATGCCGACGGTCCAAATCGCCGGCTCACAAGTGTAACGGATCCAGATTTGATAATAAAGCTAAATAATTATCATTGATTTAAGCACATCGACAAATAATCGTATTAAATAGTTAGACTGTCAAAGAAACCAATGTAATGTGGCATTTTGGAATTACACATAGCATGCCTGGCGTTATCTTAATCCTCACCACAATCATCCCAGAAACAATTAATTATTACGATATTCAAAATTAAGAAGAACAAGCACAACAAACACACATCATACTAGGAAAAACACGTACATCAACACAACATATGGGTGTTATGGTTTTATAATTTATTTAGTAGAACATTGATAAAATAGTGATAGACTGCAAGCTAAGGTTTTTGGTACCTCCACCACGAAACAAGCTTCCTCTAGTAATCAACGTGGGCATCAGCCAACGACTTTTCTAGTATAATAACTTCCAGCAGCAGGAACTTCACGGGGTCGACCGAGATTGTAGGCATGAGCACGCCATACTCCATTCTTTGGAGGTTGTCTATGCGGATGTGATTTCAGATATAACAGCTTGCCATCTTCCTCCATACCTCTATTCGAGTTCAGTTTCAGGTTGGCCAACTTCTCTATCACAGTTGAGGTCCTATGTACATCTCTAACGAGAGATCCTACCAACAAAGGAAAAATTAAGGCCCTTCTCTATCACCACAGCATAATGATCATTTCTGATTCAGGTAATTACAAGGATTTACCATCTTTGATGTTCCTTGGAGCTATCTGATGGTTATATGGTTTAACATCATTCTCAATCCTTCTATCCTTCCGGCGGTCCTGTAGTTATACCAGACACCAGGCAATAGGCGATAAGATAACTAAACAAGTTTTCACATAAAAAATGAAATTAAATTAACTATAAACTACCTGATGATTCATCTCCAGCTTTCTTTGCACACCTACAAGCCACAAAATAAAACAAATTATAGAACAATTATTTGATAGAAACTGAGAAAGTATAAATAGATAGGACAATGAAGGCCACCTGTCCCTGAAAACTCATTTGAACTATGGGTCGGAAAGTTTCTTGCAAGCCTTGTACTGGATAAAACCCCGAGAGAGGGGTCTCTAACACATTTTGACACCAACGCACCTTTAATGGCTGCTTAATATTACAAGATTAGAGAATAATTGAATTTAATAATAATAAAATCATCTGAGACTTAACCTGATGAAGGTGTTTTGTACACTCCCTCTGGTTTCAACTGAGGTGATGGTGGTATGTGAAAGCAAGACTGCAAGTAGTTGAACATGAACATAATAAATCTTATTGCTTCTCAGAGTATTCTGTTCAACAAATCATATTTAACAAGGATCACTATGCAATAAATTACCTGGAAGAAAGAATGGTGAAGAACCTCCAGTGCAGAGGGTCTTTTAGTGGAGTCCCACGAACAAAGTGACTGCCAAATAAGTGAAGATATTAGAATACAAGAATGGCCAAAAAAAGTCAACGTATCTCAAACTGCCAATAGTGAGAGCAGAATTATTCATTTTGTGACTTACCGAGATAAGGTCAACAGCATCCTTGCTGGCTGTTGGAATCAGCACGGAAAGAGGGATACCAGCAAACTAAGGCAGTCATAATAAGACATCAAAATTTATTCAAGCTTTCATAGGATATAAGCAATGTTCCTCTCAATTTGAGTCAAAAAGCAAAGAAAGCAAAACATAAAACAAATGTTTTCCATGTCTGGACACCAAACCTAGGATCATCAAAGAAGCAACAAGACAACAGCCATGCTGCCGCCAAAGATAGGTTATGTTAGTATCTCAAGTTTGCAACTCCGATGTGCAAACCAATTGACAAATGTTAAAAAAATTCTCAAAAGAAAGAGAACCCAGTGATCCTAGTAAATCAGTTGTACAGAGTGGGGAAAAATAAATTTACAGAACAACAAACACACCTGTGGGAACTGATATTTCATTGCTTCTGCAAGTTGTAGTCCTTCTGACCAAGAGTAGCTATTTGGAGATCCAATAACATTGCAGATTTTGAATAACTCATCTGCCTCACTGAAAATTATAGTCCAAATAAATTAGCTGGTAGAGGGGTTGAGACATCAATCAATGAAATTAAAGGCTATATCAATTTAGCTGGACACTTAAAACTACTTAACCTCTACAGAAAGTTCAAATTCACCTAAAGCATCCGTCATTTAGCAAAATAAACAATGCGCAAATAGCTAGTCAACAAAGGGTCTACAATATCCCTTTATAGTTATAGGATAGGAGAAATTATAAGTTTTATAGTTAACAAAGAAAATGTACCAAGTTGACGAGTACCTCAATCCAGGAAAAAGGGGACGAAGTGTGAAAAGTTCAGCCATGATAGCTCCCATTGCCCACATATCTGACATTTGAATAATATAATAATTTCATATAAAAACAAAGTTGATTAGATGTATATACTGGATTTAGTTCACTAACCAACTGCAGAACTGTAAATAGAAGATTGAAGCAAAACTTCTGGAGCTCGATACCTATGACATCACCACAACCAAAGCACGTGAAAATAAAAAAACATAAGATCACATGTGCATGTCACAATCATGCTTACCAGCGTGTTGAAACATATTCTGTGAATGGTGGCTTCGAATGAACTTCACGAGCAAGGCCAAAATCTGCTATCTTCACAAGGTTCTTAATTACCAATAAGTTCTCTGCAAAGGTCATAATCTAGTTTAACAGAATGCTAACTTCACCAGAATAATTAAAATTACGGATGCATAAATCACATTTAACAGAATAATTGCTAATCCTAGATAACAACGTTGTAGGAACAGATTAACAGAAGGGAAAAACTTGACCCACCCAACAAAGCTAATCTTTCAAAGATAATAATCTTTTGTAATGAATTATGAGTATTTCATATCTATTATCGAATTTCAAATTAGCTTGGTACTGCTTAATTAGCATAAAAAATTAAAAATCTGAAATATGTGAATGAAAATACTAATCCATGCATGATTGACTTGCAAATTAAACAATATTATGCATATCTTTCACTATTATCCAAAAGGACCTCAAATATATGGTGGCATACAAGCTTTTCTATGGCAACAAATTCAACCTTCATAAAATATAGAAAATGTGAGCGGTACCAGGCTTTAGGTCACGATGAAAATAACCATGGTGGTGCATGTAAGCTAATGCTCGAAAGATTTGAAAACACCAATTTCGAATTTCAACATCTGAAAAGGGTTTGCCCCTTTCTTTCATAAGCTGGTAGAGGTTGCAGTCCTGTTTGAAGCAAACTTTATTCAGACCCTAGTAGGTAAAGTCTGACAAGCAAAGATAGAGAATAATCATACCATGTACTCAAATACTAGGTGCAACATATCACTATCTCTAATCACCTCCTTGAGCTTGACAATGTTTGGATGATTTAACCTTCGCAAAGACTGGAAATCATGCATCTTGATGAGAAAACTAAAGAGGACCATTTATATTGCATAAATATACTACACAAAATTACCTTTACTTCCCGTAGATTCAAACACTCCTCCCATGAGTAATACTTTCTTTTCAACTTCTTAATAGCAACCTGTGGATGCAAATGGTCAGAACAATAACCATTTTTCCAATAACATTTAGTAATGTAGTCAAAGATGACAACTAATTTTGATTGATTAAACATTAAATCACAGTAAATTGTTCAGCTGCATGACTCTAGAAATACAGAAACAACATAAATAGAACATATAAAGTTGTACGGTTTGACCATATAAAGTGGGCTAAAGAATAATGTGCAAGAGATTTGAATGGCACAATAAAGTAATATGTTTTTATTCTCAACAGTGTAGCATTATAATGCAAATTAAAAGAAAACATAGAAGCCTCTTAATTCTCAAAGGACAACACACCACTTCACCACTTTGCTTGTTTATTGCCCGCCAAACAGTCCCAAAAGTTCCATCTCCAACTTCCTTGATTAATTTGTACCTGTAGGATTAAAAAGTCCAAGTAAATACAATTCAATATTGCTAGCCTAGAAAAACACTATAATGTGGAACTCACCTATCCATCCTTGACTATGCACTTTTTATTGTCCTAGTCAAAAGAAGGATGCGTGTGCAACAATGAGTGTGTTCCCACTACAGACAAGCACTTCTCAGGAAGAGCTTCTAAGAGCATTGAGATACTTGTTGAGAGTTCAAACTGATACAGAAGATCCAAAAACATTCTAACATATAGGCCAAAATGTACGAGAGATTGTTGTCCCACTGCAGTCTCAAGGACAATAAGCAGATACTTCGAATGAATAGTATCAACCAGCACACTGGAGAAGTGCACCAAAGTTTATGGTGAAATTTGATCAACTTATCGATTGTTTATTGACTCCATTCTTGATAAAAGTCGAAGCAGTAAGTGAAACAGAGAAAAGTCGATAGAAGAAAAGGGGACAGGGCAATGAAAGAGCTAGTGAAAGACACCTGAGAGAACAAGGCAAAAATTAGAAAATTTCACAATTTAATTAGTTGAGATTACCCTATTATGAAAATAGAATACAGTAGCAGAGAAAAACATACCAGCAGTATAATTTTCATGCAGTGGTTTCATGACTTTCAAATAGGCTCCCACAAAGGCTGTAGTGGCCATGTAAGATAAAAAGAAGATGCCAAAGTTGTTGATAGAAAGTGTGCTGCATACATGCAAAGGCAAGAAGTCCAGTAATAAGGCAGCAATGCAAACACTAGACCAACTTCAAAGAAAATCGGCACGCCAGCCTCTTGGTACTGTAGATTGGATGTGGGATTCTATGTGCAGTTCATCAAAGAGGTGAGAATAAAGTCTCCATTAGCAGAAAGTCGCCAATCAATAACTCCATCAAGGAACAAAACTCGGAACTTAATAAAACTCAGCCAAGAGTACACTTGCGCCATCCGTCAAGTATCACTATAGCAGTAGAATACACTGTGTGACCTGACCAAAAAGGAGAGAATGTGATATATATATAGTTATCAGAGATACGGACACAAAAATCCCTGCTGAAGAAATAATACACAATTGCATGAATGCACCTCAAAGATATGTTTGAATGCCAAATCAGAGCAACTCAAACATGTATTTCAGAATAAAGTGATATGCAGCTGTTCCTGTTAATTAGTTATGTTTCTAACGTATCATGGAGTCATTACTAGCGTAGAAGATACCACAGGATATTATAAAATAACATGATCATGGAAACATGACAAAAAAAAATTATACAAAATTAGGCACACTAAATTAAGCATGCGACCGGTATTACATTATTGATATGAAAAAAAACTCATGCTTACAAGAGTACAGGAGAAAAGGTGCTAAGATTATCAACGTGAAAACTACAGATGAACTAGCAATCTATCCAAATATAGAAACTTGACCGCAACGGGAAACATTCAAACAGCACGGGCATATCCTTAGAAGTCATCAACATATGTTTATAGCAAACCTGACGTTCAGCATCGACAACCTATATAATCAAGAAAAATCCGAGCCCTCTAATCAAATCCATTGATAATTATTTTCAAAACTCAACCTCTACCAGGTATCATCGAACCAACTCCGAATCGCTCGAAACACGATAGCCCCTCAAATCAGCTAAATTCGCCGAAAGATCGAAACCCTAATCCTTCAGCGAATCATAATTTAAATCTCCAAACCTCAAACAACCATCAGACCTCCGAACCAGATCAACCCTAGGGTTTCAATCAACAAGCAAGTGCCCCGTAAATCAAATCGAGTATAGACGACCAAGATCTAACATAAACAAACAACACCAAATTCGATGGAGATCGGTACCTGGCGGCCTTCCAGCAGACCGTTCCTGAAATCGTGGCGTCGACGGAGGAACAAATGGGGGAGGTGCGAGCGAGGGACGGAAGCTGTCCAATTTATCCCCACTCTCTTTTGGTATGTTGCTCCCCCGGACTTATTCTAAGCTAAACGGTTCCCCCGTCGATTTCTAAAAATCCACGTCAGTTTTTTTTGTCGCTTATCGTCCGCGGGTCAATTAGTTGCATTGGGTCAGCATCAACGTAATCACGAATATTGAATTAAATAACAAGAATTATTATCATTATTTGCCATAATAATTAACGGTATCAAGTCTCATACCTTCGTATTATAATATATCACACAACATTATAGTCTTTAGCATGCGGCGGCGCATACCAAATTTTTTGTTTCTGTGCATGAATATTTAATTAAATAACAAAAATTATATCATGATAATTGACAATATAATTCATAGGTGGTACATCACCTTATAGCTGAACTCAGTTAAGCAATCAGTGCTGTCCAATTTCATAGTTTCAGAAATACAGATAAATCCTTTTCTTTAGTGAAAGTATATTCAGGTCTTGACACTGAATCTAGGCTGCGTTTGGTAACCTGTAATCTACCTTGTAATGTAATCTAGATTACATTACAAAGTCGATTATTTTATTTGGTTTGATTTAAAAGTTGTAATGTAATGTAATCTGGATTACAAAAGGTAGTGAAGATTTGTAATCTGAATTACAAAGCAAATGCTATGTAATCTGATTACATTACGAGGTCATTGTTTCACCAAAGTTTAAATGCCGAATATACCCCTAGTCTGTTGTCGACCGCCGCCCGCCGCCGGTCGCCGGCCGCCGGTCGCCGCCGGCCACCGCCGTCGTCGTCGGCCGACCGCGGCCGCCGATCGCCAGCCGTTGGTTGCCGATGGCTACCGCAAACTCTGGCAGAGGTGTGGCGACCGCCGATAGAGGTCACAGGATATTTTTGTCATTTTATAATAATATGAATTACATTCCTTATAAAAAATAATGGACACCAAACAAAAGAATGTAATCACCTTTGTAATCAAAGATTACATACATTACATTACCAAACGTAGTAATGTAATCAAGATTACATTACATTACATTACAAATTTGATTACATTATAAGTTAGATTATATTACACCCAACCAAACGTAGCCCTACTCAAATGTTTTGGCAGGTGAAAGTATTAAGGAAGCAATCACCAGATGCCAGTTAGTTAGCATCTTTCCTGGCATTGTTTGTAACAATAAAATTATTGGGACAGTTTTAGATTGAACAAATATGAAAAGGATCATATATTTTAAAAATATAAGATATCTTGACATAAGATTTTTTTTTTTTTTTTTTTTCATAGAAGAGTCTACGAATAAAGTGAATAATATCATATTATTATAAAAATATGTAAACATTTTTCAGTCCTAATAAATGGTATTAGAGTCATGATCCAGATCAGATATCATGTGGGGTGACTTTGAAGTTGAGAGTAGGCCTGAATTAGGTCAGGTTGACCGAATGTTTGCGAGGAGGCCCTGGAACAAGTCAGGATGACCGGATACTCATGGGAAGGTCCGGAGCAAGTCAGGGTGATCGAATGTTCGCAGGAAGGCTCAGAGTAAGTCAAGATGACCGGATGCTCTTCGAGAGGCCAGGAGCAGGTCAAAGTAACCGAATACTCCCGGAGAAGGTCCAGAGTTGGTCGGGTGATCAAATGCTTGTGAAGAGGTCCGACGCAGGTCAAGGTAACCAAATACTCGTAGGGAGGCTCGAAGCAGGTCAAAGTAACCGAATACTCGTAGGGAGACCCAAAGTAGGTCAAGATAACTGAATGCTTGTAGGAACGTCCGGAACAGGTTAAGGTGACCGGATGCTCGCGGGGAGGCTCGGAGCAGGTTAGGATGATCGAATGCTCGTGGGGAGGTCCGAAACAGATCAGGATGATCGAATACTTACAAGGAAGACCCGAAGCAGTCAAGAATAACCTAATACTTGCAGAGAGGCTCAAACTTCGAGAGTAATTATGGTCCTTCATTTAAGAGGAGAATTATTGGGATACAATTAAAGTCTCATATTGAAAAGATATAGAAAAGATCATGAGTTTAAAAGGATATAAGATATTTCCATTGACATAAGATCATTTAGGTAAAATTTAAGAGTAAAGTCATAAAAATTTTGACCTAAACATATCATTATAATACACAGTACAAATGAACAAAGTTCTTAAAGGATTAATTAAGTTGCAATTCACATGGCATAGAACGCAAACTTTTATTAACTAAAAAATGATTTACTAGTAATAACAGAACTAAAGAGTTTTGACTTAATCTATACATCTATAAAAGAAAGAATCCTACTTACATACCTATTCATAAATGAGAGGTTAAGTTTCAGCGATCTAACTTCCTTCTCAAGCGTTTCGCAGCGCTTAAGAACTGCTTGCATATCTGGCGGCAAAGCAGGTGCCAAACTTCTCTCTTTTGCATCTGCCATTCTGAATGATGAGATTAAACAAAATTAAAAATTTTCTGGTAGTAAAATGTTATTGACAGTAGACTACAGGACATATCAACTTCATATGCAGTACTTGAAGACGATGGGAACCTCAGGGCTCAGTTTTAGCAAATTATAACCTCAATTTCAGTACTTGTGAAAAAATAAGGATGATTACAAAGTTCAAGTTATTGGCAACATACTTCCTTGAAAGCTCGACCAGGCGCTTCTTTGTAGGATCGCCCTTGTCTTCTGCATAACTTCTCTGGTTAGACAAGATGACTAGAAAAAAGAAGGGTTGAGAGGTGCGGCCAATGCAAGTCAATGGGGCATCGCTATAAAATTGGTATATGTATTTTGAAATGGGCAAACCTTCGATGGAGGACTATGGATTGCAGATAACTATTAGATAATGTAGAAGAATTAAACTTTTTTTCAAGAAAAAGGTTGCAAAAATTGAGAATCAGCTGAACCATACCAGAAATTACTGAGGAATTAACTGATCCCAACCGAATTAAATTTCCTTTCTGTGAAAGTAAATTGGACGCTCTGTGATTAAGTTATGATATTCAGAAATCCGCCTATGAACAAGTAGTACAATAAGATATAACTTCACCCATAGAAAATCGCATACCTTTCTGTCATCCTTCACATTGTTTTGTAACGTGTTTTCTCCATAATCTACAACAAAAGATACAAAGATGAGAGGTTTTGTGGGGGCAAATTAGACGCATACTGTACCAATATGAGAAATTCAAATTATGTTACAACAAATATTAGTTGAAAAAGAATTTGATATTGTTATCACCAAAGCTTTTAGTGACAATTTTTTAAAGCCCTCCCGTACTGGGCAACTACAGTTTCCCGATTTACTTTCTCATAGATGGTCGTGAGCCCGACTGTGTGGGGCCGTTGGGATGATGGATTCTATCTTTTTGCTACCATAATAAGAACAAGCCTCTAGCCTCTAAAACACATAAGTGATAGAATTGCAACATACCTACGGATTTATGATTCCAATTTTGACTTCCTATAGGCCTTTTGGTACTCTCACAAATGGAATTAGTTTGTGCTGAATTGACAAGATCATCACATGCATCAAAGCCAGTGGAGAAGGCAAGCACTGCGGTAGATGATCCGATCTGTGATGGTTCTTGAGACACTGTCCCAGTTCTGAACTGATTTACTGGACTAAGAAATGCTTCAGTATTTGACTCCAACGATATCTCAACTTTTGTCATCGAATTCTGCTCTGAAATAGATGATACCAAATGAAATTCATTGACCAGTAGATCTCATTTTGGATGCCTTGATTGCATATGAGATTTACTTCTGTTTGAATATTTGAAACCACATTGGAAGTTACTTCTCTAGCAAGCCTTTTATTTTTCAGTGAGCCTTTGAGTATGCTGACAGCAGAAGAATTTGGGTCTACTGCTGCCACTGAAAGAGTATCAAAAGGAGAAGTAGCTGAATTGGAGAGAGACATAAACGTCTGAACTTGAGTGCCAGTTTCAACCATGGACGCATTGCAGAATTCATTTCTAAGCATTGTCGGTCCTTTTGCAACACCTAGTATTGTGCTGTTATTTTGAGACTCTATAATAGCTTGTATCTGGTTTTGCATGGCAACATACCTCCTCCTGCCGGAAAAAAAAATGACACAAAAAATGCACATAAGAAAAAGTCTCAACAATATGAATATTGTCTCTATTGCTTTACTCCACAAGGTAATTTAGATACCTTCTAATTGTGCAAGAGTTCACAATGTTCCTTTGCAGACTATGCTTATTCATCACTATCCTTTTTTTAATAAGAAAAAAATGAAAGGATTTTGAGTGGTTGCACTACTCAATTTTGTTTATTGCAGAACTCCGAGTTTGAATTTGCGTGAGTGCAGCTAGACATGATTACAAAGAGAGCCAAATGAGAGAACTTAACAAAATGAGAAAGCTCATGCTACTGATGGCTCAAAGAAAGATAAACTGCATCTCCCTGACTGCTTGTGAGATCCTGAACCTCCACTTCTGCACAAGCCATCAGAGCTATTTCTGAAACTAATATTGCAGCGGTGTAATGATGCTTGCACGATTGCATTGTAGATTTTTCTTTTCCTTTAAGATAAGTTCAGAACTGCTGTAGACCAATGTTTTCTTGATATATGCCCTACCCACTGAGAAGAGTATGCTGGCTAGATCCGCCTCCTCCCCTGCTGAACAGCCACTCATTCAGAAAACAAATGGTTTGCTGTTTCATCTGAGGAACTTGAGTGTCTGTCGAACTCTCTTCCTTGTAAGAACAGTTTTCTTATTTAGTTTACCATGCAATGACAGACAGCAAAAACACTGACTTGCATAGAAGCATATGGTCTCTAGGCCCCCTCAAAACTCCCATCATCCTTACCTCCATGAAACAAGAATTGATATGCCAAACTTGAACTAGCCCGTAGAGCTCCATCTCCAACTGAATTCATATACAGTTTGTCAGGGATCAATATTTCATACCAATCTCACCAGCATCAAGATGTCCAGATAAGGTACCAGTCTCCTATAACTTAGAGCGAAAGCAGGAAAATCCAAGTTCAGTTGTATAATCGAACATTTTGATTGTCACAAACATTGAACAATAGTGGGAACCTCCATTTAAACAAGTCAGCTCCTTCCTATATACCGTGCCAAATTGCTTAAAATTCATATTGCAGTGATGGAACTTATTTTTTGAGGGAAGGGAAGGGCAATTGTGTTCCTGCATGTTATATATAACATAGATAGATATATGCGGGCAAGCCCTCATTTGGTGAAGGTGGGTTTTGGACCTAGGACTTTGCCACTTTGGCAATGACTTCTAAAATCTCTACCAACCAACTTAGTAGCAAGCACCTCCACCACTAATAGTCCTTCTATCTGAGAATCATCTAGCATAACTTGAACAAAGCTTGTCAATATTTAAATGAACCTCAAAATAGCTCATTTTGATGTACTAGTATAACTGATCTATATATGCACCCTATGAACAGTTCTATTGTTTCTTAATTTTGCTAGAGTTCCATGTTTGCAGTATCACACCAGTAACTACTTGCAAATTATAACATTAGACCAAGCATGAAGAAAATTTAAAAAAAAGTATTAAGGGCCCCTACCATAGCTCTGAAGACCAACTTCTTGGGAGCTCTCAAACCATGCCTAGGTAAAAATTGACCACCAGAGTTTCACATAATTTCATTGTCATTAAAAAAAAGACAATCTTTAGGTTAATATTATGTTTAAATTGTTAGAATCCATGTCTTTGAATTAGAAGTTTAACCTGAGCCAACAGCAAGTTAATAGCTTGGATGCTTTTCTCTGCAGCGTTCCTGATCAAATACATAAGGAATCAGTACTAAATGAATGAAATATGAAGATGAGATTCAACAGAAAACAACAAGAAACCTACCAAGTGATTGCAGTAAAATTTCAAAAATATGAGCATGATGCCCGTATTTGTGAGCTAATATTAGAGAATGCATGGTTAAATATGTTGAAAGTTTGATGATGAAAAATAGATCTCAAAAGATTATTCTATTATGAAAGAGTCCAAGATTGATAAACTTTTCCATCTCGTGAGTTTTCATTGAGTAAGAACATGAAGATGCATGTATCATATAAAAAATTTAAAATAAGGATTTGCAGTCTGTTTCTAGAACCTGGCTAAAAAAAATTAAATCTTATTTTAATAGTGTGTTACTCGCCTGATAGTACCCCAGATATCATATGAGTGATCATTAAGCAAGCTTAAACTATTATCCTCTGTGTTTGTCTTCTGTGCAGTGCCAGTTTGCTGGTTTCCAAAAGCAATGATCTCTGATGATATTCTGTAAGATTAGCAATCAAATATTTCAGCAATTCGCATTTCTTAGCATCCCTTCGTGATAATTAAAAGAAGGATAAGTATAGCATGCAACTATTTTAGGATTTTTTACATGTTTTACAAGACCAAACATTTTCTTAAAGATATCCATGAATTATGAGAAATAAATAAATAAATTAGCAAGAGAAAGTTTTGCAATAAAAATAAATAAATAATACATGTATTGTAACTATATCAAGAAAGGATAGTGTGAAACAAACGATTGTAACCATAGTATATTTGCATACATAATTTTTCAAATAAGCTGATATATTTTTTATTACCTAAACTAAATTCAGACTTAGGATTCAATTGATGCAGAAATTCAAGAGATGAGATATTGAAACTAGTGACTTTTGAATCATCAACTTACTTTCGCGACATTTGACAAGTATGATTGGTGTCATTCGCTGAGCTGAAGCCAGGAATCTAGAAAATGATCAAGCAAATGTGTGAAACCAGGTAAGTCAGAAATATTTATCTTAAACACTTTGAACTGAAATCTTAAGTAGTCAGACAAAGATGCAAGTTGACAAAGTATGAAGTAAACTCCTGTGGCCAAAAAATATCTCCATAAATTACTAGCTATGTCAATTCAGCTGATTACTTCATTACTTTGCTATGCAATGATGGTTTACAATAATACATAACATGCGAGTACTATATGTTTCTACATGGTGTCAATACAGGTGAAATTCATGACAAACTGTCATTGAATGAGCTGATGATGTTTTCTTTTCTTTACTCTGCTGGACACCACTTTTATTTTGGAACACCCTTGTGATAGAATCACTATCTGGAAAGATTATGTCCACAATTCAATCAGTTGAACTGATTGTATCCAACATATTGAGTTAAGACCAAAGTCGGTTGAACTTACGATTCTTCGTTGAATTACCACACATCTTTGATCCTAAATCAACATGGCTACTCATTACCTATATATATTTGATTCTACCACTGATAAAAAGTTATATTACCAAGATAGTGCGTTTTTTATGATACGGCAATTTTTTGTTAGGTTGCACGAGCAATTGTTTGCAACCCTTTTTTATGCCTAACAACTTTGTCCATTTCAGTGCTTTAAAGCCAAGGGGCAATTGTCTTTCCATCATCAAAGTAGAACAAGATTAACTCATTAAGATGTAAATATGAACAGGTTTAAGCCTTATTCGGACCTCTCCATTCATCAGCCATGCGGTAAAGAGCTCCTCACTGTCTTCTCTACAGATCTGCAATGCAGTCCTGTATCCTAGCATCTCCATGTTTGGCGCACAGCTCCCAATTGGATTATCGATAAAAGAACTCAGAATCATCTCCTTAGTTGAGCTTCTAAGCATGTTTGGAAAACTCCGCCCATGACGATCGGTCATGGCCGGTCCCAAGCCCGGATAAAGGAGGAGGGTTGCGTTAGGTTGCCAGTCAGCGTCAAACTATGACAAATATTCAATGAATGAATCCATTAAACTATTGTGCTAATGCTAGGTTGTTCCCCGGAAGGAACGCGTTGTAGGGTCCGACTGTAACGTCTCGGCAAGGACCGCTACATCTCCAGAACTCGGGTGTAGTTCTAAATATGCAAGAGTTCGCATTACAAGATCCGACTGTAACGTCTCAGCAAGGACCGCTACATCTCCATGAGAACTTGAGTGTAGTGTTAAATAGGCAAGAGTTCTCACACCATAGGTTGGATAAAAATAAATATGATAGGAAAACTAATAATCTAAGATTTGGAACATGGAACATAGGAACTCTCACTGATAAATCAATGGAGGTAGTAGATATGATGATTAGGAGAAAAATTAGTATTTTGTGTGTACAAGAGACAAAATGGACAGGCGAGAAGGCAAAGATGATAGAGAACTCGGATTTTAAGTTATGGTACACTGGAAAGAGTAAAGCAAGAAATGAAGTGGGTATTATTGTAGATAGTTTGTTAAAGGATGAAGCTGTAGGAGTAGTTAGAAAAGGGGATAGAATTATAGCCCTTAAGATAATAGTGGTTGATCCTGTTCGAATCACTGAATCAACGGACACTGGGTACGTGGCGCTCTCCGACTGCTGACGTAGATCTCCGACCACTTGTACCGACTTCCGGCGAACCTGCAAAGAAGTCGAGCCGGGAAGGGGTTCCCGGCGACGACCCTCCGACGCTCAAGTCAGGCAGACGAAAGAACAAGAAGGTGGCTTCCAGGATCAGAGATTTCATACCTCCGGTGAAGTCTAAGGGCTCTTATATAGAGCTATGGGAGCTTGGTGCACACGAACCGAGGTGTACACGTGTCCTATACCATACCGCAGCATGGGCTTGCCAGAAGAGCATGTCTGACGCCATACTGCTAGAGTCTGAGCGTCTCCTTGATGGGATAGCAGAACCCTTTCTCGTACGATACTGAGTATGGCCTGGTTCTCGAACATGCCTGTTGTCAGCAACAGGGGTTATTAAGATGACGTACCCGCTGTCCCATACTTTTTGACTTTCTCTTCCTGGATCGGCCATCAAGCCGCTCGGCCAGAATATTCGCCTTTGGTCTGGCTTAGGTGGTCGTCCGTCCGGGAAGGTTCAGAGTCGTCGCCTGCTCGGCTCTCATAGCCTGACACCCTGGCCGAGCGGGCAACCGCTCGGCCTTTACTCTTGATTTGCAATGCGGCTGAGCGGACTATCCGCTCGGCCATATGATCCGAGCGGACTATCCGCTCGGCCATATGATCTTTTTCCCTTCATTGGAAATTTGGGCTCACGGCCAGATGGTTGCTATCTCGGATGAAGGTCATTGCCTAGTGATCGGCCTGTCCCGCCCGCTTGTCAAGCCCATGGGGTTGACCCCCCTTTGATTGTTGACCTCCACGTGTCCTTGACCTTGCCCTCCTGAGGGCCCCCCGGCCTTATCACCGGATCACTTGCCACCTCTTTAAGTCCAGTCGAAAGAGGCGTCAAAGTCCGACTGACTGGACTGCCGGTCTGACTGAGTAACGACCACTATGCTGGACCCAGGAAGATTCATCCGCCCGGCTTACCTTCTTCTTCATGCCCGTTCGGCGCTATCATGCTGACGCCTTCAGTATCCCCTCGGAATTCATGCCGAATCTTCTCCATTAACGCCAGGCACGCGCGCTGCGCGCGATAAGGGGCGTTCATTAAATGCACCCTGTGTCCTGCTGACACGTGGCGCTCCCGATGTCGTCAGCATACGGCAGCGGCGTTACCTCCGATGGGACAGCCGCAGTTTGAAATGAACGGCTCGATGACAGCTTCGATTCTTGCGACCTGAATCTGACGGCTGAGGCCATTCGGGGCCAACACTATAAATCTTTCGATCTCTTCTCTCCGCTGCATTTCTGCTCCCTATTGCTCCGAAGCCTTGCTGCTCTTTTTGCTCCGGCGACTTCATCTTTCGGCTCTCCAGCGACTTTACAGCCTCTTTCTTCGATCATCCTCTCGCTCGTAAGCCTCCCTCACTCTTCATTCCGTCGTTCCTTTGCACTTTTCATTAGCTGTCCTTTCCGTCTTATCGCCAACTTTCCTCGCTTACTCTCTTGTTTCCTTTCCGCCTTGCATTTCTCCCCTACTTTCGACCATGGCTAGCACTTCTCAGCCGACCGCCGGCGCTCCTGGTCTTTGGTACACGACCATGGAGAGTCAGTTTGACGAGGAGGACGCCCTGCGTCTCGCTCGGACATATGAACTCCCGGCTGACCACAATATAGTATTAGCCACCCCCACCGACCGTCCTCATGGCCCGCCACCTGGCACCGTTCTCTTTTTCCGAGATCAATTTTTGGCCGGGTTGCGATTTCCTCCGCACCGGTTCCTCGTACAAGTGTGCAATTATTTTCGCATCCCGCTCAGCCAACTTGTTCTGAACTCCATTAGGCTGCTGAGCGGGGTGGTAATTCTTTTTAAACTGAACGACATCCCACTGGACCCCAAAGTTTTCCACTACTTCTACTATCCGAAACAATCCGAGTGGGGCACTTTCATTTTCCAATCTAGGATAGGTTTTGTTCTTTTCGATAATATGCCGAGCTCCAACAAGCACTGGAAAGAATATTTCTTCTACTTGCGTTTTCCCGAGCGGCCGTCTTTCCGAACCAAATGGCAGACGGCAGTGCCAACCCAACCGGAGCTCGGCAGGTTTAAGAGCGATCCAGCCTATCTTCATGCAGCCAATCGGCTGGTTGGCCAGCGATACAACATCGATAAGCTGCTCCTTCCCGGGGTGCTATATATATTCGGCTTGTCCCCTGTCCAAGCCGACCTGCCTTATAGCATGAGTAAGCATTCTTCTCGCCCTTTTTCCTTAGTTCTAACTGATTTATTCTTCGTTTCTGTAGCTGAAGTCATGTGGCGCGCCAAGGCTACCGAGCGGCTTAAGTTGAGAGCTGCAGAGATTGAGGCGGCGAAGAATAAGGAGGTCGCCGAACGGGGGTTGATCTTGGCGGGCTCGACAACTGGAGGGGATGAGGGGACTCAGATTGCCCCTGAAGCCCTAACCGCTTCTGCCTCTCTCAACGAGGCTGGGGGCGATATCGCATCCTCTGCTCAAGCCGAGGTAGAGGGCCGCTCGGCGGATGAGGCTCCTCTAGCGACTCGGAAACGCAGACGACCAGAGCAAGCCTCTCAGCCGACCCCATCCGATGAGCAGCGTTCCGAGCGGGGTGATGATGCTCCCGTGATCTCCGGGGCGGTTTCCACAGAAAGCACCCCTACGCCGCTCGGCTCTCCCCGGGCTGCCTCCGAGGTGCCGCCTACTAGTCCTCTTTGTTAGGACCTTCGGATGGCTAGAGAGGGGGGGTGTGAATAGCCTCCTTTAAAACTTAAAGAATTTTCTTGCAAGAGTTTGTTAGCACAGCGGAAATAAGTAAAATGAAAACCGATGTAAGGAAAAGTAACAAACCACCACTAACAAAACGATGTACGAGGTTCGGGGATAACTTGCCCCTACTCCTCGGCGTGTCCGTAAGGTGGACGATCCCTTGATCTTTCGGTAGATCACACCCTAGACAAAATCCGGCTAAGTATCTCTCCTTCTCGGTGGAGTAACCTCTCCACAAAGTCACAGAAATGATTTGAAACGAAGCACAAGACTTACAGAGTTTTGTGGCTAAAAGAATGAACAAATGAAACTTACAGCCACGAAGCAAAATGCAAAGACAGAAGGATTCCACAGCCAAGAGCTCAACAACACAACACACCTTGCTTCGGTCGACAGAGAGTTTTCAAAAAATCTTCCCAAACCTCTCTTCTGCCTTCTTCTTATTCTGCTTCTTTCTCACTGTCTTCAGCCAGAGCCGAATCACTGTCACCTGTATCGAATCACTGCGACCAACTCAGGCGTTGCCAATCACTCTTCCTCCTCATCTGGTTCTCTGAACTCACACCAATACCATCCATGGTCTTCACTGGTGTCTCTGAGCTCGAACCAATAAGCAAGAGTCAAGCTGTAGCCACTGATAGCAGCCAGTGAACGTTGATGCTCCAAATGCACCATTTGCAGCGAAACACAGTGGAAAGATCACTTGGTCTTATTCTTCTGATGGAGCTTAATTTGAAATTAACCATTGGCACGACACCTGCAACCTGTAACTTAAAAAAATCTCACAACAGATGATTTGATCAGTGAATCAGAAATCGCAGAGAAATAGCAGAAGACAAATGACATCGTTGTGGATCGGTCATCAGACCGATCCATAGCCTTCCGGACCGATCAGGACACATCCTGATCGGTCTGGGATGATTCTGATCGGTCTGTGGACCGATCAGCCTATAGGTGGATCGGTCTACAGACCGATCCCCTATAGTTTTCCAGAAATCATCGCTTCCTTTTGATCGGTCTGTAGACCGATCAGATAACCCATAGAATGCTTCTGTGTGGTTACTGATCGGTCACGAGACTGATCAGATCACTCGAGTATCACTGGATCGGTCTGTCGACCGATCCAGTCAACCAAAGTATCACTGGATCGGTCAACAGACCGATCCAATGTCTCTGTGTTAGTTTTAGAGCTTCCCAGCCCTAAACCCTAACGTCTTCCTGGTCCAGAGAACGAGCTACCAAGCCCTCTCTGACCTAGTCCGGAGAACGAGCTGCCGAGCCCTCTCCGACTTCCACGTTCGGTCCAGAGACCGAGCTAACGAGCCCTCTCTGACTTAGTCCGGAGAACGAGCTACCGAGCCCTCTCTGACTTCTACGTCCGGTCCAGAGACCGAGCTACCGAGCCCTCTCTGACCTAGTCCGGAGAACGAGCTGCCGAGCCCTCTCCAACTTCGTCCGGTCCAGAGAACGAGCTACCGAGCCCTCTCCAACTTTGCGTGCCAAGTATCCATACTTGGACTTTTCCTCTCCACATGATTAACTTTGATCATTAATCAGTCTGAGTTTAATTAACATCTGATACAAACTTAAATCAGTGTCAACATCAAAACAACAGCCAGGTCAGACTGTATTAACAATCTCCCCCTTTTTGTTGTTTGACAATACGATTTAAATTTAGATCAGAAATGTTCATATTTTCCTAATTTTAGGGGAATCAAGATCCTCCCCCTACGACAGATACAACACCATGTAAGGATAGGGGAATCATGATCCTCCCCCTAAAACCAAACTTTCATTTATCTCTAAACTTAGTTATCTTCTCCCCCTTTGTCAAACACCGAAAAGGTGCGAATTAGGTAAGAACATGTCA
The DNA here is from genome assembly GCF_018446385.1 of Zingiber officinale. NCBI lineage: Eukaryota > Viridiplantae > Streptophyta > Magnoliopsida > Zingiberales > Zingiberaceae > Zingiber > Zingiber officinale. The sequence goes on along the minus strand of NC_056000.1, from coordinate 10,130,705 downwards.
AAGGACTCCCCCTTAAACCATACTGTCTTTTTCTCAATCTCCTAGAATGCCCTCTAAGTGTATTATAAGACAGTAATAAAGAAATAAGAGACATACAAGACATGACATATGAACAGCAGATTAATAGCAAATAAGAAGTGAAACGTAAAGAAAAACAAGAAAATGAGCAGCATAAATATCAGCAAGAATCCAGGTTAGACATAAGTACCCAACAAACAATATCCAAAACACAGATAATCAAAATGACATCATAGAACAATGTGTATCAATCAGCCTCCTCATCATGAGGAGCATCAGCATCGTCAACGGGAGGAGTGGGTCCCTGAGGTGGCATGCCGCTGCTCGATGGATAGCCCGGGAAGTACTGCGGAGGTGGGTATCTGGCCATCCAATCCATAATCGCCTGATGTGTCGCCAGCTGCTGACTGCGTAAATCATCGTAGCACTGGTCAATCCGGACACGCAGCCCGTGGAGCTCAGCAACCAGCAGCTCATCGTGTCGATCAAAGCGACTCTCAGCTCGGCGATCTGCCAGCGCAGATCAGGATCTGCCTCTCCATCGTCAGCAGCAGCAGCAGGAGGAGCAGCAACAGGAGCAGCCGCAACCTGTCGTGGAGGTCCCCGTGGTAACTCACCTAGAGCTCTCCCATCCTTCCACCGAACGTCCCCATTCTGTCCTATGATGTCAGACTTGGAAAATGCCTGTTTCCCAAGTCTGCAGTCCTGCCTGACCATCTTGACTATTCTACCCTTGGAGACATCAATCTGAAGGGTCTCGAGCCAATCTGTAATTATATGCCCATAAGGCATATAAACAGTGAAGCTGTTTGGCTCGCTATAGGAGATGATCGAAGAATAGATGCTAGATATGATGTCAAAGTCGAGACACCGACGCAGTCCATAAAGCATCAGGCAATGATATGGTCGGATCTCAGATAAGGGTTTAGATGTGATTGGTAGAAGGCAGTTTGTGACAATCTTAAAGAGGATGTAATCTTGGGCAGATAATCTCAAGGCTGCAAAAGTAGGAAAATCAACATCTAATTCATCTTGCCCACCCGTTCTCGGATGTCTGAAGAAATATTCATAAATAGAGTCAGGTGTGACATCAAAAGGTGAAGGTAAGGGATCTAGTAAGTCAGGATATATCGAAAAGACATTTCCGGAACATCTCCGGCAACCTAGATAGTCAAAGAAGGCTGAAAGCTGAAATCAAGAGTCTGCTTAGCAACTTTTGTTTTATAACTTACATCATTAGTTTGATGAAGATTGTTATAAAACTCAGATACTAAGTCATAATTGATATCTCGTTCTAGGTAGACAAGTGAATCAAGTTTGTAGTAAGCAATGATTTCTGACACTGTTGGACAAAATTCGTCCATGAATTTTCGATCAACAGACCTACAAGGGAGTAATTTAAAGCTTCTTTGTTTAAAAGCTTCCTCAAAATGGTGGTTTGGAAACCTCCCAGAGACAGATGGTTGAGGTCGGGAAGGAGCCTTAGTCTTCGACTTCTCAGGTGACTTAGACTTAGAGGTTCCTTCACCCACTAGTTTCTTCCTAAGGGTTAACAATGTGATACAATGGGGCAAGTAAATGAGCACCGGAGCCACCAACACCCAAAACAAAAAGCACAGATATGGTGAGAAATGAAACTGAAATGCCAAGTTCTAGAGAAGTATGGAGTTACCTTGGTGCCATTGAAGTATCGTTGGCTAGGGTTCCGGCGTGCAAAGAGAAGAGAAGAGGTGAGGTGTAGGAAAGTGTCGGCTAGGGCTTCAGCGTGAAGGGAGAAAGGAAAGGATCGGGAAACTTTAAGGGAGATGAGTGTCCAAGTGTCGAAATGATCGGACGGCTGTCCGATCAGGAGACATCAGGAGCCTCCTGATCGATCCCTGGACCGATCCGGGAACCTCCTGATCGGTCTGTAGACCGATCAGGAGACGATCAGTAGCCGCTGATCGGTCCCTGGACCGATCAGGGAACCTTCTGATCGGTTTGTAGACCGATCAGAAGGCGATCAGTAGTACCAGACTAACCTGATCGGTCCCTGGATCGATCATGTTACTAACAGAAAGGCTGGAGAGATTTTTGGATCAGTCGACAGACCGATCCACCTTTGTTAGAGTGTATACTAAAAGCCTAGCTTTTGGTATAAACATTTATCTAGAAATAAGAATCACATTAGTCAAATGTCTACATTTGTGATAAATGTAATTGTTCAATTAATTTATATTGTAGATAACATGGTGTGTGGTGTCACACACAGAGGATCATGTTATCAGTACCTTATAAATTATAAACAGTAGCTCACGACCAAAATGGAAAGGAACAAACCATTAGAAGGTCGTAGTGTAATTAGGTATCAGTTTATCTTGACTGTATAATTACACTAGTACACTTAGAGTGTATTGAGTAGGACCATTTGAGGTCGTTTCTTTTATACTGATTTTATAAAGAGACAAAGACCTCGGTTATTATGGAAGTGTGTGCTCTTAATCCTAATATAATAACAAGCACATATATTTGATATTTATTTCTTTAATTTATCAAAGGGTGAGATTTAGTTCGATGAATCAATAAGCCCGATAAGTTGGGAAATGGTATCACTTATAGTGTGTGTTGTTGATTATAGAAGGAAACTGTATCCTAGAGATACTAGGTTGATAATGTCCTCAAGAGGAGCTCATAAGGATTATCATGTTAAACCCTGCAGGTGGACCTAGTCCGACATGATGATAAGGTTGAATGGTACTACTCTTGGACTAAGATATTAATTAAATGAGTTGTCAGTAACTCACTTAATTAGTGGACATTCGATATCTTAAACACAGGGAGACTAACACACTCATGATAAGAAGGAGCCCAAAATGTAATTTGGGATTGGTGCGGTAGTTCAATAATAGTTCTTTAGTGGAATGAATTATTATTGATGGAATTAAGTTGTGTGTTCGGGGCGAACACGGGAAGCTTAATTTCATCGGGAGACCAAAACCAATTCCTCCTCTCGGTCCCTATCATAGCCTCTTGTATATAGAGATTTATACCCACCACATACCCACCTTCTTACCCAACCAATAGGGGCCGGCCAAGCTAAGCTTGAAGCTCAAGCTTAGGGCCGGCCAAGCCTAAAGGTTGGCCTTAAGGTGGCCGGCCAATAGCTTGGAGCCCAAGCTTAGGTGGCCGGCCACATCATATTAAAAAGGATTTTTTTTTAAAAATTATTTCTTATGTGGATATCATAGTTTTAAAAGAGAGTTTAAAATTAAATCTTTCCTTTTAAAAGCTTTCTACAAAAGATTAAGAAAAGATTTGAAATATTTCCTTATTTGTAGATTGAAATGAGATTTTATTTTTAAGAAAAACTTTTCTTTTTAACCATGATAATAATTTAAAAGAAGTTTAAAATTAAATATTCTCTTTTATTAGTTTCTACAAAAGATTAAGAAAAGATTTGATATCTTTCCTTATTTGTAGATTGAAAAGAGATTTTAATTTTTAGAGATAACTTTCCTTTGGAAATTATCCACATGTTTAAAAGAAAATTTTTAATTTATAAAATTTCCTTTTATTAACCACCATGAAGGAAAATTATTAGAGAAATTTTTATAAATTTCTGGAGACAAATTAGGAAGTTTTAATTAATTAAAACTCTCCTTGTTTATAACTTGATGGTGGCCGGCCATGTAAATTGAGAATAGGAAAATTGTTTTTAATTAAATAAATTTTTCTTTTTCATGGCAAAAGAATTAAGGAAGTTTTTAATTAAATTTCCTTATTTGCCAAGACCAAGGATTATAAAAGAGGGGGTAGAGGTGCCTTCATGGGTGATCAACTCTATTATTCTTCTCCTCTCTTTTCCTCCTTGGTGGCCGGCCCTAGCTTCTTCCTCTTCTCTTCTTCTTATGGCCGGCAGCAACCTCTCTTGGAGCTCTTGATGGTGGCCGGTTCTAGCTAGGAGAAGAAGGAGAGAAAGGTGGTTTTGTTTCTTGCATCCCTTGGAGCTTGGTGGTGGTGGCCGGACCTCTACTTCTCTTGGAGAATTGTAGTGGCCGAAACTTGTAAGGAAGAAGAAGGTGCTTGGTGGTTCTCATCTCGGAATATCGTTGCCCACACAACGTCCGAGGTTAGAAGAGGAATACGGTAGAAGATCAAGAGGTCTTTTAGAAGGTATAACTAGTAATTTTTCCTTTCCGCATCATGCTAGTTATTTATGGAAATAATACTAAATACAAGAGGCATACGATTCTAGAGTTTCGAATTCGTTTTCGATATAGTGTTCTTTTGTTTTTCTTTTCCTTGTGATTTGATTGTTCTTTTCGGTTAACCTAAAGTTATTTTAGGAAATTAAATATTAGCTTTCTATAAAAGGTTTTGTCTAGTCGGTGGTGGTTGCTCCCATATCCAAGAAGGTCATGTGCCTCGCCACGTCAGTACTGGGAACCGATTATGGAAATTAATATTTAATGGAATTAATAACTTAAGGTGACTTGGGTCGAACGTGTTAAGTTCCGCAGGAGATCCAAGTCAAAACCTAAAAGAACAAATAGATTAAGTTTTGGATCAAACGTGTTAAGTTCCGCAGGCGATCCAAAATTTAATTTAAAAGAACACATGGTAGCTAGGAAAAGGTTCAGACCTTTGTACAAAATTTTTGTACAGTGGAACCTCTAGGCTTTCCGAGTAGCAACCATCAATTGGTATCAGAGCTAGGGTTTTGCCTCTGTGTATTTGGTATTAGGTTAATTATGCACATGTCATACATAATTTAGGCAGGTTAATAGTAGGATGTGCTAACTTTGTGGATGCAGGATCCAACTATTATGGCTTTTAATTATTATGTGTGTGATTGGACCCTTGGACATGTCAAGGGCATTTATATGTGTGTGCATGATTGTATTAAAATACAGCAGGAGCTGTATTTAGTTTTATTAGGATTTTATTTTTGATCTAGATACATGTACATTCCTTTTATGGAATATAGGATCAAAATTGTAAAATTCTATTTATGTCACGGATCGAATCTTGCAAAGTGTGGAACCTTCTAAGGACCAGAGGCGCAGCGGAACAAGGAGCAAGATGGATGCGACAGCTAGACCCGGTGGCGGTGGCCAAATGTACCGCAAGACTAAGTACTTTGATTAGTTCAAAGAGTACAAGGTTGATGCGGAGAAATGTTAAAGTAAAAAGTCACTATGGAAGATCGTAGTGGCAAGTACCTCTTGAGAGATTTTAGGAGTCACTTATCAGTAGTTGGATTTCAACCCCAACTAACTGCACCTGGTACACCCCAACAGAATGGTGTAGTAGAAAGAAGGTAAAGGACTCTTATGAAATAATTAGATAGATGATGAGTTATTCAGAAAATTACCAAATTTGTTTTAAGGATAAACTCTGATAATGAAAGTGAACATAGTACCTTCCAAGTTAGAACTCTTTACTCATATAGAATTGCTGAATAGGTGAAAACCTATTTTGAAGCATATTCGGATTCGGGTAATCCAGCACATATGTTAAAGAGAGACAATGATAAGTTGGATAGGAGTTCACTTGTTTGTAAGTTATCCTAGATAAACAAAAGTAGGTTTATAGTCTTAAAAATCAGAAGGTCATTGTTAGCATCAATGACTGATTTTTTTTTTTTTAGAAAAGGACTATATAATGAACCACGTGCTCATAAGTAAATTTGTTCTTAAGGAAATAATAAAGGACATGTCTAACCTAGTACCAACTGTACAAGATGAGATACCACAAGAAAACTGCAACACGTATCACAAATTGATACACAATTACAGAAAGTGTCTTGTTGTAGTGGGAGGGTTGTTATGCAACCTAAATAGGTTCATGTTTTGGGAGAGTTTTTTGGACTCGATCCCTGGAGGACATGAACCTGATCTCCGGTCATATGATGAAGCACTCCAAGATAAAGATGTAGCATCTTGGCAAAGAGTAATGAATAAAAGAATTAGAATATATGTATTCTAATAAAATCTGGAAGCTTGTAGAATCACCAAATGGTGTAAAAGCCGTTGGGTGTAAAAAGGTCTATAATAGGAAAAGAGGGATAGACAGGAAGGTAGTAACTTTCAAAGCAAGGCTTGATGAAAAAGGAAACTTTTTCACTGGTAGTCATGCTTAAGTCTATCCGGATTCTTTTATCTATTTGGCAAGAGGATGTCAAGACTGTTGGTTGCTACTCGGAAAACCTAGAGGTTCCACTGTACAAAAATTTTGTACAAAGGTCTGAACCTTTTCCTAGCTACCATGTGTTCTTTTAAATTAAATTTTGGATCGCCTGCGGAACTTAACATGTTTGATCCAAAACTTAATCTATTTGTTCTTTTAGGTTTTGACTTGGATCTCCTGCGGAACTTAACACGTTCGACCCAAATCACCTTAAGTTATTAATTCCATTAAATATTAATTTCCATAATTGGTTCCCAGTACTGACGTGGCGAGGCACATGACCTTCTTGGATATAGGAGCAACCACCACCGACTAGACAAAACCTTTTATGGAAAGCTAATATTTAATTTCCTAAAATAACTTTAGGTTAACCGAAAAGAACAATCAAATCACAAGAAAAAATAAAACAAAAGAACACATCATCGAAAAACATATTCGAAATACTAGAATCGTTAGCCTATTGTATTTGGTATTATTTCCATAAATAACTAGCATGATGCGGAAAGGAAAAATTACTAGTTATACCTTCTAGAAAGACCTCTTGATCTTCTACCGTATTCCTCTTCTAACCTCAGACGTTGTGTGGGCAACGTTCTTCCGAGATGAGAAACCACCAATCACCTTCTTCTTCCTTGCAAGTTTCGGCCATCAAAACATCTTCTAGGATGAAGAGGTTCGGCCACCACCACCATGCTCCAAGGGATGCTAGAAACGAGGCTTGCTTTCTCTCCTTCTTCTCCTTCCTTGATCCGGCCACTAACAAAAGCTCCACCAAGAGATACGTTTCAGCCAACAAGAGGAGAGGAGAGAAATAGGGCCGGCCACACCACCAAGGAAAAGAGGGAGAAAAATAGAATAGAGTTGTTCGCCTTGAAGCCTCCTCTACCCCCTCTTTTATAATCCTTGATCCTGGCAAATAAGGAAAATTTAATAAAAATTTCCTTAATTCTTTTTCCATTGAAAAGGAAAAATTATTTAATTAAAATAATTTTCTTTCTCAATTTTATTTGGCCGGCCACATAAAAGCTACAAACAAGGAGAGTTTTAATTAATTAAAACTTCCTAATTTGTCTCCAGAAATTTATAAAATTTCTCCAATAATTTAATCCCTTCATGATTGGTTTATAAAAAGGAAATTTAATAAATTAAAATCTTTCTTTTAAACATGTGGATAAAAAGAAAGTTATATATCTCTAAAAATTAAAATCTCTTTTAATCTACAAATATGGAAAGATATCAAATCTTTTCTCAATCTTTTGTAGAAACTAATAAAAGAGAATCATTAATTTTTAAACTTTCTTTTAAATCATGAACATGGTTAAAAAGGAAAGTTTTCTTAAAATTTAAAATCCTCCTTTAATCAACAAAAAAAGGAAAGATTTCAAATTTTAAACTCTCTTTTAAACATGTAGATGAATAAGGAAAGTTTTTACCAAAAATTAAAACCATCGTTTTAAACTACAAATAAGGAAAGAGATTAATCTCTTCTCTTTTGTAGAAAACTATAAAAGGAAATTTTTAATTTTAAACTCTCTTTTAAAATCATGATATCCACATAAGAAATAATTTTAATAAAAATCCTTTTTAATATTCTAGTGGCCGACCACCTAAGCTTGGGACCCAAGCTTTGGCCGGCCACCTACATGGCTCATCCACTTGGTCTTGGCCGACCCTAGCTTGGGTTCCAAGCTAGCTTGGCCGGCCCCATTGGATGAGTAAGAAGGTGGGTATGCGGTGGGTATAAATCTCTATATACTAGAGGCTACGATAGGGACCGAGAGGAGGAATTAGTTTTGGTCTCCCGATGAAATTAAGCATCCCGTGTTCGCCCCGAACACACAACTTAATTTCATCAATAATAATTCATTCCACTAAAGAACTATTATTGAACTTCTGCACCAATCCCAAATTACATTTTGGGCTCCTTCTTATTATGAGTGTGTTAGTCTCCCTGTGTTTAAGATAACAAATGTCCACTAATTAAGTAAGTTACTGACAACTCGCTTAATTAATATCTAGCTCCAAGAGTAGTACCACTCAACTTCATCGTCATGTCGGACTAAGTCCACCTGCAGGGTTTAACATGACAATCCTTATGAGCTCCTCTTGGGGACATTCTCAACCTAGATCACTAGGACACAGTTTTCTTCTATAATCAACAACACACACTATAAGTGATATCATTTCCCAACTTATCGGGCTTATTGATTTATCGAACTAAATCTCACCCATTGATAAATTAAAGAAATAAATATCAAATATATGTGCTTGTTATTATATTAGGATTAAGAGCACACACTTCCATAATAACTGAGGTCTTTGTTCCTTTATAAAGTCAGTATAAAAGGAACGACCTCAAATGGTCCTACTCAATACACTCTAAGTGTACTAGTGTAATTATATAGTTAAGATAAACTAATACCTAATTACACTACGACCTTCCAATGGTTTGTTCCTTTCCATCTTGGTCGTGAGCTATTGTTTATAATTTATAAGGAACCGATAACATGATCTTCTGTATGTGACACCACACATCATGTTATCTACAATATAAATTAATTGAGCAACTACATTTATCATAAATGTAGACATTTGACCAATGTGATTCTTATTTCTAGATAAATGTTTATACCAAAAGCTAGGCTTTTAGTATACACTCTAACAATCTCCCACTTATACTAAAAGACTAAGCTGCCATATCTGCTGCCATACATCTGATTCCCAACCCTTCAACATGCCCATCAAAAGCTCTTGCCTTAAGGACCTTAGTGAAAGGATCTATAGGTAATCACCTGATGCAATCTAGGCAGCAACAACTTCTCCTCGTTTATACGATTTCTCGTATTGGGTGGTACTTGCGCTCTATTGTGTTTACTTGCCTTATAGACTTATGGTTTCTTCGAGTTTGCTATTGCACCAACATTATTACAATAAATTGTAACAATCTTTGGACAAACCAGAAATCATATCTAAGTCTATCTTGAGGTTATTGAGTCATTCAGCTTTTATGGCTACCTCAGAGACTTGCCATATACTAAGCTTCTATGGTGGAGTCCAGAAAAACACCTATGCTTATCACTCTTCCATAGTTATGACTTTACCTCCTAAAGTAAACACAAAACCCCGAGGTTGACTTATTATTATTCCTATCCGATTGGAAGCCAAAATCTATGCAACCCACTAGGACCAAATTAACTGCCTTGTAAGCTAGCATATAATCTCTAGTGCTTCTAAGGTACTTCAATATATGCTTTACTGCAGTCCACTGTCCTTGTCCAGGGTTACTTTGATATCTGCTAACTATGCCCTTGGCAAAACAGATTTCTGATCTCGTGCATAGCATATATTAGGCTTCCGATAGCCGAAGCATAAAGAACTGCCTTTATTTCCTTTATCTCCTTTGATGTCTACAGAGACATAGCTTTAGATAAAGTTACTCCATCCTAAAAAAGTAAGAAATCTTTCTTGGAGTTTTGCATGCTTAAAACGAGCAAGGATTTTTCCGATGTATGAAGTTTGGAATAAGTAAAATATTCTTTTCTTGCGATCCCTTATTACTTTGATCTCAAGAATATATACATTCTCCCAAGTCCTTTATATCGAATTGTTTGGACAACCATACCCTTACTTCTGACAACATTTTGATATTGTTTCCAACTACCAAAAAAGTTATCTACGTATAGTACAAGAAATACCACCACACTTCCATCACACATTTTGTATACACAAGACTTATCCAGTTACTAAATAAATCCAAAGGTCTGGATTACTTTGATAAACTGGATGTTCCAAGACCTTGAAGCTTTGTATCAGTCCATAGACTGATTGAGCTTGCACACAAGATGCTCTTAGCCCTTTGCAATGAACCCTTCTGGTTGCTTTATATGGATGCTTTCTTCAAGACTTCCATTAAGGAATGCTGTCTTGACATCCACTTACCAAATAGATAAAAGAATCCAGATAGACTTAAGCATGACTACCAGTGAAAAAGTTTCCTTTTTCATCTAGCCTTGCTTTGAAAGTTTCTACCCTCCTGTCTATCCCTCTTTTCCTATTATAGACCTTTTTATACCCAAAGGCTTTTACACCATTTGGTGGTTCTACAAGCTTCCAGATTTTATTAGAATACATATATTCTAATTCTGTTATTCATTACTCTTTGCCAAGATCTTGCATCTTTATCTTGGAGTGCTTCGTCATATGTCCGGAGATCAGGTTCATGTCCTCCAGGGATCGAGTCCAAAAATTCTCCCAAAACATGAATCTTTTTATGTTGCCTAACAACCCTCCCACTACGACAAGGCACTTTCTGCAATTATGTATCATTTGTGATACGTGTTGCAGTTTCCTTGTGGTATCTCATCTTGTACAATTGGTACTAGATTAGACATGTCTTTTATTATTTCCTTAAGAACAAGTTTTCTTATGGGCACATGGTTTATTACATAGTCCTTTTTCTAAAATTGGTCATTGATGCTAACAATGACCTTCTGATTTTTAAGACTATAAACCTACTTTCATTTCTCTAGGATAACCCACAAACAAAAGAATTCCTGTCCAACTTATCATTGTCTCTCTTCAGCATATGTGCTGGACTACCTGAATCCAAATATGCTTCAAAATAAGCTTACGCCTATTCAGCAATTCTATATGAGTAGAGAGTTCTGACTTTGGAAGGTACTATGTTCACTTTTGTTTCCAGAGTATATCCTTAAAATGAATTTGGTAAAATAACTCATCATCAATCTACTTATTTCCATAAGAGTCCTATACCTTCTTTCTACTACACCATTCTGTAGAGGTGTACCAGGTGCAGTTAGTTTGGATTGAATCCCTACTTCTGATAAGTGACTCCTAAATTCTCCCAAGAGGTACTTGCCACTATGATTTCACCATAGTGTCTTTTTACTTTGTCGTTTCCATCACCTAGTACTCTTTGAACTAATCAAAGTACTTAGTCTTGCGGTACATTAAGTAAATTTATTTGTATCTTGAATAGTTGTCTATAAAATAGACGAAATATTCAATACTACCTCTTGTCTGGATAGTCATAGGATCACACAAATCAGAATGAACCAATTTCAACATATCTTTGACTCCATACCCCTTAGACTTGAAAGCTTCTTGGTTATTTTTCCTTCCAAGTAAGACTCGCAGGTTGGAAAGATTTCCACTACTAATGAACCCAAAAGTTCATCAGCTACCAATGAATCATACTCAAGTTAATATAACCTAGCCTTAGATGCCAAAGATATAATTGGTTCATTTCCGAAGGTTACTTTCTCTTAAAGTTAGAAGATGTGTTACTAATTTCCATTTGTTGCATCGTGAGAGTTATTGGATTTATAAATTGCCAACCAACGTACCAGAACAGATAACTTCCCTCTTTTTCTTAATAACAACTTTGTTATTAAAAGAGGCAGAATATCAAGTTCTTTGAATAGTTTAGAAACTGAAAACTAGTTCTTTCTAAACTTGGTGCGTAAAGACAATTACTCAAAATTCATGTTTTATTCTTATCAAAAGATAAACATCTCCCACTGCAATAGCTACCATTTTACAGTAGTGCCCATGTGGACGGTGTTTTAATTTTCATTTAGTTGCCGGGTTTCTGGAACCCCTGCAATGAATTATGGACATGATTAATGGTATCTGTATCTACACCAGGTTCGGTATATAACACCACTAAACATATTTCAACTAATGAATTAAATACACCAATGTTGTTCTTAGTTCTAAGAAGACAGTCTACCTTAATGTCCAAGTCCTATTTCCAATCATTACAATTGGGACTACTAAGCCTTTTCTATAGTATGACTACTAGGGGATTGACAAATATTTAAATCCTAAGAATCACAAAAATATTTGGTCAAGATCAACTCCTTAAAAATCTCCATGAATTTTTTATGCCACGATAGTGTGGACGTATACAAAATCGAAGAGGAGATTTTATTCATTAATTTTATTATCTCGTCAACTTTACTTTATGACGAATAAAATTAATAGTTGATCTGTCTTTGATCAAATATTTGGTCAAAAACTTTTGAATTTAAAAAATATTGATTCCTCAAACAATATTATTTAAATTCACCAACACCTCAAACACCGTGAATTTTGCATACCACGTTAGTGTGGACGTATACAAATTCAACATTTGTAAAAGGAGGGTTTTAACCCATTAATTTTATTATCTTGTCAACCTAACTTTTTGACAAATAAAATTAATAGTTGGTATCATTTGGTCACACAAATAATAGCAGTGACTCCGATGGGGAGGATACTATTAGATGTGTCTAAGTGTATACCATTACTTGACACTAAGTCCATTAATAAGATTATGCCCCTTCCATTGGGGAAGATCACACGCTCTTAATTAACTTCCTATAGTCATCCAAAAATGGAAGTCTGTTCTAGTGATCCACAGAGGAAGGCACTCGGAGCCAACGCGCAAGCTTGTTTGCATCACTTACAAACCAGTAATGGAGACCATGGGATTTACTTAAAATCCCTCTCCCACTTAGTTATTTATAAATGAGGAATTTTAACTATGCTAGCCTACTAAATATGTAAACTAACATGCACACAATATAAAAGCAATAAATAGAAAATCTAATTTTCAACTATTATGGCTTTTATCTCTAGTTATCCTCCGTGTGTTGTCATCCCAAGCTGCTGCCATATTGCCACCGGGTCTAGCTGTCGCATTCATCTTGCTCCTAGTTCCGCTACGCCTCTGGTCCTTAGAAGGTTCCACGCTTTGCAAGATTCGATCCGCGACATAAATAGAATTTTACATTTTGATCCTATATTCCATAAAAGGAATGTACATGTATCTAGATCAAAAATAAAATTCTAATAAAACTAAATACAGCTCCTGCTGTATTTTATAATACAATCATGCACACACAATAAAATGCCCTTGACATGTCCAAGGGTCCAATCACACACATAATAACTATAAGCCATAATAGTTGGATCCTGCATCCATAAAGTTAGCACATCCTACTATTATCCTGCCTAAATTATGTATGACATGTGCATAATTAAACTAATACCAAATACACAGAGGTAAAACCCTAGCTCTGATACCAATTATTGGTTGCTACTCGGAAAACCTATAGGTTCCACTGTACAAAAATTTTGTACAAAGGTCTGAACCTTTTCCTAGCTAGCATGTGTTCTTTTAAATTAAATTTTGGATCGCCTGTGGAACTTAACACGTTTGATCCAAAACTTAATCTATTTGTTCTTTTAGGTTTTGACTTGGATCTCCTGCGGAACTTAACACGTTCGACCCAAATCACCTTAAGTTATTAATTCAATTAAATATTAATTTCCATAATTGGTTCCCAGTACTGACGTGGCAAGGCACATGACCTTCTTGGATATGGGAGCAACCACCACCGACTAGACAAAACCTTTTATGGAAAGCTAATATTTAATTTCCTAAAATAACTTTAGGTTAACCGAAAAGAACAATCAAATCACAAGAAAAAATAAAACAAAAGAACACATCATCGAAAAATATATTCGAAATACTAGAATCGTTAGCCTATTGTATTTGGTATTATTTCCATAAATAACTAGCATGATGCGGAAAGGAAAAATTACTAGTTATACCTTCTAGAAAGACCTCTTGATCTTCTACCGTATTCCTCTTCTAACCTCAGACGTTGTGTGGGCAACGTTCTTCCGAGATGAGAAACCACCAATCACCTTCTTCTTCCTTGCAAGTTTCGGTCATCAAAACATCTTCTAGGATGAAGAGGTTCGGCCACCACCACCATGCTCCAAGGGATGCTAGAAACGAGGCTTGCTTTCTCTCCTTCTTCCCCTTCCTTGATCCGGCCACTAACAAAAGCTCCACCAAGAGATACGTTTCGGCCAACAAGAGGAGAGGAGAGAAATAGGGCTGGCCACACCACCAAGGAAAAGAGGGAGAAAAATAGAATAGAGTTGTTCGCCTTGAAGCCTCCTCTACCCCCTCTTTTATAATCCTTGATCCTGGCAAATAAGGAAAATTTAATAAAAATTTCCTTAATTCTTTTTCCATTGAAAAGGAAAAATTATTTAATTAAAATAATTTTCTTTCTCAATTTTATTTGGCCGGCCACATAAAAGCTACAAACAAGGAGAGTTTTAATTAATTAAAACTTCCTAATTTGTCTCCAGAAATTTATAAAATTTCTCCAATAATTTAATCCCTTCATGATTGGTTTATAAAAAGGAAATTTAATAAATTAAAATCTTTCTTTTAAACATGTGGATAAAAAGAAAGTTATCTCTAAAAATTAAAATCTCTTTTAATCTACAAATAAGGAAAGATATCAAATCTTTTCTCAATCTTTTGTAGAAACTAATAAAAGAGAATCATTAATTTTTAAACTTTCTTTTAAATCATGAACATGGTTAAAAAGGAAAGTTTTCTTAAAATTTAAAATCCTACTTTTATCAACAAAAAAAGGAAAGATTTCAAATTTTAAACTCTCTTTTAAACATGTAGATGAATAAGGAAAGTTTTTACCAAAAATTAAAACCATCCTTTTAAACTACAAATAAGGAAAGAGATTAATCTCTTCTCTTTTGTAGAAAACTATAAAAGGAAATTTTTAATTTTAAACTCTCTTTTAAAATCATGATATCCACATAAGAAATAATTTTAATAAAAATCCTTTTTAATATTCTAGTGGCCGGCCACCTAAGCTTGGGACCCAAGCTTTGGCCGGCCACCTACATGGCTCATCCACTTGGTCTTGGCCGGCCCTAGCTTGGGTTCCAAGCTAGCTTGGCCGGCCCCATTGGATGGGTAAGAAGGTGGGTATAGGTGGGTATAAATCTCTATATACTAGAGGCTACGATAGGGACCGAGAGGAGGAATTGGTTTTGGTCTCCTGATGAAATTAAGCATCCCGTGTTCGCCCCGAACACACAACTTAATTTCATCAATAATAATTCATTCCACTAAAGAACTATTTTTGAACTACCGCACCAATCCCAAATTACATTTTGGGCTCCTTCTTATTATGAGTGTGTTAGTCTCCCTGTGTTTAAGATAACAAATGTCCACTAATTAAGTAAGTTACTGACAACTCGCTTAATTAATATCTAGCTCCAAGAGTAGTACCACTCAACTTCATCGTCATGTCGGACTAAGTTCACCTGCAGGGTTTAACATGACAATCCTTATGAGCTCCTCTTGGGGACATTCTCAACCTAGATCACTAGGACACAATTTCCTTCTATAATCTGTTGGTTGCTACTCGGAAAACCTATAGGTTCCACTGTACAAAAATTTTGTACAAAGGTCTGAACCTTTTCCTAGCTACCATGTGTTCTTTTAAATTAAATTTTGGATCGCCTGCGGAACTTAACACGTTTGATCCAAAACTTAATCTATTTGTTCTTTTAGGTTTTGACTTGGATCTCCTGCGGAACTTAACACGTTCGACCCAAGTCTCCTTAAGTTATTAATTCCATTAAATATTAATTTTCATAATTGGTTCCCAGTACTGACGTGGCGAGACACATGACCTTCTTGGATATGGGAGCAACCACCACCGACTAGACAAAACCTTTTATAGAAAGCTAATATTTAATTTCCTAAAATAACTTTAGGTTAACCAAAGAGAACAATCAAATCACAAGGAAAAGAAAATACAAAAGAACACAACATCGAAAAACATATTCGAAATTCTAGAACGTAAGCCTCTTGTATTTGGTATTATTTCCATAAATAACTAGCATGATGCGGAAAGAAAAATTACTAGTTATACCTTGTAGAAAAAACCTCTTGATCTTCTATCGTATTCCTCTTCTAACCTCGAACGTTGTGTGGGCAACGATCTTCCGAGATGAGAAACCACCAACCACCTTCTTCTCCTCCAAGCAAGGTTCGGCCACAAAGGAAAAACTTCACCAAGAAGGAAAACCAAAATACTAACCAAGCTCCAAGAGATGCTAGCTTTCTCTCCTTCTTCTTCTTCTTCTCCGAGTAGTATCCGACCACCACAAGAGCTCCAATGGAAGAGAAGGGTTCGGCCACCACAAGAGGAAGAGAGGGAGAGGATGGTGGCCACACCAAGGAACAAAAGAGGGAGAGGAATAATAGATGTTGTATCTCATGAAGGCACCCCTACCCCTTCTTTTATATTCCTTGGCCTAGGCAAATTAGGAAATTTAATTACAATAAAATTTCCTCAATTTCCTTGACATGATTTAATTGAGAAAAATAAAATAAAATTTCCCAAATTACAATCTCATGGCCGGCCACATCATTGGAGAACAAATTGGACAAGTTTTAATCAACAATTAAAACTTCCTAATTTGTTTCCGGAAATTTTAAAAAATAAAATTTCTCTTTAAAATCTCTTCATGGTTGATAAAGGAAATTTCTATAATTTTAATTTTATCAACATGTGAATAATTTTTAAAGAGAAAATAAAACATCTCTCCAATCTACAAATAAGGAAAGAGATCTAATCTCTTTCTTTAATCTTTTGTAGATCTTTTACAAGAGAGATATTTTAATTTTAATTCTCTTTAAATTATATCTTCCACATAATAATAAAAATTAAAATTAAATTTCTTTTTTAATTTAATTTGGCCGGCCCTACTAGCTTGGGTTCAAGCTAGGGCCGGCCACCCAAATTCATACCTAGGCCGGCCCTAGCTTGTTCCCAAGCTAGCTTGGCCGGCCCCTATTGGGTGGGTATAGAAGGTGGGTATAGGTGGGTATAGAACTCTATAAATAAGAGGCTACGATAGGGACCGAGAGGAGGAATTGGTTTTGGTCTCCCGATAAAATTAAGCATCCCGTGTTCGCCCCGAACACACAACTTAATTTTATCAATGATAATTCATTCCACTAGAGAACTATCATTGAACTACCGCACCAATCCCAAATTATATTTTTGGGCTCCTTCTTATTATGAGTGTGTTAGTCTTCCTGTGTTTAAGATATCAAATGTCCACTAATTAAGTGAGTTACTGACAACTCATTTAATTAATATCTAAGTCCAAGAGTAGTACCACTCAACCTTATCGTCATGTCGGACTAAGTCCACCTGCAGGGTTTAACATGACAATCCTTATGAGCTCCTCTTGGGGACATTATCAACCTAGTATCTCTAGGACACAGTTTCCTTCTATAATCAACAACACACACTATAAGTGATACCATTTCCCAACTTATCGGGCTTATTGATTCATCGAACTAAATCTCACCCTTTGATAAATTAAAGAAATAAATATCAAATATATGTGCTTGTTATTATATTAGGATTAAGAGCACACACTTCCATAATAACCGAGGTCTTTGTCTCTTTATAAAATCAGTATAAAAGAAACGACCTCAAATGGTCCTACTCAATACACTCTAAGTGTACTAGTGTAATTATACAGTCAAGATAAACTGATACCTAATTACACTACGACCTTCTAATGGTTTGTTCCTTTCCATTTTGGTCGTGAGCTATTGTTTATAATTTATAAGGAACCGATAACATAATCTTCTGTATGTGACACCACACACCATGTTATCTACAATATAAATTAATTGAGCAACTACATTTATCATAAATTTAGACATTTGACCAATGTGATTCTTATTTCTAGATAAATGTTTATACCAAAAGCTAGGCTTTTAGTATACACTCTAACAAAGACAGCATTCTTTAATGGAAGTCTTGAAGAAAGCATTCATATAAAGCAACCAGAAGGGTTCATTGCAAAGGGCTAAGAGCATCTTGTGTGTAAGCTCAATCAGTCTATGGACTGAGGCAAAGCTTCAAGGTCTTGGAATATCCGGTTTATCAAAGTAATCCAGATCTATGGATTTAGTAACCGGATAAGTCTTGTGTATACAAAAGATGTGATGGAAACGTGGTGGTATTTTTTGTACTATACTTAGATAACATTTTTGGTAGTTGGAAACAATATCAAAATGTTGTCAGAAGTAAGGGTATGGTTGCCCAAACAATTCGATATAAAGGACTTGGGAGAATGTATATATTCCTGAGATCAAAGTAATAAGGGATCGCAAGAAAAGAATATTTTACTTATCCCAAGCTTCATACATCGGAAAAATCCTTGTTCGTTTTAAGCATACAAAACTCCAAGAAAGGTTTCTTACCTTTTCAGGATGGAGTAACTTTATCTAAAGATATGTCTCTGTAGACATCAAAGGAGATAAAGGAAATATAGGCAGTTCTTTATGCTACGGCTGTTGAAAGCCTAATGTATGCTTTGCCAAAGGCATAGTTAGCAGATATCAAAGTAACCCTGGACAAGGACAGTGGACTGCAGTAAAGCATATATTGTAGTACCTTAGAGGCACTAGAGATTATATGCTAGCTTACAAGACAGTTAATTTGGTCCTTGTGGGTTGCATGGATTTTGACTTCCAATCGGATAGGGACAATAATAAGTCAACCTCGGGGTTTTGTGTTTACTTTAGGAGGTAAAGTCATAACTATGGAAGAGTGATAAGCATAGGTGTTTTTCTGGACTCCACCATAGAAGCTTAGTATATGGCAAGCCTCTGAGGTAGCTATAAAAGCTGAATGACTCAATAATCTCAAGATAGACTTAGATATGATTTCTGGTTTGTCCAAAGATTATTACAATTTATTGTAATAATATTGGTGCAGTAGCAAACTCGAAGAAACCATAAGTCTATAAAGGCAAGTAAACACAAAAGAGCGCAAGTACCACCCAATACGAGAAATCGTATAAACGAGGAGAAGTTGTTGCTGCCTAGATTGCATCAGGTGATGACCTATAGATCCTTCCACCGAGGTCCTTAAGGCAAGAGCTTTTGATGGACATGTTGAAGGGTTAGGAATCAGCAGCAGATATAACAGCTTAGTCTTTTAGTATAAGTGGGAGATTGTTAGAGTGTATACTAAAAGCCTAGCTTTTGGTATAAACATTTATCTAGAAATAAGAATCACATTGGTCAAATGTCTACATTTGTGATAAATGTAGTTGTTCAATTAATTTATATTATAGATAACATGGTGTGTGGTGTCACACACAGAGGATCATGTTATCAGTACCTTATAAATTATAAACAGTAGCTCACAACCAAAATGGAAAGGAACAAACCATTAGAAGGTCGTAGTGTAATTAGGTATCAGTTTATCTTGACTGTATAATTACACTAGTACACTTAGAGTGTATTGACCATTTGAGGTCGTTTCTTTTATACTGATTTTATAAAGAGACAAAGACCTCGGTTATTATGGAAGTGTGTGCTCTTAATCCTAATATAATAACAAGCACATATATTTGATATTTATTTCTTTAATTTATCAAAGGGTGAGATTTAGTTCGATGAATCAATAAACCCGATAAGTTGGGAAATGGTATCACTTATAGTGTGTGTTGTTGATTATAGAAGGAAACTGTGTCCTAGAGATACTAGGTTGATAATGTCCTCAAGAGGAGCTCATAAGGATTGTCATGTTAAACCCTGCAGGTGGACCTAGTCCGACATGATGATAAGGTTGAATGGTACTACTCTTGGACTAAGATATTAATTAAATGAGTTGTCAGTAACTCACTTAATTAGTGGACATTCGATATCTTAAACACAGGGAGACTAACACACTCATGATAAGAAGGAGCCCAAAATGTAATTTGGGATTGGTGCGGTAGTTCAATAATAGTTCTCTAGTGGAATGAATTATTATTGATAAAATTAAGTTGTGTGTTCGGGGCGAGCACGGGATGCTTAATTTTATCGGGAGACCAAAACCAATTCCTCCTCTCGGTCCCTATCGTAGCCTCTTGTATATAGAGATTTATACCCACCACATACCCACCTTCTTACCCAACCAATAGGGGCCGGCCAAGCTAAGCTTGAAGCTCAAGCTTAGGGCCGGCCAAGCCTAAAGGTTGGCCTTAAGGTGGCCGGCCAATAGCTTGGAGCCCAAGCTTAGGTGGCCGCAATATTTTTTATTAAAATTATTTCTTATGTGGATATCATAGTTTTAAAAGAGAGTTTAAAAATTAAATCTTTCCTTTTAAAGCTTTCTACAAAAGATTAAGAAAAGATTTGAAATCTTTCCTTATTTGTAGATTGAAAGGAGATTTTATTTTTAAGAAAAACTTTCCTTTTTAACCATGATAATAATTTAAAAGAGAAGTTTAAAAATTAAATATTCTCTTTTATTAGTTTCTACAAAAGATTAAGAAAAGATTTGATATCTTTCCTTATTTGTAGATTGAAAAGAGATTTTAATTTTTAGAAATAACTTTCCTTTTGGAAATTATCCACATGTTTAAAAGAAGAATTTTAATTTATAAAATTTCCTTTTTATTAACCACCATGAAAGGAAAATTATTGGAGAAATTTTTTATAAATTTCTGGAGACAAATTAGGAAGTTTTAATTAATTAAAACTCTCCTTGTTTATAGCTTGATGGTGGCCGGCCATGTAAATTGAGAATAGGAAAATTGTTTTTAATTAAATAAATTTTTCTTTTTCATGGCAAAAGAATTAAGGAAGTTTTTAATTAAATTTCCTTATTTGCCAAGACCAAGGATTATAAAAGAGGGGGTAGAGGTGTCTTCATGGGTGATCAACTCTATTATTCTTCTCCTCTCTTTTCCTCCTTGGTGGTCGGCCCTAGCTTCTTCCTCTTCTCTTCTTCTTATGGCCGGCGGCAACCTCTCTTGGAGCTCTTGATGGTGGCCGGTTCTAGCTAGGAGAAGAAGGAGAGAAAGGTGGTTTTGTTTCTTGCATCCCTTGGAGCTTGGTGGTGGTGGTCGGACCTCTACTTCTCTTGGAGAATTGTGGTGGCCGAAACTTGTAAGGAAGAAGAAGGTGCTTGGTGGTTCTCATCTCGGAATATCGTTGCCCACACAACGTCCGAGGTTAGAAGAGGAATACGGTAGAAGATCAAGAGGTCTTTTAGAAGGTATAACTAGTAATTTTTCCTTTCCGCATCATGCTAGTTATTTATGGAAATAATACTAAATACAAGAGGCATACGATTCTAGAGTTTCGAATTTGTTTTCGATATAGTGTTCTTTTGTTTTTCTTTTCCTTGTGATTTGATTGTTCTTTTCGGTTAACCTAAAGTTATTTTAGGAAATTAAATATTAGCTTTCTATAAAAGGTTTTGTCTAGTCGGTGGTGGTTGCTCCCATATCCAAGAAGGCCATGTGCCTCGCCACGTCAGTACTGGGAACCGATTATGGAAATTAATATTTAATGGAATTAATAACTTAAGGTGACTTGGGTCGAACGTGTTAAGTTCCGCAGGAGATCCAAGTCAAAACCTAAAAGAACAAATAGATTAAGTTTTGGATCAAACGTGTTAAGTTCCGCAGGCGATCCAAAATTTAATTTAAAAGAACACATGGTAGCTAGGAAAAGGTTCAGACCTTTGTACAAAATTTTTGTACAGTGGAACCTCTAGGCTTTCTGAGTAGCAACCATCAACCTTATCCTGATCGGTCTGTAGACCGATCAGTGTTTGATACTGAAATTTCTCCAGTAATTTCAGTAACTGAAATTCGTAGAGGTGTTCGATAATTCGTAGAAGTTTCTCCAGTAAAACTTTCAAATTCAGTACCTAGTCCCTGAAGAATCTACATGCATAACTATTTCCTAAAGATTATGGTCTGAGATTGTTTATAGCCTGAGAGTTTCAGACATTTCGAAAAACAGACAACTCAAAGCTTGAGAATTGAAATTTTCGACCTTGTTATGTTCAGTTTCAAGTTTGTCAAAATACAACTAAATTGCTATCATTACCTCAATAGCTGGTCTTATTTTCAATCAAAATCATGAAAGGTATCGATCAAAAATATCAATCAACACATTAACCAAAGTTAGATAAAATCTAGGTAAAGGCCCAACCAAGTTTCCTTGGTTGGAATATATGAGTAAGATCTAGGAACCAAATACACATGAATTATGTAATGGTCTTCCCCATGTTGGTTGCTACTCGGAAAGCCTAGAGGTTCCACTGTACAAAAATTTTGTACAAAAGTCTGAACCTTTTCCTAGCTACCATGTGTTCTTTTAAATTAAATTTTGGATCGCCTGCGGAACTTAACACGTTTGATCCAAAACTTAATCTATTTGTTCTTTTAGGTTTTGACTTGGATCTCCTGCGGAACTTAACACGTTCGACCCAAATCACCTTAAGTTATTAATTCCATTAAATATTAATTTCCATAATCGGTTCCCAGTACTGACGTGGCGAGGCACATGACCTTCTTGGATATGGGAGCAACCACCACCGACTAGACAAAACCTTTTATAGAAATCTAATATTTAATTTCCTAAAATAACTTTGGGTTAACCGAAAAGAACAATCAAATCACAAGGAAAAATAAAACAAAAGAACACAACTTCGAAAAAACATATTCGAAATACTAGAACGTATGCCTCTTGTATTTGGTATTATTTCCATAAATAACTAGTATGATGCGGAAAAGGAAAAACTACTAGTTATACCTTCTAGAAAGACCTCTTGATCTTCTACCGTATTCCTCTTCTAACCTCGGACGTTGTGTGGGCAACGATCTTCCAAGATGAGAAACCACCAATCACCTTCTTCTCCTCCTAGCTAGGTTCGGCCAAAACAAAAGAGCTTCACCAAGGAAGAAGAAAAACACCAACCAAACTCCAAGGGATGCAAGCTTTCTCTCCTTCTTCTTCTTCTTCTCCAAGTAGTATCCGGCCAACACAAGAACTCCAAGCAAGAGGGAAGTTTCGGCCACCACAAAGAGGAAGAGAGGGAGAGGATGTTGGCCGGCCACACCAAGGAATAGGAGAGGGAGAATAATAGAGGTTATCACCCATGAAGGCATCCCTACCCCTTCTTTTATATTCCTTGGCTTTAGCAAATAAGGAAATTTATTTATAATAAAATTTCCTTAACTTTCTTTGACAAAAATTAATTAAGAAAAATTTAATGAAATTTCTTAATCAACTAATCATGGCCGGCCACCTCAAATAGAAAAATTAGGAGAGTTTCAATCAACAATTAAAACTTCCTTATTTGTCTTTGGAAATTTTAAAAAATAAAATTTCCTTTTAAAATCCCTTCATGGTTGATAAAAAGAAATTTCTATAATTTTAATTTTCTACATGTGAATAATTTTCAAAGAGAAAAAATAAAATATTTTTCCAATCTACAAATAAGGAAAGAGATCTAATCTCTTTCTTTTAATCTTTTGTAAATCTTTTAAAGAGAGATATTTTAATTTTAATTCTCTGTAATAAATTATATCTTCCACATAATAAAAATTAAAATTAAAATTCTTTTTAAATTTAATGTGGCCGGCCCCTTCTAGCTTGGGTTCAAGCTAGGGCCGGCCACCCTAAACCATGCTTAGGCCGGCCCTAGCTTGGTTCCCAAGCTAGCTTGGCCGACCCCTTTAGGTGGGTATAGAAGGTGGGTATAGGTGAGTATAGTACTCTATAAATAAGAGGCTACGATAGGGACCGAGAGGAGGAATTGGTTTTGGTCTCCCGATAAAATTATGCATCCCGTGTTCGCCCCGAACACACAACTTAATTTTATCAATAATAATTCATTCCACTAGAGAACTATTATTGAACTACCGCACCAATCCCAAATTACATTTTTGGGCTCCTTCTTATTATGAGTGTGTTAGTCTCCCTGTGTTTAAGATGTCGAATGCCCACTAATTAAGTGAGTTACTGACAACTCATTTAATTAATATCTTAATCCAAGAGTAGTACCACTCAACCTTATCATCATGTCGGACTAAGTCCACCTGCAGGGTTTAACATGACAATCCTTATGAGCTCCTCTTGGGGACATTATCAACCTAGTATCTCTAGGACACAGTTTCCTTCTATAATCAACAACACACACTATAAGTGATATCATTTCCCAACTTATCGGGCTTATTGATTCATCGAACTAAATCTCACCCATTGATAAATTAAAGAAATAAATATCAAATATATGTGCTTGTTATTATATTAGGATTAAGAGCACACACTTCCATAATAACTGAGGTCTTTGTTTTGTTATAAAGTCAGTATAAAAGAAACGACCTTTAATGGTCCTACTCAATACACTCTAAGTGTACTAGTGTAATTATATAGTTAAGATAAACTAATTCCTAATTACACTACGACCTTACAATGGTTTGTTCTTTTCCATTTTGGTCGTGAGCTACTGTTTATAATTTATAAGGTACTGATAACATGATCCTCTGTGTGTGACACCACACATCATGTTATCTACAATATAAATTAATTGAACAACTACATTTATCATAAATGTAGACATTTGACCAATGTGATTCTTATTTCTAGATAAATGTTTATACCAAAAGCTAGGCTTTTAGTATACATCCTAACAATCTCCCACTTATACTAAAAGACTAAGCTGCCATATCTGCTACCATACATCTGATTCCCAACCCTTCAACATGCCCATCAAAAGCTCTTGCCTTAAGGACCTTAGTGAAAGGATCTATAGATCATCACCTGATGCAATCTAGGCGGCAACAACTTCTCCTCGTTTATACGATTTCTCGTATTGGGTGGTACTTGCGCTCTATTGTGTTTACTTGCCTTATAGACTTATGGTTTCTTCGAGTTTGCTACTGCACCAATATCATTACAATAAATTGTAATAATCTTTGGACAAACCAGAAATCATATCTAAGTCTATCTTGAGGTTATTGAGTCATTCAGCTTTTATGGCTACCTCAGAGGCTTGCCATATACT
The DNA here is from genome assembly GCF_018446385.1 of Zingiber officinale. Classification (NCBI taxonomy): domain Eukaryota; kingdom Viridiplantae; phylum Streptophyta; class Magnoliopsida; order Zingiberales; family Zingiberaceae; genus Zingiber; species Zingiber officinale. The sequence continues at coordinate 10,105,791 of NC_056000.1, read as the reverse complement.
AAACTTCTATGGTAGAGTCCAGAAAAACACCTATGCTTATCACTCTTCCATAGTTATGACTTTACCTCCTAAAGTAAACACAAAACCCCGAGGTTGACTTACTATTGTCCCTTTCCGATTGGATGTTAAAATCCATGCAACCCACAGGAAACAAATTATCTGCCTTATAAGCTAGCATATAATCTCTAGTGCCTATAAGGTACTTCAATATATGCTTTACCGCAGATCAATGTCCTTGTCCAGAGTTGCTTTGATATCTACTAACTATGCCCGTAAATAGAATTGCATACATTAGGCTTCCCATAGCCGAAGTATAAGGAACTGCCTTCATGTCCTTTATCTCCTTTGATGTCTACGGAGACATTTCTTTAGATAAAGTTACTCCATGCTAAAAAGGTAAGAAACCTTTCTTGGAGTTTTGCATGCTTAAAACGAGCAAGGATTTTTTTCCAATATATGAAGCTAGGGATAAGTAAAATATTATTTTCTTGCGATCCCTTATTACTTTGATCTCAAAAATATATACATTCTCCCAAGTCCTTTATATCAAATTATTTGGACAACCATACCCTTACTTCTGACAATATTTTGATATTGTTTCCAACTACCAAAAATGTTATCTACGTATAGTACAAGAAATACCACCACGTTTCCATCACACCTTTTATATACACAAGACTTATCCGTTTACTCAATAATTTCAAAGGTCTGGATTACTTTGATAAACCGGATGTTCCAAGACCTTGAAGCTTTGCCTCAGTCCATAGACTGATTGAGCTTGCACACAAGATGCTCTTAGCCCTTTGCAATGAACCCTTCTGGTTGCTTTATATGGATGCTTTCATCAAGACTTCCATTAAGGAATGTTGTCTTGACATCCACTTGCCAAATAGATAAAAGAATCCGGATAGATTTAAGCATGGCTACCAGTGAAAAAGTTTCCTTTTTCATCAAGCCTTGCTTTGAAAGTTACTACCTTCCTTTCTATCCCTCTTTTCCTATTATAGACCTTTTTACACCCAAAGGCTTTTACACCATTTGGTGGTTCTACAAGCTTCCAGATTTTATTAGAATACATATATTCTAATTCTGTTATTCATTACTCTTTGCCAAGATGTTGCATCTTTATCTTGGAGTGTTTCGTCATATGTCCGGAGATCAGGTTCATGTCCTCCAGGGATCGAGTCCAAAAACTCTCCCAAAACATGAATCTTTTTAGGTTGCATAACAACCCTCCCACTACGACAAGACACTTTCTGCAATTGTGTATCATTTGTGATACGTGTTGCAGTTTCCTTATGGTATCTTATCTTGTGCAGTTGGTACTAGATTAGACATGCCTTTTATTATTTCCTTAAGAACAAATTTTCTTATGGGCACATGGTTTATTACATAGTCCTTTTCTAAAAATCGGTCATTGATGCTAACAATGACTTTTTAATTTTTAAGACTATAAACCTACTTTCATTTTACTAGGATAACCCACAAACAAGTGAATTCCTGTCCAACTTATCATTGTCTCTCTTCTGTATATGTGCTGGACTACCCGAATCCGAATATGCTTCGAAATAGGCTTCCGCCTATTCAGCAATTCTATATGAGTAGAGAGTTCTGACTTTAGAAGGTACTATATTCACTCCCGTTTCCAGAGTATATCCTTAAAATGATTTTGATAATATTCTTAATAACTCATCAATCTACTTATTTCCATAAGAGTCCTATACCCTCCTTTTCCTACACCATTCTGTTGGAGTGTACCAGGTGCAGTTAGTTTGGATTGAATCCCTACTTCTGATAAATGACTCCTAAATTCTCCCAAGAGGTACTTGCCACTACGATCTTACCGTAGTATCTTGATACTTTTACTTTGTCGTTTCTCCACATCAGCCTCGTATTCTTTGAACTAATCAAAGCACTTAGACTTGCGACACATCAAGTAAATATATCCGTATCTCAAATAGTTGTCTATAAAATAGATGAAATATTTGAAACAACCTCTTGCCTGGATGCTCATAGGATCACACAAATCAGAATGAACCAATTCCAATATATCTTTGTCTCCATACCCCTTAGACTTAAAAGCTTTTTGGTTATTTTTCCTTCTAAGTAAGACTCGTAGGTTGGAAAGATTTCCACTACTAATGAACCCAAAAGTTCATCAGCTACCAATGAATCCTACTTAAGTTAATATAACCTAGCTTTAGATGCCAAAGATATAATTGGATCATTTTCGAAGGTTGCTTTCTCTTAAAGTTAGAAGATGTGTTACTAATTTCTATTTGTTGCATCGTGGGAGTTATTGGATTATAAATTTTCAACCAACATACCAGAATAGATAACTTCCCTATTTTTCTTGATAACAACTTTGTTATCAAAATAGACACAATATCTATTCTATAATAGTTTAGAAACTGAAATCAGGTTCTTTCTAAACTTAGTATGTAAAGATAATTTCTAATAATCCATATTTTATTCCTATTAGAGAATAAACCTCTCCCACTGCAACAGCTGCTATTTTTGCAGTAATGCCCATGTGGACGGTGTTTTTATTTTCATTTAGTTGTCGGGTTTCCTGGAACCCTGCAATGAATTGCAGATATGATTAATGACATCTGTATCTACACTCCAGGTTCTGGTAGATAACACCACTAGACATGTTTCAACTAATGAATTAAATACACCTAAATTGTTCTTAGTTCTAAGAGGACAGTCTACCTTAATGTCCAAATCCTATTTCCAATCAATTATTATTGGGACCACTAAGTCTATCCTAAAGTATATCAGCTAGGGATTGACCATCATCCTAAGAATCACAAAAATATTTGGTTAAGACCAACTCCTTAAAAATCCCCATGAATTTTGTATGCCACGTTAGTGTGGACGTATACAAATTCAAAGAGGAAATTTTATCATTTAATTTTATTATCTCGTCAACCTTACTTTATGACAAATAAAATTAATAGTTGGTCTATCTTTAATCAAATATTTGGTCAAGACTCTAAATTTAAAATAATATTGATTCCTCTAACAATACTATTTAAATTTATCAACACCTCAAAACTCCGTGAATTTTGCATGCCACGTTAGTGTGGACGTATACAAAATCAACATTTGTAAGAGGAGGGTTTTACCCATTAACTATCTTGTCAACGTAACTTTATGACAAATAAAATTATCTCAAACACCGTTAATTTTGTATGCCACGTTAGTGTGGACGTATACAAAATCAATCATTTGTAAGAGGGGTTTTAACCCTTTAATTTTATTATCTTGTCAACCTAGTTTTATGACAAATTAATAGTTGGTTTCATTTGGTCACACAAATAATAGCAGTGACTCCGATGGGGAGGATACTATTAGATGTGTCTAAGTGTATACCATTACTTGACACTAAGTCCATTAATAAGATTATGCCCCTTCCGTTGGGGAAGATCACACGCTCTTAATTAACTTCCTATAGTCATCCAAAAATGGAAGTCTGTTCTAGTGATCTGCAAACAAGCTCATCCGTTATGGAGGAAGGCACTCAGAGCCAACGCGCAAACTTGTTTACATCACTTACAAACCAGTAATGGAGACCATGGGATTTACTTAAAAATCCCTCTCCCACTTAGTTATTTATTAATGAGGAATTTTAACTATGCTAGCCTACTAAACTTGTAAACTAACATGCACACACAGCATAATATAAAAGCAATAAATAGAAAATCTAATTTTCAACTATTATGGCTTTTATCTCTAGTTGTCCTCCGTGTGTTGTCATCCCAAGCTGCTGTCATATTTGGCCACCGCCACCGGGTCTAGCTGTCGCCTCTATCTTGCTCCTAGTTCCGCTGCGCCTCTGGTCCTTAGAAGATTCCACGCTTTGCAAGATTCGATCCGCGACATAAATAGAATTTTACATTTTTGATCCTATATTCCATAAAAGGAATGTACATATATCTAGATCAAAAATAAAATCCTAATAAAACTAAATACAGCTCCTGCTGTATTTTAATACAATCATGCACACACATATAAATGCCCTTGACATGTCCAAGGGTCCAATCACACACATAATAATTAAAAGCCATAATAGTTGGATCCTGCATCCACAAAGTTAGCACATCCTACTATTAACCTGCCTAAATTATGTATGACATGTGTATAATTAACCTAATACCAAATACACAGAGGCAAAACCCTAGCTCTGATACCAATTGTTGGTTGCTACTCGGAAAACCTATAGGTTCCTGCAAAAATTTTGTACAAAGGTCGAACCTTTCCTAGCTACCATGTGTTCTTTTAAATTAAATTTTGGATCACCTGCGGAACTTAACACGTTTGATCCAAAACTTAATCTATTTGTTCTTTTAGGTTTTGACTTGGATCTCCTGCGGAACTTAACACGTTCGACCCAAATCACCTTAAGTTATTAATTCCATTAAATATTAATTTCCATAATCGGTTCCCAGTACTGACGTGGCGAGGCACATGGCCTTCTTGGATATGGGAGCAACCACCACCGACTAGACAAAACCTTTTATAGAAATCTAATATTTAATTTCCTAAAATAACTTTGGGTTAACCGAAAAGAACAATCAAATCACAAGGAAAAATAAAACAAAAGAACACAACTTCGAAAAAACATATTCGAAATACTAGAACGTATGCATCTTGTATTTGGTATTATTTCCATAAATAATTAGTATGATGCGGAAAAGGAAAAACTACTAGTTATACCTTCTAGAAAGACCTCTTGATCTTCTACCGTATTCCTCTTCTAACCTCGGACGTTGTGTGGGCAACGATCTTCCAAGATGAGAAACCACCAATCACCTTCTTCTCCTCCTAGCTAGGTTCGGCCAAAACAAAAGAGCTTCACCAAGGAAGAAGAAAAACACCAACCAAACTCCAAGGGATGCAAGCTTTCTCTCCTTCTTCTTCTTCTTCTTCTCCAAGTAGTATCCGGCCAACACAAGAACTCCAAGCAAGAGGGAAGTTTCGGCCACCACAAAGAGGAAGAGAGGGAGAGGATGTTGGCCGGCCACACCAAGGAATAGGAGAGGGAGAATAATAGAGGTTATCACCCATGAAGGCATCCCTACCCCTTCTTTTATATTCCTTGGCTTTAGCAAATAAGGAAATTTATTTATAATAAAATTTCCTTAACTTTCTTTGACAAAAATTAATTAAGAAAAATTTAATGAAATTTCTTAATCAACTAATCATGGCCGGCCACCTCAAATAGAAAAATTAGGAGAGTTTCAATCAACAATTAAAACTTCCTTATTTGTCTTTGGAAATTTTAAAAAATAAAATTTCCTTTTAAAATCCCTTCATGGTTGATAAAAAGAAATTTCTATAATTTTAATTTTCTACATGTGAATAATTTTCAAAGAGAAAAAATAAAATATTTTTCCAATCTACAAATAAGGAAAGAGATCTAATCTCTTTCTTTTAATCTTTTGTAAATATTTTAAAGAGAGATATTTTAATTTTAATTCTCTGTAATAAATTATATCTTCCACATAATAAAAATTAAAATTAAAATTCTTTTTAAATTTAATGTGGCCGGCCCCTTCTAGCTTGGGTTCAAGCTAGGGCCGGGCACCCTAAACCATGCTTAGGCCGACCCTAGCTTGGTTCCCAAGCTAGCTTGGCCGGCCCCTTTAGGTGGGTATAGAAAGTGGGTATAGGTGAGTATAGTACTCTATAAATAAGAGGCTACGATAGGGACCGAGAGGAGGAATTGGTTTTGGTCTCCCGATAAAATTATGCATCCCGTGTTCGCCCCGAACACACAACTTAATTTTATCAATAATAATTCATTCCACTAGAGAACTATTATTGAACTACCGCACCAATCCCAAATTACATTTTTGGGCTCCTTCTTATTATGAGTGTGTTAGTCTCCCTGTGTTTAAGATGTCGAATGCCCACTAATTAAGTGAGTTACTGACAACTCATTTAATTAATATCTTAATCCAAGAGTAGTACCACTCAACCTTATCATCATGTCGGACTAAGTCCACCTGCAGGGTTTAACATGACAATCCTTATGAGCTCCTCTTGGGGACATTATCAACCTAGTATCTCTAGGACACAGTTTCCTTCTATAATCAACAACACACACTATAAGTGATATCATTTCCCAACTTATCGGGCTTATTGATTCATCGAACTAAATCTCACCCATTGATAAATTAAAGAAATAAATATCAAATATATGTGCTTGTTATTATATTAGGATTAAGAGCACACACTTCCATAATAACTGAGGTCTTTGTTTTGTTATAAAGTCAGTATAAAAGAAACGACCTTTAATGGTCCTACTCAATACACTCTAAGTGTACTAGTGTAATTATATAGTTAAGATAAACTAATTCCTAATTACACTACGACCTTACAATGGTTTGTTCCTTTCCATTTTGGTCGTGAGCTACTGTTTATAATTTATAAGGTACTGATAACATGATCCTCTGTATGTGACACCACACACCATGTTATCTACAATATAAATTAATTGAACAACTACATTTATCATAAATGTAGACATTTGACCAATGTGATTCTTATTTCTAAATAAATGTTTATACCAAAAGCTAGGCTTTTAGTATACATCCTAACACCCCATACTCAATTTATGTCTCTTCAACCTTATTATTCAAGGGATGCATAATATATTTTAAATAATTCGGCTGATCCTAGCATCTCACCCCATTTCTAGCAAACAAAAATCATTTGTTAAACCTTATAGTTTGTGTGAGATGTTCCCAAGTTGCCCAAATTAATTTTCCAATTTCTCTTGTTGTTTTAATTGTCCTAATTGATCATAATGGGGTCCTAATGGCCTATTGAGTCAAACACATTCCCAATTCTCTCCTCAAATGACTAAATTCATTTTCCGGAAGAGGTTTGGTGAAAATATCGGCTAGGTTTGACTTTGACTCAACATATGTGAGTGCAATGTCTCCCCTAGCTACGTGATCTCTAATAAAGTGATGACGCACTTTAATATGTTTGGTCCTTGAATGATGGACTGGATTTTTCGTTAGGTTTATTGTGCTGATGTTGTCACACAACACTTGCACTCCCTTATACGAAAGTCCATAATCTTCTAGGGTGTGGATCATCCACAACAATTGTGATACACTCTCTCCCATGGCAATGTATTCAGCCTCGGTTGTGGAGAGAGCAACGCAATGTTGCTTCCGACTTGACCAACTAACCAATGATGAACCTAAAAATTGACAACCCCCACTAGTGCTTTTCCGATCCAATTTGCACCCAGCATAATCGGAGTCGGTATAACCTATCAAATCAAAAGACTCAGTACGAGGGTACTAGAGACCTACACTAATTGTGCCCTTAAGATATCTCAGAATCCTTTTAACTGCAATTAAATGAGATTCCTTGGCACATACTTGATATCTAGCACACATACCCACAGCAAAAAGTATGTCCGGTCGACTAGCTGTGAGATATAGAAGACTACCAATCATGCTTCTATATTGCGTTAGATTAACTGGTTTTCCATTCTCATCATTGTCAAGGCGAGTGTTAGTCGCCATTGGAGTGGATACTTCCTTAGAGTCACTCATTTTGAATTTCTTGAGCATCTCTTGAGTGTATTTTGTCTGATGGACATAAATGTCATCTCGAGTTTGTTTGATTTCAAGTCCAAGGAAGAATGTCAATTCTCCCACCAGACTCATCTCAAACTCACTTTCCATGTGAGTGATAAATTCATTCAAATAGCCCTTGTTATTTGAGCCATAAATTATGTCATCGACATACACCTGGGCTACAAATATGTTTTCATCATCTCTACGCAGAAATACTGTTGGGTCTATTTGACCTCTTACAAAACCCTTTTCTAGTAAGTAAGTTGACAACCTTTCGTACCAAACTCGAGGTGCTTGTTTAAGCCCATAAAGAGCTTTCTTGAGCTTGTACACGTGGTTTGGAGCTTCGGTATTCACAAACCCCGGTGGTTGTTCAACATAGACCTCTTCTTTAATGAAACCATTTAAGAAGGCCGATTTAACGTCCATTTGATAGAGCTTGAAGCCTCTATGTGCAGCAAAAGCTAGCATTAAACGAATTGACTCTAATCGGACCACGGGAGCATAGGTCTCATCATAATCGAGGCCTTCGACTTGACTATAGCCCTTGGCTACAAGTCTTGCCTTATTTCTTACGACTTCTCCCTTTTGATTTAACTTATTTTTGAAGACCCATTTGGTTCCAATAATGGTGGTCTTCTTAGGCCTAGGAACTAAGTCTCACACTTGGCTCCTTTCAAATTGACCTAACTCATCTTGCATAGCTATGATCCAATCAGGATCGTGCAATGCCTCATCAACTAATTTTGGTTTGATTTCTGAGATCAAGGCGACCTCATTAGACTCATTTCTAAAGAATGATCTAGTCCTAACCCCTTGTTGAATGTCTCCCACAATCTAGTCTTGGGGATGACTAGAGGCTATCCTAGATTGCCTTGGTGTTGGCGGTGCCTCATGAGTGGTCTCACTAGACACGGGCAAGGGCTCAGTAACAGTCATAGGATCAGACTGAGCCCTCTCTTGCCTTTGCTCATCATCATCGGAGTCAATTTCGACTCTTTCTATGTTTTGATCATTTAAACTTAGATTTCTAAGTTCAAATTGAATTTCTCCTATATCCCTTGATCTATCATTTGATTTAGGAATTTCTTCAAACGCTACATCCGAGGATTCTTCAATCAATTTAGTCATATTGTTGTAGACTCGATAGGCTTTGCTGGTGAGAGAGTACCCGACCAGTATCCCTTCATCAGCCTTAGCTGTGAACTTTCCAAGATGATCCTTGGTGTTCAAGATAAACACCTTACAACCAAACACCCTAAGATGTTTAATTGTAGGGGGTTTCCCAAACCAAAGTTCATGGGGAGTCTTTCCTAAAAACCTATGTATCAAGACTCGGTTTTGCACATAGCAAGCGGTATTTACAGCTTCAGCCCATAAGTAGCTCGGTAGTGAGTACTCATTGAGCATGCTTCGTGCAGCCTCTTGCAAGACTCGGTTCTTTCTCTCCACAACCCCATTTTGTTGTGGGGTCCTTGGAGTAGAGAACTCATGCCTATATCCTTTTTCTTGACAAAACTCTAAAAATCTATGATTTTGAAATTCTCCACCATAATCACTTCTAATTGTCTTAATTGTTGTTGATTTTTCATTTTCAGTTCTTCTACAAAAAGAAACAAAAACATCTATGGTTTGATCCTTATTTTTCAAAAAGAAGGTCCATGTATATCTAATAAAATCATCAATGATTACTAAGCAGTATCTACTTCCATTCAATGAAATAACATTGCTGCAATCAAACAAATCCATATGTAATAAATCTAAAGCAGTAGATGTACTTACAGCGCTTTTACCTTTATGAGACGCTTTTGTTTGCTTATCCTTTTGACATGCATCACATAATTTTGTCTTTTGGTACTTGATGCTTGGTAAGTCTCGCACTAATCCTTTGTTGACTAGTTTTCGAATATTCTTCATGTTCACATGGGCCAACCTCCTATGCCACAGCCATGATTCTTCTTCTTTTGACATGAAACACTTAGCAGAGGCATTAGTAGCACTTTTAAAAGATACTTGGTAAATGTTATCTACCTTTGTGCCTACTAGTACCGTGTCAAGTGTGTCAATGTGTTTGACCAGACATTGACTTGAATGAAACTCAATTGTGTAACCCGTATCACACAATTGGCTGACACTTAGGAGATTAAAGGTCATCCCCTTGACTAGAAGGACATTTTTGATTTGGAGACATTCGGATATATGGATATCTCCAACTCCTATAACCTTAAGGCTACCATTATTACCAAAGGACACATTACCTCTATTTTTGTTTTGAAGGGTAGTAAAGAGTGACTTGTCCCCGTTCATGTGCTTGGAGCATCCACTATCAACAAACCAAGTTGATAGATGCTCCCCCTTGACAAATGCCTACAAGACACGAAAGATAGATGTTTTAGGTACCCAAATCTTGGGACCTAATGCATCTACAATGAAAGACCTAGGAACCCATGCCTTGGTCACACCCTTCCTAGTCTCATGAACCCTAGAAGCATGTGATCTATGAAATTGGGTTCTAGACACTAAGGAAATGAAACTAGACTCCTTAGGTTGATATCCTAACCCAGCCTTGTTGTAGACTGCCCTTTGGGCATTTAGAATCATATCTAAGGTCTTAGAGCTAGTTGAGAATTTCTCAAGCATTTTCTTGAGTTTCTCAACTTCACTCTTTAAGGCTTTGTTTTCATCCTCAAGAAGCTCTTGATGTAGGTCATCAACCTCATCTTCCCTAAGAGTCTTCAATTGTTCTACTTCATCTTTTAATGATTTAATTTCAGTTTTTGATTTCTTAAGCAAAGTAGATAAATGTGCAATAGTTTTATAGCATTTTTCTAAGTGAGGAGAAGTTACCTCTTCATCATCCGAAGATGATGAAGCCGAGGCTGATGTATCACTTCCGGAATCCGATTCCTCCCTTGCCATGAGTGCTAACTGACGGGTGCTTTTCTCCTTCTTCTCTTCCTCCGCTGAGCTTGAAGAGGATTCATCCCAAGTAGATTTTAGAGCTTTCTTCTTCTTGGCCCTTTCCTCCTTCTTCTTGAGTTTCGGACACTCGCTCCGATAGTGTCCTTTCTTGCTACACTCATAACATGTAATATTAGTCTTATCAACATTTTGATCAATAGACTTACCCTTCCCTTTGTATCTCCGGCTCCTTCTCATGATTCTCCTTACGAAGTTGGTCATCTCGCTTGATGATGATCCACCTTCATCATCGGACTCGAAGGAGGATGAGGATGTAGGAACCTCCTTTTCCTTCTTCTTTTCTTTCTTCCTTCTTCCATCCTTGCTCTTTTCTCCTGCAACTAAGGCAATACCTTTCTCTTTTTGACCCTTGTTAGCAAGTTCATGAAGTTCCATTTCACAAAAGAATTCATCTAATTTAACAATTGAAAGGTCCTTGGAGACCTTGTAGGCATCTACCATAGATGACCACAAGGTATTCCTCGGAAAGGCTTTGAGAGCGTACCTTACGAGATCGCGATTCTCTACGCGTTCATCTACGGAATGAAGACCATTGATGATCTCTTTGAACCTTCCGTGGAGTTCACTTACCGTTTCGTTCTCCTTCATGGTGAGATTTTGTAGTTGGTTTAGGAACAAGTCTCTCTTGGCGATCCGAGAGTCTTGGGTTCCTTCTTGGAGCTCGATGAGCTTGTTCCACAAATCTTTTGCACTCACAAATGGACCTACCTTGACAAGTTGATCTTTGGCTATCCCACATTGTAGAGTGACCACCGCCTTGGCATCGGCTTGTCCTTTGCGAGTTTGCTCGGCGGACCACCTTGACGATTCTAGTTCCTTACCTTCTTCGTCCTTCGGAGGTGTGAACCCTTCCTTGACCGAGAACCACATGGAGATGTCGGTCTTGAGATAGTACTCCATACGGCTCTTCCAATATTGGAAGTCCGCTCCGTCGAAGTAGGGTGGGCGATTGGTGTTAAAACCTTCCTTCATAGCCATCTTCTTGCTCTTTCGGATGTTACTCCGGATGAAGAGCACCAAGCTCTGATACCACTTGTTAGGACCTTCGGATGGCTAGAGAGGGGGGTGTGAATAGCCTCCTTTAAAACTTAAAGACTTTTCTTGCAAGAGTTTGTTAGCACAGCGGAAATAAGTAAAATGAAAACTGATGCAAGGAAAAGTAACAAACCACCACTAACAAAACGATGTACGAGGTTCGGGGATAACTTGCCCCTACTCCTCGGCGTGTCCGTAAGGTGGACGATCCCTTGATCTTTCGGTAGATCACACCCCGGACAAAATCCGGCTAAGTATCTCTCCTTCTCGGTGGAGTAACCTCTCCACAAAGTCACAGAAATGATTTGAAACGAAGCACAAGACTTACAGAGTTTTGTGGCTAAAAGAATGAACAAATGAAACTTACAACCACGAAGCAAAATGCAAAGACAGAAGGATTCCACAGCCAAGAGCCCAACAACACAACACACCTTGCTTCGGTCGACAGAGAGTTTTCAAAAAATCTTCCCAAACCTCTCTTCTGCCTTCTTCTTATTCTGCTTCTTTCTCACTGTCTTCAGCCAGAGCCGAATCACTGTCACCTGTATCGAATCACTGCGACCAACTCAGGCGTTGCCAATCACTCTTCCTCCTCATCTGGTTCTCTGAACTCACACCAATACCATCCATTGTCTTCACTGGTGTCTCTGAGCTCGAACCAATAAGCAAGAGTCAAGCTGTAGCCACTGATAGCAGCCAGTGAACGTTGATGCTCCAAATGCACCATTTGCAGCGAAACACAGTGGAAAGATCACTTGGTCTTATTCTTCTGATGGAACTTAATTTGAAATTAACCATTGGCACGACACCTGCAACCTGTAACTTAAAAAAATCTCACAACAGATGATTTGATTAGTGAATCAGAAATCACAGAGAAACAGCAGAAGACAAACGACATCGTTGTGGATCGGTCATCAGACCGATCCATAGCCTTCCGGACCGATCAGGACACATCCTGATCAGTCTGGGATGATTCTGATCGGTCTGTGGACCGATCAGCCTATAGGTGGATCGGCCCACAAACTGATCCCCTATAGTTTTCCAGAAATCATCGCTTCCTTCTGATCGGTCTGTAGACCGATCAGATAACCCACAGAATGCTTCTGTGTGGTTACTAATCAGTCACGAGACCGATCAGATCACTCGAGTATCACTGGATCAGTCTGTCGACCGATCCAGTCAACCAAAGTATCATTGGATCGGTCAACAGATCGATCCAATGTCTCTGTGTTAGTTTTAGAGCTTCCCAGCCCTAAACCCTAACGTCTTCCTGGTCCAGAGAACGAGCTACCAAGCCCTCTCTGACCTAGTCCGGAGAACGAGCTGCCGAGCCCTCTCCGACTTCCACGTCCGGTCCAGAGATCGAGCTACCGAGCCCTCTCTGACCTAGTCTGGAGAATGAGTTGCCGAGCCCTCTCCGACTTCTACGTCCGGTCCAGAGACCGAGCTACCGAGCCCTCTCTGACCTAGTCCAGAGAACGAGCTGTCGAGTCCTCTCCGACTTCGTCCGGTCCAGAGAACGAGCTACCGAGCCCTCTTCGACTTTGCGTGCTAAGTATCCGTACTTGGACTTTTCCTCTCCACATGATCAACTTTGATCATTAATCAGTCTAAGTTTAATTAACATCTGATACAAACTTAAATCAGTGTCAACATCAAAACAACAGCCAGGTCAGACTGTATTAACACTCCTCGGACCCTGCGTCGCCTTAGACGATTGGGCGACCATCCTTCCACAATTGGCGAGTCGTCGGGCACAGCAGCTGCGCCCTAAGATGATCCGAGCGGCTCGCGGGTGATAAAAACTGTTTTGCGATTTCCGTCGGAGGAATACTTATTGGCTGCTGATCGGCCAACGGTTCCCGAACAGCAAATCACTCTCACAGGTCCTCTTGCCAAAGCTTGGGAGGACGCTCGGCTCCGCATCGCGCTTATGACCCCCAGCCAACTAGGAGACAACAATTTGCAGCAGGCGATTGGGGTATATCCTTTGTCTTGTTGGTTAATTTAGTTCAGCTTCTAACTTGATCATATCCGTTCGCAGAACTGGGTGGAGCAGATCGCTATCAGCAACCGCCTGGCCGAGCTGGAGGACGAGCTGAAAAAGCTCAAAACCTCGGGGGAAAGCAGAGGACAATCCACGGCTGCTTTGGAGAAAGCCAAGAAGCTCTTGGAAGCCGAACGGAATAGATCTTCTGACTTGGCAAGTGAAGTGACTCGGCTCAAGGCTCTGGTCAAGCAGCGCGATAAGGAAATAAAGCTCGCGACCAGCCGGAAGCTCAAGGCCATCGACGATATGGACATGATGAAGGTGGAAAACCGAGGGTTGGAACAGCGCGTGAAGGACTTGGACGCCTTGCTGACCACTGAACGGGAGGGCTGCTCGGCTGATCAAGCAAAATTTGAAGGGGATTTGAAAGATCTCCAGGCTGCCCTTGACACTTCTCGAGCCACGTTCAAAGAATATCAAGACGGGGAGCCTAGCCGGTCGGCTGAAGTGCGAAAAGCTTTCGTCCGCTCGAAAGAGTTTGGTGAAAAGTTCAGCGACAAGCTGTCCCTAACTTTTGAAGAGGCTATCAAGGTGGCGGTTGATTATTTGAAGACTAAGGGCCACCTACCAGCCGAACTGTCCGTCCCCCCCCCCGAAGATCTGGCTGTTATGATGGGCTCTATCCCTGACGCCCTTTTCAATTTCATTTCGATGAATAAGGAGTACTTGGACCATTTTTTGTACGTCCGTCGTTCGGCGCTAACACTCTTGTCATTACTACTTTTGTCTGTCCGCCGTTCGGCTTACATGAAATCTGTTTTTGGTTGTTATTTGCTTGCTAGACCAATATTCATCCTTAGCCTTTGCGTCAGTGATAATAATTTTTTCACGCTAACTGTTCTTTATAAGGGAGCCGCTCGGCCGTACGATGGCCTTATTCTTGTCTTAATAGTAGGACCGGTCAGGGGTAGACGCTTACAACCGGGTCGTATCACGCGAAAAGCTATCCGTTCGGCGGGTTTATAGAAGCCGGTTCGTCTCTTGATTTTTAACGTCAGATCTCGACGGTCTTCCGGCCGGCGGTTTTATAGACGCCGGTTCGTCTCTCGATTTTTAATGTTGGAGCTCGACGGTCTTCCGGCCGGCGAGTTTATAGACGCCGGTTCGTCTCTCAATTTTTAACGTCGGAGCTCGACGGTCTTCCGGCCGGCGGGTTTATAGACGCCGGTTCATCTCTCGATTTTTAACGTCGAAGCTCGACGGTCTTCCGGCCGGCGGGTTTATAGACGCCGGTTCGTCTCTCGATTTTTAACGTCGGAGCTCGACGGTCTTCCGGCCGGCGGGTTTATAGACGCCGGTTCGTCTCTCAATTTTTAACGTCGGAGCTCGACGGTCTTCCGGCCGGCGGGTTTATAGACGCCGGTTCGTCTCTCGATTTTTAACGTCGGAGCTCGACGGTCTTCCGGCCGGCGGGTTTATAGACGCCGGTTCGTCTCTCGATTTTTAACGTCGGAGCTCGACGGTCTTCCGGCCGGCGGGTTTATAGACGCCGGTTCGTCTCTCGATTTTTAACGTCGAAGCTCGACGGTCTTCGGCCGGTGGGTTTATAGACGCCGGTTCGTCTATCGATTTTTAACGTCGGAGCTCGACGGTCTTCCGACCGGCGGGTTTATAGACGCCGGTTCATCTGTCGATTTTAAACGTCGGAGCTCGACGGTCTTCCGGCCGACGGGTTTATAGACGCCAGTTCGTCTCTCGATTTTTAACGTCGGAGCTCGACGGCCTTCCGGCCGGCGGGTTTATAGACGCCGGTTCGTCTCTCGATTTTTAACATCGGAGCTCGACGGTCTTCCGGCCGACGGGTTTATAGACGCCGGTTCGTCTCTCGATTTTTAATGCCGGAGCTCGACGGTCTTCCGGCTGGCGGGTTTATAGACGTCGGTTCGTCTCTCGATTTTTAACGTCGGAGCTCGAAGATCTTCCGGCCGGCGAGTTTATAGACGCCGGTTCGTCTGTCGATTTTAAACGTCGGAGCTCGACGGTCTTCCGGCCGACGGGTTTATAGACGCCGGTTCGTCTCTCGATTTTTAACGTCGGAGCTCGACGGCCTTCCGGCCGGCGGGTTTATAGACGCCGGTTCGTCTCTCAATTTTTAACGTCGGAGCTCGACGGTCTTCCGGCCGGCGGGTTTATAGATGCCGGTTCGTCTCTCGATTTTTAACGTCGAAGCTCGACGGTCTTCCGGCCGGCGGGTTTATAGACGCCGGTTTGTCTCTCGATTTTTAACGTCGGAGCTCGACGGTCTTCCGGCCGGCGGGTTTATAGACGCCGGTTTGTCTCTCGATTTTTAACGTCGGAGCTCGACGGTCTTCCGCTCGGAGGGTTTATAGACGCTGGCTCGTCTCTCGATTTTTAACGTCAGAGCTCGACGACCATTAAGGCTAATTTGAACACTGCCGTTCGGCGAAGCCATTTGCCATCCTTTAATCTTTTTTGCATCCTGCATTACAATTACATAGGCGACCAAAGCGTATGTAAAATTACATCAGCGCACCTTTCACCCAGCTCGGTACGGCTGAAGATGATTTGCGCTCCATGGTCGATCTAGCTGCCGCCCGTCTTCATTCTCCAAATAATAAGCACCCGAGCGGAGCTTTTCGATGACTTTGAAGGGCCCGCCCAAGGAGCCTCCAACTTGCCGACGTCGCCGACCGGCTTTACTTTTTTCCAGACAAGGTCGCCAACTTGGAATGCTCTAGGGATCACGCGCCGATTGTAATTCTGCTTCATTCTTTGCCGGTACGCCATCAGCCGGACGGACGCCTTGGCTCGCTCCTCGTCGACCAAATCCAGCTCCATGTTCCTCCGCTTGGCGTTATCATCATCATAATTCTGGATCCGGACGGACTCGACGCCGACTTCAACCGGGATCACCGCTTCGCCGCCATACACCAAATGGAATGGCGTGACGCCCGTTCCCTCCTTCGGGGTCGTTCGGATGGCCCATAAGACGCCCGACACTTCATCCACCCAGCTTCCTCCCAAATGGTCGAGCCGAGCGCGCAGAATGCGAAGAATTTCCCGGTTGGCTACTTCGTCTTGACCATTGCTTTGGGGGTACGCCACAGACGTGAAGTGTTGCTCGATGTCATAGCTTTTGCACCAATCTTCGAGCAACTTTCCTGCGAACTGCCGCCCGTTATCGGAAACAAGTCGACGAGGGACGCCGAACCGGCAGATGATGTGTTGTCAGATAAACTTCTTGACCATCTGCTCGGTGATCTTGGCTAGCGGCTCGGCCTCCACCCATTTGGAAAAATAATCGACTGCCACTAGTAGAAATTTCCGCTGCCCGGTCGCCATAGGAAACGGACCCACAATATCCATTCCCCACTGGTCGAACGGACAGGACACGGTAGCTGCTTTCATTTCCTCCGCCGGTCGGTGGGAGAAGTTATGATACTTCTGGCAAGAAAGGCACGTCGCAATGGTCCGAGCAGCGTCTGCTTGCAGGGTTGGCCAAAAGTATCTGGCCAACAGGATCTTCTTAGCCAGCGATCGTCCGCCCGGATGCCCTCCGCACGATCCTTGATGCACTTCTTGGAGGATGTACGCCGCGTCTTCCGAGCTCACGCACTTCAAAAGCGGGCGGGAGAAAGCCTTCTAGTAGAGTTGGTCTCCAATGAGTGTGAACCGACCGGATCTCCTTCTTAATAGCTGGGCTTCCTCCCGATCGGAAGGTGTAGCACCCGAGCGGAGAAATTCCATAATGGGTGTCCTCCAATCACTTGGAAATGTGAGGCCCTCCATCCGGTCGACGTGCGCCACCAAAGATACTTGTTCAATTGGCTACTGGATGACGACCGGGGATATTGAACTTGCAAGTTTAGCTAGCTCATCTGCAGCCTGGTTCTCCGCTCGGGGTATCTTATGGATAATAACCTCTCTAAAGTTTGCCTTGAGCTTTTCAAAGGCTTCAACATAGAGCTTGAGCCGAGCGTTGTTAATTTCAAAAGCGCCAGAGAGTTGCTGAGCGGGCAACTGGGAGTCCGAATGAATTATCACCCGACCAGCCCCGACATGCCGAGCGGCCTATAAGCCGGCTATAAGGGCCTCATACTCTGCCTCGTTGTTCGTGGCTCTATAATCCAGCCGGACGGATAAATGCATCTTTTCTTCTTGTGGAGAGATTAATAACACGCCAATTCCGCTTCCGAGCCGAGTGGACGATCCATCTACAAATATTTTTCACATGGCTTCGGGCTCTGGTCTTTGTACTTCAGTGACAAAATCTGCCAAGGATTGCGCCTTTATCGCCGAACGGGGTTGATACTGAATGTCGAATTCGCTCAACTTCGTTGTCCATTTGATGAGTCGCCCGGACGCTTCTGGATTCAACAGCACTCTTCCCAATGGGCTATTCGTCCGGACAATGATAGTATGAGCCAAAAAATAGGGACGGAGGCGCCGAGCGGCGAGGACCAAAGCGAAAGCCAGCTTCTCGAGCCCAATGTAGCGAGATTCGGCATCTTTTAAAATATGGCTTAGAAAATATACAGGTTCTTCTCCACTCGCCCTTACTAGCTAGTGCTGAGCCGACTGCTTGCTCAGTTGAAGATAAATAGATACAAAGTGGCTCACCCATAGCTGGCTTGGCTAGCACAGGCAGAGAGTTCAAGTATGTCTTCAGATCTTCGAACGCCCGGTCGTATTCTTCGTCCCAGTGAAACTTAGTGGCTTTGCGCAAGATTTTGAAAAAAGGTAGGCTCCGGTCGGCTGTCTTCGAGATGAATCTAGACAAAGCAGTTATCCGACCGGTCAAGCGCTGCACCTCCCTTAGATTTCTTGGGGGCGGCATATCTTGTAGGGCTTTCACTTTGCTGGGATTTGCCTCGATGCCCCGCTCGATCACTATGTATCCCAAGAAACGCCCACCTTTTGCTCCGAACAGGCATTTTTGGGGGTTTAGCTTAACTCCATATTTCCGTAGCGTTCGGAAAGTCTCCTCCATGTCTTCGAAGAGATCGGCCGCTCGGACGGACTTGATAAGAATGTCGTCCACGTATACTTCCAGATTTCGCCCGATCTGCTCTTTGAACACTTTGTTCATCAAGCGCTGATAAGTGGCTCCCGCGTTCTTTAGGCCGAACGGCATCACATTATAGCAATAGGTGCCGTCGATTGTAACGAAGCTGACTTTTTCTTGATCTTCTCGGGCGAGCGGCACTGATGGTAGCCTTGATAAGCGTCGAGCATGCATATCAACTCGCAGCCGGCCGTGGAGTCTACCAGTTGATCGATCCGGGGCAAAGGATAAAAATCTTTAGAGCAGACCTTGTTAAGATCCCGGAAATCGATGCACACTCTCCATTTGTTGCCCGGCTTGGAGACTAGTACCACGTTCGCCAACCAGCTTGGGAACTGGACCTCGCGTATGTGGCCAGCCTCAAGGAGCTTCTCGACCTCTGCTCGGATGATGACATTTTGTTCGGCGCTGAAGTCTCTCTTCTTTTGCTTCACAGGCCGAGCGTCCGGTCGGACGTGGAGCTCGTGCTGCGCTATACTCGACGAAATTCCGGGCAGCTCATGCGTCGACCAGACGAAGACATCACAGTTTCTCTGGAGGCATTTGATCACTTCCTCTTTCTGGTTGGCCTCCAGATCGGCCGCAATAAACGTGGTGGCCTCCGATCGGGTCGGGTGAATCTGCACTTCCTCTTTTTCTTCATAAACCAAAGAGGGAGGTTTTTCAGTTATAGCGTTCACCTCGATCCGTGGCGTCTTCCGAGCGGAATTGGCTTCTGCTCGGACCATCTCGACGTAGCATCGCCGAGCCGCTAGTTGATCTCCTCGTACTTCTCCCACTTTGTCTTCGACCGAGAACTTGATTTTCTGGTGGAAGGTGGAGACGGCCGCTCGAAATTCACTGAGAGCCGGCCACCCCAAGATGACATTGTATGCTGATGGAGAATTTACCACCACGAAGTTTGCAGTCCGCGTCCTCCTGAGCGGCTCCTCCCCCAGCGAAATGCCCAGCCGGATTTGTCCGACCGGCAAAACTTCGTTGCCCGTAAACCCATAGAGGGGGGTTGTCATGGGCTGCAGCTCGGCTCGATCAATTTGTAGTTGGTCGAAAGCCTTTTTGAAGATAATATTGACCGAGCTCCCTGTATCAATGAAAATGCGGTGAATAGTGTAGTTGGCTATTACCGCTTTGATGAGGAGAGCGTCATCATGTGGCACTTCGACTCCTTCCAAGTCCTTGGGCCCGAAGCTGATTTCGGGTCCGCTCGCCCTTTCTTGGCTGTAGCCGACCGCATGGATCTAGAGCTGCCTGACGCTTGCCTTCCTCGCTCGGTTAGAGTCTCCTCTGGTCGGCCCGCCAACTATAATGTTGATTTCGCCTCGGGAAGTGTTGTTTCGATTTTCTTCTTCCCGAGCGGACGATCTAGGCCGCTCCCTAGACATCCGGGGATTCTCACGCCTCGGGGTATGATGCTGCTCGGGAGTCTGTCTTTGTCGCCTGTCGGGTACTATCCGGTCAGCTTCGTGAGTTCTCTGTCGCCTGTCGGATGATGGCGATCGATGGCCGCCACTCCGGGGAACGGGATGAGCGATCAAGGGAAGACTCCGGCAATCTCTTGTGTTGTGCGTGTCCGTCCGGTGGAATGAGTAAAACATAGGGGTCCACACCTTTTTCTTCGGTCTGGGCCGCTCTGCAGCTACCTCTTGTACATGGGACCTAGCATGGGGGGAGCGGATTGCTTCGGCCCTCGGTCCTCTGGGCGGCTGATGAGCAGTGTGCGGCTTCCGCTCAGCAGGGGGAGCCTGCTCGGTTGGAGTTTCCTTTCTTCGGGCCGCTTGGGCTTCCTCCACGTTGATGTATTCGTTGGCCCGGTGTAGCATATGATCGTAGTCTCAGGGCGGCTTCCGAATGAGCGATCGGAAGAAATCCCCGTCCACGAGGCCTTGTGTGAAGGCATTCATCATGGTCTCCGAGGTGGCCGTAGGAATATCCATGGCCACCCTGTTGAACCGCTGGATATAGGCTCGGAGCGATTCGCGGGCTTCTTGTTTGATGACAAACAGGCTGACACTTGTCTTCTGATAGCGCCGACTGCTTGCAAAGTGGTGAAGGAAGGCCGTGCGGAAATCTTTAAAGCTTGTGATGGATCCGTCCGGCAACCTCCGAAACCACCGTTGAGCCGATCCCGAGAGGGTGGTTAGAAAAACTCGACACTTCACTCCATCTGTGTATTGATGAAGGGTAGCCGTGTTATCGAACTTACCCAAATGATCATCCGGGTCGGTGGTTCCATTGTATTCACCGACCGCCGGGGGTACATAGTGCTTTGGCAGAGGGTCTCGTAGAATGACATCTGAGAATTGTCGGTTGATCCGCTCGGGCGAAGCGTCCGCTCGGGGGGCCTTGCCTTTCCTGTTGTCTCGTATCGGCACTTCGTCTGATGAAGACCCTCGATCACGATTAACTGCCGCAGCTTCCGGAGGCGTGCGGAATAGGGCCTGGTGAAACGGAACCATGGCCTGAGGTGCTTCCGCTCGGCCTCCTGATACTGATGTCGCTTGCTGCTCAATCCGCTCAGCTTGTGCCTTCTGTTTTTGTTCCACAAGTTTAGCTGCCCTCGACTCGATTAGAGCGTCGAGTTCCTCCGTGGAGAGCGTCACCGTATGTGGTCGTCCAGCTTCATCCATTGCTTCCGATCGGATGCAGGAGCGTTCCCACAGACGGCGCCAAATTGATCCTATCCGAATCACTGAATCAATGGACACTGGGTACGTGGCGCTCTCCGACTACTGACATAGATCTCCGACCACTTGTACCGACTTCCGGCGAACCTGCAAAGAAGTCGAGCCGGGAAGGGGTTCCCGGCGACGACCCTCCGACGCTCAAGTCAGGTAGACGAAAGAACAAGAAGGTGGCTTCCAGGATCAGAGATTTCATACCTCCGGTGAAGTCTAAGGGCTCTTATATAGAGCTATGAGAGCTTGGTGCACACAAACCGAGGTGTACACGTGTCCTATACCATACCGCAGCATGAGCTTGCCAGAAGAGCATGTCTGACGCCATACTGCTACAGTCTGAGCGTCTCCTTGATAGGACAGCAGAACCCTTTGTCGTACGATACTGAGTATGGTCTGGTCCTCGAACATGCCTGTTGTCAACAACAGGGGTTATTAAGTTGACGTACCCGCTGTCCCATACTTTTTGACTGTCTCTTCCCGGATCGGCCATCAAGCCGCTCGGCCGTAATATTCGCCTTTGGTCTGGCTTAGGTGGTCGTCCGTCCGGGAAGGTTCAGAGTCGTCGCCTGCTCGGCTCTCATAGCCTGACACCCTGGCCGAGCGGGCAACCGCTCGGCCTTTACTCTTGATTTGTAATGCGGCCGAGCGAACTATCCGCTCGGCCATATGATCCGAGCGGACTATCCGCTCGGCCATATGATCTTTTTCCCTTCATTGGAAATTTGGGCTCACGGCCAGATGGTTGCTATCTCGGATGAAGGTCATTGCCTAGTGATCGGCCTGCCCCGCCCGCTCGTCAAGCCCATGGGGTTGACCCCCCCTTTGACTGTTGACCTCCACGTGTCGTTGACCTTGCCCTCCTGAGGGCCCCCGGCCTTATCACCGGATCAGTGGTGAAAGAAACTATGAACATAATTAGTGTATATGCACCACAAGTAGGATTAGATGAAGCTACCAAATCAAGGTTTTGGGAGGACTTAGATGAAATATTACAAAATATTCCACCAAATGAAATGATTTTAATAGGAGGTGATTTAAATGAGCATGTTGGAGTGAAAAATGAGGAATATGAGAGAGTACATGGGAGTTATGAGTTTGGAACGAGGAATGAGGAAGGGAAAACTATATTAGATTTTGCGATAGCATATGACCTTATATTAGCTAATACGTTTTTTAAGAAAAGAGAAGAACACTTAGTCACATTCAAAAGTGAGAATAATAAATCACAAATTGACTTTCTTATGGTTAGGAAGAAGGATAGAAAGATTTGTAAAGATTGCAAAGTCATCACTGGAGAAAACTTAACTACCCAACATAGGGTAGTAGTGTTGGATATACGCCTCAAACATAGTATTAATAGAAAGAAAATATATACAATTCCTAGAATTAAGTGGTGGAAGTTAAAGAATGGGAAGCAAAATATATTTAAGGAGAAGGTAGAAGTACAAACATTAGGTGAAATATACGATGACTCTAATACAACATGGGATTGTTGGGACCGATTATGTAGCTAGAGGGGGGGTGAATAGCTCGGTGCGCTCGTCGTACTCTTCGTTGCTTGTTTCTTCAAAGATGTGCAGCGGAAATACAAAGAAACAAAATACACAAGGTTTACTTGGTATCCACCTCACAAGAGGTGACTAGTCCAAGGATCCACACCCACTCACGCACCCTCCACTAAGAAATCACTCTTTTTCGGTAACTACCGAAGGTGGAGAAGCCCTACAAGCTCACAGTACAAGAAGAAAGAAAGGAAAACAAGTACAAGCAATAGCTTACAGGTTTTACAACTAAAAACCCTAACCCTAGCTTTCTTCTTCAGCTGTAGATCCGCCTCTTGACTTGGAAGACCTCCAAGAGTCTTCAAGAACTGGTGATCTGAACTTTGTGGAGAAGCTCTGCGAGCACAGTGAAGATCTGAGATGAATCGATGAAGTTCTTCCGAAGGAATCGAACGCCTGCAGCTAAATATGATGCCAACGGTCGGATCCCGATCGATTGGATTGCTCTCAATCGATCGGGGAGGCTTTGAATCGATCGGCTGATCGATCCAGAGCGCCTCTGTGCTCTCAGGAATTGCTTGGATCGATCGGCTGATTGATCCAAGGCTTATCGTGTGAAACTTGTTGGTGCAATATCCTTTAGGTCAAGGTTGACTGAGTTGACCAAGCTTGGGTCTTGGTCATAGTTTCGATGTTTGACAATACATGTAGACACATGGACAATGCAGGTGCAGTTGTTCATGTGGGGAGATTCTGATCAGGGATTGATCAGTGTGATTGAAGGAGAGTCAAGTAGGTCAAGAGTGACCGGATACCTGACTAGGAAGTCCTAACTGGTATGTTAGGCAGCAGAAGTGAAAGTCCTGGTGAGTGAAGCCAGGCAGAAGGAAAGCCCTAGTGAGTGAAGCTAGGCAAATTGGAAATCCTGGTGAGTGAAGCCAGGTGAAAGTCCTAGTGAGTGAAGCTAGGCAGAAGGAAATCCTGGTGAGTGAAGCCAGGTGAAAGTCCTGGTGAGTGAAGCCAGGCAAGGGAAAATCCAGATGGATCAAGGATGATCAGACATCTGGTGGAAGTCCAAGTAGGACAAGAGAGTGACCGGATACTTGGCACGACGAGTAAAGTCCAAGTGGGTCAAAGGGATTGACCAGACACTTGGTGGGAAGTCCTAGCAGGTCAAAGGAGTGACCAGATGCTAGGCATGATGTATCAACAGGTCAAGGTTGACCGGATGTTGGTTTGAGAGGCTTGGGACTTGGTTTTGGGCAAAAACCAAGTGCTGGATCAATCAGTGGATCGATCCAGGCCTTTCCTAGCGAACAGAGAGCCTCTGGATCGATTCGTGGATCGATCCAGATGTCCAAATCGATCAGTGGATCGATTGGGACGCGGCTGCTTTGCGCGATCCAGGCTATTCCAGAGAGCACAGAGGCGCTCTGGATCGATCCGTGGATCGATCCAAAGCCTCCCCGATCGATTGGGAATATTCGAATCGATCGGGATCCGACCGTTGCGTCGTATTTGAGCTGCAGGCGTGCGTTGGCTGCAGTATCTCTTCTCAGATTCATCTCAGATCTCTCGCCAGCTCCTCCACAGCACTCACAAAGCTCAGATCGCCAGTTCTTGAAGGATCTTGGAAGTTCTCCAAGTCAAGAGGCGGATCAAAGCCAGGAAGAGAAGCTAGGGTTAGGGTTTTGTACTCATTGTAAGCTTGTATTTCTTGTATCTCTTCCTTCTCTTCTTGTATTGAGTCTTGTAGGGCTTCTCCGCCCTTGGTAGTTACCATAAAGGAGAGGTTTATTTAGTGGAGGGTGTGTGTGTTGGTGTGGATCCTTGGATTAGTCACCTCTTGTGAGGTGGATACCAAGTAAACCAACCGTGTTAGCCTTGTGTGATTGTTTCTTTGTATTTCCGCTGCACATCTTTGAATAAACAAGCACCGCCGAGCACCGAGCACACGCGAAGAGCTATTCACCCCCCCCCTCTAGCTACTTTTGGTCCTTACAAGTGGTATCAGAGCGAGGTTGCTCTTCACCGGAATCACCGCCGGAAGGGGCAAACATATCAAGAAAAGCTAGAGGGTGAAGAAGTTGGAGCAAATTCTTCAAGTTCAAGACTTTATCAAGCTCAACTTCAAGATGCAATTCCAAGATGGGCTTGGATTTGACACAAGGGTGGCTCTACCATACACTTCTACGAGTTTCGATTCTTGGAAATCAAGAATCGAAAATTTTCTTATGATGGAGATAGAGCAATGGTTTGCTCTAATGGAAGGCTTCAAGGCTCCAAGAAATTCAAAGGGCAAAGCTCTAAAGAAAAGCAAATGGAGCTCGGAGCAAGTCCAAAGGTGCGAGGCAAATGACAAAGTGACCAAGCTTTTGGTCAATTTATTGCCAAGCACCATTCTTTGTAAAATTGGAGAATTTGAAGATGCAAAGGAACTTTGGAGCAAATTGGCTAAACTTCATGAAGAGATCCCCTCCACTGTACAAGATCATGAAGAATCCAGAGAGGGTAACTCTTTGGAGCAAGACCAAGAGGAGGACTCCGAGGTTGAGAGATGCTCAACCTCCGAAGAAGAGGAAATCCAAGAAGCTTCATCCTCAAGGGAATGCACCGAAGGGAACAAGGAGGGAGCATACTCCTTGTTTCATGTTCAAGATGATGAAGCCTCCACCTCTAGGATTGAGGGGGAGCAATTCTTGGTGACGCCGGATCAAGAAGAAGGAGAAGCTTCTACATCCGG
This sequence comes from Zingiber officinale, assembly GCF_018446385.1. NCBI lineage: Eukaryota > Viridiplantae > Streptophyta > Magnoliopsida > Zingiberales > Zingiberaceae > Zingiber > Zingiber officinale. Next base: position 10,080,168 of record NC_056000.1, on the reverse strand, counting down.
GTCAAGTGAAGAAGAAGAAGATGGTGCCACCTCCGAAATTCAAGAAATATCAAATGGAGGAGCAAGTGCCATCCCTATACAAGAAGGTATAAATGTTTCAATTAAAAATAAAAATCATATAATATGTTTTGAGTGTAGGGAAAGTGGGCACTACAAGAGCAAATGCCCTAAATTGGCCAAGAAGAAGGGCCAAGTGGCACAAAAGGGCAAGGAGAAGCCCAAGGAGACCATCCCCGGAACAAAGAAGAGCAAGGAGCACATCGTGTGCTTCTCTTGCAATCTAAAGGGGCATTACCGAAGTCAATGCCCTAAGGGGAAGAAGGTGGTCAAGGCTCATGGAGGAAGCTCTAGTCAAGGGGGAGCCTCTAAGGTAAAGAAGAAGGTAACATTTATTGAGCCTACTCCTTTACATTATGGTAAAAAGCATGATAGTTCAAATTTATATCATTTTAATGCTATTTACCATGAAAATAGAAAGCATGATAGCGTTAAAGAAAAACATATAGCTTTTCATGCTAAAACTACTACACCTAAGGCTAGGATTGTAGGTAAAAATCTAGGCGAAAACTCTAAGGATTTTAGATACAAGCCTAGAAACAAAAATGCTCATGGGTCAAATACTAAGGACTTAGTGAGAGAAAATCAAGTCTTGAGGTCAAGACTTGATAAAATGGAAAAGACCCTAAAAAGTATGGAAAATATCCTAAAAGGGAAAATTGAGCATAGCCTAGGTCTGGGAGCACATAGGTCATCTAATGGCCATAGAGGTTTGGGATACAAACCCAAGGCTAAGAAGGATGTGCCCTCTTACCATAGGGTTCCATATAGTTATGGAACAAACCCTAGGTCTCGTGGTCAAGTCAAAAATACTAGAGAAGTCATCCCTAAGAGTATTTTTACAACAAATGTGACTAAGACTTCTAAGAAGTCAAAGAAGGTCACAAAGAAGGTCACAAGGGAAGAAATCCCTACAGTTGACCTAGAAAAAGTGACCAAAGCTTCTAAGAAGCAAAACAAGGTCACTAGGAAGGTATCTAGGGAGGTTATCCCTAGTGAATACCTAGAGCATCCAAGGAGCACCAATAGGTTTTGGGTTCCTAGGAGCATCTTCTCTACCCCATAGATGGGTTAGAGAGTGTCAACTCCGATTAGAAGGGTAGTTAACCCAACTTTGAGGAAATTGACACTCAAGGAGCATTTTCAAGGTTGTGTTAACCTTTGAAAATGAAATGGAATTATTATTTACTCCTTGAAAGAGTAAAATGTGCCTAATGGTGGAAGAATTGATTTTAATCTTAAATGGCACATATTGGGAAATTCATAAGAACTATCAAGTTGGGATTTTGGTATGTTCTTAGGCAATTTAAGGCAATCCGGGCCTTAATTTAAAAGTGCTACTCTTGTGGAAAAATGGAATATGGCAACATTTGAGGAATATGCTTAATTTTAATTGGCATAAATTAATCAAGGGAATTAGAAATGCAAACTTAGGCTTTGGCATTTTCTTGAAGCACTTTAGGGCAATCTAGGTTTAAGTTGTAAGTTTAGCTAAGGTTTTAAGGATACTTAGATAGTTAATCTAGGTATATTTTATTAATGCTAAATCTTGCCATGATTGTTTGCCCATCATATGCCATGACATCAAGTCTATTTTTGCATTCATGTTTTATTATGAAAAAAAAAACAAAAATACAATGTCATGACATTCATACATCATGTAGTTATAGGATATTTTCTTTTGAAAAGTATTTCATTTTGATGTATGCCATAACATTATCATGCATTAAGTTTAACTCCTTGTAATTAAGGACCAATGGCATTTAACAACACTTATTAACGAGTGACATTCTAGGTGGATGTCTAATATCTCTAAAAATGCCTAGATAGATATGCATGATCCCTAGAATAGGGCAAAACTAAAATCTCACATCTCACAAGGACTATAAGGTGACTTGTATGTGTTTTAGTGCACATTAGATACAAGTGAGATGTTAGAAAGATGAACAAAACTCAAGATGTTGATTTAGTGCATTCTTTTGAGTTTTAGGTTCATCAAAACACATAGTTATGTGTTTTCCCATCATTGGGAAAGCTAATGTACAAGTCATGTGCATTAAGCCCAAGGAATGTGATGGGATATTGGTTTTGAAAATTATTTTAAAAGACTTTTGGAAAACCTTGGTGAAGGCTATCTTTTGATAGTAATCACCATTGAATAGTTAGACACAAACTTGAAGAAAACGCTAAAGTTTTAGCATGTTTTCAAGTTTGTGTCAATATTTGAAAATATGAAGTATTTTCATAGAAAACTATTTTTCCATGATAAAGTATGCCCTAAATAATGTCTACATGAAATTTCATGATTTTTAGATTTTTGTAGAATTTTCTAGGGGTTTCTGAAGTTGGCTGAATTTGAAATTCAGCAACTATCAGAGCTCCAATCGATCCATGGATCGATTGGAGTGCCTGAATCGATCCGTGGATCGATCCAGAAGGCAATTCTCGCGAGCAGAAGCTCACTGGATCGATCAGCCGATCGATCCACACATCCTGAATCGATCAGTGGATCGATTCAAATAGGTTGAATCGATTGGAACCCAACTCCAATCGATCCAGGACGCTGATTTTGGTTGGGAAGGTCTGATTTCAGCACTCTAAACCTATTTTAGTCAATGTAATCATTCCTAACCCCTCAAAATACATTTGTATACATAAAAAGGGTGTTTTCATGTTGAAAACAAGGATGGATTGATTAACGAAGACTAAGTAGAAGTTTAGGTTGAGGTTGTTTCAAATATTGAACATTTAAACCTCAAAACTTCTAAAATTTGGGTTTCCTAAAGGTTTAGGAATTCCAAGTCATTGTTGGTGCAATGATAGAAGTTACCACCATGTCTTTAGGGGGAGGGACTCTTTAAAGATATGAAAAATTATTTTTCATGAACCTTGGAAGGTGGTTAACCTTCTGTTAAGAACATGCTCAAGGTTGAGCGTTTGAACTTTAATGGGGAGTGGATATCCTCATTGTTCAAATGGGTTCTAGTGGATAATGCTTAAGGATGGGCATTTGCCTACATTGGGGGAGAATGTAAGGTTAAGGATAATGAAGGGTATGGGACCTTCATTATCGTGTTGACCACAACGAGTGAAGTTGTGAACAACGATGAGCAACTCTTCAGGGGGAGAGTTTTCAACAATGGGGCATTTGTTGAAGTGTGCCTAAAATTGAGGCATGGGTTGATGTGTGCTCAAAGATGGGTTGATGTGTGCCAATAGGGGGAGAATGTGTGGTTTAAGCTAGACTTTCATTACCTATGGGGGAGCTCATAGGGGGAGAATGAAGGGAACCAACATTCATACTTTTGGCATGAATGGAGTTAAGGCTATGGGACTAGCTTAACTCAGAATGGTCCTAACTTAAAGGTATTGTCAAACATCAAAAAGGGGGAGATTGTTGGTGCAATATCCTTTAGGTCAAGGTTGACTGAGTTGACCAAGCTTGGGTCTTGGTCATAGTTTCGATGTTTGACAATACATGTAGACACATGGACAATGCAGGTGCAGTTGTTCATGTGGGGAGATTCTGATCAGGGATTGATCAGTGTGATTGAAGGAGAGTCAAGTAGGTCAAGAGTGACCGGATACCTGACTAGGAAGTCCTAACTTAGGCAGCAGATTGAAAGTCCCGGTGAGTGAAGCCAGGCAGAAGGAAAGCCCTAGTGAGTGAAGCTAGGCAGATTGGAAATCCTGGTGAGTGAAGCCAGGTGAAAGTCCTAGTGAGTGAAGCTAGGCAGAAGGAAATCCTGGTGAGTGAAGCCAGGTGAAAGTCCTGGTGAGTGAAGCCAGGCAAGGGAAAATCCAGATGGATCAAGGATGATCAGACATCTGGTGGAAGTCCAAGTAGGACAAGAGAGTGACCGGATACTTGGCACGACGAGTAAAGTCCAAGTGGGTCAAAGGGATTGACCAGACACTTGGTGGGAAGTCCTAGCAGGTCAAAGGAGTGACCAGATGCTAGGCATGATGTATCAACAGGTCAAGGTTGACCGGATGTTGGTTTGAGAGGCTTGGGACTTGGTTTTGGGCAAAAACCAAGTGCTGGATCGATCAGTGGATCGATCCAGGCCTTTCCTAGCGAACAGAGAGCCTCTGGATCGATTCGTGGATCGATCCAGATGTCCAAATCGATCAGTGGATCGATTGGGACGCGGCTGCTTTGCGTGATAAGCGCTGGATCGATCCGTGGATCGATCTAGGCGTTTTTCCAGAGCATAGAGGCGCTCTGGATCGATCCGTGGATCGATCCAAAGCCTCCCCGATCGATTGGGAATATTCGAATCGATCGGGATCCGACCGTTGCGTCGTATTTGAGCTGCAGGCGTGCGTTGGCTGCAGTATCTCTTCTCAGATTCATCTCAGATCTCTCGCCAGCTCCTCCACAGCACTCACAAAGCTCAGATCGCCAGTTCTTGAAGGATCTTGGAAGTTCTCCAAGTCAAGAGGCGGATCAAAGCCAGGAAGAGAAGCTAGGGTTAGGGTTTTGTACTCATTGTAAGCTTGTATTTCTTGTATCCCTTCCCTCTCTTCTTGTATTGAGTCTTGTAGGGCTTCTCCGCCCTTGGTAGTTACCATAAAGGAGAGGTTTATTTAGTGGAGGGTGTGTGTGTTGGTGTGGATCCTTGGATTAGTCACCTCTTGTGAGGTGGATACCAAGTAAACCAACCGTGTTAGCGTTGTGTGATTGTTTCTTTGTATTTCCGCTGCACATCTTTGAAGAAACAAGCACTGCCGAACACCGAGCGCACGCGAAGAGCTATTCACCCCCCCCCCCCTCTAGCTACTTTTGGTCCTTACAAAAATCGCACTTCCCAATCGATCCACTGATCGATTGGGGGCTCTGGATCGATCGGCTGATCGATCTAGCACTGTTCTGTGTGATCGCGCACTCGTCCCAATCGATCCACTGATCGATTGGGAGGAGGCTTATCGTGAAGACTTGCCCAATCGATCGGCTGATCGATCCAGCTCATGATTTTCTCCCAAAAATCAAGTCTAAAGCCTCCTAAACCAACATCTGGTCAACTATGACCTATTGGTTCATAAAACCTAGCATCCGGTCACCCTTGACCAGCTAGGACTCTCTCACCAAGTATCCGGTCAATCCCTTTGACGTACTTGGACTTTTCTTTCTCGTGCCAGGTATCCGGTCAAATTCTTTGACCTACTTAGACTTTCACCAGATGTCTGGTCAACCTCGACCCATCTGGATTTCCCCGTGCCTGGCTTCACTCACCAGGACTTCCCTTCTGCCTAACTTCACTCACTAGGACTTCTCTTCTGCCTGGTTTCACTCACCAGGTCTTTCCTCTGCCTGGCTTCACTCACCAGGACTTTCACCTAGCTTCACTCACTAGGATTTCCTCACTGCCTAGCTTCACTCACCAGGACTTCCTTTGCCTAACCTCCAAGTTAGGACTTTCACCCGGCTTCACTTACCAGGATTTTCTAGTCAAGTATCCGGTCAACCTTGACCTACTTGACTTTTCTTGACAATCTCCCCACATGAAACAATTGCACCTACAATCTTCATGTGTTGTCTACGTGTATTGTCAAACATCGAAAACCACACATCATGACTCGAGCTTGACTCAATTCAAGCTTAGTCAACATGGTCAACCTTGACCTAGGGAATATTGCACTAACAATCTCCCCCTTTTTGATGTTTGAAAATACCTCCTTTAAGTTAGGCTAATCTCATAGCCTCAACTTCCTTCATGCCAATATGTGGATGATGGTTCCCTTCATTCTCCTCCGTTTCTAGAGGGCAAACTCCCACACTAGGTAACGAAGGCCTAACTTAACCACACTCATTCTCCCCCTATTGGCACACATCACAACCATTTCCCATCTTTGGGCACTCATTAAAAACAACCTCTCCCCCTGAAGAGTTGCTTATTGTTGTTCACAACTTCACTCGTTTTGATCAACACGATAATGAAGATCTCATATCCTTCATTATCATCAATGCTCACACTTGAGCATTAACCACTTGAATAACCCAAATGAAGGTCACATACCCTTCATTTGTATCGAATGCTCATCCATGAGCAAACATCACTTAAACAATGAGGATATCCATTCCCCATTAATTTCAACTGCTCTACCTTGAGCATTTTCACGACAGAAAATTAACCACCTTCCAAGGTGTATGAAAATTATATTTTCATGTCCTTAAAGAGTAGCTCCCCCTAAAGACATGGTCGTACCTTCTGTCATTGCACCAACAATGACTTGGAATCCCTAAACCTTTAGGAAACCCAAATTTAGAAGTTCTGAGGTTCAAAAATTCAATAATAAAACCAAACCTCAACCTAAACTTCTACTTAGTCTTCCTTAACCAATCCATTCTTGTTTTCATCATGAAAACTCCCCCTAAATGTATACAAATGTATTTTGAGGGGTTAGAAATGATTTCCTAGACTAAACTTGGTTTGGAATGCTGAAATCAGGCTTTCCCAGCCAAAATCAGCTTCCTCAATCAATTGGAGTTTGATCCCAATCGATTGAACCAGCTTGAATCGATCCACTGATCGATTCAGGAGGGCTGGATCAATCGGTGGATTGATTCAAGAAGATTTTGTTCGCGAGAAGCTTGCTCTCAATCGATCACCAGATCGATTGAGATCTCTCAATCGATCGGGTGATCGATTGAATGCCTGATAGTTCTGAAATTCACTTGCGGTGAATTTCAGAAACTCCCCAAAAATTTCCTAAAATTCTAAAATTCATGAAAATTTGTGTAGACATTGTTTAGGGCATATATTATCATGGAAAAATAGTTTTCTAAGAAAATACATCATATTTTCAAAGATTGACACAAACTTGGAAACTTGAAAAAAATTTAGTGTTTTCTTCAAGTTTGTGCTCAACTAATCAATGATGATTACTATCAAAAGATAGCCTTCACCAAGGTTTTCCAAAAGCATTTTAAAATGATTTTCAAAACCAATATCCAACCATGTTCCTTGGGCTCAATGCACATGACTTGTACATTAGCTTTCCCATGATTGGAAAACACATAACTATGTGTTTTGATGAATCTAAAACTCAAAAGAATGCACTAATTCAACATCTTGAGTTTTGTTCATCATTCTAACATCTCACTTGTATATAATGTATACTAAAACACATACAAGTCACCTTATAGTTCTTTAGTGAGATGTAACTTTGGTTTTGCCCTAATCTAGGGATCATGCATATCTATCAAGGCATTTTGAGGTTATGAACATCCACCAAGGATGTTACTTGTTAATGAATGCCATTTGTCCTTAATTTCAAAGGATTAAACAAAATGCATGATATGTTATGACATACATCAAAAAGAAATAATTTTCAAAAGAAAATATCCTATAACTACATGATGTATGTATGACATCACATGGTGTTTTTGTGATTTTCATAATAAAATATGAATGTAAATATAACTAAATAAATATGATGTCATGACATATGATGAGCAAACAAAGCATGACAATTTAGCATAAATAAAATACCTAGATTATCTACCTAAGTATCATTAATCCTTAGCTAAAATAAACTTTAAAACCTAGATTGCCCACTATTTCCCAAGAAAATGTCAATAATCCAATTTTGACATTTCTTTTGTTTTTCTTAATTTGTGTCAATTTAAATTAAGCATATTCTTCAAATTTTGGCACAATTTACTCCTTTAAAGAGTAACCACCTGAGTTAAGGCATAAGTTGCCTTTAATTTCGTAAGAACATATCAAAATTCCAACTTGGTAGTTCTTATTATTTTCCCAATTTGTGTCACTTAAAATATCATCCAATTTATCAAATTGTGACACATTTTACTCTTATAAGAGTAAATCATAATTTTTTTCATTTTCAAAGGTTAACAATAACCTTGAAAATGCTCTTAGAATGTCAACTTCATCATGATTGGATTAACTACCCTTTCAATTAGAGTTGACACTCTCTAACCCATTTATGGGGTAGAGAAAATGCTCCTAGGAACCCAAAACCTATTGGTGCTCCTTGGATGCTCTAGGTATTCACTAGGGATAACTTCCCTAGATACCTTTCTAGTGACCTTGTTTGGCTTCTTAGAAGCCCTGGTCACCTTTTCTAGGTCTACCCTAGGGATTTCTTCCCTTGTGACCTTTTTAGTGACTTTGTTAGACTTCTTAGAAGTCTTAGTCACTTTAGTTGTTAAAATACTTCTAGGGATAACTTTCCTTGTACTTTTGACTTGACCCTTAGACCTAGACTCGGTTCCATAGCTATATGGAATCCTATGGTAAGAAGTTACATCCTTCTTAGCCTTGGGTTTGTATCCCAAACCTCTATGATCATTGGATGACCTTTGTTGTACTCCTAGACCTAAGTTTTACTCATTTTGCCCTTTTAGGATATTTTTCATCCTTTTTAGGGTCTTTTCTATTTTATCAAGTCTTGACCTCAAGACTTGATTCTCTTCCCTTAATTCCCTGGATTTTGATTTTTCACTAAATCCTTGAGCATTTTTGTTTCTAGGCTTATAACTAAAATCCTTAGTTTTCTTGCCTAGATTTTCATCTACCTTTCTAAACCTAGGTGTGGTAGTTTTAGCATGTAGAGCCACATGTTTTTCTTTAAAGCTCTCATGCTTTCTATTCTTATGGTAAATAGCGTTAAAATGATAAAAATTAGAACTAGCATGCTTTTTACCATCATTCAGGGGAGTAGGCTCAATAAATGATACCTTCCTTTTTACCTTGGAGGCTCCCCCTTGACTTGTGCTTCCTCCCTTGACCGCCTTCTTCCCCTTGGAACACTGGCTCTGGTAGTGTCCCTTTTGATGGCACAAAAAGCACACAATGTGCTCCTTGCTCTTCTTTGTTGAGGGAGCGGTCTCTTTGGGCTTTTCTTTGCCCTTTAGTGCCACTTGACCCTTCTTCTTGGCCAACTTGGGACACTTGCTCTTGTAATGCCCATGCTCCCTACACTCAAAACATATGATATGATTTTTATTTTTAATTAAAATGTTTATACCTTCATGTGTAGGGATGACATCTTCTCCTTTTGATCCGGAGGTAGAGACTTCCTCTTGATCCGATATTGAGACTTCTCCTTCTTCTAGATCCGGTGTCGTCGAAAGTTGCTCCCCCTTAATCCTAGAGGTGGAGGCTTCTTCATCTTCATCTTGTACATGGAACAAGGAGTATGCCCTCTCCTTGCCCTCTTCATTGCATTCCTTTGAAGATGAGGCTTCTTGGACTTCTTCTTCTTCGGAAGTTGAGCATCTCTCAACTTCGGAGTCCTCTTGCTTTTGATCTTGCTCCAATGAGTCGCCCTCTTTGGATTCTCCATTATTTTGTACAGTGGAGGGGATCTCATGAATTGTTGCCAATTTGCTCCAAAGCTCCTTGGCATCTTTGAATTCTCCAACTTGAGCCAAAATATTGCTTGGCAATAAATTGACCAATAGTTTGGTCACTTTGTCATTTGCCTCGCTCCTTTGAATTTGCTCTTGGCTCCACTTGCTTCTCTTGAGAGTTTTACCCTTTGAATTTGTTGGAGCCTCAAAACCTTCCATAAGAGCAAACCATTGATCTATCTCCACCATCAAGAAATTTTTGATCCTTGATCTCCAAAGATTGAAGGTCATCATTGTGAATGGTGGAAGCACCCTTGTATCGAATCCAAGTCCGTCTTGGAATTCCATGTTGAAGTTGAGCCTTTTGATAAAGTCTTTGACTTGTAAAATTTGCTTCAACTTCTTCACCCTCTAGCTTTTTCCCTTTCCAGCGATGATTTCGGTGAAGAGCGGCCTCGTTCTGATACCACTTGTTGGGACCGATTATGTAGCTAGGGGGGGTGAATAGCTCGGTGTGCTCGTCGTGCTCTTCGTTGATTGTTTCTTCAAAGATGTGCAGCGGAAATACAAAGAAACAAAATACACAACGCTAACAAGGAGAGTTTACTTGGTATCCACCTCACAAGAGGTGACTAGTCCAAGGATCCACACACACTCACGCACCCTCCACTAAGAAATCACTCCTTTTCGGTAATTACCGAAGGCGGAGAAGCCCTACAAGCTTACAGTACAAGAAGAAAGAAAGGAAAACAAGTACAAGCAATAGCTTACAGGTTTTACAACTAAAAACCCTAACCCTAGCTTTCTTCTTCAGCTGTAGATCCGCCTCTTGACTTGGAAGACCTCCAAGAGCCTTCAAGAACTGGCGATCTAAACTTTGTGGAGAAGCTCTGGGAGCACAGTGAAGATCTGAGATGAATCGGTGAAGTTCTTCCAAAGGAATCGAACGCCTGCAGCTAAATACGATGCCAACGGTTGGATCCCGATCGATTTGATTGCTCCCAATCGATCGAGGAGGCTTTGGATCGATCGGCTGATCGATCCAGAGCGCCTCTGTGCTCTCAGGAATTGCTTGGATCGATCGGCTGATCGATCCAAGGCTTATCGTGCGAAGATCGCACTTCCCAATCGATCCACTGATCGATTGGGGGCTCTGGATCGATCGGCTGATCGATCCAGCGATGTTCTGTGTGATCGCGCACTCATCCCAATCGATCCACTAATCGATTGGGAGGAGGCTTGTCGCGAAGACTAGCCCAATCGATCGGTCGATCGATTGGGCATGAGCCAATCGATCGGCTGATCGATCCAGCTCATGATTTTCTCCCAAAAATCAAGTCTAAAGCCTCCTAAACCAACATCTGGTCAACTATGACCTGTTGGTTCATAAAACCTAACATCTGGTCACCCTTAACCAGCTAGGACTCTCTCACCAAGTATCCGGTCAATCCCTTTGACCTACTTGGACTTTTCTTCCTCGTGTCAGGTATCCGGTCAAATTCTTTGACCTACTTAGACTTTCACTAGATGTCTGGTCAACCTCGACCCATCTGGATTTCCCCGTGCCTAGCTTCACTCACCAGGACTTCCTTTCTGCCTAGCTTCACTCACTAAGACTTCTCTTCTGCCTGGCTGCACTCACCAGGTCTTTCCTCTGCCTGGCTTCACTCACCAGGATTTTCACCTAGCTTCACTCACTAGGATTTCCTCACTGCCTAGCTTCACTCACCAGGACTTCCTTTGCCTAACCTCCAAGTTAGGACTTTCACCTAGCTTCACTTACCAGGATTTTCTAGTCAAGTATCCGGTCAACCTTGACCTACTTGACTTTTATTCACAATCTCCCCACATGAAACAATTGCACCTGCAATCTTCATGTATTGTCAAACATTGAAACTCACACATCATGACTCGAGCTTGACTCAATTCAAGCTTAGTCAACATGATCAACCTTAACCTAGGGAATATTGCACCAACAGGGATAAGATGATATCAAAGTTGAAAATAGTAGCTAAGAGTGTACTCGGTGAGTCAAAAGGACATGCACCACTAGGTAAAGAATCTTGGTGGTGGAATAAGAAAGTACAAGAGAAAGTGAAGGAAAAACAAATAACTTATAAGGAATTATATATTTGTAAGAACGAGGAAAACTTAAAAAAAAATATACAAAAGCCAAGAAAGAAGCTAAGAAAGTAGTGCGTGAAGCAAAAAATGAAACTTTTGAACGATTATATCAAAAATTGGATACAAAAGAAGGGGAAAGAGACATTTATAGAATAGCTAAAGTGAGAGAAAGGAAAACAAGAGATCTTAGCCAAATAAAATGTATTAAAGATGAATGTAATAGGGTATTAGTAAATTGATGGAGAAATAAAAGAGCGGTAGAAGAGGTATTTTCATCAACTTTTTAATGAGGTTTAGGTGACCAACTTAACTTAGGTACTTTAATTAGGTCAAATGAGCATAGAAATTTTAATTTTTATCGTAGAATTCAAACTTCAGAAGTAAAACAAACTTTAAATGAGATGCACGATGGAAAAGCCATTAGACCATATGATATTCCGATAAAGGTATAGAAGTGCTTAGGGAAACAAGGTATTGAATGACTTACAAAATTATTTAACATGATATTGAAAATGAAAAAATGTCTGATCAATGGAGGATAAGTACTCTAGTTCCCTTATATAAGAACAAGGGTGACGTATAAATTGTGCAAACTATAGGGGTATTAAACTAATAAGTCATACTATGAAACTTTGGGAAAAGTAATAGAAAAAAGATTAAGGAAGGAGACCACAGTGACAGAAAATCAATTTGGGTTCATGCCTGGAAGGTCGACAATAGAAGCTATACATTTTCTTAGACAATTAATTGAAAAATATCGGGAGCAAAAACAAGCTCTACACATGGTATTCATTGACTTAGAAAAAGCTTATGATAGAGTCCCAAGAGAAATTATATGGAGAATTTTAGAAAAGAGAGGTGTTAGTGTAACATATATTAAACTAATTAAAGATATGTATGAGGATGTAAAGACCAGAGTAAAGACTTCAGGCGGAGTAACTGAAGCATTTCCAATAAAGATATGGGTACATCAAGGATCAGCTCTAAGTTGTTAGAGTGTATACTAAAAGCCTAGCTTTTGTAAATATTTATTTTTACAAAATTGCAACTGCTGCACTATACTCGGTGAAATTCCGGGCAGCTCATGCGTCGACCAGACGAAGACATCACGGTTTCTCTGGAGGCATTTGATCACTTCCTCTTTCTGGCTGGCCTCCAGATCGGCCGCAATGAACGTTGTGGCTTCCGATCGAGTCGGGTGAATCTGCACTTCCTCTTTTTCTTCATAAACCAAAGAGGGAGGTTTTTCAGTTATAGCGTTCACCTCGATCCGTGGCGTCTTCCGAGCGAAATTGGCTTCTGCTCGGACCATCTCGACGTAGCATCGTCGAGCCGCTAGTTGATCTCCTCGTACTTCTCCCACTTTGTCTTCAACCGGGAACTTGATTTTCTGGTGGAAGGTGAAGACGGTCGCTCGGAATTCACTGAGAGCCGGTCGCCCCAATATGACATTGTACGCCGACGGAGAGTCCACCACAACGAAGTTTGCAGTCCGCGCCCTTCTGAGCGGCTCCTCTCCCAGCGATATGGCCAGCCGGATCTGTCCGACCGGCTGAACTTCATTGCCTGTAAACCCGTAAAGCGATCCGGCGGTGATCCGGCGGTAAGAACAGGGGACCCCCGTTCCGGGGAGTCAACGCCACTTGGAAGTCAAAAGGCCAGGTGGTCGATCGGACAAGGATGGACCGACCGGACGACCGAGAAAAGGTTGGATACGTGGACCGACCGGGAAAAGGTGGGCCGACCGCCCGACCGACCGACCGGTGTCTAACTGATGGCAAAAGGCGCCCCGGCGGGAGTCGGGGTTCCGGCGCTCGTTGAACAGGATCGTAGGGCCGAGCGGATGACACACTCGACCGAAGACATAAGGTAGCATACTGCGAACAGTCTCCATAGAGCACATTACCGAGAATCTCCCAAGTAGACCACTATATATGACCGGCCGGACGTAAGGCGAGTGTTGGTCGGCCAGACGCCCGGCATGGAGTAAGCAGAAAAAAGGACAAGGAACATCTTCTGACAGCGGGCATGCTCTATGACCAGGCCATACTCCAAATCTTGCGACAAGGGGTTCCGCTGTCCCATTGAAGACATGCTTGGACTATGGCAGTATGGTGTCAGGTAAGCCTTCTGACAAGCCCTTACTGAGGTATGGGCTGGGGACACATATTCGCCTCGGTATGTGTGTAGGAGCTCCTTCCCATCTCTATATAAGGAGCCTCGCACTTCACCGGAGGTACGCACTCTTGCATAGTCGGAGCCATTTCCTTGCTATCTGCTTGCCTGACTTGAGCGTCGGAGGGTCATCGCCGGGAACCCCTTCCCAGCCCGACTTCTTTTGCAGGTTCGCCGGAGCTCTGTACGATCGGCGGGAGATCTACGTCATCCGTGCGGAGAGCGCCACGTGCCCAGCGTCCGTTGATTCAGCTTTCGGACAGGATCAGAATGTATAATGAAAGCCTAAGCTTTTGTAAACATTTATTTTGAATAAAGAATCACATTTGGTCAAATTGTCTACATTTAGTTGTAGTTGTTCAATTAATTTATATTTTAGATAACATAGTATGTGGTGCCACATACAGAAGAGGATGTTATCAATACCTTATAAATTATAAACAGTAGCTCACGACCAAAATGGAAAGGAACAAACCATTGGAAGGTCGTAGTGTAATTAAGAATTAATTTATCTTAACTATATAATTACACTAGTACACTTAGAGTGTATTGAGTAGGATCATTTGAGGTTGTTTCTTTTATACTGACTTTATAAAGGAACAAATACCTCAGTTATTATAGAAGTGTGTGCTCTTAATTCTAATATAATAACAAGCACATATATTTGATATTTATTTCTTTAATTTATCAATGGGTGAGATTTAGTTCGATGAATCAATAAGCCCGATAAGTTGGGAAATGATATCACTTATAGTGTGTGTTGTTGATTATAGAAGGAAACTGTGTCCTAGTAATCTAGGTTGATAATGTCCCCAAGATGAGCTTATAAAGATTATCACGTTAAACCCTGCAGGTGGACTTAGTCCGACATGATGATAAGGTTGAGTGGTACTATTCTTGGATTAAGATATTAATTAAATGAGTTGTCAGTAACTCACTTAATTAGTGGACATTCGACATCTTAAACACAGGGAGACTAACACACTCATAATAAGAAGGAGCCCAAAATGTAATTTGGGATTTGGTGCGGTAGTTCAATAATAGTTCTCTAGTGGAATGAATTATTATTGATAAAATTAAGTTGTGTGTTCGGGGCGGACACGAGATACTTAATTTTATCGGGAGACCAAAATCAATTCCTCCTCTCGGTCCCTATCATAGCCTCTAAATTATAGAGTACTATACCCACCTATACCCACCTTCTATACCCACCTAAAAGGGGTCGGCCAAGCTAGCTTGGGGATCAAGCTAGGGCCGGCCTAAGCATGGTTTATGGGTGGTCGACCCTAGCTTGAACCCAAGCTAAAGGGGGCCGACCCTAATGAAATTATAAAGAATTTTTATTTTTATTTTTCTTATGTGGAAAATATAATTTATTGGAGAGAATTAAAATTAAAATATCTCTTCTACAAAAGATTAAGAAAAGAGATTAAATCTCTTTCCTTATTTGTAAATAGGAAAGATATTTTATTTTTTTCTCTGAAAATTATTCACATGTTGAAAAATTAAAATTATAAAAATTTCTTTTTATCAACCATGAAGGGATTTTTGAAGAGAAATTTTATTTTTTAAAATTTCCGGAAACAAATTAGAAAGTTTTAATTTGTTGATTGAAACTCTCCTAATTTGTCTTTTTGATTGTGGCTGGCCATTGTATGGATAAAGAGGAAGTTTTATTTAATTCTTCCCAATTAATTCATGTCAAGGAAAGTTAAGGAAATTTTATTATAATTAAATTTCCTTATTTGCCAAAGCTAAGGAATATAAAAGAGAGGGTTGGGGTGCCTTCAAGGGACACAACTTCTATTATTCTTCTCCCTCTTTTCTTCCTTGGTGTGGCCGACCCCTTCAAGCTTTCTCTTCTCCTTGTTGTGGCCGAACCTCTTCTTCCTTTTGGAGATCAAGTTGTGGCCGGATACAAGCTTGGAGAAGAAGGAGAGAAAGCTTATATCCCTTGGAGCATTGGTGGTGTTTTCTCTTTATCCTTGGAGGTGCACTTGAGTTGGCCGAATCTTACAAGGAGGAGAAGAAGGTGTTTTGGTGGTTTCTCATCTCGGAAGATCGTTGCCCACACAACGTCCGAGGTTAGAAGAGGAATACGGTAGAAGATCAAGAGATTTTTCTAAAAGGTATAACTAGTATTTTTCCTTTCCGCATCATACTAGTTATTTTAGGAAATAATACCAAATACAAGAGGCATACGATTTTAGTGTTTCGAATTTATTTTCGATGTAGTGTTCTTTTGTTTGTTCTTTTCCTTGTGATTTGATTGTTCTTTTCGGTTGACCTAAAGTTATTTTAGGAAATTAAATATTAGCTTTCCTTAAAAGATTTTGTCTAGTCGGTGGTGGTTGCTCCCATATCCAAGAAGGTCGTGTGCCTCGCCACGTCAGTACTGGGAATCAATTATGGAAATTAATATTTAATGGAATTAATAACTTAGGTGATTTGGATCGAACGTGTTAAGTTCTGCAGGAGATCCAAGTCAAAACCTAAAAGAACATATAGATTAAATTTTGGATCAAACGTGTTAAGTTCCGCAGGCGATCCAAGTTTAATTTAAAAGAACACATGGTAGCTAGGAAAAAGGTTCGGACCTTTGTACAAAATTTTTGTACAGTGGAACCATTAGGTTTTCCGAGTAGCAACCAACAATTTGTATCAGAGCTAGAGTTTTGCCTCTATGTATTTTGGTATTAGTTTAATTATGCACATGGCATACATAATTTAGGCAGGTTAATAGTAGGATGTGCTAACTTTGTGGATGCAGGATCCAACTATTATGGCTTATAGTTTTCTTTATGTGTGTGATTGGACCCTTGGACATGTCAAGGGTAATTATATGTGTGTGCATGATTGTATTATAAAATACAGCAGGAGTTGTATTTAGTTTTTATTAGGATTTTATTTTTGATCTAGTTACATGTACATTCCTTTTATGGAATATAGGATCGATGGATGTAAAATTTTATTTTATGTTCGATCTAGTTTACATGTATATTCCTTCGAGGAATATAAGATCGGAAAATGTAAAATTCTATTTATGTCGCGGATCGAATCTTGCAAGGCGTGGAACCTTTTGAGGACCAGAGGCGCAGCGGAACAAGGAGCAAGATGGATGCGACATCTAGACCCGGTGGCGGTGGCCAAATATGACAACAGCTTGGGATGACAACACACGGAGGACAACCATAGATAAAAGTCATAATAGTTGAAAATTAGATTTTCTATTTATTGCTTTTATATTGTGCTGTGTGTGTATGTTAGTATACAGTTTTAGTAGGCTAGCATAGTTAAAATTCCTCATTTATAAATAACTAAGTGGGAGAGGGATTTTAAATAAATTCCATGGTCTCCATTACTGGTTTGTAAGTGATGCAAACAAGCTTGCGCGTTGGCTCTGAGTGCCTTCCTCCATATCGGATGAGCTTGTTTGTGGATCACTAGAACAAACTTCCATTTTGGATGACTATAGGAAGTTAATTAAGAGTGTGTGATCTTCCCCATCGGAAGGGGCACAATCATATTAATGGACTAAGTGTCAAGTAATGGTATACACTTAGGCACGTTTAATAGTATCCTCTCCATCAGAGTCACTGCTATTATTCGTGTGACCAAAGGATACCAACTATTAATTTTATTTGTCAAAAAGTTAGGTTGACAAGATAATAAAATTAATGGGTTGAAACCCTCCTTTTACAAATATTGAATTTGTATACGTCCACACTATCGTGGCATACAAAATTCACGGTATTTTGAGGTGTTGGTTAATTTAAAATAGTTTTGTTTGAGGAATCAATATTATTCTAAATTTAGAGTTCTGACCAAAAGTTATTTGTGATTCTTAGGATGACTTTCAATCCACTGTCCATCATACTACAACAGAATAGACTTACTGGTCCTAACTACATAGATTGGAAAAGGAACCTGGACATTGTTCTTACTGCGGAAAGCTATAAGTTTGTACTGACTGAGCCTTGTCCTGATGCACCCACTGGTGAATCTACACAAGAGGAGATTGAATATCATAGGAAATGGGTAAAGGCAGATGAGTTGGTGCGGTGTTACATTTTGGCTTCAATGTCAAATATATTGCAACATCAGCATCAAGATTTACCAACAGCTTATGATATTATGAACAATCTCAAGGAACTCTTTGGTCATCAGGATCGGGCTTCTAGACAAGAAGCCATGAGAAAGATAATGACAGCCACCATGCAAGAGGGTACTCCTGTGAGGGATCATATCCTAAAGATGATGGCTTATCTAAACGAAATACAGATCCTTAGAGGAGAAATTGATGGGGAAACCCAGATCGATATGATTCTCCAAACACTACCTAGAAGTTTTGAGCAATTCTACCTGAATTACAATATGAACAAAAGGGTATATTCATTGGCGGAACTACTGACAGAACTTCAGGTTGACCTAAGGTTTGTTTCGTCACAATTCTCATATTCACTATGCTGAAAATGGTTCTACTTCTAAACCGAAAGGAAAGAAGAAGAAGAAACAAGTTGGTTCAGCAAAGAAAGTGAATAAATCTCAGAGTACAGGACCTAAAGCTGGAATGAAGAAGCCGAAGGGCAAGTGCTTCATTTGCAAGCATTCCGAACTATCCTCGTAGGAATCAGAACAACAAAGGTATATCTCATGCTCTAGTTGTTGAAACATGTTTAGCGGTGTTATCTACCAGCACCTGGTGTGTAGATACGGGAGCCACTAATCATGTCTGCAATTCCTTGCAGGGGTTCCAGGAAACCCGACGACTAACTGAAGGAGAGATTACCATCTACATGGGCAATGCTACTAAGGTGGCGGCTGTTGCAGTGGGAGACGTCTACTTATCTTTTAATAGAAATAGAAATTTGGTTTTAAGAAATTGTCTTTATGTACCCAGTTTTAGAAAGAATTTAATTTCAGTTTCTAAACTGTTTTTAGATGGATATTCAGTTTCCTTTAGTAACGATGTAGTTATTAAGAGAAATAAAGTGATTATCTGTTCTGGTGCATTAGTTGGCAATTTGTATACTTTAAATCCAATTTCTCCCACAAAGCAAAACAAGGAAATTTATAACTCATCTTCTAACTCTAATAAGAGAAAAGAACCTTCAGAAATAAATCAAGCATATCTTTGGCATCTAAGGCTTGGTCATATTAACTTAAGTAGGATTCAGAGGCTTATAGCCGATGGACTTTTGGGTTCATTAGAGTTGGAAAATTTTCCAATTTGTGAATATTGCTTGGAAGGTAAAATGACCAAGAGGCATTTTAAGGTCAAGGGGTATAGAGCCAAAGAAGTGTTAGAATTGGTTCATTCTGATTTGTGTGGTCATATGTCTGTCCAGGCAAGAGGTGGTTTTGAATATTTTTTCTCTTTTATAGACGATTATTCAAGATACGGATACATTTACCTAATGCGCTACAAGTCCGAGTGCTTTGATAAGTTCAAAGAGTACAAGGCTGATGTGGAGAAACAACTAGGTAAAAGTATTAAAACACTATGGTCTGATCGTGGTGGCGAATACCTCTTAGGAGAGTTTAGGAATTACTTATCAGAGGCCGGGATTCAATCCCAACTGTCCGCACCTGGTACACCCCAACAGAATGGTGTGGCAGAACGAAGGAATAGGACTCTTATCGAAATGGTTAGATCGATGATGAGTTATTCAGAATTACCAAATTCGTTTTGGGGATACGCTCTAGAAACAACAGTGTACATTCTGAACATAGTACTTTCTAAATCAGTTTCTTCTACTCCCACAGAATTGTGGAATGGGCGAAAGCCCAGTCTAAGACATATTCGGATTTGGGGTAGTCCAGCACATGTGCTGAAACCAGATGCTGATAAGTTAGAATCTCGTACAGAAGTTCGTGTGTTTGTGGGGTATCTCAGAGGAACGAAAGGTGGTTTATTTTATAGTCCTAAAGACCAGAAGGTCATTGTTAGCACCAATGCCCAGTTTTTAGAAGAAGACTATATAATGGATCACAAGCCCAGTAGCAAAGTTGTTTTAGAAGAACTTAGAGAGAACACGTCTACTTCAGTACCAACAGTACAAGATGAAGTACCACAAGAGACTGCAACACGTGTCACACATGATACACAACCACAGACAGTGTCTCGTCGTAGTGGGAGGGTTGTAAGGCAGCCTGAAAGATTCATGTTTTTGGGAGAGTCTTCGGACTTGATCCCGGGTAAACATGAACCTGATCCCCGAACATATGACGAAGCACTTCAAGACATAGATGCAGCATCTTGGCAAAAGGCAATGAATTCTGAAATAGAGTCTATGTACTCTAATAAAGTCTGGGAGCTTGTAGAACCACCTGATGGTGTAAAATCCGTTAGATGCAAGTGGATCTACAAAAGGAAAAGAGGGACAGACGGGAAGGTAGAAACCTTCAAAACTAGGCTTGTTGCGAAAGGGTACACTCAGAAAGAGGGAATCGATTATGAGGAGACCTTTGTTGGTGCAACCTTAGGTCAAGGTTGACCTGGTTGACCCGACTCGAGGTGACTTGATTCGAGTTGTATTTTGATGTTTGACTTGGGAAGATTGTCGGTGCAACCTTAGGTCAAGGTTGACCTAGTTGAGTTGCATGTCGATGTTTGACGAGAAGAGAGTTGTATTCTTGATGTTTGACAAGAATAGGTGTTTGGGAGATTGTAGGTGCAACCTTAGGTCAAGGTTGACCTGGTTGACCTGATTCGTGAAAAGTCCAAGTATGGAGACTTAGCACTGGAAAAGTCCAAGTACGGAGACTTGGCACGGGGAAAAGTCCAAGCAGGTAGCTTGGCACGCGGAAAGTCCAAGTATGGAGACTTGGCACGGGGAAAGTCCTAACTGGGATGTTAGGCAGTTGGAAAGTCCTGGTGAGTGAAGCCAGGCAGTGAGAAAGTCCTAACTGGGATGTTAGGCAATGTGGAAAGTCCTGGTGAGTGAAGCCAGGCAGTGGGAAAGTCCTAACTGGGATGTTAGGCAGTTGGAAAGTCCTGGTGAGTAAAGCCAGGCAGTGAGAAAGTCCTAACTGGGATGTTAGGCAGTGTGAAAACCCTAGTGAGTGAAGGTAGGTGAAAGTCCTGGTGAGTGAAGCCGGGCAAGGGAAAATCCAGATGGATCAAGGATGATCGGACATCTGGTGTTGAGAAGGTCAAGTAGGTCAAGGTAGTGACCGGATACTTGACACGAAGAGAAAAGTCCAAGTGGGTCAAAGGGATTGACCGGACACTTGGTGAGGAGTCTTAGCAGGTCAAGGGAGTGACCGGATGCTAAGCATGATGTACCAATAGGTCAAGGTTGACCGGATATTGGTTTGGAAGGTTTGGGACTTGGTTTGGGCAAAAACCAAGCTCTGGATCGGTCTGCAGACCGATCCAGCGATACGTTTGTGTATCTGATCGATCTGGTGACCGATCAGATAACAAACAGAAGGCAAAGCGCAGTTCTGTGAGCTTACTGATCGGTCTGGGGACCGATCAGCATGAAGTCTGATCGGTCTCCACGACCGATCAGAGACACAGCCGAGAGAGGTAGGATCGGTCTGTGGACCGATCCAGCTGTGGCCTGATCGGTCCACAGACCGATCAGGAAACAAACAGAAAGTTGGGCAACTTTCTGTGGAGCAATCTGATCGGTCTAGGGACCGATCAGCCCAGGGCCTGAAGGGTCCTGGACCGATCAGGGTGGAGCTCGATCGATCCACGATTCGACCGTTGAGTCACAACGGGTCGCTCCGTCTTCTCCGCCGGCTTCTGTCTTCACCGTGCAGGTTCGCAGTTATAAAAGGAGATCAAGGCTTTGGTGCTTTTTCTTGCTTCCTTTTTCCTTCTCTTCTGATTGGGCTGCGATAAGAGCTCTGTTGAGTTCCTTCCGAAAGCTTCGCGTGAGCTTCCCCGACTGGAACAGCTGCTGCTGTTAGGGTTTTTGAAGCTGCTGCTTCATCCGGACTCCAGTCGATGAGAAAGCAAGTTTGGTAGAGTGCTTGTGTATTCTTATTGTATTTCTTGCTTATTCTTTGTACTTGTACTCCTGTTTGCTGTTGCAAACAAGTGTGGCGAGGTTTCTCCACCCAGAAGGAGTTTTTATTAGCCGGTTTTCCGGGGACTCATCCACCGACGGATTGATTGGGTTCGTCCACCTTACGGACACGCCGAGGAGTAGGAGCATCATCTCCGAACCTCGTACATCGCTGTGTTAAGGTTTGATATTCTTCCTTTCGTTTCTAGTTTATTTTTCCGCTGCGCTAACGAATTGTAGGAAGAAACGAGCGATTTGGGGCGGCTATTCACACCCCCCTCTCTAGCCGAGTACGAAGGATCCTAACAAGTGGTATCAGAGCAAGGTTGCTCTTCGACGGATCAACACCCGGGGGAGCACGGGCTAGAGATGGATCTCTATGGAGAAGATGTCACGGTTCAACCCTTCTACGAGTCTCACGACAACTTCACATATTGGAAGGTAAGGATGATGTATTTTCTTAGGACTAATATGTTAAATTGGTTTTGTGTACAAGAAGGGTTTTCCCCTCCGATGGATGAGGAAGGAAAACCTATCAAGAAGAAGGAGTGGACGAAGGAGCAAATCCACCAATCAACCATCAATGATGAGGTAACGAAAATCATTGAATCCTCTTTACCTAATGATGTGTTGTGTAGGATAGGTGAATACAATAATGCCAAGGAGTTGTGGAACAACTTGGCCAAACTCCATGAGGAGAGCCCCACTTCAAGCCATGAAGAGGAGCCTAGTGAGCCAAGTAGCTCACATCGTGGAGGTGAGGAATTAGAAGTTGAGGGCTACTCAACATCTAAAGAAGAAGAGGAGGTGAGTTCTTCTTCAAGATCGGAGTACGAAGAAGAAGCTTCTACCTCCGGGAGGGATGAAGAAGAGAGCATCCATCCATCCTCGACCCTAGGTAACTCAAACACTTTAAGTTCAAGTAAATTGCATATAATGTGTTTTGAGTGTAGGGAATTTGGACATTACAAGAGTAAATGTCCAAAGAAGACTAAGAAGACTCCACCGGCGCCAAAGATCAAGGAAGTCGGAGTCCCAAAACGCAAGGGCAAGGAGCACGTGGTGTGCTTCCAATGCAAGCAACGAGGACACTATAGGAGTCAATGTCCAAGGGGGAGGCAATCTCACAAGGACAAAAGACCAAGCACGTGTAAAGGGGGAGCGAAGGCAAACCCTAAGGTATCCTCTAAGGTTCATTCTTGCACTTCTAATAAGATACATGCTAGTAGTCTTATTGCAATTGTCAAGAATGATAAGCATGTTAACCTTAGAAATCAATACATGTGTTTAGGTGCTAAACATGTTAACTTAGATAAGGATAATACTAGGAAGGCCAACTCTAGGATTAACTCATCTAAGGCTAAGGAAAACCTAGGTAGAAATCCCAAGAAGACTAGACACATGCCTAGGAATATCTCAAGAGAAATGACAAATTAACACTTGAGGTATTAGAGAGGAAAATCAAGTCTTGAGGTCAAGACTTGATAATTTAGAAAAGGCTCTTAAAAACATGGAGAAGTCATCTCTAGGGTTTAAGAGTCAAAAACCCAAGTCCAAGGACAAGAAAGGTTTGGGTCACAAACCTAAGTCCCAAGTGGTCAAGCCCACTTATCATAGTGTTCCATTCGATTATGGAACAAAGCCTAGGGCTAGGAAGACCACCACCAAGGTCACAAGGGGAGTCACCCCTAGAGTTGATCTTGATGAGTCCCAAATGACCAAGGCTTCAAAGCCTAAGAGGGTTATTAGGAGGGTTGCTAGGGAAGTCATCCCTAGTGAATATTTAGTGAACCCAATGAGCTCACATAGATATTGGGTTCCTAGGAGCATCCTCTCTACCTCATAGATGAGTTAGAGAGTGTCAACTCCGCTTAGAAGGGTAGTTAGCCCAACTTTGAGGAAATTGACACTCAAGGAGCATTTTCAAGGTTTTGTTAACCTTTGAAAATGAAATAGAATTACTAGTTACTCCTTGAAGAGCTAAATGTGCCTAATGGTGGAAATATCATTTTTAATCTTAAGTGGCACAATTTGAGGAAAACCTAGAGAAATACCATAATTGGGATTTTGGTTTCTCTTAGGGATATAAGGGCAATCTAGGATTAGATGTTAAATTAGCTAAGTGATTAAGGATACTTAGATAGGTAATCTAGGTATTTCATTTGTGCTAACTTACCATGATTGTTTGCCATATGCCATGTCATGACATCATATTTAATTTATGATCATTTGAAATGTCATGATAATGATTAGGTTATTTATATGTCATGCTTTATTTAAGTTTTCAAACTTTATGCCATGACATCATGACATTGACACATGTTTTTACTTATGATATCATTTTATGCCATGTCATCATCTCTTGCATTATAATCAATGAAATTGATTTGAGGACAAACACAATTTGATATTGAGATCAAATTGGTGTTTAGAAAATGCATGATAACTTAGCCTAAGATGACCTAAACCCATATCTCACATCAAAATTGACTTGGATGTGTTTGATACACTTTAGATGTGTGTGAGATATTAGGATCATGAGTTAGGATCAAGGTGCATAGTTCTTGTACCTAGATGAGCCTAATTCAAGAAATTGGGGATCATAGGGAAAGCTTATGTACAAGTCATGTACATATAGCCCAAAGATTGTGGTCCCAAATTAAAGGGTTTAAAATCATTTCAAAATTGATTTGAAAAACCTTGATGAAGCTTTTCTAGTGATAGCATTCATCATTGAGCGAATTGATATAAAGTTGAGGTAAACTTGAACTATTTCAAAGTTTTTGAACTTTGTATCAAGATTTGAAAATGGAAGTTATTTTCAGATAAAACTATTTTTCCATGATAGTATGTGGTATGAGGAATGTATCCTCAAATTTTCATAATTTTTCGAATTTTCTATGATTTTCTAGAGGTTTCTGAATTTCGGAAGGAGAAAAATCAGAAACTTCTGATATCAGAGTTGTGGACCGATCAGAAGGGAGTCTGATCGGTCCAGGTCTGTGTGGATCGGTCACTATGACCGATCCAGGGAAGGCCTGATCGGTCCGGTGACCGATCAGGCGTGCTGAATTTCGACTGTGGTCTGAAATTTCAGCTGTGGGAGTTGAGTTTCGGGTTTCTAAAGGTTTGAAACTCTCCAAGACATTGTTGGTGCAATGGTCAAGGGGGAGTTGACTCTTAGGGGGAGTTTTTACTCCTTAAGACTTTTGAGGATTAGTGATATGGGATTATCACTAAGTTGATTGTTGAGTTTAGTATCAAGGGGGAAATTAAGAGTTTCAATGAAAGGTATGGGACTTTCATTAGGAAGAAACTCTTGACCTTGATACTCTCCTTTTTCTTTTTGATGTGTGTCAAAAAGGGGAGAGTGTTCATTGGAGAATTATTGGAGAACCTAAGTTAGGTTATCGGGTTAACCTAAGCTAGGGGAAGAATGTCAAGGAACGTTCGAGGAAGAACATTGGAATTCTTTTTGATGTGTGTCAAAAAGGGGGAGAATTATTGGAGAACCCAAGTTAGGTTATCGGGTTAACCTAAGGGGAGAATGTCCAGAGAATGTTCAAGGAAAGAACATTGGACATTGGAAGATGGTTGGAAAACCTAAGTTAGGTTATCGGGTTAACCTAACTTGATTATGGGTTTTGTCAAACATCAAAAAGGGGGAGATTGTTGGTGCAACCTTAGGTCAAGGTTGACCTGGTTGACCCGACTCGAGGTGACTTGACTCGAGTTGTATTTTGATGTTTGACTTGGGAAGATTGTCGGTGCAACCTTAGGTCAAGGTTGACCTAGTTGAGTTGCATGTCGATGTTTGACGAGAAGAGAGTTGTATTCTTGATGTTTGACAAGAATAGGTGTTTGGGAGATTGTAGGTGCAACCTTAGGTCAAGGTTGACCTGATTCGTGAAAAGTCCAAGTATGGAGACTTAGCACTGGAAAAGTCCAAGTACGGAGACTTGGCACGGGGAAAAGTCCAAGCAGGTAGCTTGGCACGCGGAAAGTCCAAGTATGGAGACTTGGCACGGGGAAAGTCCTAACTGGGATGTTAGGCAGTTGGAAAGTCCTGGTGAGTGAAGCCAGGCAGTGAGAAAGTCCTAACTGGGATGTTAGGCAATGTGGAAAGTCCTGGTGAGTGAAGCCAGGCAGTGGGAAAGTCCTAACTGGGATGTTAGGCAGTTGGAAAGTCCTGGTGAGTAAAGCCAGGCAGTGAGAAAGTCCTAACTGGGATGTTAGGCAGTGTGAAAACCCTAGTGAGTGAAGGTAGGTGAAAGTCCTGGTGAGTGAAGCCGGGCAAGGGAAAATCCAGATGGATCAAGGATGATCGGACATCTGGTGTTGAGAAGGTCAAATAGGTCAAGGTAGTGACCGGATACTTGACACGAAGAGAAAAGTCCAAGTGGGTCAAAGGGATTGACCGGACACTTGGTGAGGAGTCTTAGCAGGTCAAGGGAGTGACCGGATGCTAAGCATGATGTACCAATAGGTCAAGGTTGACCGGATATTGGTTTGGAAGGTTTGGGACTTGGTTTGGGCAAAAACCAAGCTCTGGATCGGTCTGCAGACCGATCCAGCGATACGTTTGTGTATCTGATCGATCTGGTGACCGATCAGATAACAAACAGAAGGCAAAGCGTAGTTCTGTGAGCTTACTGATCGGTCTGGGGACCGATCAGCATGAAGTCTGATCGGTCTCCACGACCGATCAAAGACGCAGCCGAGAGAGGTGGGATCGGTTTGTGGACCGATCCAGCTGTGGCCTGATCGGTCCACAGACCGATCAGGAAAAAGGTTGAGCGATCGACCGAACTCGGGTCGCGACGTGTCGCCCGGGGCCTGATCGGTCCGAGGAGGACGGCCGATTGTCCCGTCCGATCGATCCCACGATTCGACCGCTGAGTCACAACGGGTCGCTCCGCCTTCTCCGCCGGCTTCGTCTTCACTGTGCAGGTTCGCAGGTTATAAAAGGAGATCAAGGCTTTGGTGCTTTTCTTCTTCCTTCCTTCTCTTCTGCTGAAGATTTGTGGGCTGCGATAAGAGCTGAGTTCCTTCCGAAAGCTTCGCGTGAGCTTCCCCGACTGGAACAGCTGCTGCTGTTAGGGTTTTTGAAGCTGCTGCTTCATCCGGACTCCAGTCGATGAGAAAGCAAGTTTGGTAGAGTGCTTGTGTATTCTTATTGTATTTCTTGCTTATTCTTTGTACTTGTACTCCTGTTTGCTGTTGCAAACAAGTGTGGCGAGGTTTCTCCACCCAGAAGGAGTTTTTATTAGCCGGTTTTCCGGGGACTCATCCACCGACGGATTGATTGGGTTCGTCCACCTTACGGACACGCCGAGGAGTAGGATCATCATCCCCGAACCTCGTACATCGCTGTGTTAAGGTTTGATATTCTTCCTTTCGTTTCTAGTTTATTTTTCCGCTGCGCTAACGAATTGTAGGAAGAAACGAGCGATTTGGGGCGGCTATTCACACCCCCCTCTCTAGCCGAGTACGAAGGATCCTAACAACCTTTTCACCGGTAGTCATGCTTAAGTCTATCCGGATACTCTTATCCATTGCTGCTCATATGGATTATGAGATTTGGCAAATGGATGTCAAGACAGCTTTCCTTAATGGAAGAATTGAAGAGAACATCCATATGAAGCAACCAGAAGGGTTTATTGAAAAAGGCAAAGAGCATCTAGTGTGCAAGCTCAATCGGTCAATTTATGGACTAAAGCAAGCTTCAAGGTCTTGGAACATCCGGTTTAATGAAGTAATCCAGTCATATGGATTTATTCAGTGTCCGGATGAGTCTTGTGTATACAAGAAGTGTAACGGAAACGTGGTGGTATTTCTTGTACTATACGTAGATGATATTTTGTTAATTGGCAACAATGTCAAGGTATTATCAGACGTAAGGGTATGGTTGTCCAAACAATTTGATATGAAGGACTTAGGAGATTGTGCACACATTCTTGGGATCAAAGTTATAAGGGATCGCAAGAAAAGAATGTTGTGTCTGTCCCAAACTTCATATAGAGATACAATCTTTGCTCGTTTTAGCATGCAGGATTCCAAGAAAGGTTTCTTACCTTTTAGGCATAGAGTAGCTCTATCTAAAGAGATGTCTCCGAAGGCATCAAAGGAGATAGAGGACATGAAAGCAGTTCCTTATGCTTCGGCTGTAGGAAGCCTAATGTATGCAATGCTATGTACGAGACCTGATATTTGTTTTGTCGTGGGCATAGTTAGCAGATATCAGAGTAACCCTGGACAAGGACATTGGACTGCGGTAAAGCATATATTAAAGTACCTAAGAAGGACTAGAGATTATATGCTAGTTTACCAAGCAGACGATTTGCTCCCTGTGGGTTACACGGATTCAGATTTCCAATCAGATAGGGACAACAGTAAGTCTACATCAGGTTATGTGTTTACTTTGGGAGGTGGAGCCATTGCATGGAGGAGTGTTAAGCAGAAATGTGTTTCAGACTCAACCATGGAAGCTGAGTATGTAGCAGCCTCTGAGGCGGCTAAAGAAGCAGTATGGCTCAGGAACTTTCTAATGGACTTAGATGTGATTCCTGGTTTGCCCAAAATCATCACAATTTATTGTGATAATAGCGGTGCAGTTGCAAACTCGAAGGAACCACGAGCTCATAAGGCAAGTAAACATATAGAGCGCAAGTACCACCTGATACGAGATATCGTGAAGCGAGGAGAAGTTGTCATCGCCAAGATTGCATCAGCAGATAACCTGGCAGATCCTTTCACTAAGGCCCTTCCAGCAAAAGCTTTCGATCGGCATGTGGAGGGAATGAGAATCAGATGTATGGCAGAAGATATGATAGCTTAGTCATTAGTATAAGTGGGAGATTGTTAGAGTGTATACTAAAAGCCTAAGCTTTTGTAAACATTTATTTTGAATAAAGAATCACATTTGGTCAAATTGTCTACATTTAGTTGTAGTTGTTCAATTAATTTATATTGTAGATAACATAGTATGTGGTGCTACATACAGAAGAGGATGTTATCAATACCTTATAAATTATAAACAGTAGCTCACGATCAAAATGGAAAGGAACAAACCATTGGAAGGTCGTAGTGTAATTAGGAATTAGTTTATCTTAACTATATAATTACACTAGTACACTTAGAGTGTATTGAGTAGGACCATTTGAGGTTGTTTCTTTTATACTGACTTTATAAAGGAACAAATACCTCAGTTATTATAGAAGTGTGTGCTCTTAATTCTAATATAATAACAAGCACATATATTTGATATTTATTTCTTTAATTTATCAATGGGTGAGATTTAGTTCGATGAATCAATAAGTCCGATAAGTTGGGAAATGATATCACTTATAGTGTGTGTTGTTGATTATAGAAGGAAACTGTGTCCTAGTAATCTACGTTGATAATGTCCCCAAGATGAGCTCATAAAGATTGTCATGTTAAACCCTGCAGGTGGACTTAGTCCGACATGACGATAAGGTTGAGTGGTACTATTCTTGGATTAAGATATTAATTAAATGAGTTGTCAGTAACTCACTTAATTAGTGGACATTCGACATCTTAAACACAGGAAGACTAACACACTCATAATAAGAAGGAGCCCAAAATGTAATTTGGGATTGGTGCGGTAGTTCAATAATAGTTCTCTAGTGGAATGAATTATTATTGATAAAATTAAGTTGTGTGTTCGGGGCGGACACGGAATGCTTAATTTTATCGGGAGACCAAAACCAATTCCTCCTCTCGGTCCCTATCGTAGCCTCTAAATTATAGAGTACTATACCCACCTATACCCACCTTCTATACTCACCTAAAAGGGGTCGGCCAAGCTAGCTTGGGGATCAAGCTAGGGCCGGCCTAAGCATGGTTTATGGGTGGCCGGCCCTAGCTTGAACCCAAGCTAAAGGGGGTCGGCCCTAATGAAATTATAAAAAAAAATTATTTTTATTTTTCTTATGTGGAAGATATAATTTATTGGAGAGAATTAAAATTAAAATATCTCTTCTACAAAAGATTAAGAAAAGAGATTAAATCTCTTTCCTTATTTGTAGATAGGAAAGATATTTTATTTTTTTCTCTGAAAATTATTCACATGTTGAAAAATTAAAATTATAAAAATTTCTTTTTATCAACTATGAAGGGATTTTTGAAGAGAAATTTTATTTTTTAAAATTTCCGGAAACAAATTAGGAAGTTTTAATTTGTTGATTGAAACTCTCCTAATTTGTCTTTTTGATTGTGGCCGACCATTGTATGGATAAAGAGGAAGTTTTATTTAATTCTTCTCAATTAATTCATGTCAAGGAAAGTTAATGAAATTTTATTATAATTAAATTTCCTTATTTGCCAAAGCTAAGGAATATAAAAGAGGGGGTTGGGGTGCCTTCAAGGGACACAACTTCTATTATTCTTCTCCCTCTTTTCTTCTTTGGTGTGGCCGACCCCTTCAAGCTTTCTCTTCTCCTTGTTGTGGTCGAACCTCTTCTTCCTTTTGGAGATCAAGTTGTGGCCGGATACAAGCTTGGAGAAGAAGGAGAGAAAGCTTATATCCCTTAGAGCATTGGTGGTGTTTTCTCTTCATCCTTGGAGGTGCACTTGAGTTGGCCGAATCTTACAAGGAGGAGAAGAAGGTGTTTTGGTGGTTTCTCATCTCGGAAGATCGTTGCCCACACAACGTCCGAGGTTAGAAGAGGAATACGGTAGAAGATCAAGAGGTTTTTCTAAAAGGTATAACTAGTATTTTTCCTTTCCGCATCATACTAGTTATTTTAGGAAATAATACCAAATACAAGAGTCATACGATTTTAGTGTTTCGAATTTGTTTTCGATGTAGTGTTCTTTTGTTTGTTCTTTTCCTTATGATTTGATTGTTCTTTTCGGTTGACCTAAAGTTATTTTAGGAAATTAAATATTAGCTTTCCTTAAAAGGTTTTGTCTAGTCGGTGGTGGTTGCTCCCATATCCAAGAAGGTCGTGTGCCCCGGCACATCAGTACTGGGAACCAATTATGGAAATCAATATTTAATGGAATTAATAACTTAGGTGATTTGGATCGAACGTGTTAAGTTCTGCAGGAGATCCAAGTCAAAACCTAAAAGAACATATAGATTAAATTTTGAATCAAACGTGTTAAGTTCCGCAGGCGATCCAAGTTTAATTTAAAAGAACACATGGTAGCTAGGAAAAAGGTTCGGACCTTTGTACAAAATTTTTGTACAGTGGAACCATTAGGTTTTCCGAGTAGCAACCAACACCCTGACCTCTGATCCTGCACAAGACAATCACAGTGAGAGAAATTTACATCACAGTTATTATATACCAACTGCCCAACAGAAATTAAACTAGTAGACAATCCACGAGAGACAAATACATGACGAAAGGAAGGTCCAATATCACCAATGGTTGGAAGATTACTACCATTAGAAATTTGAATATTTTATTTACCAGTATACTTCTAAAGATTATACAACCAATTAGGTGATCCAGTCATATAATTTGATGCCCCAAAATCAACAAACCAACGAGAAGAAACAATCTTACCCTGACCATGAAGTCCAAGAGTAGAAAATGCTGTGATGATCATTTGTTGGACCATTTCTAGAGTAGCAAAAGATTGATTTGTGCCAGCAATTGTGGCTGTAGAGCTAATAGTGGAAGGGTTTGAGATAGCAGCCTGAAAAGCTTCGCCTCATCAATTTTCTGGGCGTGTAGGACATTGCTTGATAATGTGTCCATTTTGTTTACAATAATTGCAAAATTTCTTACCACAATTGCAGGCAATATACCCGAACTCTTTATAACTATAACATTGCATTTGTCCCTTTCCTTGGTTCTTCCCTTGAGCCACATAAGCAACATTAACAACCTCAGATATCTCCTTAGACGAACCTAGAACAACTTGTGTAGTCATTCTTTGTTCTTCACACAATAATTCTCCATGACATATATCCAAGGAAGGGACAGGATTTCTATTCAGTAATCCAGCCCGTGCAACTTCAAATTCTAGCCTCAGTTTCATCAAAAACTGATCGTGTCTACTATCTTCATGAATTGGTTGAAGGCTGGCTAAGGCCTCTTTAGGTACCTTTGAATAGATAAGACGAGAATATTCACTCCATAGAATAATAAATCCATAATAATGTTGCTCAATAGGGAGATTACCTTGACTAAAGTTACCAATCTAAAGTTCTAGTTGAAATCATCATGCAATGTTATCTTGATGTTATATGCGTTGCAAATAATCCCACATCTCCTTAGCCATACTAAAGGAACGCAAATTGTTCACCATATGAGGTTCAATAGAACCTGATCCTGTCCGAACCAGAAGTCAACAGACGCTGGGCACGTGACGCTCCAAGGCTCGCTGATGTAGGTCTCCAACTAGTGTCGAGATGCTCCGGCTATCCTGCACAGAAGTCGAGCCGGGAAGGGGATTCCCAGCGACGACCCTCCGACGCTCAAGTCAGGTAAATCACGATGAACAAGGTGGCTCCAGAAGTCTCAGAGTACATACCATCATCCTCTGTCGATGAAACCTGAGGTTCTTTATATAGAGCTGTGAAAGGTTTGGGCACGCGTACCAAGGTGCATAAGTGTCCCCTGTCCTATCCTAGGTATGCGGCTGTCAGAAAGCTTACCTGTCCTTTCCTAGGTACGCGGCTGTCAGAAAGTTTACCTGACCCATATCGCTACAGTCAAAGCATGCCCTCGATGGGACAGCAGAATCCCCTGTCACAAGATTTGGAGCATGACACACACGTGAAACCTACAGGTTGTCAGAGAAAGAAATCCTCTGGCCCTTTCCTTTGCTCCAAACTTGTAGTCCGAGCGGAAAGATACCTAAACATCCGACCGGACATCCGCAGTGGTTTACTTGTGCTTTGTGGAGACTAACAAACAGGGGTGCTTTATGACTGTGATCGGTCAAAAGGTCAGCTCGGTCCATGACCTTTTTAACTGAGCGTCGGAACCCCGATTTGACAGGGTGCCTACCAACTATAAGTGCAAACCGGCCGGACCCTTCCGGGTACTCGATTCCATCGGCCGGCCGGCAGTCCAGTGGGACCGGCCACCTATGGCCGTCCGTCCGGTCGGACCACACTCTCCTCTGGGTGGGCGGCTGTTCCGGTGACTTCCATTTGGCGTTGACTTTGCAAGAGAAGGGGGGGGCCCGCTCTTACTACCGGATCAGAACCTAAAATCCAAGAGATGAGCATCCTTTGCTTCCCATTGACTAAGTTCTATACCTTCTTTAGGAGCAAGAGTAGATCCGTCAATGTGATTCCAAAGCTCCCTCCCTTTCAGAAATATTCTGAACTGAAATTCTCATGCTACATAATTCTTTCCTGTGAATTTGATAGCCAAAGTCTCTGTAGACATTCTTCCAAGAAAATTCTCAGACATTCTTCCAAACAAATAAAATCTCAAAGCCAAAGTTGTTGATCAAAAATTAATCAACCCAAAAAAAATGATAGTAAACCAGAAAACCTTGTAAGACAAGCTAAAAGAAACTGACAAAGATTCGAAGATTCAGTTATGAATTTGCTTTGATACCATGACAATACTTGATAAAATGGCTAAATGCCTCTTTATTTAATGATCTTTTCTTTAGATAAGAATTACTGTACAACCTATTATAGACAAGAAAATATTTATAGCAATTACATTCATTACCGCTAATCTATTTTAGGTAAAAATATATACTGCTAATGCACAAATTATAGTAAATTAGATTTTTGAAATCTCAGCCATAATTTCTGCCATATCTTAACAATTGATAGTGAAATCTCAATCATAATTTCTTCCATAATCTTAGCAATTGATAGTGCCATAATATTTGCCATCGATATCTCTCTCTCTCTTGAATGCACACAACTTCGATTGTCTAGATAACTAGCATTGTAATCTCACTTAGTGTTTAATCAACATTCGTTATGGATCAATATTTTTATTACTTGACAATAAACCGTGCACTTGTGAAATTTTAACTGGTTGAAGGTTATGTAAATATGAAGCATATTTTTTTTCTACAAAAAAATGATTAAATTCAATGGCAGATAACAATGGACTTGTAGCTAGATTTTCAAGTGTTTTACTTGTTTTTTCCTTCCTCCAAAGTGTTTGTCACTAAAATGTTAGGCAATAGTTGTTAGAGGGTGTTTGGCTAAACTTATTAAAAATAGCTTATAATCTCATACAGCTTATAAGTTATTTTAGGAGCTTGTAAGTTGTTAGGTCTCATTTTAAAAATAAGTTGTTAAAGTGTTTGGATGAACTTATTACAATCAACTTAAATATATTGTTTGGTATTATAAGATCTTTTTATTAATAAAATTACCAAAAAGGGTATAATACTATTAATAGAGAGTTTTGAGATTTTTATTAATAGAGTGTTTTGGGCGAATTTCTGCACCGGGGGAGAGAAAATTAGAAAGATGCGTTAGCAGAGAAGATGATACAACGTTGGAAGAAAAGTCGCGGAGATAAAAAGATATTAGGCTTATAAAATTTATGGAGGATAAGATGGGGATTTATGAAATTATATAAGGATATTTTAGAGAAACAAATTATTAAAATAAGATTTTTTTTAAAAAAGTATGGTCTTCCATACTTTTTTAAAAACAGCTTATAAGTTCCAAAACAACTTATTTTGACAACTTATAAGCTGTTTGAAAAAAAATTTACCAAACAAATTTAAAGAGCTTATAAGTTCCAAAACAGCTTATAAGTTGTTTTAGAGAGGTTATAAACTCAGCTAAATACCCTGTGCATAAAAAACTCTAGTAGATAAAAAAAAAAGAAATATTTTGTAAACTAACAAGCTACTTATTGAGACCATTCTAAAAACTTGATTCAGTTTTCCTCATAAAGACCACCATAGCATCTAAATCTCCAAAATTAACGTTATTCACAATATTCCTCCCGCTGAAAAACCTCAAAAGAATGAAATTTCATCAGCTACGATTACCGGCTGGTTTGGTTTGCAAACGTACAGTAAATAATATACTAGTAAACTTTTTCATTTTCTTATAGTTCTATCATCATCGAAAGGGAGACAAGTATGAAAATGATAGCATTTACTATTATATACAGGGACTAACAACAAACAGGTTATCTGCATGACTTCAATCACGAAAGCAAGATATGAAACAGGTAGGCAAAGAAGGCCTTTTTACCAAACCATCACTTTTATATTCCTCCGTAGACTTAGCAGGAATTCCACTCATGGAACACAAGCTGGCATTAGCATGGTTGCTTTTACACGGGGAAAGAAAGCACTTCATCTCTTCGATCAATTAGCACAATGGTAGATTGTTCATATTATTTTGATCAAAGCGGAAAAAAAACCCCTCCCACTGCCTAGCCAATTTACCTCTTTTCATATAATCTGAAAACAAACTCTCAGGGATCGAGCATATCAACTTTTAACTTTTTGTTGATCAAAACCGAAACAATTCTCGGGCAGGGAATTATCTATGCGTCTGAGTGTGTGGTAATGAAAGTGATGCCCATTGGCACACGGCAAACCATGGGACCTTTTAACATTCCAGAGAAGTTTGATGAATCTCTTGTTTGAGTGTGAATTTCCCGTGAGCCAAAATTTAATAAAAATCTTGTTCAAATCGATATCCTTTTCAAAGATATTTAACAAAAGATTTTTGTTAGAATAAAAAAACTTTTGTGAAAGAAAAAAAGATGAATTACTGGTATGCTGTTGACGTTTCGACTAACAACTAATATTATTGAAATTACAAGGAATGTATACTCCAGCAGAAGAGCTACCGTCACACCACGAAAAACAGGTAGAAGTGTAAAACATTCTGATAAAATAAGATTTCCATACTA
Source organism: Zingiber officinale (assembly GCF_018446385.1). Taxonomy (NCBI): domain Eukaryota; kingdom Viridiplantae; phylum Streptophyta; class Magnoliopsida; order Zingiberales; family Zingiberaceae; genus Zingiber; species Zingiber officinale. The sequence continues at coordinate 10,044,628 of NC_056000.1, read as the reverse complement.
AAACATTTGCCAGGAGGAATTCATACAGAACATGAAGTGACATGAAACTTTCTTACATTCAAGAATCAAAATTCATATCAACATTTACTGGAGACCATAGACAACAAGCCCACCAACCGCAGCGATCCCGACCACTAGGCCAATTAGCACCCCAATGGGTGGCAACCCACTGCCGATTGTTTTTCCGGTAACAGCATTGTAGCGAGCAAACCGCTTCTTTGGTGCATTGCATTGCGGGCAAATGTATCCATCAGGCTGCAAATGTAAAACCACAAGCTTGCTATGTTAATGTGTTTTCGGAAGAAGAAAGGAAATGCTTATATATAAGCAAAGCTTGTGTTCCTCCTATTCTAATAAGTTGAAACTCATGATATATGTTGAGTAGTAGCAGAAAGAGTTTTGCAGAATGCAAAGCAATGGAAGATTTGCAAAATTGCGCTTGCCTGCTCTTCAAAGGGCTTTGACAGAAAGTAAATAAAGCCACAGTCGAGGCATATGTGAGTTGCTCTTTCCTGCAAAAGATGCATGTAGGAACCATTTGAACAACTATGAGCGGAAGTATGGAGTCTATACTAATGATAGCATCAGTCACAGGACAACATCGAGACTGAGGCAAAACGATTAGCTTGCCTTTTGTGCTTCAGTCAAGGTGCGACCAAATCGAGGAGGAGCAGGCCTCTTAGTTAGTCTTTTTACATCTACCTCTGCTCCCCTGTTGGAGTGTAAAGAAATGCAACAGGGAGAATAAGAATCAGATAAAAGATAAAGAACGTATTAGGAAAAGTGCAAACATTGTGTCTACAAACTCCCTAATATTCTGAACATTTAAATGTTCCTCTCTTCAAGAAGAAAAGTACATGGATATATTACTGGATGGAAAGCCCTAACAAATATTTTCACCATTTCATATTTAGGTATTTCTGCCAGACTTCACAACACGACCCCAGTAGATCATACCTGTTTACTACAAAATAAACAGAGTCTGGCTTTGCTTGGATAGCTGTTTTGGTAAAACCCAGCTTATCAGCAGGCCACAGCTCATCCCCAAAGAAGCTGCTTGTGTACAATACTTGGTCTCCAGCCCTAAGTCCTGCCTTTGCTGCATTTCCACCAGAATCTACTGCCTAGAAAATAATCAATCATGGTACATTAGTCAACCAAAAAAGATTAACCAAATGCCTATAGATATTATATCACTTGATTGGCGTTCTGTTTTATTATGTAGCATTAGAAGTGACAATAGTCTTGAATAGAATTCAATGCAAAAATAAGATTAACATATCATCATGATGAAAATGAGAGCATTATGGTAAGGTCAAGCTACTGTCTAACTTTACCTAGAAATGAAATCTATGCGAGAAACGGATACAAAATTTAATACACTGTTAAACTGACAAAATAAGTAAATATTAAGAGAAAGTAACTGGGAAAATAGCAAAGGAGATGTAAATTGAATGTACTTGGTTGCAACTTGAAATAGAATACAATGAAGCCATGTAATTTTTGGATAACTTCTTTTTTAATTTTTTCCCCAATTAAGCACAAAGAGAAAGAGATCCCTGTTCATTACTTACTTCTAAGAGCTAAAATAGTACTAATCTTTACAAGTGTCTTTAGAGTTTTCACTTTCCATTGAAATTGTTGATCATTAATGTCAAGAATGCAATTGTGCCACAAGCTATTAGGAAACGACCAATTTGTATGATTATGCAAAAACTATACTTCTACAGATCAAAACTGATTGACTTATCACAGTGAAATGCGTGCAATAGCAACCATAGAAAGATCATCTCACAGTGATAACGACTCCACCGGCGGGCTTCTGCCCCAGTGTTAGGCCCAAGGGCTTGTCGACCTCAACCTCGATGTTCTTCGACGTCCCAGCCGTCCTTGCGTTGACCTCGAGCCCTCGCCTTCCTTCGAGAGAAGCATTCCTCCTCCTGCCCTCGATCTTCACCCCCAATGACAAGCCAAGGAAAGAAGACTTCTACACAAGGCACAAACTTGAGGTCGATTAAGATCACGGGCTCATGTTTGAAGGGGCGGAGGAGAAGCACTTTACCTGTGCCGCGGCGCGCGAGGAGGGAGCAAGCAGAGCGCGCTTGGAAATGGAGGAAGCGGCGGCGACGGAGGAAGCGGAAGGTGGAGCTGCTGCCGCTGCTGCTGCCATTTAGTCGGGCGACGGTTGGAGTTGACGCGTGGGTGGGAGATGGGGATAAAGGATCAAGAAAAGGGAGGTCTGGTTGTGGATGGAGGAGCGCGCACGGAGAGGATAGATTGGAACCTCGTGTTGTGGAAGCAGTTCGGCCACCGGTCTCGTTGAAGGGCAAGCATGGTGTCAAATTTCCAAGTAAACAAAATCATCACCTTGTTTTATATTTTATCTTTCCAAGTAAACATAGCGGGTCAAATTTCCTTTGGAAATAAAAATGTGACAAAAGGCGATTCGCTAGCCTCCGCCAATCTGTCTTCAGGTCAACATGGAGGAGATAAATCACGGATGACTACTAGCGATGACTACTAACCATTAGTACAAATACCAAAACATGGGGAGGTCATGCTCGATCACGCTAAATTTTGATCCCAAAATCTCATATGATAAAATTTCATGTCTTAACCATGACACCGCCCGGGACTAAACACCCAATGTCCTTTGGAAATAAACAGTATCAGTTACCGGACAAATACTTTCCTTATTATTATTCTTTAGCCAAAACCCACCGAATGATAAACTCCTTTGCCGGTTGCCACTTCGAACACCATCTCTCTCTCTTTCTCTCTTTCTGTGGATCCTTTCTTCACTCTTCTCCTGATCGAATTACTGTTACCCAAACCCTAACGCGCGGCCTTTGTCTGCTTCCGATATCGGGAGAGAATGGTTGCGGCGAAGAACGCCGGTGGAGAGGCTGCGCCGACGGCAGCCACCGTTAATGCGAACCTAGTCAGCGGCGCGCCACCGCCGTTCCTCAGCAAGACGTATGAGATGGTGGATGACCTCTCTACTGACTCTATCGTCTCGTGGGGAGATGCGAACAATAGCTTCGTCGTTTGGAATCCGCCCGAGTTCGCGAGGAACCTCCTCCCCAAGTACTTCAAGCACGACAATTTCTCCAGCTTTGTTAGGCAGCTCAATACATATGTAAGCTTCTTTAAGCTCTGTCTTCCGTGCTTCTGGAGTTTCTGATCGAAGTGTTAATTTTAGCCAGAAGAGACTTTCAGTGAGGTTGGTCATCTAACAGAGATAGACACAAACAAATTGGATTTAGAAATACTATTAATTCCAAAGTTGGAAGTCGGATTAGTAGGTCGGGTGAGCATGGGAATCCGTCCGATCAATATGTTTGGATGGAAACTTAGATGGTGAGACATCCTTTATACGTAAGCCAGGGTTTAAGACCATTTGCAGCCGGAGTAAGCAACAGACACAATTGTCCAAAAATGTCACAGTGGTACAATCCTAGTTTGCACAAGCATGATGTAGGTTCCTTGGTCCTACAATCTGTCATCTAGGGTTTTAGAACAGCCACTTTCATAGGTGTAATTTATGGAATATATTTCTTCAAATTAATATGCATTTCTAAGATCAACCTAGCTGCTCTTTTGTGGTACATCAAGAAGCTTTTACTCTAGATATTTGACTTGTTGATGTTCACATCAAATGGACATGTGGTATTTGTTATTAGAAGAAAATAATTCAGGCTCGAAATGATAACAAACAAATACCTTTTGTCATTTTGTCTTGGAGCTTTTGGTTATTTCATTGTTATGCTTCACTTGCTCAACATCGCCCCACGGGGTTATCTAGAGCGGTTAGTGCGTAGAAGCTTGCCACTTGAGAGCGTGGGTTCGAACCGCGGGGTAGTCAGGGCGTAATTCCCTTGTCCCTGTGCACCTCTTCCCACTGCGCACTAACTTTTCCAGCTACTGTGATTTACCTCCCTCGTGAAGACCTTGGGCGTGGTGCGGCGGGGACGCTGAGGGCGAGCGATATCGCCTTTTGCCACTTCACTTGCTCAACATCTTTTTGCATGCTGTTTGAAGGTTTTCAAGTTATTCAATTTAGCTTGTATCCTGATTATCTATGAGAGCTATATCTAAGAATTTGTTTACAAGGTATGGACAATTCCAAGTTTGGTTCCAACAAATAACAAACTTACTTGATGTTCATAAAAGATTTTTCATTTGAATACTCCTTAGGCACTTCAATTAACTTTCTTGCTGTTATGTTAATTGATGTGCATAAATGATCTTAATACTTAACTTGAAGGTTCTAGCAATGTTTAAATGACAGTTGAATGTTAGAATCTTGTCTCCATTATGCATTATTATCAAATTAGCAGATATTTTAAAAAAAATTTAAATTTCAGTGGTGTTTGATATGCAGTTATTCTTTTTGAGCGGGGAGGAATCTTGAATCTGCTTATGTTCTAACTGGTTAAACAGGGTTTTAGAAAGGTTGATCCTGATCAATGGAAATTTGCAAATGAGGGGTTCTTAAGAGACCAGAAACATCTGTTGAAGACCATCAACAGGAGAAAAACTACACATACACAGAACCAACCTCAGGAGTTACAAACACAAAACGCTACTGGGGCAGCATGTGTCGAGTTAGGTAAGTTTGAATTGGTGAAGGAGATTGAGAGGCTTAAGAGGGATAAAAATGTGCTAATGCAAGAACTGGTTAGGCTTAGACAGCAGCAGCAATCCACTGATCATCATTTGAAGACCTTAGTGCAACGTCTTCAAGGCATGGAACATCACCAGCAGCAGATGATGTCATTCTTGGCAAAAGCTATGCAGAATCCTGGTTTCCTATCCCAGTTCGTGCAACAAAATGACTGCAGTCAGCGGATAGCTGGGGTTAATAAGAAACGTCGATATCCTAATCTGGATAGTACTAATGTTGAAAACTCACCGCATGAAGGTCAGATTATCAAATACGAGCTGTTGATAAATAAAGCAGCTAAAGCAATGATGATGCAGATTCTAAAGTATAGCACAACTCCCAGGCTGGAATCTGTCAGTGAATCTAGGAACACTTTGGTCGATGACATCCATTCCTCCGTGGAAACCTTAGATTGTGAAACTTTGAGGAACTCCAGAGTTACTCTATCTGAGGTCCCTTCAACATCTAGTGTTTCTTGCTCTCCTGCTCCCACAGAACATTCAATGATTTTTTCATCACCTGCTCCATCAGAGATTCAATCTTCTGAGCCCATGATTACACCAGCTGAGATGGCAAAAACAAATCTGGAACCTGGAATATCGGAGGCCATTGCTCTCAACCATTCTGATCCTTTTGCCGCACAAGTTTCCGCAATGCAAGGTAGGATACCAATTGGGGAAGCTAATGTTACTCAAAATTTAAGTTATTCAATACCCTTGGCAAAGAGCAATTACGTAAACACCAATCATGAATGTGATCTGGTTGTTGTTGAAGCTGGAAAGCTCCCTTCTGATATTGGTATGGATACCTTGAATGAAGATGACAAACTTCCAAGTATAAATGATCCTTTCTGGGAGCAATTCCTAGAAGCAAGTCCACTTTCTGTTGATCTAGAGTTGGTTGATTCGAGCAAAAATGAAGGGATGTAAGGCCAAAAACTTTGGAAACTTTTGGATAGCCTCGAGATAGATCAAGCATCATAGATTCAGCAATTCACATCAGAGGAAAAAAAAAAACTTATGATAATTACATGTGCAAATTTGCTTTGTTGGGGCATTTTTCTCACGTTATGCTTGTGCTGTGACTAGCATCTGAGCGCTATGTTGGTTTTGGTGAACGGCCAAGCGCTTATCTTGATAGTCATATCTTAAATAGTCGAGGACTCTAACTTGATCCCGTTACACTAGTCGTGAGTTTTATTTAGTCTATCAGTCTTGCTTTGTGCTTCCAAAATGTGTTTCGCAGTAGGACTTCTAATGTGTTGATACAAGCATAGTAATTGCAGAGTATTTGAAGTATAACTAAGAGTTGAGAACACATTTAACTTTGTGCTCGATTGTCAAATCTATGAGGCCAACTATCTTAGATTAAGGAAGACAAATTGTATGGGGTGGAAAGTTGAGGAAATATTTTAGACTTAGTGACATGAAAACTTGAAGAAAATGTTTTACTGTCAGCTTGGTTGGCCAATCCAAGATGGCTTTCAAAGATTAGCGAATGTGCGCACTTATTTTAATAGTTAATTTATTGGAATAGTCTTTCCACGGGCCTAATATAACAATTATTTTTATTATTATTAGGCTTTGCGATTTTGAAACTCTTATATTTAAGCGTCTTGTTTTGTTCGTAATTATATCAAACTTTATCAAAATCTCAGTTGGTTTCTTCATCTTAGTTATTCTTTTCATTACAATTTGATATTTCTATCAACATTATCAAGAACATTATCAATTTGATATTTCTTAGGCGTGTTTGATTCGGGGTTATCATTGATAACCTTAGTTGGTTATCAACGATAATTTTGTTTGGTTTAAGTAATTGATGATTCCTAGTAATGTAATATTCCCGCCACGTCAGCAATTAGGGAATAGATTCAGGAATCAAAAAACCCTGAAAATCTTAGATTTTCTACAATTCCGGAATTATCAATATATTTTTTCAAAATTATCCTTCAAAGAGCAGGAGATGAGCAGGGATGTCCATGAGATCTTCTGCCTCACCCTCCCGGAGTTTCTCGTGTGCGCTGAAGCTCCGATCACGGCAGCGGATGGCTCCTCACCTACAAGAAGAGGTTCCCTAGAGATTTTGTAGAATGAATGTGGGAGATGGCTCCTCATAGCAGTGATCATCTACAAGAAGAGGCTCTGTACCTGTTCGTTCTTCGTGGAGATGGCGCACCGGCGGCTTGCGGAGGAGGCGGCGCCGGTTGCTTGCGGAGGAGGCGGCGTCGACGGTTTGCAGAGGAGGCGGCGCGCGGTGCCGGTTGCTTGCGAAGGAGGCGGCGTCGGCGGCTTGCGGAGGAGGCGGCGCGGTTGCTTGCGGAGGAGGCGGCACCGTTGCTTGCGGTTGCGGAGGAGGTGGCGGCGGCGGCTTGCGGAGGAGGCAGCGTTACTGCGGGGACAAGTGGGGAGAAGATGCGTAAAAAAATTGAGGAGGATTAAAAGGAAAATAAAATATATTAAAATAATTAAAAAATTTAATCACATATCCAAATGTATATAAATTTAAAATCTATATAATAAGTTAATTACATATCTAATTATATTTTACAAATATATAAATTTACTTTAAAATTTATAAATCAATTTTATTTATTTATTATATATATTACCAACTTATTCATTAATATTATTATAATAATAATTATTATTAATAATTTAATTTAATTTATTTTATAAAATTAATCATATAATTAAATAAAAGATAATATAGGAAATGTTAAGTTAAATTATACCATTACGTAGTTGAACCAAACAAAATTAAGATTATATTGTATTCTCCAACTCGAACCAAACGTGCCTGAAGGTTAAGATTGATTCTCTCCACAAGGACCATTTGGCATATTCATACGGGAGAGAGAAAAAAAATTCTGATTGTTGTGATAAAGGCCTCATCGTGTTCATAAATGATCCTGGAAATATTTATTTACAATACTAAAGGTACCTGGTAGACGGAGAAAAAGAATAGATTGTACTTAAACAAAAATTGTTAAGTTTAAAAAATGCCAAAACAAAATGCGATGGGATGTAGCTCACATGGTAGAGCGCTAGTTTTGCATACGAGAGGTACGGAACTCGATACCCCGCATCTCCATTTTTTATTCAATTAAAGATATTGCCGGGTTTGGCTTTACCGTAAGTCAATGGTAAAGTAATAATTAAAGAATTAAAAACTCCTCCACTTTTTTACTTTTTGTGCTTTTTTACCACTATAATAATTGAAGAGTAGGGTCGCAGATTTCTTATAATATAATAATATGGATTAATTTTCGATGAACATGCTCTCGGAACAAATTCCGTCCCTAATAATCAAACTGATTAATCATAAAGATGACCAATCTAATCCTATAAAAAAAAAATTACCGAATTGAAAAGCGCTTCTCAATTGAAATTAGGTCCACTTCCCAATTGAAAGAAAAAAAAATTCCATACATGTTGCATCCAAGACTTAAAACTTAAATACTTTAATTATCCATTATAAAATCTAACACCCAAAAACAAGTGTAATAATCTTTTACTAGAAGAGTTAAATTTCTGGAGAATATTTTTTAATCTCAAAGAGATTTAAATGCATTCCTTCCTCCTTTTCTCAAGAAAGGAAAAGGAATATAGAGACGATTAAGAAGTATCGCATAATTTGTGAGTAATAATTTTATTATACTTTTGCTCTTCTTTTATATATTAAAATTCCATACAACAAAAGCCCAAAAACTAAAAGTGACATTAGAAGTTATTTGTTCTCTTAAAAAACGATAATTCATTTTTAAAGTCCCTGCAAATCTTATCTACGGTTGAATTCCTACAAAGCCATATTTTTAAAATACCAAAATAATTAGCGAGCGGGAAAAGAAAATGATTCCATGTTGATATAACCGTGAAACACAAGATTACAACAACGCACACTGAACTCCTTGTAGTCTTGAGTAAACTACCCAGATGGTGTACTTGAGATGCGAGCCATTTGGGAGAGAAGTAGGTCATGAACTCTGGCCTTCAGCTGATGATAGCAGATGAAAAAAAGAATCGCAATAGTATGGTGAAAAAAAATCTGGAAGAGAATTCAGAAATTCGTGTATCGTGCTTTTGTGATTTTGTGATTACCTCGTCGACACCTTGATTGCTCATTATGGAGACATGAATGGCGCCATCGGGTCCACACCTCTTATATCTAGCAAATTCATCATCTGGTAAAATGCAGGCAGGAGACTCTTGCAGGAGATCGCATTTGGAAACAACATCAAGCCAGAGATGATCCTTGAATCTCTCTCTCATCTCTTTGTATGTGACTAACTGCAGTAGCATCAACCATGATAGGAAATGCAAAAGCAAACAATGATGGGAAAAATTGTGATTTTAGATGCTAGCAAAAGAGTATGGCATCTGATTCAACATATGCACAAGTAGATACATTCATTAGTTGGTAGGAAAAACTTGAAGGTAATACAAATGTTAGAAAAAGCAACATCGAAATAAGCAGGCAAGTAATTAGCTTTATGCCTATCGTACCTGATTATTAGGTGAAGTCCCACATTCTCCAGACAGATCATGGACATACAATACGGCAGTTGGCAAATAAGAAAGGACAGAGATTGTCAACCTTTCTATATTGTTCCTCTCATCTGGGTTCATATGATATCATATTTTTGTCAATAGAAATAATCAGTAATTGTAGTAGAATACTTTGCTACCTCAGGTCACAAAGTAATGGTAGATACATCTCAAAGGTATCTGGTAAGGTAAAAACATCAGATGGAAAGGAGAAACGTCACACAACAGGACTTGCAAAATTTCTATAACAAGTCCAGAAGAAAATTTCACCCAAAAAACAAATGTCTCAGTATCATGATGATTCATTTTCAGTGCATGCTGAACTAAAAAAAAATGCTATTGTTTGGATCACTAACCATCATGTCTTGTAAGAAGACCAGGAGTATCTGTTACCTGCAGTTCAAATGTCTTATTGCTATATGAAGATAAGAGAACGCATCAAACGGGAAAATCAATATAACTGAAATACTAACCTGAAATCGTTCATAGTTCAACATGATATGACCCATTAGAATTCCTCTAGTGGTGAATGGATAATTACAAACCTACATTAAGAAAACCACCATTGAGGAGAACTCTTAGTAACAAGAAAACAAGATAGCAGAACAAATTGAATCTACTTCTCAATTAAACATTCATCAGATAGGTGATGTGTTTGGGCTCATGAAAAGCTAAATAACATGAAAAGGTAAAAAAGTTACCTCTGGTTTCCCTGTTGACAGAATACGTACTAGTGATGATTTCCCAACATTAGGTGATCCGACGAGACAAAGGGTAGGTGTTTGTAGGTCCACCACTGGCATCGCACGCAGAGTCTACAAAGCCAATGGTATAAGCAAACTCCGACAAAATGAAGGCAAAGCAAAAGTTAACGAACAAGAGAACCAGCATAGTTTTTCACATTAATGTACGGTAAATACTAATACATGCACTCAAGCATATTCACAATCTGGAAATGAAATCATGATATGAACCTACAAGAAAATCTTGCTAAAAAAATTGTCAGTCACTGATTTAGAAACATGATTTGGTAAAAAAAAAAAGTCATATTACCTTTGCAACATTTAACAAATCATCAATAGCAGTTTTTCCAACTTGAAAAGCTTCCTCAAGCTTTTTAAGGCCCTAAAAGTTGAAGTGAATCTATGATGAACATCAGGCAAGAAGCACAATAGAAGTAAATACTACAGATAAATGTGATACACAAATGAAATTGAATCAGAACAAACCTCATTTAGTCGCTCTTCTGCTTCACGTTTTGTTGTGGACTGTCAAGATTAAAGAGCCAACCTGAATAACAGTCTATGCATTCATACTACACATAGAGAGGTGAGCAGGAAAACATTGAAGTTTTGAAAACACAAAGTGCATCGGAAATGAACTTCAATTCAGGCAATTGTTTCTGGTGATAAATTACAAAGCAGTTCTTTGGGACAGATATTATGATATCCAGTCAAATGACAGATAACTAGCAAACTGACTGAAATCATAAGTTTGTGTTTCAAATATGAATTTGATTACAGCAGTACCATTTCTACTCCTAAAAACACACAATATAAGAATTTTTGGGATAGTAAATTTACATATGTAAACCCAAAACCTAAAAGCAGGCCTGGTAATTTAAAGACTAACCTCTATGTGCTCATTGATTTTGTTTTCAATCATGAATTAGAACTGTTACATTATGGGGAAACAAGAAGGGGAGCCTTGGCGCAACGGTAAAGTTGTTGTTGCCATGTGACCAAAAGGTCACGGGTTCGAATCCTAGAAACAACCTCTTGCAAAAAAAAAAAAAAGCAAGGTAAGGCTGCGTACAATGGATCCTTCCCCGGGATCCCGCATGACGGGAGCTTCGTGCACCGGGCTGCCCTTTTACATTATGGGGAAACAAATTATGTTTCTTTCTTAGGTAAACCCTCTATCTATATATGATATTGATCAATGAAAAATATTTCAGACAAGTCCTCATATTACAAGTATTTCCATTTTAATTGATTTATAATCCCCTCAAGTGGTTCAAATATGTGGAAATATGGCTTGTTATACATATAATCAAGTGTAGAACCCCTTCAAGATTGGATTAGCAAGTTTGTTAGTTACTTGTTGGAGCAAATGAGGTGACAATCTCATTGGATTGCACTTGCTCTCTAATGGAATGGCAATCTGTGTTTTTTTCATAGTCAAAATAGCAATATGGTTGAAAAATCGATATGGCAGTTAAAATAGATTAGTGCGCACTCAGGAATGTGATATGGCATCCTAAACAGACTTAAAGGTTGGACCAATTTAGTGTAGGCAAAGAGAGCATTATGGTTGAAAAATCATTTGAAATCTTTATGAGATTGTAGAACTTTGAACAAAGCCTATAAAATCAACAGTAAATTACACCAAGCAGACTGCAAAGGATGGATAAGTTGCAAAGCAAATGTTAGCCCAAAAGTAACTTTCGTGGTAGTAAATAACCAGGGAGCAATAGAAATTTGGATGAAGAACTGAACATGCAGAGATGGATATGTAATCAGCAAGCAATTGATACATCACCTAGGAAAAATTAAAAAAGAATAACAATCTCCTCTCATAATTGGAGCATTCTTTCGCTTTTGTTTAGACTCACTCCAAATACATAGACACAACACAAATAATCCACCATAAAAAAACAAATCTATAACAGAGTCAAACCTGAGCGCAAAGAGATGCATGCTGCTTTCCAACAGAAACAAGCTTCTTCCTCAAACAATCAACTCTTTCTAATACCTGATGAGATAGTGAGCATTATGAGCATTAAGGAATATCACACTGTAAGTTAAATGTGCAAAGAGAAATGTCATAAGAGGAAACCTGTTGATTTGGACAGAATGAATAGATTCTAAATCTAGTGTTACTTTTCACTCTTTGGCATATACAAGGAATTCTATATCAGAGAAAGTAACTTAATGATTATAATGGTAAGTTAATTTGGCAAAAAAAAAAAACATCTTACATGTAAAGGATTTATCTCTGAAAAAGATTTGCAGAAGATTATGAATTGCATGTACACTTTCTTATGATGCAAGACAGACATGGATTCCAAAGATGAAATAATGAATACAAGTCCAGAAGAGTATTGACAACTTCTGTTTTTCTAGTTGATCAGACTTAGCAACTGCTAAACTTCTGAACCTTTACTGCTTATGAAGATTTATCTTAAAATAACTTTGCTGGTCATATTTCAGTAAGAGCTCAAAAGTGTCAAACTGAACTCCTTTTAAAACCTGCCGAAGCCTTAACTGGTTCTAAGACAAACAGGAACAAAACTATCACGCTTTAGATTCAGTTATATATTACCAATGGTGTGGTCTCCTGAAATTAGAATATAAGCATGTTTCTAAGATGCACCAACATTGAATGCAAGGTTGTCTTTGAAAATATAAGAAAACAGCATTTGTTATGATTATGTCTCTAATTGATATGTGAAAAGCTAGTCGCAACAGGAGACATTTTCAGCCAATTGAACAATGGATTAAAATATCCAGCACTTGACAATGACAAGTTTAATATATTAAGCTAATTGAATAATGAACTTTAAATACCAAACATTTGGTGATGAAAAGTTTAGCATATTCAGCCAACTGAGATTGAACTAAAATTTCAGCACTCGGCAATGTGAACCCACAAAAGAAACTACTGAAGGCAATATGATTATTGGATCAATAGTAGTTGTGAAGAAAACACTTTTTAGTGCACAAGTAGTTGCATCATGAGAAAGGCAATTGCATCAACGAGTAGGTATCTAGTGTCAATTGATTAGTGTGCATATTAATGATGCTAGATCATTCATGTTGAGTGTAAAAGGAAGAATGTTAAACAACCTTTTCATAGTTTCCTTGGCCAAAAGTAAGCTCGATGAGAGATCTTTCATATGGATGTAAGTGTCGCTTGTCTGGGAAGGTTTCTGTGTATTGTCTTAAAGGAACAGCTAATTCCTGTAAAATAATTTTAAGTAGAGAACTGATTCAAATACTATTGACCACAAAGAAGTTGCATAAATAAAAAGGAAAAAAAAAATAGTATCTAACTTTCATCAGCGCATCAAGTTGTTTTGCGCCTCTATTTCTCTCTCGCTTTGCTATGTTCTGAATACCTATAAATTATTGAACATATGGCTATCAATAACCTAAATAAGCAAAACATCACATTGAATTATAATAAATTGTAATATGACCTAAGAGAAAATCACAAGATGCATTACCCTTAGTAGGAGAGATGTTCCTAGCTTTCCTTTGTGCTGAGGAAAGAATATTCATAGACGGCATCACCATAGGTAGCTTCTGAAATGCACCAGTTGTTTTATCTTTAAGTGAAGGTTCCACCTGAAGATAGTTACAAAGCATTTAAGCATAAAATGATGAAATGAGTCTATTCAATTAGTGGGATAATGGTTATAACTATAACAGTCCAAAACCATATTAAGAGAATAGAAGAACTAAGAAATAAACAACAAAAAGGTCATCCCATGGTTCAATAGTCAACAATATAGTTAAATGTCCTCAAAAAGACATGAAGAGAACCACAGTACTATTGATGCCACTAATATCATAATAACTCAAAAAGAATCTATGGATTTTCATTATCACCCAAACAGGAAGGTGTAGGCTAAAATTTTCAGGTGTGATATCAAATTTAAGGATCTCTTATGTCTTAACTATTAAATACGAAAACTTCACTAATTATTAAAGTTTGGAGAACGGGTGACACATAATAGCTGGAGGCACTAAATCAACAACCTTATAAGCACTACAAAGTGGGAAATATAGGTTTTCATACTGAGGCAATAAAGCACTGGATTTAATTATTACAATTGTTAAGATGTCATCGATCAAGAAAGGCATTTCAGAAGTCGGATATACCCAGTTGCATCTCATGGTCATTTTGGCAAAGGAAAATTACCATAATGATGTTTCCATCCTCAGTGGATCTCATCGGATTCTTGTTAGCGAACCCCGGACATGAAGCAGAGAACATTCTTCGCACTCCAAAACCTGACACGTGACATATAAGACAAAAATAGGAACATGCCGATCCAGACAATTAGCACCAGCAATCCAACAGCATGAAAAGAAAACGGGCAAATGCGTAAATTCATCATCGTCGAAACTTCCCATCCGAAAAACTCAATAAGTTTGCTTAAAACTATCCAAACAATCATTTACGCAGATAGAGGTGTCAAAATTAGCTTCTGAGATTCGAGTCTCAAAGTAACCACAAGACGAACCACAGATAAAAGTAGGGGTAAAGGGCACTGGTACAAACATCAAATGCTCGACGAAATGACGCAGTAAAGATATAAAAGGCGAACACAACATCTGAAACAAGAAAAAAATGACTACGTCTGGAGAAACGGGTGCAAGAACAAATAAATACAGACAAGAAAGCCAACGCTTTGCTAGGTGGCTCGTTCATCGACACTGCAAGGTGGGTGTTTGCTGAAATGGCAACAGGTGATGAAGACGCTGAGTAAAGTAACAACAACCTTTATGAGACGACGGAGAGCTCCTCCTTCCAATCCTTCCCCAGAGTAACTTGCCGGAAGGGACACGCCATTGCTGGAGGAGACCGAAGGCTCTGCCGCTGTTCATCTCCCTCCACAACCCCTCTTTGCTCGACTACTTCACCGTATCACTTCAGCCCGATGTTTATAGTGTGCTGACATGGGATCGGATCCATCCGACGGCCAGAAGGTTTTGACAATCTAACAAGGCCCAGCCCATTTATGGCCTATCACTGATCGGATCGACCGTAAAAATGTCCACAACGAAGTAAAGAAAGAAATAAAAGAAAACAAACGAGAAGGAAAGGAATCCTCCGTCGACCACCACCGACTCAGCCAGGCGAACTCGCGGCGAGACTGCACGAGTTCGCGGTGGTGGCCTCGAGTTCGGCCGCTTGTTTATTATTAATAATTTTTGTTTTTCAAAGCTGAAGTACTTGCTAACTATATTTGACAAACCCAATTATTTTTGGCATTTTCGATGTACTAGTGTGAGAATTTACAGTGAGATTAACGAGCATAAGAAACAGCACCATATGAAAAGTAAACGAAACAATCATCACAAATTCACAATTATTGTGTGATCAGACGCTTTCCGAGTGTATTTGCTCAACGCATTCAGATGACCGAGAGCCTGTGAGGTATTGTCCATTTCAAATTCTAGATTAGACCTCATCAAGAAAGTAAACAGATGCCAAACTACTACATCAGAACTAGAAGGTCATGCTTCTTTGACTTGCCAAAAATGATTGAGTTGACTTTAGAGAAGATAGATCAATCCCTTGGTGGGCTTTGGAGGGAGAATGTTTTTCCACTAGGATCTGAAAGAACTGGATCAGTTGCCTTGTTTATGGAAGTTTCAACGTCATCAATCACATGGCCAGTATAGGTTTTGCTATTGACAGAGGTCTCTGGATGGGAACTTTCTGCAGAGGAAGTAGAGAGATTGGCAGGATTAAGCTGCTTGTATATTGCTAGAGCCTGAGCTATCATGGAAGAAGGATTTTGGATGGCACTAGGGAGTAGAAGGGTAGTTCCCTGCACAAAGAGATGCATGATTTAAATCAGAAACTCTTGCATGTAAAAGGATTTCAATGAACTATTTTAAAATTTGGTTTCATACCTCCTTTGCTATGTGACCAAATGCTTTGATGTATTGCTCAGCAACTCTCAAACTTGCTGCCTGAACACAAACAAAGCACGTTTTAGAATCCAGATGTATGACCAAATTCAAATTTTAAGAACAAAATTTAAGTGACAATGTTTTTGCTCAGTCTGAGTGTGACGAGGAGGAAAGATGATCTCACCTCTGCACCACCATCAGCTTTGATGGCTTCTGACAATATCTTGAGACCTTGAGCAGTTGCCTGAGACCTAACAAGGATTGCCTCAGCTTCTCCTGATAAGAGGAGGATAAGGTGAATCTTTTAGAAGTTCAATCAATGTGGAATCTCAATATTAAAAAAGGAGTGAATCCTTACAGCAACACTGACATGTTTAGACAAAAATCAAGGATATAATGATAAAACTATGGGTTGTAAAGTGAATAGACCACACCACCTAAGTAGTTATACAACGTGTTCATTTCCAAAGGATAGTCTTTATTTCATACATTAGGCAGCATGCTCTAATGCATCACATAGATTTCTGTTTTCCTCAAATGTTGTTCTTTCACTTTAGAGTTTCCAGGTAACCAACGTGTGTTTGCATATGGTACTTCTTCCATGGTTCTTGTACGTGATATGCAAGTATTCGTTTGGAAAGTGATTTAAGAGACCTAAATCATGTTTAAAGTTACAGCATTGAAAATCAGAGAATAATTGTGGCCAATGAAGGATAATTCTTAGTAACTCAATGAAAATATTACCGCATTGAGATTAGTGGTAAAGTATAAACTACAATCCAGTAGTCACAAGTACACATCCTACATCGTAATCTCAGTCATGTAGAAGTCGAGGTCAGGACTGGAATAATACGAGATTAGTGACCTCTTGTATTAACCTCCAGTTAATGACAGGGCATCCAACTATACTCAATGTGTCAATATGATAAGGCCACAAATTTCAATAGTGTCGCAATCTCCCCCACTTGATGCTTATTTCCACTTCAAGGCCCATATCTACTAAGCCCTTCACTATTAGATATTTGGATTCCAACAACAAGAGGAGAATTAGGTCCATGGAGATACCAAAATTGTAACCAAGCAGCAGCAGCAAGAACAACAACAACCAAACTTATCCCACTAAGTGAGATTGGCTATATGGATCCTCTATCCCTTATTATATCATCATCTATATTTAAATGAATTTTCTCATTATTAAGTAAGTCTTATTTGATCTTCTTCTTTTTCTCGTTTAATGTGAATTTGTCATTCTCACATCGCCTAACTATAGTATTTATTGGTCGTCTGAGTACATATCGATACTATCTTAAATGTGCCTCTAGGAGTTTTTTCCTCAAGCACAACCCCGACTTTTTCTTTAATGTTGTATTTCTTATTCTGTCCATCCTCATATGTTTGCACAGCCATCTCCTCATATAGTCGCGCATCCACCTTAACATCTTCATCTCTGTGACTCTCACCTTTTGCTCGTGTGCTCGAGACAAAGCCCAACATTTAACTCCATATAACATTACAAATCTATCCATCATTTTTTAAACTTTCTTTTAAGTTTTAGAGATACCTTGCAATTACAAAGAACACCTAACGCTCTCCTCCATTTCGACCATCATATTTGTATTATATGTAAAATATCTCTCTCAACCCCTTCATTTTTTTGCAAAAAGAATCTTAAACACTTAAAGTTCTCAATTATAAGTAATTTGTTATTTCCTATTTTAACAATTGTCTTACTACGTCTAATATTGCAAAACTTAAATTTCATATATTCTGTTTTTATAGTATTAAAGCCTCAAACCTTTCACTTCAATATTTTCTGTTAAGATTCGAGCTTAACATTTAAGTCTTCACGTGTCTCGTCTACCAACAACATGCACGATGGTAACGTGTATTGGATATGTCCAATAAGTTCATCTATGATTAGTACAAAAAAAAAAAAGGAACTTTGAGCTGATCTTTGATATAAGCCTATCTATGTAGGAAACTCTTTGGTTAATCTTGTTGAAGCCTTCACTCTTATCATTACATTCTCATACATATCCTCAATTATTTTAATATATGTTACGTTAAAGCCTTTTTGTAAAAAATTTCTCCACATAATTTCCCTTATAACTCTGTCATAAGCTTTTTCTAATATGGTCTAATATGATGTTACATAAACCAAGCCCAATTAGAAAATTGAACATTGTCTACCATGCATAAAGCCAACTTGATGGCAGTTAACTTATCTAAGCCTAAACATTCTGACATGACTAGCTAATAAGTTTCCTTTTGAGATTAAATTGCAGTATCACAAAAGGAAGTAGTGAATATGGTAGAAATTATACAATAGAAAATTAATTTGATGATTGGAGAAGAAAATGGTACCATTGGCTGATCAATTCAGTAAATAAGAGCATTACAATTCCTAATGGTATCTATAATTAGAAGTAACTTAGATGTTGGTGCAAAAGTCAATGTTCTTTCTTTTTGAAAAAACACAAGTCTTTTCACATGTTATAGATTTTAAATATATACATGTATATGAAAGAATCTCTAGATAAAATTTATGATGGGTCTGAAGGAGAAAAAGTTGTGGAGAAATATGATTTTGTAACCATGCCCCGAAAAATTAGATGGAAGATATTTCTTAAATCGTGAGATTATGATTCTGTAAATTATGGGATATAATATTAGTTAGTTTGCATAAAAGGATGTTTAGTTTTTTAAAACAGTCTGAGTTTTTATTATAAATGTCTATTATTTTATAAAGAAAAGTCTTGACATCCATTTATAAAACAGGGTTATTAGGATCCCATGTATGGGAGAAGTTTTGAGTAAATACAATACTTAATTATAGTAAAAAATATCTAATATAATTATTATATCTATTTGATAAAAGCTATATAGGATAATGATGTTATAGTGTTAGAGCTACTGGAAGTGTGACACAAGAATTGTCTATAGCTATAGTAGCTATAGGTTTATCATCAACTGTCAACTCTGAGCTTCGATAAAACTTAAAGTTCTTTTATTATAAGTTTATGACAACAAGAGAGAACCAAGAATCTTTCTTTCCAAAAAGTAACAAAACCATAAAAGTAACTGCTTACATTAAGGCATGGTAACTTAATTCATATCAGAAAATAGGATAAAGCTAACTTATTAAAAGTACCTTTTGCCCTGTTAACCTGGTCCATCATTGCTGCTTCTGATTGTAGTATCACTGAATTTTTCTTTCCATCCGCAATGTTTATGTGAGCTTGTCTCTCTCCTGTTAAATATAAGTTTAAGTGTTTTACTTGAAATTGAATAGATGGCAGATGAAATAATTCAAAGATCTAATAGAGTTGATACTTTGACAAGATGAACTTTGTCCATAAACCTATCTATAATGGCATGCTACAGAAAACATTTTATAACAAAGGACATTACTTAGCACAGTACAGAAGTACCTTCAGATTCAAGAACTTGAGCACGTTTCCTTCTTTCTGCTTCAGCTTGCATCTCCATAGCTGCCTTAACTCCAGGTGGTGGAGATATATCCCCTGCAGAAAGAAAGCAATCCATATTTACAAAAGCAAGTGAAAGAAACTGACACAAGCACAAATATAAAAGAAAATAAATCCCTCAACTTACGGATTTCATAACGCAGACATTTAAGACCCCAATCAGAAGCAGCCTCATTGATTGCTCTCTGTTGAAGGGACAAACAGGGTAAAAATGAAGCCAAAAAAAAATACTGATTGAACTTTTGCAATCATGAGCACAACTGCACTGCTAGCAATCCTAGGCCTATCAAATGGACTTATTACCAGGTTACATTTGCTGAATTACTTCGGCTCAAAGAAGGATGCTACCCAAATATCTCTATAATACACTTAAGTCTATAAATAAAGCAGTTCATTGAAGAAACAAACAAGTGTAAAGTTCTAGCATAAAATATGAATGTAGAAGCTTTAAGATTAGTTCTGCAGAGATAAGGATGAATTATTCCAAGTTAAGACCATGTTGGGAGATGCTATATGAACATTGATTTTCTTACGGGGAGTGAAGTGTATGAGTAGATGTCATTGTGAAGGCATGAAATTTCATAGCATTTCCAAAAAATAGTGTGATGTAGAAAGCCATGAATCTCAACAAAATAATTTGACCTTGCTTTGCAAAGCATACAACCAACTCTAAAATACCACAAGTATGGAGGAAGCAAAAAAAGCATTTAACGAAATATCCAACAGAAGTAAAACAATGAAAATTAGTCAGACCCATAAAGGAATGCCATTTTCTTCTCTTTATAAAGGAATTTCCAAACAAAATTTTGCCCGAGAGATGAAATTGCATAGGAAGAAAAAGAAACACACACCACAATGTTCTCATTTAGAGCATCCCTTTCTTCAAAGGTTTTATCTAGAGTGATCTTCCCCAGCTCGCTCCTCATCGTTGTCTGTGCCAGCTGGATTACGGCATATAGTGGGTTCTCCACGCCATAAGAAGCAAGGATGGGATCAACAATCTATGTAAATTTATTTACAAACTATAAGAAACCCAAGTATAATCATCATAACAAGAAAAAACCCGCATTTAGACTAAAAAATGTCAGATAAAAAAAAAAATAACAACCTTAACATACAGAACCCCATCAATGAGTATGCTAACATTGTCCTTGGTAATGGCCGACTGGTCAGGAACGGGGATAGCCTCCTCCTTGAGTGAGTGCACATACGCGATCCGGTCAACGAACGGGAGAAGGATGTGAATCCCAGAGTCTAGCGTCCGCTGATACTTTCCGAACCTCTCCACAACATAAGCCTTTTTTTCAGGCACGATTCGGATGCCCCAATTGATAGGCAGCGACTGGTGCTCATACCTAAAAGAAACCCAAACTATCTTTACTATCTTTTTTAGCAATCACGCCTTGGAGAAAAAGAAACCCAAACTATCTTTACTTTCTTTTTTAGCAATCACGCAACTTGCTGAGAATATTAAAGAGGGAGAGAGGCGTGTCGCACCTGGAGGAAGGCAAGTCGTCGCGAGAGCGGCTGCTACGGTACTCGCGAATGGGAATCAGAGGAACTACTCGGCGGAGGAAGAAGGGTGATTGGATGGCAGCAGCCGCAGCGGCGGCGGCGGCGGCGGCGGCGGCGGGGCGGAGCGGAAGGCGTTTGGATCTCAGCAGCGTCGCCATCTCTCGTCAGTTCTTTATGCTGTCGAAAACCCAATTGGGTCCGAGATTGAACGAAGCTCCAAAATTTTATAGTCAAACCCTTACGGTAGAGCCAAAAAAAAAATACAAAATTGCTATATAAAATATTATAATTCAACCCCACAACTCTAAAATAAAATCTAATTAATATCAGAGAAAGTTTTCTACGGCACGGTAGAATCGAATTAACCGTTAACTTGATGTGAAACACAGAATTTAACCGTATTTTTAGCGAATGCATTATTATTTTCCATTTCTGATATTTCTCAAATTATTGTGTTTCTTGGGAAGCAAGTTAAAGGATAATAATAATAAAATGATTAAATAAATAAAAGAATAAAAGAAAGGAGAAATTGTTTCTTTCAAATGCAAAAGAAGAAGTTTTGAACCAATTTCGGCCAATATCCCTCAAGAGAAAAATGTTTTTTAAAAATAAAACTTATACGAAAAGATTCATTAAAAACTTATAAAAAATTCTTTCTTAAGAGTCAACTATTAACCAAAAGAGACAATTTAAAGTGATTCTTACTTTGATTAAAATAATTTAGAAAAAAAATAGTTCTGTGAAAGAAGTTTTGAGGTTTCGAAAAAAAAAGGTTTATTGTACGTATTAGAGATTATTTTTTTAATTAGAATTTGTGATTTGTGATTTAATGTTGCACCATCTAACTTCAAATTGAGCTTGACTTATTCTAGTACAAACTCGCTGAAGGATAACCTGGCACAGAGTACTGATACTCGTAAGGCTGTCCATATTGTCGTGGTGGTGCAGGCGTAAGGCTGCGCGTATTGGGGCGGCGGCGGCGGCGGCGGAGGGTAGCCTACATTTGGAGGAAGTGGGTGGTCTAAACGAGACATCTGCTGGAATGGGGGAGCAGCCATCACTGGGTGATCGACAAATTTGCCATCTCTTTTGTCCATTTCAATCTTGTGCTGTGTATGCGCTCATTTTATCATTCAATCAGTGACAAATTCATGATGAAAACTCATGGAAACGATTAAAACTCAAGCTTATACCTGCATGCACGCACAAACCCTGCAAAAAGAATTGAAGTGTTATTGCTTGAATATGAAGAAGAATTTTAGCATGGATATTAAACTTACGAGTAGTAAACTATATCAGCGCGCAGTTGAGTATTTGGGAAGCTTCTGAGAGCTCACCACTTCCAACAATCATTGCAACGATGGATTTTAGGGTTTTACCCCTGGATTTTATTTCACTCGGGAATTAAGCAGTTGGGCATAAATACATTTTTATGGAAAATAAACAAAACGCTATCACATTGTAAAGAATTATACATACAATGATGCAATTATCACATTGTGTTGTCTTTATGTTGAACTCATCTTGCAGCAAGAAGAGAGTTGATGCCACTGAGTTGCCAAAGCAGAGGAATACCTGCAAAGAATTAAAATTTAAAAAGTTCAATGATATATAATTAGTGATTTTATCCAATAATATTATAATAATAATCATTTTTGTGAACTGACAACTAAAGACCAAAATCTAATAAAACCTAGAACAGCTGGACTACCTCAGTAGCAAGACACAACTCTGGGCATCTGCTTTCACCACAATTTCCACTACAGGGAACATAACCAGCACAGCATACATACCTGCAAAAACAGGGACAAATTTTATGTTAGAAATTAAAAGATGTAAGTGTCTTCTGAATAATTAAAGGATGACATTTTATGAAGAGGGAGTGTGCCTTTTAAAAATAGATGTGATATACATTATCCAATTTAAAATGGATGGATAAGATTTAATTGAATCAAAAAATTCTTATACCCCGTCATTTAGTATAATAAAGTCTCTCGCATTATCATTTTACTCACTCAATATCTTCCAAGCAAAACAAACATTTCCATACTTACATTGGAGAGTTCGAGAAGCCTTCTTCGATTTAGAGGTGTTACGATTTGCAATGCTATTATCGAAAGCTAAAATTATTGTATCTTAGAAAATGATTGTCATGTTGCATGAGCACCGTGTGCGGGGTAAATTCATCTTAAAGAAATAGAGTCTAACTCTAACCTCGACTCAACCAAAATGATGATATACTATCATTCTACCTGCATTCAGATTACATCAACATAAAGATCCCAACATTTTATGAATAAATAATTACACCTTAATAATAACTCGAAGAAGGATTGAAACGAAGTGTTATTACCTTGACATGTCATTGTAAAGAGCCCTTTTCCTTAGCATGCATGACACACAAGGACCACGGCAAGAAACCAAGTCTTTTTATTCATGTTAAGTAAGGTAGATCAACAATGCTTTTGCTAATGGTAAAAAGAAGCTAAGCAGCTTTAACGTCCTTTCAAAGTTGGTAGTTTTAAGAAGTAGAAGCTTGAGAATAACAAAGAAGGCGAATGAAACAGAGCCAGCAAACACACTAACCACCAGAGCGCCAAAAAGCAATCTGAAATCACATGGCAGAAGGGTGAATTTCAAAAAGTATTTCAATTACATCCTTAAATAATTGTAGGAGCTGAATGTGTTCTTGTTTCTTAAATGTGTGTCGAATATATTCTTCTTGTTAATTCTGTCCTTTATAATTAACGGAATGAAGATGTGCTTTTCACGTGAGTCCGCTTTGTTAACCCTTTAGATCATGTTTCAAACTAAAAAAACTCAAATTCTTTAAGATAATCTGTAAATAAAAAATAAATACATAAAAATAAGTTTTATGAGTGCAATGCACCAAGAAATTAAACAACAAATATATAACTAAGATATTAAAAAAGATAGAAAATACCTAGGGTGAATTTCAAAAAGTATTTACTTCCTTTAATTAGTCATCACAACTCAATGCAAAAAAGCATCTTCACTATTTAATATAACAATAAAAAAAATACTAAAATGAGTTTTCAGGAATAAATAATAAATAATTTACTACTTTACAATACAGAAGGTTAGGAATTTGAACCCAAATTAAAATGAATTCAATTCCCTTAAATTCAATAATCAAATTATTCACAAAAGTTTTCTAGCTTGTAAGATTGAACACAAAAAATAGCTCTCAATTTCACTGATGAGCATAGAAAATTCAAGATTCATATCAAAAAGAAGAGAAAGATGAGCACAAATAAAATTATGTGGTTCGATAAAAATACCAACTACACGGCAGCCAATACCAATAGAATTTTTCATTATCGAAATTAAAAAGTTTATAAAATTTTACAACTTGTTCACTCCTATCCTAGGAATCGTCATAAAAATAACTAGTTCACTTTATAGTGGTTGAATGACATTGTTTTAGCTCCCGGCACCGTCGTCGCAGCCCATAATCGGAGGAAAGTCGGTGATTTGTAAAGAAATCAACAAGATCAGAAGGGATTTGGAATTAGGGCTCACATAGATAACTTACATGTGAAGATTGAATTTTTTAATTGATGTTGTAAACTCATGTGAGAAGCACATGCTTATTCTGTCAATTGTAAACAATAGTGTTAACAGAGAAAATATATTTGAGACACATTTAAACAAATAAGAGACGCATTTAATTTTAAAATTTTTTAAGGATATAATTGGACACGGTTGAAATCTTACTTATATATCTTACTATCTAATTAAAAATCTAGACTCTTTTATAACTAATTTTAGTAAAGCCTGAAATTAAATTATATTAATATTATATTTTTTTCATTGTGAAAATAATTTTAAGGCATATTAGTAATAGGATAATTATGCATACAATATTAATAATAGGATAATTATGCATACAATTTATCTAAAACAAATAGTGTCGATTAGTATTTAGTATTGAAAAAATGGTGAAAAAAAATCAATCAAAATTGTATGATTCATAATAAAGAATCAATGAAATTTTCTTTTTATAAAAAAGAAAAAAGATCGATCAATTCATTAAAAAAAAACAATGTGCATTGTCATGGTTTTAGATAGGTGTGAAATATATAGGGTTTTCATCATATTTTCACACTATATTTAAATCACTTTTGCATGCATAATTTGAGATAACTTGATATATGTTTTATTATTCCTGGATACTGCTCTCGTATATTTTGGATGACAAAAGCGAAGATTGGAGTGAAATAGGAAGCGGAAAGACTATGCTAAAGAAGCCTTGCTCTACCACGGGCGGCTATTACCAGTAGCATGACTCGTGGTCGGCTCTGCCTCCCTGCCACGATCCACGGCACGGGTTGTGGCACATTCGGTTGTTGTGCCACGGACACTCGTGCCCTACGGCACGAGTCATGCCTGGCTAGGTATAGAGATCCTGCACTTGACACGAGTACCCGTTCCCAGTGGCATGGGTCGCGTCACACGGCCAACCTCATCCCCTATAAAAGGGGATTCATCCCATTGGACTGGAGGGAGGAGAGTGGTTTGGATCGGAGGACTGGGTCCTCTAGGTCCTCCTCCTTGGAGAGGGTTTTCCCCTCTTAGGAGTTAGGGTTAGGGAAACCCTAGGGACACCACTTTCATCAACTACGACGCTTAATCCATCTCCGACGCAAAGAAACAACATCGAAGATACTAGGAATCTTCTCCTTAAGCATTTCTTATTCCTATTCTCTAATTTGAATTGTATGAATGCTTTCATTTATGTCTTTGGGTTGTAATTCCTTTGTTATGGAGTAACCCTCTAGATCTCAGATGTAGAAAGTAATTGTGATACATGTTTGATGAATGAACTATCTAGTTGGATATTTTCCAATGCAATGGTATGCTTGATAACTTGTTTTATCATGTTGTGCCTTGAATGTATTTGACGAAATGTGTGTGAGGGGCAATACATGTAGTTGTAGAGTTTTGATCACTATGTAGAAGAGGTGCTTTGGATTTTATAACAAGAAGCCCTGTGACAAAGGATATCCTTTACTTTCTATGACATCCCCTTGAAACAAAGGGCAATTCCCTATAAGGGAAGCCAATTGGAGTTTGTGAGTTTTCTCCATATTAATGTTAGGAAGTGATTTACGTAATCTAGAGATTGTATGACCAGGGAGACCCTTAGTAACAAAGGGTGGTCCTTTAATCGGACTTTCTATGTTACTGTTAGATTTTGAGGGATATCATAAGGTAATTGTCTTATGATTTTTACTAAATAAAGATTCATTATTTGAGTGCATATTATATGTTTGATTGTCTTAAACTCATTTACTGAATGTTTGCAATACAATTCATAGCATGAGAGAAATTGTGATTAGATCACAATTAGTGATTATCTCTACATGTGT
This sequence comes from Zingiber officinale, assembly GCF_018446385.1. Classification (NCBI taxonomy): domain Eukaryota; kingdom Viridiplantae; phylum Streptophyta; class Magnoliopsida; order Zingiberales; family Zingiberaceae; genus Zingiber; species Zingiber officinale. Next base: position 10,018,369 of record NC_056000.1, on the reverse strand, counting down.
AATTATGAACGTATTAGAATTTCTCTAGTCGTCAAATTGATGCATTCAGACATCATCAATTCTGAAAGACTAGCATGGGTTATACTTCTTAGTTCCCCAAGCAGTTGTTTTCTCACTGGCTGGAGAAATTGGGATGTTGAGAGTTAAATGTAGATGCTAGTTATGGTAACTAGTTCATTAGAGTGACTCATTGTAATACTTCATATGTTTATCTATATATATGGATATGTCTGCAAAGCTCTTACGGTAACTCTAATACAAGTTTCCTTCGACTTGACGTATACAAGTTATCTTGGTCATGGAGACTTATACCAGGCCCGGCTCAAGGCATAGGTCATTAAGGCCTATGCCTAGGGCCCCAATTTTATTGGGGCCTATTGATTAATTAATTAAAGATATTAAAAAAAATAAATTAGCATCATTAATATTAATTAATTATAAATGTATTGCTAATTCATTAATGACACCTTATCAATTAATTCATTATCGATTCCGCTTCCTATTTATACCTTGTAGTTATCTTTATTTCCTCATTAATTGTCTACCATAATTTTATATGAGATTTTATTCTACCTTAAATATAATTCATTTTTAAATTGATATATTTCTTTCTTTTTTTTATTATTACTCCGATTCCCATTTTATTTTGCAATTAGTAATATTATTCTTATAAAACCTAATGAATTCTTTTCTCCTTAATATTTCTTAAAAATCCTAATAGTTCTCTCATCAGTGTATTGTGTCATTTTCTTTTTTTTCATCAACGATTTTGTATGTTTCTCCTTCCTCATCGATAATACTCGGAGAGAACGTCTTTCTCTTCCTTTGCCGATAATATTTCTTCCTCGCTCTTTCTTTTTATTTCTCGATAATAATATGAATTAGAGATTTTTTATCATAAAATACAAAGTAAAATGCATTAGCAAAAATAAATTTTTTAAAATTAAAATTAATAAAATCTATTTGACATTCTAACTAAAAAGATTAAATAATTTAATAATTTTATTAATAAAAAATAAAATTATTATCAAAATAGCGATCAGAAAACTAAATTTTATATTAAAAATTAGTTTTTTTAAAAAAAATAATATTTAATTCTTTTTAATAACTAATTTTAAAAATATTTTTTAAATTATTATTTTCGGTCGCAAATCTAAATGAAAAATGTTAAAGAAAATTAAAAATATATTAAAAAAATTTATTTTTTAAATTTTTTGGCCTAGGGCCTCAAGGAATCTTGAGACGGCCTTAACTTATACTTTGACATTTTAAGTAAACACCTCATTGAGGTGTGGACCCAGGATGATTGGGTATAAGTCGAAATGCCCGAAGATGTTTGGATAGCTCACAGAGGATTCACCGCTTCTTGCGAGGAGACGTATACCCTATGATCACTTGTTAGAATTATTACTCAAAGTATTTGGTCAAAACATCACATGTTAAGAGTACGAGACTCTTGTACGCATGTACGAGTAATTTGAATCCATAGAACGAGGAATTATTACTTGGGCTAGGTGTGACGTAGTCAGTCTAGTGGGGACAGACATATATACCATGTCCTGAACCAAGTGGGTATAAGACGAGTGGAAAAAACAAGATACAGCTCACTATAGCTTAGAGTTAGTTCTAAGATCAACTATGATTTTTCAACTAATTGGGGATCATGATGTATTATTAGGTGTCACTCATGATCGTTCTATAATTAAGTAGTTAATTATGGACTGCCAAAATCAATCAGGAACCTATTAAGTCACACACACTAATGAGTCTCTAAAAGACGTAAAACAAGTTAAAGAATATAATTCTTAGATCAAGAGATAAATATTTGATTAGACCATATATAAGATAAATATGAAAATATTTGTCATGATGAAAGCGCGGATGGATTACATCTCTTATGGTAGAGTTGAATCATATTTGGTTTAATCATGAATTAGTCATGAATCAACTTGATTTAATTATGAATCAAACTAAGAGGTCAATGAGCTACTTTTGGTGAAGGGATAATGAGTTGGATTTGGAATTTATAATCTAACTCATTAAAGAGGATTATATATAGATGTAATTGGAAGAGAATTAGATACAAGTTTCATTATTTGGTTGATTGCCATTTGGAAACTCAATCCTCCTCTCCCTCTCCCTCTCCTCTCTCTCCCACCGCCAACAAGAGGGTGCTCCCTCTTGTTGCCATGACCACCACAAGGGGAAAAAACTCTCCCTTGTGTGTTTCTCTTCTTCTTTCTCTTGATCTCTCTTCTTCGCTTATGGCTAGTAACTTTTGAAGGAAAGACTTGTACTCAAAGAGTTATCTTGAAGAGCTCGGTGTGGATATGAATAGAGACGAGGTTCGACAACGTCGCTACGGGTGATGTCCTTCTCGTTACAGGTCATCCGTAAGGTATACCTAGCGTAAATTTACTTCCCGTAAAATTTTAATTATGCGATCATGTTTGACATGTTGTATCTATTGGAGTAATCTAGGTGTCATAGGTTTTAACGTTTGGGCAAAGGTTTAAATTAGGTTTATTATTGTATTTGATATGCATTGTGAGTGTGCAGGATACAGGTACAACAAGGAAAGTCCAAGTGTAATCTTGGCAAAAGAGGAAAGTCCAAGGATGAGTCTTGGCGGTGTAAGTCCAAGCATGTAGTCTTGGCAACGTAAGTCCAAGTGTGACTTGGCAATAGATGAAGTCCCGGAGGTAAGGAGCCTCTTGGCAAATGAAGACCCAACAATATAGACAAGGCCGAAGGAAGCTCCAGAAGGCAAGACATGAAGGATGGGGAGACATCCGAGGGACGAGAGGCTGATGGAGGAGGCTAGAAGGCTAGCTCTAGGTTGGTCGGGCGAGGACGAGTGCTGAGTGATTGTACTCAGGGCAAAATCCTATGTGTTTAGGATTTACTGTAGCAGTAATGTAGCAATACTGTTGTGACACTGTAACAATACTATAGCAGTCGACTGGTACACTGTAGCAGTCGACTGGTAGCCGACCGTTGAGTAACGGTCGGCTTCACTTAAAGAACCAGTCGACTGTGTTGGTGCAAGGTGCACCAGAATCAAACCTGAGTTTTGTTGTTGTCAAAGGTTCAAGTTAAGTCTTGTTATGATATGATATTTGGCTAAGTGTGCAGGCTATTTACTCAATCAGGAAAGCCCTAGTCATAGCTAGACAGTAAAGTCCAAACAGGTCTGGAGGACCTAACGTTTGGCAGGTAGGTTGAGGTAAATAACTAGAGGAGCGATAGTGAGGTCGGGTTCCTGAAGGGAACAACCTAAGGTCCCTGATCCAACTGAAGAAACCGGAAAGGTTTCCAAGTTGAGATCAAGACAGTCCTAACTGTTATACTCATGCATATTACTATTATAAGTGTGCTAACTTTGTTTTGTAGGAATATTTTTGTTATATCGAACTAACTTTGTGTTGCATAATCATATGACCCCTTGGACTTCAAATGGTCATAACTTTTGGCTCAGAACTCAGAATCAGGCTCTGTCAGAGGCCACGCGACCATCACTCAGAAACTTTCAATTTACCAAGGGTTCAGTCGACTGAACAGGAGGTTCAGTCAACCGATCAAGGCATTTTATCAGTCGACCGAAAAAAGGTTCGGTCGACCGAACAAGCAAATTTGGTAAAACAGTTCAGGCTCGCAAACATGATATCACAGCATGATCGGTCGACCGAAAATGAGGTTCGATCGACCGAACCAATAAAAGCATTAATGGAGCATTAAGTGTGAATCTCGGCGAGAAGGGAAATTCACTGTTCGGCCGACCGAACAAGGTTATCGGTCGACCGAACCATTAAAGATCAGTTAATGCAAAAGATCGAGCTAACGTCAGACTCCAGCCACGAAGGAAGGGAGCGGGTTCGGTCGATCGAACAGAGGGATCGGTTGACCGAACAACAATGGCACTTATAAAAGGACCTCGAGGTCGAGGCTCAGTAACTCTTCTCTGATCGACTCAAGTTCTGTTCTGCAAGAAAACCGTGCTACAAGCCTTCATCAGCTCAGCAAGCCACACTATCCGGAAGTGCCGACCAAAGCTTCAACTGCATTTACTTGTCGGTATATTTTATATAAGCTTGCATTGTAATTCACTTAAGCAAGATAGTAGGGTTGTTACTATCTTGCTCATTTGTATGATCTGCTTCTTTCCGAGGATCTCGGAAAGAAGAGCTATAGTGATTTGCCCATCGGTGTGATCAAGGATCGCGGGCCTTCGAGTAGGAGTCGAGCTAGGCTCTGAACGAAGTAAACGAACTTGTCCCTTTATATTTTCCGCTGCTTACTCGAATTGTTTTGAAATACGAAAAGAAAAGTTTTTAAAAGAGTACGATATTCACCCCCCCCCCTCTATCGTACTCATCCGATCTATCTGACTGATGCATACACCAGTCAACTGGTAGCAGGAAAACAGCTTAGTGTTTTCCTCTCAAGCTCTATTTAATAGAGCTCGGGGTGCTTGGGCATGGTTGACGAAATAGTGATGGTTAACCCCTATTAGTAGTCTTCCAAAGCCTCCAAGCTCTTCTTGTGATCTAAGAGTGTTTGGATCAAGATTGTGATGAGGTTTCTCTACCGAGAAGGAGGTTTGAGCTAGCCGGAGGTTTCCGAGGAGTCATCCACCGACGGATCGAGATCGCCCACCTTACGGACAATCATGGAGTAGGAGCCCTAATCTCCGAACCATGTAAATGCCTTGTGTTACGGTTTGTTTTGTCTTTTCTTATTGTTTATAGGGTTTAGCTTTCTTCTTGTTAATTTGTATTTTATTTTCCGCTGCGTATTAATAAGTGTAGGAAGTGACGATTTGGGTAAGACTCTATTCACCCCTCCCCCCATCTAGCGGACGTCAAGGTCGCAACAGTATCCTTGTATATGTATGGTATGTGTGATAATAATTAGGAATTATTGTTATTTTATTTTTCACTGCGCATGTTTACGAAATGTATTATGGCACACACCCGTATTGGGCATATCCCTACAATTACCTCTTTTACTTAATATCATTAATCTACCATTATAAAGTATATTAGATAACTCTAGTAATTATATGATCGGGCCTAAAGTAACCCTTTAATTGAATTTTCTAGAGTTACTTCTTACTTAATGGCGTTAGAGTTTGGGTAAACTCTTTGAAGTGATATTCGCGGGATTATGCCAAACTTTAGTAGAGGTCCTATAAGAATGTAAGTATAGAGCTAGGTAAATAAATAATGCATAGGGATATTAACTAGCATAATAGTGAAATCGAAATCCTAGGTCATTCCCAAATCTAACATCACTTTCTCCCATCGCTCACTTACGCTCACACTCTTTCCCTCTCTCTCTTCTCTCTCTCTCTCTCTCTCTCTACTCAATTCCTAGTTTCCAAGCGCTCGTAAACTAACCTTCGAACGTTTAAATAATTCAACGTACGAAATCAACTAGTGCTTAATCAACAGTCCTTGTGGATCGATATTTTATTACTTGACGACATCTCCATGCACTTGCGGATTTGCCACACATCAAGTTTTTAGTATCGTTGCCGAGACTGCTTAAATTAACATTAGTTGATTATCATATGAGTTAATCTAGACTTGTTAACAAATTTTTCATTACTTGTTTAATTTTATTTTTATATTTTTTCTTTCTTTCAATTTAAATTTTGCATTTCAATTTTTATAATAATTCTATTTTCATAAGATACAATGAGCACTAACATGTTAAGCATGCCTTTAGGAGAATTTTTCGCACCCTTTTATGGAAGATTCAGATCTCTCATTGTGTAACCTCAAATTAAAGCAGACAACTTCCAACTAAACCCAGAATTAATCTTCATAATACAATGCCACAAATTTTGAGGAAAAATTTTAGAGAACTCATACTTGCACCTTGAGGTATTTCTTAAATATTGCAATATGGTGAACTATGAAGGAGTTTCAGCAAATGTCATTTGGTTGATAACATTCCCTCTCAGTATCAAGGATAAAGCAAGAACTTGATTTTATTCTCTCCCTCCACAAAGCATAACAAGTTGGTGAAGGATCAGAATAACAATTGGGGGGGGGGGGGGGGGGGGGGGGCAGTGAATATTGCTCGTTAAAAATCGTTTCTTTTTCGTATTAAGACAAAATTCAAGTATACCAGCAGAATCAAAAATAATACACACGGAGATACAGTTGGTTATTTGGTTCGGGGTCTGTATTTGTTGGTGCAAGTAACACCAATGAATAAATCTAAGTTTTGATGAATGACAAATGAATTAAAGTTAGGTGTAGTGTGATTTAACCTTTCTACTAAGTGTATAGGACTTGACAGGTTTGACACCAAGCTGAAATCCAGCTAGGTCCAGATGACTTGATAGCTAGTGTAGAAGTCTAAATAGGCCGAAAAGTGACATGATATCTGGTGAAAATTTCGGCTGGGTCCGCGAGACCTGACAGCTAACCAAATCTAATTGAGTCTGCGGATCTGAAAACTGACGAGAAGACAAAATGGGTCGAAAGGGAACCAAGTGATTCTGTGTGGTAAGGTAAGTCATTGGAGGAGAGTGATCCAGTGAGGATGAGTCTCAATTAGGCACAAGTCCAGTTTATATCTATTTTAGAAACATAGACTAAGACCTTGACTGGATCCTAGTCTTAGAAAGAGAGGATCTAATTAATAATCTTTTATGTTATTATTATGCTAACTTCGTTTTGTAGGTTAAACTTATTTTTTGGACTAATACATTTTGTAGGAGCAAAAAGCGACTCAAGCCTCGGGTGAACAGTGACTCGAGGCGCCTCCCTCGAATGCTTCAGTCGAAGTCCCTGCATGGAAGGGCGCAAAGGCGCCTCCCATGCGGATAGAGGCGCCTTGAAACTTGCCGCTGGAGGCACCTTAGAGAATTTTAAAGGTGCCCTCAGAAGGATAAAATATTTAGGTTGCGGGTTTTATCGATTCTGAAGATAAGGGGATAAGAGTTGCTTCTGGAGGTGCCTCAGACGAAACTAGAGGCACCTTCAATAGTCTATATAAGTCATGTTCGAGTAGCCTTCATCATAAATCTTCTCTACGAACTGCAAAGAGCTTTCTGCTGCTATGAACACGTTCGACTGTTGTTGTGCTGCTGCTCCGCGACTTTCAACTGCTATCAGTAGATCGACACCAACTCCTGAGTGCATATGGATCCTCTTCCTGCGCGTTGGTAATGAAACTAATTACTGCATTTTTTTTATTACTTGTAAAAAGAGAGTGTAGACTGTTACACTTCCCTTTCTTCAATATCTCATATTTGATTTCCTCTTTCGGCGGTTCCAGAAGAGATTTATAATGGATTGTCCGTTGATATAGTCCGAGGAATTGTGGGTTTTGGAGTAAGAGTTGCCGAAGGTTCCGAACCAAATAACTCCTCGAGTTTTTGTTCGTATTTTTGTTTTTGTGTTGTGTTATTCCGCTGCGTATTCATTTTTAAAGTCAAAAAAGATTGATTTTTTAAAAGACACGTGATTCACCCCTCCCCTCTCACGTGCGCACCAATCCAACAATTAATATCAGAGCTATGTTAACTTTGAATTGGTACAACCACCCATCAAATAAGGGGTTTAATTTCTGTTATTTGATACCTAAATTAGCATTCATATCAATCTCAATCAGGCCTATAATGACTTTCTCAGTATATGAGAAGCGGGTATCATGTAATACTAATAAAACTTTTCCTCTTAATTTGGCTCAAGTTAAACCTCTTAATCCAAAGACAATAATGCTAAGATGTATATAGTTGTGTTTTCTAAGATAGAGGCTTTTAGAATAATTTAGTTTCCTTTGGCCAAATGAACTTGGTAGTTGTTCTAGTGGATGCCTTTGCCTAGATAAATGCTGCCCCCAATGGGCACAGCGGTGAAGGATCTTATGATTTTTTTGCCCACAAGTACCTTGAATGACTTGAGAACAAATGAGAAACCTCAAATCTGAGAGCAAATCTGATAGGAAATTGACCTCACAGAAAGACCCTATTGAGGCTATACAATGGCCATTAATGTCCATCTTGATTATAGACTTCTATTTTTATAGATGAACGATTATAGACTCTTCTTGATTCTAGTAAAATGTGATAAGCCCCGCCATTGAGGATGCACAATGGTCATCATAGTCCATTGGGCTTCTTGAACTATAGATGCATTGAGGTTGAGTATTTCCATATCCATGTAAAGCAATAACTGTCGCACGTTTCCCTAGTGTCTGCCTAAATCAATTTTCTAGTTTGATTTTTTCAAAAAAAAATTCTAAGGGAACATATCTTAGACAGATTCAGCCATTCAAACACCTATATTGGCCATTGATAGATTCTTCATCAATCCTCAGTGTCAATTTTGAACATCTGACATGACATCAGCATTTTGAGTTGGACATGACAATCACATTAACCTCCTAACAACATATTTCTTGCTAGTTCTGTTGAGGTTCTATGAGGTGCCTAGGAAATCCATGCCAGTTCTTATTATGATTTTTTTTTCCATGGCCAAAGTCCTTGGCATTTCCTCTATAGTGATGACTCCAAGCTACTCCTTAAGTAGTCAATTGAAAGCCTCTCGAAAACAAACAACAATGAACCTTCTTATTCAAGTTTTCATCAACGAATGATACTTGGTGTATGCTGTTGCACATTTCTTTGGCAAATGGCGCAGGATCAATTTCTCAACAGGTCATGTTGCCGCTCTGATCCGTTCGTCTTCATATGTATTCTACCAAAATAAAAAAACTGTGTGCTTTGTAATGTCTCAGGAACGACTGCAACAGGAAGAAGAGCTGAAGGCAACCGAATTGATGCGTGGATATCCATGGATAAATCTCAATAATTCAGCCTCCTTCAATGTCAAAAGAATATAAGAAGTGTATTGATTCGGTTCGGAATCTGAGTTAGACGGAGATTGACAAAAATAACATTAGTATTGACGGAGAAGCGATTTTGACGCATCTTATATATGCGTGTCTAAAAAAGTAAACCTCCATGTGGAACCTCCAAAGGTTATGGTAAGAGAATCGGTGATACCTAGACACTGCACGCACTTAGACAGATATACAGAATATTAGAGACCAGAAATTAAGGAAAAAATTTCCGATGCAAATCTTCCGACACTCAAATCATGTCAGTTTTCTCCAGAAAAATAATGTACTAAAAAAAATGGTTGAAAACTAGTACAGATATGTGCATACTTGATCAAGAAATAGAACCTTTCTTTTCATATGAGGCTGAATATTTTTAGAGTCTGATTGTTATTAGAAATTTCGAGTGTCAAGATTTATAATGGATCGGATAGTTAAGTTAGAATGTGCCATCTTTACTATAATATTTTATAAGCATCTTATGATTTTCTTTCACAGGTTAACTATTTTATATATTCTTTATGCGAACAATCAATTTTAAATTTTTTTAATAAATTTTTATTTTTTGTAATTTATAAAAGATAACTATTTTCAACTCTAGTTTTTTTTATATATATTTTGTTTCTGGTATATTTGATATGTTGTTGTGGTCTCTCTCTCCTCTCGAAATCTGACAAATTTGTTCTCTACGGCACCCCCGCGGCCGAATCCCACGAGGCGGAGCTCATGGCCGACTCGTGTCGCCTCCCCGCCCGCAACTCATATTCGCCGGCCATGTGCCCGCCCCTCCTCCGCTTAGTTGTCATCTCTCCCCCAGCTGTCCCTCTTCCCCCACTCCACGGCCCCAAAGGTCGCTCTTTTGTAAGAACTCCCCCTCCCCTCCCCACGATAGAAATACGCAAAAAATCCTAATTTCCCCTCGCCAATCCCAATCCATATGAGGTCGGAGGAGAACCCTAAGAAGCAGAGGAAATGCTGCTTGCTGAGGCAGTCGAGGAAGGGCTGCATGAAGGGGAAGGGCGGTCCGGAGAACCAGACCTGCCCCTTCCGAGGCGTGCGCCAGCGGACTTGGGGCAAGTGGGTGGCCGAGATCCGCGAGCCCAACCGCGGCGCCCGCCTCTGGCTCGGCACCTTTCCCTCCGCCCTCGAGGCGGCCCAGACCTACGACAACGCCGCCCGCACCCTCTACGGCGACTGCGCCCGCCTCAACCTCCACGCTCCGTCTCCGCCCCTCCCCAAGTTAGAGCGCACCTACTTGTCCGCCACTTGTTCGACGGAAGACGCCAGCGCCAGCGAGTCGGTGGCGAGCTTCCCTGGGATCCCTGGATCGTCGGCGGGCTATTTCTGCGGCGGGGAGTTGGACGACTTGGACGATTACGTGACGAGGTTACCTAAAGCAGGGAACTTTGGACTCGAAGCTTTCGTTCCGCTCTTCGATGACGACAGCGTTGGGTGGTCGGAGGTAGAGTCTGTGCCGGAATTGATGAACTCTGACGAAATGCAATTGTCTTGGTGTTCTTGAACGGGCACCTTCCTCGTCTCCAAAACCAAAACACGTCCTCTCTAGATATGTCCGCATGGCTTTAATCAGTGGTTATAGAACTGCTTTAAGAAGAGAAAAAACGGTGTAAAGTTTACAGCAAAAGATGAAGAATCTACTTGCGGTAGTAGGAGCAGTGGAAGTGACGCTGATAATCTATTCAAGCTGTTAAACTCTTGGTGTTCGTCAGTATAGATAAGCAATAAATGTTTCAGAAAACAGTGTAAAGATGTTTTTATTTTACATCAGAAAATTATCTGCTAGGAATGAAATATGCAATTCCTCTGGAATAATTGTTACGATGCTATAATTATGGTCATGAAAATTGACGTCTGTTGCAGCCGGTAGTTCGACTGGTTTGGTGTCGGTCGGTGTAGTTATTGCTGCTTCACATCACCTGACATCCATGGAGATTTGAAATCTTGTTCAACAGCAGACAAGTCGGGGAACATTCGTAATAAAGCTTGTGTTAGTTGAGGACTTTGCACTTTGTTATGTGGTGTAGAATATCCTATTTCAACTACTTCATTTAGTGTTTCGGTGACTGGTATCAGCAATTTTACAGACTCGTTGTGTTTCATCATTTTAACCTGTTAAAAGTTTGCAAGGACATTGTAGATTATCAGGGATGAACTTATTTCGGTTGTTCTTCCAGACCTTTCAGGGAGGTATGCCCTACTGTATTTCTTTTAGCAACAATTTCATTTGTTTTTTAAATTTGGGTAGGTCAATAGTTCACCAAAGTTTCCCCATTTTCTTCACCAAATCATCAAGACAGACGGCCATCTCGCCACCTACATTTTCATATATGTATATTTGTTTTTCCAACTGAAGAGAAACATAAACCTATAGATGGCTCATCACATATTGGAGGAGAACACACTTGTGTATATAGCATACTATTCAGGTAGAAATTATGCATATGGAGCTAAAATAGTATAGGTAAGAAGTCGAACAACACAACGCTTCCGCCGAGCTTATCCTTTAGAGCTGGCGGAGGTTGGGTGGATATGTAACTGCTAACAGTGTCATTAAAATATGACACTGAAGAATAATTTCCATCCTACTGATGCGTGGAATTGTATTAGCATTGGGTCCCTTCTTGGCACGCAAGAACTCCAGCATTAGAAGTCAATGTGCCAACCAGAGAAGAAGACCTAGCTCCGAGACTGGACGCTCTTGAGTAGCTAACTGAAGCACCTGCACCAGAGGGGGTGAAAAAAGCACCATTTAGCAGCAGGTCACCTTCTGACCTCCAATTCCAGTCCTTCCATGTGCTTTCGTCTGTGTCCACTCTCTTGGTTACCTGCTTATTCAAAGCATAATGAGACAAAATCCCATGTAAGAACAAGTTTCTGAGATCACAAAATGCAGGAAATAATATTTGTAGGTTGCTTCCTGTACCTCTTTTGCAAATGGATTAGAAGGGGCAAGATATCGGTTGCCCTGGCTGTTGATGGTTGGATTAGCACTCCCACCAATGGCATACATTTCCCAGTGTGTATAATCGTTGTTAACCACATGAAAGTAACCATGCCTGCACCTGCAGTTTCACAAAGCAATCAACAAGTAATTTAACACAGTATATCTTAGATGTGAATTTTCCAGAAATGCAAAAACTACCTGGGCATTCTCTGAATGAGTCCCTCGCCAAAATGGTTAAATGCAATTGTAACTTGCATAGATTTGTCCCTTTCATAAGAATCACTGTGGCCCAAAAGCATAACCTGAATTCACAAAAAAATGTTCTGGTAAGAAAACTTATGAACACATTGATAAATTCAAGCAGGCTAATTATCTGAGCATTATAAAATTATAATGAAATCGCACATAGCTTTCTTCAAGATAACTGATAAATTCAATCAGGCTTATTAACTAAACAGTGAAAATATGGATGACATTGTAAATAACTTTCTTCAAAGTAACTAATCATCTTCTATACTTGTTCCTTTTTTACCTGACCTTGCATCAACCTCAAGAAGCATATAATGCATTAACCCTGTGCAATAGATCCACCGCATTAAGTTAATTTAGGGGCAACTCAAGAATGGGAATTTATACCTCATTGTGGTGGGTGAAATAACTGTTGGAGACTGTAATAGCAGTAGAGCCCATTACCGCATCAACAAGTCCATCCGCACAGTTGGACAGAGAGCAATGGTCCACCCAGACATGGCTAGAACCAAAGATGGAAATTGCATCCCCATCAGCCATGGTTCTCCATCCATAATGGGAAGGAGAACTGCGAACCATAGCATTTCCAGTGGGTTTGCAGTCATGGATGTGGAGCCCATGGATGATGACATTGGAGATATATTGGATGGTAATGCAAGCTCCGTTGGCAATGTGGACATTTCTACCACGTCCATCAATTGTCTTAAAACTGTTCATGATAAGCTCCTCCTTGAGTGTGATCACCATGTCCTGCTTAAAAGTGATCCAGAGGGGTTCATCCTGGATGACTGCATATCTGAGTGTTCCTGGCCGTGGATTCACAGGATCATCATCGCCAGAGTCGGTCACCACATAGAAATTTCCATCCCGGCCACCAATGGCATTTCGACCAAAGCCAATCCCACAATCAGCAAGTCTTTTCCGATTGTTGTGCCAGTCAGGATCACACCGCCAGCAATCATCAATTGGGTTGCCTGTGCCACATGACAGGTAAGCAAGAGACCTGCGAGCTGTGTTGTTTCTTATGGACCTGATGAAATAAGTTCCACATCAAATTGTTGTTAACATTCTCATCCCTACTAATGGAGACGATGGAGCATTTGATAAATGCCAGATGAACTGATAGTCCAAGAACCCAACAATAGGAAAGGAATGCTATGATTGACGAACAATCCTACAATACTTCCAAACAGGAGGAGATTAAGTGTAGAAAAGTAAGTTGACATACAAAAACAGGGGAGGAGATGATACGTGAAATTAAAAGCAAAAGTTTTAGTCTAAAAAGCACAAATAAGAATGGAAGGTAGTGGTTGAAAGTAAGCTGTAAGTGTTCTTTGGGCCCACTAGAAGTCTTGGATCATATACCAATTGCAACTTACCATGTGAGGAATTAATGGAATAAGAGAGAACATGATGCTAAAGAAGAGATGGCCATTAATGCAACACGAGATTCTAGATTGTTTTAGTTAGCAAAACCAATGGTGATAGTGATCATAATAGATATGTTTAACAGGAACAAACGGTTCTCTGTTTGTAAGTTCATCTAGCATGTAATGCAGAGCAAAATGAGGTGAATACTCGAAAACTGAAACAAAGAACGCCGGTCACCAAGCCACTATAGATTACGAACTGGACAGGTTGAGGAGATTGACCCCATGAACACAAATGATGGTTCGGTCAAATAATTGTTGCCTTTGAAGTCAAATGACCCGTGTTGATGCCGTTGATTGTATTGCATTCTCTGATTGGTTGAAGTAAATTCTATCGACTTAAGGAGAGCTGGAACTGTGGAAGGAGAGATAAATCTTACATGATGACAGTAGAAGCAACCTCGTCAGGGTAATCAACTGCGGCTTCTGCAGTTTTGGTTTTAGCCCTGGTAGAAAGCGAAGAACCAAAGGGTCAGCTCAAAATCATACAAAACTATCTTCTTGATAACCAGTAATGTCAAGCATATATAACATAAGAGATCAAGCAAGAAAACAAATACAAATGCATCTGCACCGTGCCAATTCGTAGAACGAAATTAGAGCTAAAGAAAACCCAATTGTTATCCATAAAAAGGGGAATCTCCTATGTCAAAGCAACAAACGGAAAATGGATTTAAAGTTCAATTTCATAATTTTTCTCAAAGAACAACCAAGAAAGCGAAAGCGTGGCGAAGGTGAGGGTGGTGGCAGAACTAGAGATCCGACTGCTCGAATCTCTCCTAAAACGAGGAAAGAAACTCACCTCTCTTCGATGGAAGCAGCAGCCTCCCTCGGATTGCGTGTCGCCTCCCTCAAGCTCCTCCGAGAAGTGTGGTCGCTCCTGTATAAATCCAAAGAGAGGGTTAGTGAGAACCTTCTACGGCATTTGCTTACATACTCCATGTCTTCATCAAATCTCTTATTTTACTCTACTCTAGAACATAGGAGAAGCAATCGCCGAACACCAAATCGAGTAAAGAAAACAAACAAGAGGAGAGAAAAAAAAATGCACCTCGAATCCGACGACCTCTCGCTTCCAATCCGAATCCGCCCCACTGTTCCCCCGCCCAATAGCACTATGAGCCCTAGGAGCAGCAACAGCAGCAGAGGAGCTGCAATCGACCTTGAACCCCCCGCCATTGCCGCTCACTCTTCTTGCTATAGTGCAAAAGCAGGTACTCTTGGCGGAGCGAGGACGAAGAACAACAACCGGAAGCGCCATTTTTATAGCGCTCGCCGCTCCCTTAACCACGGTTACTCGCCTTCCCTCTCTTTGCTATCACGAGTTAACTGCCGTTAACCCAGACGGCGCCTGTAGGTGCGCCGCCACAGAGGCACTTGTGCCGTCAACTAACGTTAACGGCTTCCATAGGTGCATAGCATAACCGCTTCCTTTCATCAGGGCCACGGCGTTCGCCGTTCGCTGAGATCAATACTCAAAAATACTCTTGTTATTTTACATATTTGCAAAATTACACCCCTTAATTTCGACAGAAAAGGGCCGATGTGTCAGTTGATTACTTGATTTTGAAATTTTCCTTTCATTTAAAGATTCGCCACCATGTGACGAGCATGTTGGACTTGGACGGATCAGCTTTAAAGCAAAATAAGAAAAAACAAATGCAATTTTTTTTTTTGTAATAAGGAAAAAATTTCTAAATACAATTTTAATTTTACATGCAATCTCCCTCTTCAATAAAATTTTATTTCCACTCCATATGTATAAAATTTTATTTTTTTTAAACTCCTATAATCATTATCTAATTGCCCCTTATATTTTCTAGTTACAAAAATTATAAAAATAAATATATTTTTTTAAATTCAGCACTTTAAATTATAATCGAGTATATTTTATGTTAAATTGAGCATGATTTTTTCCCTGCTTAATATAATTTCTCTTAAATTCAGCATCATTTAAATATGATCTAGTATATTTAAAAAATAATCATGCTCAATTTGATAGAAAATATATTAAATTTTAATTTAATAAATTAAATTTAAGAGTAATTATACTCATTTTTAGATTTTTTATACCTAAAAATATGAGGGTCAATTAGATAAATTAGTATCTAATTGTGTTTAGTTAGAGAGTAGAAAATTGAGCACGATTTTTTTTTATTTAATATAATTCATCCTAAATTCAACACAACATAATTTAAAGAGAATTTAATATATTTTTTATCTAATTAAATGGAAAAAATTGTACTCAATTTAATATAAAAAATATATTAGATTTAAGTTTAATATGCTAAATTTTAAAAAAATATTTATTTTTAAATTTTTTATATTTAAAAATTAATAAATTTTTTATATCTAAAAATTATGAGGGGGCACTTAGTTGAATTGATATTTATTTAATTAAGAAGTAGAAATAAAATTTGTTGGCAAATCCTGGATTTTTAGACGGTGAATGGGAGTGCAGCCAAATTTTTTTAAAAAAATATTCTGTAGGATTTAAAATTGAAATCCATAATAATTTTAAATAATAATGAGAAAAATTGGCGAATATAAATTTTTCCCTTTTGCATTTTTTTTAGACACGTAAGGCTGCCGTTTCATTAATTGTCGACATCCCATGTGGTGAATAAATCGCTGAATCAGCGCCGCATGGTGATGCATTGCGCAAATTAATTTGTCCTCCAATCTTGTTGCAGCTTCACCCAAACCTACCTTGACACGTACACGAGTGCGGAGCCCCTTGGGGCCACCAGGCAACCGACAAGGGACTCAATGCCTGAATTGATCGAATAACAGATTCTGTGTACTTTTCCTTAATTTTCATCATTGTGGTCCGGTTTAGAATCCAGAAATTATCTACTACAAGTTAACGAATCATAAAATTTAAGTTTTACCGGACTTATCTAATTTTTTTTATTATATCTATCTTTTTAAGAATCTTTTGGTCAGTAAATTACGGATCAGAAGATGATTTATTGATATTGATCCTTAATTTGAATGGATCCTATCTATTTAAAGATGTGATCCTAATGGATCATCCTCATTTTTTTATTATATCTGTATTGTTAAATATTAATTCGGATATATCATATTCATTATGAATCAAAATTTTGAAATATATTTATTTTAAAAAATTACTTCTTTCTCTCACTATAATATATTGAGTTGATATTTGAAGATATAAATATAATTAAGAGAATTATGAGAGCATATATAATTTGATTCCATATTATTTCAAATTTTTTAGATTCGTCAGTCGATTTTATTTGAAATTGACTCATGGAACTAGAAAGTTCAACATGAAACTAGATCATAAGTATTCATCTAATTTTTCTGATTATATTTATATTCTTAAATACAAATTATATTTTTTAATCATTGCTACATAGTACTAATGGATTTGATATGTTTATGTGACCATGAACAATAACTTTAATCGATTGATATATTATTTTAAAAAACGATTAAAAATTTTTCTATGATCAAAATTTTGCTATTCTAATACAGTATATCAAGTTAATGTTTAAGGATAATCAAGAGAACTAGACGAATGTATTTGTCTAGTTCTCTTAATTATATCCATGCCATCAAACATCATTTCTATACGTCGTATTGATAACAATAATATTTTGAACACGAATGAAGAGCTCAAAATGATATAAAACAAGGTCATATATACTCGTCTAATTTTCATGATTATATCCATGTCCTCAAATATCAATTCGATATACTATATTAAGAATTGAAAATTTTTTATCATAAATGGCCAGAGTGTAGTAATTAATTAAAAATCTTATTTTGTTCATAATCTACTGAATCGATTGCTACATTCAGCGAGTGAAAGCCAATGAGCAAAGGGATAAAATGAGTATTAGGTATACAATTTAAACATTTCAAAGTTGCCTATGCAATTTGAATAATACAAGACTTAAACTATGTGGTGTAGTAATTTATCGAATTATCTATCTAGATCGGGAGACCATGAAAATGGTTTATACTAGATAAGTAGTAAGAGTCAGGCTCTCAATCATTTTATTCTAATATTTAGTAGATGGCATAAGGTGAAAAATTGCATTTAATTTATTTCATATTTTAAGATGAAAATATTCATTCTATCTTCATTAAAATTATTATTTTAATACTAAAATATAATAAAACCAGTGAACTGGCTAATAAAAATAATATGTTGGTTAAATAGTTTGAGTTGAGTAAATTGAGAAAATCAATTAGGCCATTCAAATCTAATAACTAAGTAAATTGATTGGATCAAATAGGATGATCAATTTAGGTGCTAAGATTAGACTAATTAGGTTGAGCAAATCAATTAAGTTGATTGAGTTGGTCAATCAAATAAGACACACTAATTAGGTTAATACTATTAATCGAGTTAATATGTGTATTTTGATGATAAGATTGATTGAGTTAGGTAGAATGATTTGGCCAAATCAATTATGTTAATCAACCTAGGTAGAATGATTTGGCCAAATCAATTATGTTAATCAACCCTAATGGATGAACATCCAATAATGAATTGATCAAAGCACATGCGTCCAACAAATGGTCTAAATTGGACGTTTCTAATATATTAAATAGACTCTACAAATAAAATAAACCAAACATCAAATGAATATATTAATTATATTATTATAAACAAAAATAATTACAATAAATCATTTCATTCAATCTTTTCTTTTATTTCACTTTATTATATCTCACTAGAATAACAAATTTACTCGATAAAGGGATCGGTACAATCCCACAAAAATTTCCCACTAATTATGAAAGTAAATTTAGAAGTCAGGTGACCGTTCATATAATGATTCAACGATGCTAGTAATTCAAATACGAGAGGTAAATTTCTTATATTCCATGCATTTTGAATCCTGAGTACACGAGAGCCCAAAATGTGTTTACCTCAGGGCGTTAGACCTGCCCACGAGTTGGACCCTAATCGGATATAGCCTATATTCGTAACCAGGTTAACAAGTTGATTACCCGTTGACCCAGGTTATGGGGTTGAATAGTCCCCTTAGGACGGTTTAGTGGTTAACACATGAAATGTTGTCACCATGAGACCTGAGATTCAAATCTCGACATAGTCGAGGTAAATACCTTCCTCATGCGTCAGTTATTATTCTAAAGACTTAGTAGTTATCCGTGATTTACCTCCTCTGTGTTGACTCTAGAACAGGTTGACGTGGGAATTGAGAATGAGCATAGTCATCTTTTACCACCAAATTATGGATTTGAATTGTAATAGTCTAACAAGATGCTAGGCTAGTTAAGGATCAGGGTTCCCGTTAAAAAGAAATTTGTTAGGGTTGGAATTCGAATTCAGATCTCTAGATGAGACCTAAGTATTGTAACTAACTGCACTCCAACTATTCATGTTTTTTTCATGGTAGTTTCTTTTTTTAGGATAATAATTTTAAACTATGACGTATCATAATAAATTGTGAATCAAACTATGAACTAGTGTTTCAGAAGTAGGAATGAACTGTAATTATTTTAGATAGTTAAACTTAAAGATCTAAGTTATTAGGAATCGTTGAATCGGTAATTTTAAACCGTCGAATGGTCGAACAATGGTCGATCTATCTACAGCGCGCAGCAAATTGACCCCGGCGCCCACTTTCTCGCCATCATAACCGTCTCTGACGCCGCAATCACCGTGCGTTCCACGGCACGCCCTGCGGTGCATTCTGCCGCTGCATTTTGTCTTTCGTGTCTCACCTTCGCTCCCCGACACACTCTGCCTTCGCATTTCTCTGTTGTCGCATTCTACATTTTGTCACCGCCATTTCCACTGTGGGGTGCCGCGTTCCCCTGCCTTGTCTCTCTGCCCACCTCATCCACTGTGACCATGTCCATCGCTGCTCAGCGCTTCTGGGTGGGGCCGAGGCAACGGCAAAAGGATGCGGGTTGCGGTGACCACCAAGGGCACAGCATTAAGCTAAAAAAACACTGGAATCTATCGCAAACGGGAGAGGAAATCAATTCCATTAAGATCGAAGTTATTGGGAAGGACAAGTGGAATTGGCTGTGAGGTGACGCAAGAACAGCAAGTAGGCGTTGTAGCAGGACTGCTCACCTCACTTTTTCATGATCATGCCTCGCACATGCAAATCTTCAGCTCCGTAATAAAACCAACCATGTGCTTTCAATGTGTCTACAAGGACTAAGCATCCACCCTACGAAAATTTTAAATAAAGATTAAAGAAAATGGAGAAAACTTGGCAATTTATCAAAATCTTGTCATGGTCGTCGAACATCCATGCAAATGGGTTGGTCCCAAAAGTTGCGTACTTTACTATCTTTCAATTAGAATGCATATGAGGTGTTTGCAAAAATGCATGTGTTGAGGAACACCTATCATGCTTCATACTAACTCGGGACTTAGCCAAGCATGATGAACATGCATATGGCCATATGGGTTGTTTGCATCTTTGCATGTGTACATATCTCGGGCAACAACGAACCATGGGGCTATCTTGCTCGCATCTTTTAACAAATGCAAAAACATTGACAGTTGGCCGAGGTGGAGACAAAACCTTACCTCATGCACCTTGATATCCGTTTCTAATATCCATGTCAATGTCAAGTGCATTTTGGCAGAGTTCATAATGTCCATCAAACTATAGTTAGTCTCACGGATGGATATAATAAGGTAGAAAGTCAAAAATTTCATATCGAATGACCAAAATATTTATGTTTATATTAAGAGGAGATGATCATGTTATTACCTCCCATTCATCTCTTTTTCATCCCTTATTTCTATACATCATACACTTCTTATATTTTTACTTATACTTAAAAATTATCCCCGGATACAATTGGTATCTATATAAATATTAATTTTAATAAATTTTAAAATTAATTTTTAGATGATGTAAAATGTCTCAATCCGTATATGATCTATTCATGTAAAATACCACTGTATTATAATAAAATATTCGGTGTGATTTATATATTTGTATTTTATAAGGAGCTTGATATTAGGTCGTTTGTTATATATATATATATATATATATATATATATATATATCAGATTTCATCTGCTGCGGTGCGTTTGGCGCGGTTTCATGCGGTTTCGTCCACGTCAGCACGGCAAGCACGTGAATCAAAACAAAAGTCAGCTAGCGAAAAAAAATGCACCGAAGTGATTTCCTCTGAGCCGTTCCCCAAGCCACCTCCTCAGCCCTAGCAGAAGCTCCGCGTTCCGCCGTCACAAGCTCTCTCCCTCGCCGCGAGCGCTGCTCTCTCCCTCGCGAGCTCTCTCTCCCTCGCGAGCTCTCACCCTCGCCGAGCTCTGCTCTCTCCCTCGTCGAGTGCTGCTCTCTTCCTCTCGAGCTCTCTCCCTCACTGAGCTCTGCTCTCTCCCCTCTCTTGCCGCCGCCGCAAGTCCCCTCCTACCTAAGCGAGTCCGCGACCGACCTCTCCCCCTCCTGTCGCCAGCCCTAGCAGAAGCGCCGAGCTCTCCCTCCTCTCTTCGCGAGGAAAATCCTTCTCCGATAAAAGTGGATCGCTTAACAGCATTGGTAAAAGACTGAAAACGTTTGTGAGCATTGCATATTTGCATTTAAGTTTATGGTGTGCTTTCTTCAGAGTTCATCCTTGCTGTTTGAACTTCAGTTCATCTGCTTTTTTATGTTGTACATATTTTTACATACTGCTGCCAAATCTCATGTTTTGATTGCCAGTGTAACTATAACCAGAAAACTCATGTTGGACAACAACAATTATGAATATTGAACTGTTACTTGGACAACAAAGCTTCAACTGGACGATATGATACCATGTTTTTTACTTGAACTGTTACTTGGACGATATGATGTAATTGATTTGATCAAATGAATTAGAACCATCATCTAATTTTACTGGTTCTCCATTGCACTTCAAATATGTGTTAATTGATATTGATGGACTGCCAGATCATCAATATATAGTGAACAAGGTGTCAAATGTCAGCAACATCCACATTTTCAAATTTGGTTCTCCATTGCACTTCAAAAAGACTTTTTGTATTGATTATTTTGAACTTTTTCATTGAATTTATTGTGGCATAATTTTATCTAACGGCATATGCATATTGCTATATTCATGTCTAGTAATTGCTTAGTCTTATTTAGTCTTAAGTATTTTCTAATGGATGTAGGTTGACAATGGTTACTGCAAGGATGGAAAGGATGCATCACTCATGTCCTCTCATTATGGATGCACTAATAATATTCTTCAAATGTAGTTTGCCATGGTTGTGGTTAAAAGTTACTTGATCCGGATGCAACTGACGGGAGCTAAATTTCACAAGCAAAGTTTACTAATGTAGCAAAGGATTCATGTTGCATTCCATAGCTCTAGTCTCCTACACTTAGTTATCGTACTAGATGATGTGTTATTCCTAGTTAGGCCATGTATTGTATTACAGTTGTTCAGACTTTTTGCTGTACTAATTTGGTGTCTGGTAAATTCTGTTTCTTTAGTGAAGACAAGTAATTCTAAATTAAGATTGATGGGAAGATACTTTTGTTTTGTTACAAGATTATTGATTTCAAACTCACATGCTGTATAGATTTCGAGTAATATTGCACCAAACATGACTAAGTTTGTAAAGGTGTAAAGATCAAATTTTGCCTTCTCCATTTGCATTGCCAGGCCATTGGACAAAAATGAACAACATTTTTAGAATGTTAAGCTGTTGTCAGGTGAGTCATGAAAGTTTTTTATTTTTATTTTTTCTCTTTTTATTTGGTCGAAAGGGACTTAAAATGATGCTAGTCAATGGCCAATGACCAATCTTGATGCTAGTCTTCGAAAAGGCTCATCATATTCTGAATGTTTTACAAAATGTTAACTGAGAGGCTCTAAAACTAGGACATTGGATCGGTCTGTTGACCGATCCAGCGATACTCTGGTTGTCTGGATCGGTCGGCAGACCGATCGAGTGATACATGAGTCACCTGATCGGTCTCGTGACCGATCACGAACCACACAGAAAGTTTCTGTGGGTTATCTGATCGGTCTGTGGACTGATAAGAAAGAAGCACTGGGATGCGCTGGGACTCAAAGCGCTAGGGGGGATCGGTCTGTGGACCGATCCACCCATAGGCTGATCGGTCCACAGACCGATCAGACACTTCCCAGACCGATCAGGATGAGTCCTGATCGGTCCAGAGAGCTATGGTGGTTTAGTGCCAAATACCTGTACACTAAGAAAGAGAAGTAACAAACTACAAGTAGAAGGCAAGATAAATGATGTCGAAGTAGGAAAGAACTGATCACCTCATTCTTTCCAACAAATGTAATGGTTCTAAACCTGCAACAAGAGGGACTCTAATTGTACAATATTAAATGTTAAATTACCATGCAGAAGTATGTCAAATACATTGATTCAACTCTGTCAAATACATTGATTCAACTAATAAAAAAGTCTACTGTCAAATACATTCATCCAATTAAATAAAAAAGTCTACCATAAATTACATTCATCCAACTAAATAAAGAAGTCTACCGATTAATCACTAATATTAACAGAGTCAATTTTTTTTTTAATCTCTTCACACATCTCGGCGATCTTAGCTGCATTACGACGATATTCATTAGCTAAATCTAGCTGGCTTTTTATCAACTTCGCTAGTTCTTCAGTCTGCTTCATTTTTTCACCAGAACTTGAGGATGGAGTTGAAGTTGAACCCAAAGTTGAGCTTGAACATTTTTGGAAAGTAGGGGCAAAGAAACCATGTTGTCTCTCCTTGTATGAACTAAAATCTCTTAATGCTTCCTCTTTACTCAGATATGAGCTATGCAATGCACCGCTATATCTGTTAACTTGAGTATGAGTTTCTTCCCAACTATCATAAACACCGGGATTCCGTCCAACAAAAACTACATATGTTTTTCCCTACATTACAATTAATAAACATTTCAAAAATAAATGCTAATCTTATAATACAGATTTTGAAATTCAAATAGGAAGCAAAAATCAAATCAAATGGCTAACCATTTGAGTAATGAAATCCAGCTACGGCATCAACCTATTTAATTCAATATAAAAGTTAAAATTCCATGAATCAAACATATTGCAAACAAATAGAGAATTACATAATCCAAATATAATTTCCATCTGATTCTGTTAAGTGTTCCATCTATCTTAACCTACTTGAACATTATTCATTGCACTTGTAATAACTTTGTCAAGTAACCAACACATGCACACTTGAGAAATCATATTAGTAACCACACAATATAGTCTGTCTTAAATTTTTAACCAAACATCAAGACTAGTTAGTTGAACTCGACCACTTGTGTGTGATTGTATCAAAGATCATCCTAATTTCTTAGTTTCTCCAAGTATCACTTAATTGATCGAACTCGACCACTTAGGGAACAATTGCATCAACATGTATAATCTTCCTTGAGTAGTATAAGGATTCTATCTATACCAATTTTGAAAAATTATTATTCAAACATTATGCTAAGTGTCAAAAATTATTATTCGACCACTATATATACATACATAGCAGAATCTGATGCGATTTTTGAAAATCTGAAACAATCACTTTAATTCCATGTCACAGGAAAAAAAATCATCAGATGAACTGAAGTTCAAACAGCAAGGATGAACTCTGAAGAAAGCACACCATAAACTTAAATGCAAATATGCAATGCTCACAAACGTTTTCAGTCTTTTACCAACGCTGTTAAGCGATCCACTTTTACCGGAGAAGGATTTTCCTCGCGAAGAGAGGAGGGAGAGCTCGGCGCTTCTGCTAGGGCTGGCGGTAGGAGGGGGAGAGGTCGGTCGCGGACTCGCTTAGGCAGGAGGGGACTCGCGACGGCAGAAGGAGAGGGGAGAGAGCAGAGCTCGGCGAGGGAGAGAGATCGCGAGGAAGAGAATAGCGCTCGGCGAGGGAGAGAGCAGAGCTCGGCGAGGGTGAGAGCTCGCGAGGAAGAGAGTAGCGCTCGGCGAGGGAGAGAGCAGAGCTCGGCGAGGGTGAGAGCTCGCGAGGGAGAGAGCAGCGCTCGCGGCGAGGGAGAGAGCTTGTGACGGCGGAATGCGGAGCTTCTGCTAGGGTTGAGGAGGTGGCTCGCGGAACGACTCAGAGGAAATCACTTCGGTGCGTTTTTTTTCGCTAGCTGACTTTTGTTTTGATTCACGCGCTTGCCGTGCTGACGTGGACGGAACCGCACGAAACCGCACCAAACGCACCGCAGCAGATGAAATCTGTATATATATATATATATGTTGTTCTCCTGCGCGGTGCGCACAGTGCGCGACTGTGCGCGTCGCGCAGGAGATAGCTTTGTTTTTTTTTATTTTTTTATTTTTTTTAATATTTTAAATTAAAAAAATCAATTAAAAAAATTAATATTTTCTTATATAAATTCTTAATACATTAATATATCTCCTTAACATATTACAATACTCAATAAATACTTAAATTAATTTTATTTTAATTTTTTTTTAAAACCAAACACTATAATTTGATTGGGAAGTCTGAACCCTATAGGTAAAATCTAAAAAAAATAGCTTTGATACTATAACCCAAAGTCTGAATCCTAAAAATAAAATTTTTAAAAAATATTTTAATTATTTATTTTAATTCAAAAATTTTAAAAAAAATTTAAAAAAACTAAAATCACTGATATCCTGCGCGCACACAGTCACGTACTGTGCAGACGCGCAGGATATCAAATTCCTCTATATATATTGATCCGGTGGTAAAAGCCCGGGACCCCCTAACGAGGGGTCAACGCCACGTGGAGGTCAAAAGGCCAGGTGGTCTGTCGAAGAAGGGTGAGCCGACCGTACTCATGAGAAAAGGGCAAGCCGATCGGTCTGCCAGTAAATATCTGATAGTAAAAGGCGCCCTGACAGGGATCGGGGTTCCGACGCTCAATGAAACAATAGCTAAGAGCCGAGCGGAAGGCCTAAGAGAAGGTGACATACTGCTAACAGTCCTTACGTAGCACCCGCCCGGAAGTCTCCCCAGCATATCAATGCAAATGACAGGCGGGACGTGATGGGTGTGCCTCCCGGCCGGCGCAGGGGATGAGGGTCGTCCGGACGACGCCTTTCATCCAGCCGGCCGGACGGACGTCCCGGCCGGAGGTGGGTAAAGAAGAACAAGAACATCCTCTGACAGCCGTCAAGTCCTATGACTAGGCCATACTCCAAGTCTGACAATGAGGTGTTCTGCTGTCCCATCGAAGACGTGATTGGACTGTAGCAGTATGGCGTCAGGTAAGCACTCTGACAAACACATACCGGGGTATGGGCTGCGGACACGTACGCGCCTCGGTGGGCGTGTAGAGGCTCTTTCACCGCAGGTACGCGTTCTACAAGCTTTGAAGCTGCTTTTTCCACCACTTGCTTGCCTGACTTGAGCGTCGGAGGGTCGCCGCCGGGAACCCCTTCCCGGCCCGACTTCTGTGCAGGTTCGCCGGAGCTTCGCGAGACTAGCCGGAGGCCCACGTCATCGACTGGGAGAGCGCCACGTGCCCAGCGTCCGTTGAGTCAGCGTTCGGACAGGATCAATTTGGCGCCGTCTGTGGGAACGCTCCTGCATCCGATCGGAAGCAATGGACGAGGCTGGACGACAACACATGGTGACGCTTTCGAACGAGGAACTCGACGCTCTAATCGAGATAAGGGCCGCCAAACTCGTGGAGCAAAAACAGAAAGCCACAGCCGAGCGGCCGGAGTAGCAAGCAACATCAGCGTCTGGTGGTCGAGCGGAAGCACCACCGGCCACTGTTGCATTTCATCGAGCCCTATTCCGCACCAGCTCATAGAGATAGGGGATCTTCTTCGGATGAGATGCCTAGACGAGATGACAGAAAGGGGAAAGCCCCCCGAGCGGACGCATCACCCGAGAGGATTAATCGCCAATTTTCAGAGGTTATTCTGAGAAATCCTCTGCCGAAGCACTATGTGCCTCCGACGATCGGCGAGTATAATGGGACAACCGACCCAGATGATCATCTGGGTAAGTTCGATAGCACAGCTACTCTCCATCAATACACAGATGGAGTAAAGTGCTGAGTTTTTCTTACTACTCTCTCGGGATCGGCTCAACGGTGGTTTCGGAGGCTGCCGGACGGATCCATCACAAGCTTCAAGGACTTCCGAACGGTCTTCCTCCACCATTTTGCGAGCAGTCGGCGCTACCAGAAAATGAGCGTGAGCCTGTTCGCCATCAAGCAAGAAGCCCGTGAATCGCTCCGAGCTTACATCCAGCGGTTCAACAAAGTGGCGATGGACATTCCAACGGCCACTTCGGAAACCATGATGAATGCCTTCACACAAGGCCTAGTGGATGGGGATTTTTTCCGATCACTCATCCGAAAGCCGCCCCGAGATTACGATCACATGCTACACCGGGCTAACGAATACATCAACGTGGAAGAAGCGCAAGCGGCCAGGAAAAAGAAAACTCCAGCCGAGCGGGCTCCTCCGGCCGAGCGGAAACAGCACGCCACTCATCAACCGCCTAGAGGACCAAGGGCTGAAGCAATCCGATCCCCCCACGCGAGGTCCCATGTGCAAGAGGTAGCTGCCGCCCGGCCCAAGCCAAAGAAGAGATGGACCCCGATGTTCTGCTCCTTCCACCGGACGGATACGCACAACACAAGGGATTGTCGAAGTTTTCCCTTCGTGGCTCATCCTGTGCCCCGGAATGCCGGACGACGGTCTCCCCCAGTCGACAGGAAACAGAGAACTCATGAAGCCGATCGGACGCAAGCTGATAGGCCACGACAACAGATTCCCGACCGGCATCGTTCTCCAAGGCAGGAGAATCGCCGAGCATCCAGAGAACGGTCTCGACCGTCCGCTCGGGAAGAGGAAAATAGAAGCAATACTTCCCGAGGTGAGATCAACGTTATTGCTGGCGGGTCGACCGGAGGAGACTCCAACCGAGCTAGAAAGGCGAGCGTCCGGTAGCTCCAGATTCATGCGGTCGGTTGTAGCCAAGAACGAGCGGAAGGACCCGAAATTAGTTTCGGGCCCGGGGACTTGGAAGGAGTTGAAGTACCCCACGACGATGCTCTGCTCATCAAAGCGGTAATAGCCAATTACACTATTCACCGCGTATTTGTTGACACAGGGAGCTTAGTCAACATCATATTCAAGAAGACGTTCGATCAGCTGCAAATTGATCGAGCCGAGCTGTTGCCCATGACAACTCCGCTCTACGGGTTTACGGGTAACGAAGTTCAGCCGGTCGGATAGATCCGGCTGGCTATCTCGCTGGGAGAAGAGCCGATCAGGAGGACAAGGACAACAAACTTCGTGGTGGTCGACTCTTCCTCGTCCTACAACGTCATTTTGGGACGACCGGCGCTCAGCGAATTCCGAGCGGTCATCTCAACCTTCCATCAGAAGATCAAGTTCCCCGTAGAGGACAAAGTGGGAGAAGTACGGGGAGATCAGCTAGCAGCTCGGCGATGCTACATCGAAATGGTCCGAGCAGAATCCAATTCCGCTCGGAAGGCGCCCCGGATTGAGGTAAACGCCATCACCGAAAAGCCACCCTCTTTAATTTATGAAGAAAAAAAGGAAGTGCAGATTCACCCAACCCGATCGGAGGCCGCGACTTTTATTGCGTCCGATCTGGAGGAGAAGCAGAAAGAGGAGCTGATCCAATGCCTCCGAAGAAATCACGATGCCTTCGTCTGGTCGACGCATGAGCTGCCTGGAATTTCGCCGAGCATAGCGCAGCATGAGCTACATGTCCGACCGGACGCACGACCCGTAAAGCAAAGAAAAAGGGACTTCAGTGCCGAGCAGAATTCCATCATCCGAGCAGAAGTGGAAAAACTTCTGGAGGCCGGCCATATACGAGAGGTGCAGTTCCCGAGCTGGTTGGCTAACGTAGTATTAGTCTCCAAGCCAGGCAACAAGTAGAGAGTGTGCATAGATTTTCGTGATCTCAACAAAGCTTGCCCGAAAGATTTTTATCCTCTGCCCCGGATAGATCAGCTGGTGGACTCTACGGCCTGATGCGAATTAATCTGTATGCTCGACGCCTACCAGGGCTATCACCAAGTGCCGCTCGCCCGTGAAGATCAAGAAAAAGTTAGCTTTGTGACAGCCGACGACACTTATTGCTATAATGTGATGTCGTTAGGATTGAAGAATGCGGGGGCCACCTATCAGCGCTTGATGAATAAAGTATTCAGAGGGCAGATCGGGCGGAATCTAGAAGTTTATGTGGACGACATTCTTATTAAGTCCGTCCGAGCGGCCGATCTCTTCAAGGACATGGAAGAAACCTTCCGAACGCTACGCAAATATGGAGTCAAGTTAAATCCCCAGAAGTGCCTGTTCGGAGCAAAAGGAGGGCGTTTCCCAGCAAGGTGAAAGCCCTACAAGATATGCCGCCTCCAAGAAATACAAGGGAAGTGCAGCGTTTGACCGGTCGGATAATCGCTCTGTCCAGATTCATCTCCAAAACCACCGACCGGAGCCTTCCTTTTTTCAAGATCTTACGAAAGGCTACAAAATTTCACTGGGACGAAGAATGCGACTGGGCGTTCGAAGATTTAAAGGCATATTTGAATTCGCTCCCGGTATTAGCCAAGCCGACTATTGGGGAGCCACTTTGTATTTATCTATCCTCGACCGAGCAAGCAATCGACTCAGCACTGGTGAGGGCGAGCGGAGAGGAGCCTGTGTATTTCCTTAGTCACATTTTAAAAGATGCTGAATCTCGCTACACTGGGCTCGAAAAGCTAGCTTTCGCTCTGGTCCTCGCCGCTCGGCGCCTTCGTCCATACTTCCTGGCGCATACGATCATTGTCAAAACCAATAGTCCGCTCGGACGTGTTCTACTAAATCCAGAGGCATCCGGACGGCTCATCAAATGGACGACGGAGTTAAGTGAATTCGATATCCAATACCAGCCCCGCTATCCTTGGCGGATTTTGTGACTGAAGTTCAGAATTCAGAGCCGGAAGCTATGTGGAGAATATATGTGGATGGGTCATCCACTCGGCTCGGAAGCGGGATTGGAATATTGTTGCTCTCCCCTCAAGAAGAAAAGATGCACTTATCCGTCCGGCTGGATTATAAAGCTACCAACAATGAAGCAGAGTATGTGGCCCTCATAGCTGGCTTGCAGGCCGCCCGGCATGTGGGAGCCGGTCGGGTAACACTTCACTCAGATTCGCAGTTGGCCGCTCAGCAGCTTTCTGGTACCTTCGAAATCAATAATGCTCGACTCAAGCTTTACGCTGAAGCCTTCGAGAAGCTCAAAGCCGATTTTAGAGAAGTTGTTGTCCAGAAGATACCCAGAGCAGAAAATCAAGCAGCTGATGAGTTAGCCAAACTCGCGAGCTCAATAACGCCGGTCGCCATTCAGCAGCCAATTGAAAGAGTACTGTTGGTGGCGCACGTCGACCGGATGGAAGGCCTCACATTTCCAAGCGACTAGCGGACACCCATCATAGAGTTCCTCCGTTCGGGCGCCACACCATCCAATGAGTATGAAGCCCAGCTGCTAAGGAGGAGAGCTGGTCGGTTCACACTCATCGGCGATCAGCTTTACAAAAAGGCTTTCTCACGCCCGTTGTTGAAATGCGTGAGCTCGGAGGACTCGGCTTACATCCTCCAAGAAGTACATCAAGGATCGTGCAGAGGACATCCGGGCGAATGATCGTTAGCCAAGAAGATCCTCTTGGCCGGGTACTTTTGGCCAACCTTACAAGCAGACGCCGCTCGGACAGTATCTACGTGCATTTCGTGCCAGAAGTATCACAACTTCTCCCACCGACCGGCAGAGGAAATGAAGGCATCAACCGTTTCATGTCCATTCGATCAATGGGGAATGGATATTGTCGGTCCATTTCCGATGGCGACCGGGCAGCGGAAATTTTTGCTAGTGGCGGTTGATTATTTTTCCAAGTGGGTGGAGGCCGAGCCGCTAGCCAAGATCACCGAACAGATGGTCAAAAAATTTATCTGGCAACACATCATCTGTCGGTTAGGCGTCCCTCGCCGATTGGTTTCCGACAATGGGCGGCAATTCACAGGGAAGATGCTAGAGGATTGGTGCAAAAGCTACGGCATCGAGCAACACTTCACGTCCGTGGCTTATCCCCAGAGCAACGGTCAAGCCGAAGTAGCCAATCGGGAAATTCTTCGCATTCTGCGCGCCCGGCTCGACCATTTGGGAGGAAGTTGGCCGGATGAAGTGCCAGGCGTCTTATGGGCCATTCGAACGACGCCGAAGGAAGGGACGGGCGTCACGTCGTTCCATTTGGTGTATGGCGGCGAGGCGGTCATTCCGGTCGAAGTCGGCGTCGAGTCCGCTCGGATCCAAAATTACGATGAGGACAATGCCGAGCGGAGGAACATGGAGCTGGATCTGGTCGAAGAAGAAAGAGCCAAGGCGTCCGTCCGGCTGATGGCGTACCGGCAACGGATGAAGCAAAATTACAACCGCCGTGTAATCCCCAGATCATTCCAAGTCGGCGATCTTGTCTGGAAGAAAGTCAAGCCGGTCGGCGACGTTGGCAAACTGGAGGCACCGTGGGCAGGCCCGTTCAAGGTTATTGAAAAGCTCCGCTCGGGCGCATATTATTTGGAGGATGAAGACGGGCGGCAGCTGGATCGACCGTGGAGTGCAAATCATCTCCAGCCTTATCGAGCTGGATGAAAGGTGCACGAATGTAACTCATTTTTGTGTATATGCTAGTCGCCCGTGTCCTTGTAATGTAGGAAGCAAAATTAATTCAAAGGATGGCCAAGGGTTCCGCCGATCGGCAGTATCGAAGTTAGCCGTAAAGGCCGTCGAGCTCCGACGTTAAATATCGAGAGACGAGCCGGCGTCTATAAACTTCCGAGCGGAAGACCGTCGAGCTCCGACGTTAAATATCGAGAGACGAGCCGGCGTCTATAAACGTCCGAGGGGAAGACCGTCGAGCTCCGACGTTAAATATCGAGAGACGAGCCGGCGTCTATAAACGTCCGAGCGGAAGACCGTCGAGCTCCGACGTTAAATATCGAGAGACGAGCCGGCGTCTATAAACTTCCGAGCGGAAGATCGTCGAGCTCTGACGTTAAATATCGAGAGACGAGCCGGCGTCTATAAACGTCCGAGCGGAAGACCGTCGAGCTCCGACGTTAAATATCGAGAGACGAGCCGGCGTCTATAAACGTCCGAGCGGAAGACCAGCGAGCTCGACGCTAAATATCGAGACGAGCCGCCTATAAACGCCCGAAGGAAGACCGCCGAGCTCGACGTTAAATATCGAGACGAGCCGGCGTCTATAAACGGCGTCTAAAACCGTAGCTCGACGTTAAATATCGAGAGACGAGCCGGCGTCTATAAACGTCCGAGCGGAAGACCGTCGAGCTCCGACGTTAAATATCGAGAGACGAGCCGGCGTCTATAAACGTCCGAGCGGAAGACCGTCGAGCTCCGACGTTAAATATCGAGAGACGAGCCGGCGTCTA
Organism: Zingiber officinale; assembly: GCF_018446385.1. Lineage (NCBI taxonomy): Eukaryota > Viridiplantae > Streptophyta > Magnoliopsida > Zingiberales > Zingiberaceae > Zingiber > Zingiber officinale. The sequence goes on along the minus strand of NC_056000.1, from coordinate 9,986,412 downwards.
TAAACGTCCGAGCGGAAGACCGTCGAGCTCCGACGTTAAATATCGAGAGACGAGCCGGCGTCTATAAACGTCCGAGCGGCTCGCATTGCGAAAATCTAGCGAAAACCCCTTTGAGGTAAGGCGCGAAGCAAAAGATGGTTAATCGGAATTAAAAATGCGAGCAAGTGAACGAGTGACGTTCGCGCGTCGAAGGGCTGCTTAGTCGCATGATGAAAGACGTTATTAAAGACAATCGACTTTAGTCTGACAGAGCGTGGTGCCGAGCGGAGGAGTTTTAAAGAACACTTTAGTTATGACGAGAGAAAAATTTCTTGCCAAAACAAAAGTTGAAGGAAAGGAAAAGATTATCTATTAAGCACAGGGCTAACCAAAAAAGTTACAGCAAAAATAAGTTTGGCCGAACGGTGGGGATACAAAAAAGTTCATAAGAAACACTCCTCATGCGTCGAAATCAAAAAGAGCATCAGGGATGGCGCCCATCACGGTCGCGAGGTCCTCGGGAGGGATGGTCAGCTCGGCGGGCAGGTGACCTTTGGCCTTTAAGTGATCCACAGCCGCTTTGATCGCCTCTTCAAAGGTGAGGGAGATCTTGTCAGTAAATTTCTCCCCAAAGGCATCCGAGCGGACGAATGCCTTCCTCACCTCGTCGGAGCGAGCCGACTCCCCCTCTTGATACTCTTTGAGCTCGACATGGGCAGCGTCACTGGCGGCTTGAAGATCCTTCAAATCACCATCAAATCTTTGAAGATCGGCCGAGCGTCCCTCCTTCTCGGTGGCTAGAAGGGCATCCAGATCCTTGATGCGTTGCTCTAGCCCTCTGATCTCCACCTTCATTCGGTCCATGTCATCGATGGCCTGGCGCTTCCGGGTGATCGCCGTCTTGATCTCCTTATCTCGTTGTTTGACCATTGCTTCGAGCCGAACGACCTTGCTCGCTAGATCGGAAGCTTGTTTCCGTTCGGCTTCCAGTAATTTTTTGGCCTTCTCCAGAGCGGCCGTCGACTGCTGGCTGCCCCCCGCGGCCTTGAGTTTTTTCAATTCATCCTCCAGCTCGGCCAACCGATTACTAACGGCAATTTGCTCCACCCAATTCTACGAGCAAAACTGAACGGGTTAAAAACTTAATTCAAATACACGAACAAAGAAAAAGAGCATACCCCGGTGGCCTGGTGAAGGTTGCTGTCGCCGAGCTGCCCGGGAGTCATCGCTTTTATTCGGCGCCGAGCGTCCTCCCAAGCTTTTGCAAGAGGGCCCGTCAAGGTGATCTGCTGCTCGGGGACCACTGGCCGATCAGCAGCAGCCATGTATTCCTCTGAGGGGAGGCGCAGGACGATTTTAATTAAGTTCTGGCCGCTCGGCTCGCCCTGAGAAGCATCGGTCTTACCGGATGGCCCACCGGTGGACGAGGAAGGAAGATCACCCAAACGCCTGATACGGCGCAGAGTTCTTGAAGGGCTGGACGGTGGCACCTCGGAGCTTGCCCTCGAAGTGCCATGTGAGGTCGGGGTACTCTCTAGGGAAACCGTCCCGGACAACACCGGAGCATCCGCGCCCCGCTCGGGCTGTGGATCATCAAGTGGAATTGAGGCAGAGGCAGATTCCGGTCGTCGGCGCTTCCGAGTGACTAGCGGAACATCATCGGCCGACCAGCTTGGGTAGAAGGTTCTGTGCCGCCCGCTGCCTTGTCGTGAGAGGTAGTAGCTGCTAAGGCTTCAGGGGCATCCTGGGTCCCCTCGCCTAATTCGCCGGTCGAATCGGCTGGATCAAGGCCCCGCTCGGCGACCTCCTTGTTCTTCACCGCCTCAATCTGAGCGGCTTTCAATTTGAGCTTCTCGGTCGCCTTAGCACGCCACATAACTTCAGCTGCAGAAACAAAGATTAAATCAATTAGAACAAAAGAAAAAGGAGGGATGAGAATCGCTTACTCATGCTGCAAGGCAGATCGGCTGGGGTGGAAGACAGGCCAAATATATACATTACTCCTGGGAGGAGCAGCTTGTCAATGTGATAGCGTTGACCCACCAACCGCTCGGCCGCATGAAGGTAGGCCGCATCGCCTCTAAATTTGCCGAGCTCCGGTTGCGCCGGCATCGCCGTCTGCCACTTGGTGCGAAAAGTTGGCCGCTCGGGAAAACGCACATAGAAAAAGTGCTCCTTCCAATGTTTGTTGGAGCTCGGCATATTATCAAAGAGGACGAAGCCTATCCTAGATTGGAAATTAAAGGTACCCCACTCGGCTTGCTTGGGATAAAAAAAGTAGTGAAAAATCTTAGGGTCGAGGGGGATGTTGTTCAATTTAAAAAGGACTATCACTCCGCTCAGCAGCCTAATGGAGTTAGGGACTACCTGGCCGAGCGGAATGCGAAAATAATTGCAGATTTGTAAGAAGAACTTGTGGGGTGGAAAGCGTAGCCCGGCCAAAAATTGGTCTCGGAAGAATAAAACGGTGCCGGGCGGCGGTTCATGAGGCCGATCGACCGGTGTGGCTAACACTATTTGGTGGTCGGTCGGCAGATCATAGGTTCGAGTGAGGCGCAAGGCATCCTCCTCGTCGAACCGGCTTTCCATGGCCGAATACCAAAGACCCGGAGCATCGCCGGTCGGCTGTGAGGTATTGGTCATGGTATAAGGCCAGGGATGGACGTGTGATGGAAGGGGGGAGAAATAAAAACAGGGAAAGAATGCGGGAAATAGCTAATAGAGAGAAAAAAGGAGAGGCGACAAGGAAAAGGAATCCTTACGGGCAAAGAGGATGATCGAAGGGGGCTGTAGGGTCGCCGGAGAGCCGGAACGCAAGGTCGCCGGAGAAGAAAGGAGCAGCGAAACGTCGGGAGGAGATGAGGCCGAAATGCGGCGGAAAGCGGAAGTCGGCACTTTATAAGGGCGGCCGCTATTAATTTCAGCCGTCCGATCCAGGTCGTCGATATCGAGGTCGTCATCTAGTCGTTTATTTCAAACGGCGGCTGTCCCATCAGAAGTGACGCCACCGCCATACGCTGACAAACGCACGATTGCCACGTGTTAGCAGGATACTGGCCGCATTTAATGAGCTCCCCTTACCGTGCGCAGCGCACGTGATGGGCAGTAGGGGAGAGCATCAGACATGGATTCCAAGAGAACACAAGGCATGGACAAGATACCGCCGAACGGATGAGTATCCCTATGCCTGGCCGAACGGCCTAATGCAGTGATCGTTGCTTAGTCAGATCGGCAGTCTAGTCAGTCGGACTTCGCCTCCTTCGACTGGACTCGAGGGGAAGGCAAGTGATCCGGTGGTAAGAGCCCGGGACCCCCTAACGAGGGGTCAACGCCACGTGGAGGTCAAAATGCCAGGTGGTCTGTCGAAGAAGGGTGAGCCGACCGGACTCATGAGAAAAGGGCAAGCCGATCGGTCTGCCAGTAAATATCTGATAGTAAAAGGCGCCCTGACAGGGATCGGGGTTCCGACGCTCAATGAAACAATAGCTAAGAGCCGAGCGGAAGGCCTAAGAGAAGGTGACATATTGCTAACAGTCCTTACGTAGCACCCGCCCGGAAGTCTCCCCAGCATATCAATGCAAATGACAAGCGGGACGTGATGGGCGTGCCGCCCGGCCGGCGCAGGGGATGAGGGCCGTCCGGACGACGCCTTTCGTCTAGCCGGCCGGACGGACGTCCCGGCCGGAGGTGGGTAAAGAAGAACAAGAACATCCTCTGACAGCCGTCAAGTCCTATGGCTAGGCCATACTCCAAGTCTGACAACGAGGTGTTCTGCTATCCCATCGAAGACGTGATTGGACTGTAGCAGTATGGCGTCAGGTAAGCACTCTGACAAACACATACCGGGGTATGGGCTGCGGACACGTACGCGTCTCGGTGGGCGTGTAGAGGCTCTTTCACCGCTCTATATAAAGAGCCGCAGACTTCGCCGGAGGTACGCGTTCTACAAGCTTTGAAGCTACTTTTTCCACCACTTGCTTGCCTGACTTGAGCGTCGGAGGGTTGCCGCCGGGAACCTCTTCCCGGCCCGACTTCTGTGCAGGTTCGCCGGAGCTTCGCGAGACTAGCCGGAGGCCCACGTCATCGACTGGGAGAGTGCCACGTGCCCAGCGTCCGTTGAGTCAGCGTTCGGACAGGATCATATATATATATAGGAGTGATCTCCTGCGCGCTCGCACAGTGCGCGACTATGCGCGTGCGCAGGAGATCGCTCATTTTTTTTTATTTTTTTTATTTTTTTAATATTTTAAATTTAAAAAATCAATAAAAAAATTTAACATTTCCTTATATAAATTTTTAATACCTTAATATATCCCCTCAACATATTACAATACTCAATAAATACTTAAATTAATTTTATTTTTATTTTTATTTAAAACCAAACACTATAATCTAATTGGAAAGCCTAAATCCTATAGATAAAATCTAAAAAAAAAAAATAGCTTTTAACACTATAACCAAAGTCTGAACCCTATAAATAAACTTTTAAAAAAATATTTTATTTTTTATTTAATTATTTTTTAATTAATAAATTAAAAAAAAAACAGTTGTTATCCTGCGTGGTGCGCACAGTCGTGTACTGTGACGTCGCGCAGGATAACAAATTTCTATATATATATATATATATATATATATATATATAATGGAGAAAATTTGTAGACTCAGATTAAATAATTAGATATTATGTATTTTCAGTTTCATAGATATGAAGATGGATAAAATTCTACCCATACTTTATTTGTTATATATCCTTGTTATTTATTGAAAAAAAAAATTACAGCCCGCTTTCTGTCTTGAGAAAAAAAAAAAAAAAATTTACCTCTTTACCTGTGATCAATATCTCATCTTCATATATATAAGAAATCTTTATCCAATTGAAAGAGCAAAAAGTATAAGAATTTAATAACTATTATAAGTTCATTGAAATAATATTTTTTGTTTAAAAAAATTATGAGTAACAACAGTAGATCATCCTAATGAAATTACTTTTTTACCATCAGAATTTAGATAAAAAATTAGTAAAAATAAAAGTGTCAAAGATTTTATTTTAATAAAATTTAAAAATAAAAAAATAAAAAAAATAAAGAAAGTACAAATCTTATGTTAGATCCAAACAAACAAAAAAAACCTCTTGATTATACGAGATCTAGAAGTAAAAGAAAAAATGATACAAGAAAAGGAATTACAACTAGATTCATTCCTAAATAAATATTTAATTATTCAATTAAATGGAATAACTTAATTAGGATGATGCTGAAAATTAAATACCCTATGGATGAGAGAGTGTTGTCCTGGTCTTCTACTGGTTCACTTTGTAATTGGCACATCAGATCGTGGATATAATTTGGTCAATTGATTGTGATCTCTCTTAAATTTATCTTCTTTATCTTCTTATTCAGATTATAATTTGGGTTGAATTTATCGGCAGGAGGACACCGGCGATGAATGTGTCACACCCTCTTCTCAGCATCCGACAGTCTGCTCACCACCGGCGGCCTTCAATTGCCGAGCCCAACCTAAATTATAACTTGAGAGGAAAGGTAAACCTAGGAGAAATCGCAGCCAATTACAATCAAATTCTGATTACGATCTAATGTGCTAATTACCGAGTGGACTAGGAGCCAGGAGGAGACAAGGACAAGGGATCTAGAAGATCCCTCCTCCCTATATGTATAGAGTTAGGTATGCCAATAAATTTAATAAATAAAGATGAGTATGAAGGATTTAAAATCGAGTCTAAATCTTACTCATTATCATCCATATATGTTACTCATTTTATGTTACCAGTGCACACTTAGTATAATTTTTTTTAAAAAAATAATAATAATTGATCCGGTGGTGAAGGAGGGGCCCGGTCGTACAGTGGTCAACGGCACGTGGAAGTTAAAGTCAAGATGGTCAGCCCAATGGTCTTGCCGAGCGGGAAGGTCACCTCGCCGATCGACCGCGATAGTGCCCAGGCCAGCGCGAAGACAGCTCGATCGCAGGTCGGGTTTCCGATGCTCAGGAGTTCTCGTATAAAAGAGCTGATGCACCGAGCGGCATGTCCGCTCGGCCGAGCTACCGAACAACTAGGGCTGCATGCCCGTCCGAGTATGTGACCGAGCGGCTCTCCCGCTCGGCCTAGTAACGGACAAAAGAGAAGAGGACGAAATGGACAGCTGGCGATATCCTTCTCGAGACATGTGCCGTCGACAGATGGCATGGTCGGCGACCAGACCGGACAGAAGATCATACGGTGGAAGTTTCCACTGTCATGTCGGAGATATGCTCGGACGGTTGCAGTATGACGTCAGCCACATTTTTTTGACACATCCATTTTAAGGTATGCTTTGGGAAACATGCAAGCCTCGACGAGCGTGCACACGCCCCCTGGATCCTATATAAGGACCCCTAGACTTCAACGGAGGTACGCGATTTTTTTCACTGTAGCTACAGTCTTGTTACTTTGCTTCTACTTCATCTCGTCGTTTCCTGACTTGAGCGTTGGATGATCGTCGCCGGGAACCCTTTCTCGGCTCGGCTTTGCTGCAGGTTCGCCGGAGGTCCACATCATCTTGGAGGTCATCCGAAGATAGCCTAGAGCGTCGCGCCCCCAGCGTCCGTCGACTCGACTCTCGAACAGGATCAAATTGACGCCGTCTGTGGGAACACACCTGAATCCGAGCGGAGAAGATGGAAGGAGCTGGACGAACGCACGTCTTGACGCTCTCTCAAGAGGAGCTCGACGCTCTTATCGAGGCGAGAGCAGCAAAAATAGTGGAGCAGCAACAGTAAAAAGCGTTAGCCGAGCGGATGACACAGCAAGCGACCTCAACATCGGGCGGCCGAGCGGCCCAAGAAGATCGACCGGAGCAATACTCCACTTGGGCACAGAATAAAGGTCAGACTGGCACACCAGGAGACGCGGCGCCCGCCCCTATTCCGTTCCATCGGACACTGTTTCAGACTCCGTCCGAGTTAGCTCAAGCCAACCAAGGGTCATCTGATGAAGCCTCGCCCAAGATGTTAAAAAGGGCAAGACACCTCAGACCGAGTCATCTCCCGAGCGGATTAATCGCCAATTTTTTGAAGCAATCTTGCAGGACCCACTCCCGAGACACTACGCCCCACTAGCGATCGAGGAGTATAGCGGCGTAACCGACCCGGACGACCATCTCAGTAAGTTCGACAATGCCGCTACTCTCCACCAATATACTGACGGGGTTAAGTGCAGAGTCTTCCTTGTTAGGACCTTCGGATAGCGGCTAGAGAGGGGGGTGTGAATAGCCGACCTCAAATTTGCGTTTCTTTCTACAAATCAAGTTAGCGCAGCGGAAAAATAACAACAGAAACGTAAATGGAGAAATCAAACCTCAAGCACAGCGATGTAACGAGGTTCGGAGATGATACTCCTACTCCTCGGCGTGTCCGTAAGGTGGACGAAGCCTATCAATCCGTCGGTGGATGAAACCCCGGATAACCGGCTAATATGAACTCCTTCTGGGTGGAGAAACCTCACCACAAAGTCTTTGCAACAGCAAAACAGAGGAGTACAACAATAGAGGAAACAAACAAGAATAATAGAAATTGTAAACACACTTGCTTGCCTTCTCGTCGGAGTCCGTTGATGAAGCAGCAGCTTCACGGCTCCAGCAGCTAGAAAACCAGCATGAAGCTCACTCGAAACTTCAGCAAACCGAGAGCTCAGCAAAGCTCAAGTCGCAGTTAGGAGGAAGAAGAAGAAGATCCACTGTAGAAGCCCTCGACCTCTTTATAACCTGCACCTGCTCACCTGGTGACAGAGTTCTGCGAAGAAGACGGAGATAGCCGTTGTGACTCAACGGCTATTGCCTGGACCGATCACCTGATCGGTCCAGGAGAGCCTTGATCGGTCCACAGACCAATCAGGCTAAGCCTGGACCGATCAGACCATATCCTGATCGGTCCAGGAGGGATCTGATCGGTCCCTGGACCGATCAGTCCTTTCTCTCCTTTCCTCTGTGTTGCTTCTTGATCGGTCTCCAGACCGATCAGATAACTCACAGTACCACACTGACTGGTTACTGATCGGTCTGCAGACCGATCAGCCGTATCATTGGATCGGTCATCAGACCGATCCAGGTTTAGAGCTCCCAACCCTAACCCTACCTGGTCCTGAGAACGAGCTACCGAGCCCTCTCTGACCTAGTCCGGAGAACGAGCTACCGAGCCCTCTCCGACTTCGTCCGGTCCAGAGAACGAGCTACCGAGCCCTCTCTGACTTAGTCCAGAGAATGAGCTACCGAGCCCTCTCTGACCTAGTCCAGAGAACGAGCTACCGAGCCCTCTCTGACCTAGTCCGGAGAACGAGCTACCGAGCCCTCTCCGACTTCGTCCGGTCCAGAGAACGAGCTCCCGAGCCCTCTCTGACCTAGTCCGGAGAACGAGCTACCAAGCCCTCTCCGACTTCGTCCGGTCCAGAGAACGAGCTACCGAGCCCTCTCTGACCTAGTCCCGAGAACGAGCTACCGAGCCCTCTCCGACTTGCGTGCCAAGAACGAGCTCCCGAGCCCTCTCTGACCTAGTCCGGAGAACGAGCTGCCGAGCCCTCTCCGACTTCCCATGCCAAGCTTCCATACTTGGACTTCTCCCCTGCCAAGTCTCCATACTTGGACTTTTCCCGTGCCAAGCTCCCTGCTTGGACTTTTCCGTGCCAAGTCTCCATACTTGGACTTTTCCCGTGCCAAGCTCCCTGCTTGGACTTTTCCATGCCAAGTCTCCATACTTGGACTTTTCCCGTGCCAAGCTCCCTACTTGGACTTTTCCGTGCCAAGTCTCCATACTTGGACTTTTCCCGTGCCAAGTCTCCATACTTGGACTTTTCACCAGATGTCTGGTCAACCTTGACCTATCTGGATTTCCCTTGCCTGGCTTCACTCACCAGGACTTTCCAACTGTCTGGCTTCACTCACCAGGACTTTCACCTGGCTTCACTCACCAGGATAATCAGGTCGACTCACCTCGGGTCAACCAGGTCAACCTTGACCAAAGATTACACCCACAATCTCCCAAGTTTGTATTCTGTCAAACATCAGAATACAACTTTTCTACTCTCGTCAAACATCAGAATAGAGCTTTTCTATTCTTGTCAAACATCAAAATACAACTCGAGTCAGGTCAACTCGAGTCAGGTCAACCAGGTCAACCTTGACCTAAGGTTGCACCAACAATCTCCCCCTTTTTGATGTTTGACAAAACCATAAACAAGTTAGGTTAACCTGATAACCTAACTTAGGTTTTCCAATATTCTTCCTTGAACATTCTCCCCAAACTCTAATGTTCTTCCTTGAACATCCTTTGGATATTCTCCCATTCTCCCCCTTTTTGACACACATCAAAAAGAGTGAATCCAGGTCAAGAGTTTATTCCTAATGAAAGTCCCATACCTGTCATTGAAAACCCTTAATTTCCCCCTTGATACTAAAGTCAACAATCAACTTAGTGATAATCCCATATCACTCAAGTCTTTAGAGTAAAAACTCCCACTAAAAGTCAACTCCCCCTTGACTAATAGGTAAAACTCCCCCTAAAGGTCAACTCCCCCTTGACCATTGCACCAACAATGTCTTGGAGAGTTTCAAACCTTTAGAAATCCAAAACACAAACTGTGTTTTAACTTTCAGCTGAAATTTCAGAAATTCCAGACAGCATATTTCAGAAATTTCAGACAGAATTTGGCACGCCCGATCGGTCACCAGACCGATCAGGATCTCCCTGGATCGGTCCAGTGACCGATCCAGCATCCCCTGGACCGATCAGGGAACCTCCTGATCGGTCACACATCTGATTTCTGAATTTCTTCCTCCCGAAATTCAGAAACCCCTACAAAATTACAGAAAATTCCAAAAATTATAAAATTTTGAAGATACATTCCTCATAACATATACTATCATGGAAAAATAGTTTTCTATGAAAATAACTTCCATTTTCAAATCTTGATACAAAGTTCGAAAAGTTTTGAAATAGCTCAAAGTTTCAAAAACTTTGTATCAACTTGCTCAATGATGAATGCTATCACTAGAAAAGCTTCATCAAGGTTTTTCAAATCAATTTTGAAATGGTTTTAAACCATTTAATTTAGGACCACAATCTTAGGGCTAAGTGTACATGACTTGTACACAAGCTTTCCCTATGATCCTCCATTTTGAATTAGGCTCATCTAGGTACAAGAACTAAGCACCTTGATCCTAACTCATGATCCTAATATCTCACACACATCTAAGGTGTATCAAACACATCCAAGTCAATTTTGATGTGAGATATGGTTTAGGTCATCTTAATCTAAGTTCTCATGCATTTTCTAAACAACAATTTGATCTCCATATCAAATTGAGTTTTTATCCTTAAATCAATTTAATTGATAAATGCAAGAGATGATGACATGGCATAAAATAATATGATGTGCGTAGATTATATACTCTTTTATGCATACTTTGACGCACATCTACTTGTATTTCATTGGCATAATCTATGTTTATTGCACCCTATTTCATTAGAATATCATACTTTCATTATATTCTGTTCGGAGATCTACTCTTTGCTTATTTTGATTGACAGGACGTTTTTTGGAGTAAAAACAGAGTTTAAATGAAGTCTAGAGCTTCCAGAGTGACATGGGCATGCAAAACTATGTTTTCTTCATGTTCTGGCCGTGTAGAACTCACATGGGAGTGTTAAGGCCGTGTAGGGGTCATGTTGGGGCCGTGTGAACTTCACATGGCCGTGTGAAGGCCGTGTGAACCTCACACGGCCGTGTGAGGTTTTCTACACTGCAGACTAAAACTAAAACGGCCATAACTTTGTGCTCGGTTGGAGATTTGGGCTGTTCTTTATACCGGGTTGTAGATAACTTCAAGATCTGCAACTTATATGAAGACTTCAACCATAGAAAACCCCATATTGATGGTGTAAAAGACGCTGAAATGAAGCATTGCAATTTAGAGCTATGACAAGGGTCAGGCAAAGGGGTGTGCAAGGGCCATGCAAGGGGGTGTGACCTGTACACGGCCGTGTGAGGTTTCCAGAGGCCAAGCAGGACATGGCCGTGTAGATCTACATGGCCATGTGAGGTTTCCAGAGGCCAAGCAAGTGGTGGCCGTGTGGATCTACACTACTGCAGTGAGGTTTCCAGAGGCCAGCGGTGGTGGCTGTGCACCACACGTGTAGCATTTCCAGAGAGCAGAGGGCCTCTGGCCGTGTGCCCATGCAGCATCGGCAGAGAAGGAACTGGACATGGCCGTGTGGATCTCACACCGTGTCGGGCCGTGTGGCGCCCGATTCCTCCTCTATTTAAACCTTCCTTCATGAATTGAAAGGGGATCTCTCCCTTTGGGAGAAGGCAAGATTTGGTGGTTTCCTCCCATTCTTGGGAGGATTTCTGGGCGATTCTAAGGGAGATCTCGACGATTTCGACTCGGGAGCGAGGATTGGATCCGAAGACGAGGCTTCTTCGTAGATAAGTTTTCTCTTTCCCCCTCTTCTTGATTTCTTGGATTGGGGATTTAAGAAATGCTTGTATTCTCTATTTCTTCGGGTTTTCTTCCTCGATTCATGGAGTAGATCTTGTATTCTAGGATTAAGGGAGTATTTGTATGATGGATTGATGTAATCTCTAATGGATTTGCCATTTTCTTGTTTCAATGACATTGACTTGCTTGTATCAATTAGATCTTGAATGATTAATGGTGATTTGTGCTTAATTCTCATTCTTGATTGATTGTTTGAATTTCTTGTGGACTTTGTAAAGATAAACTCTCACTCGATCATCCGAGGGATCCACGTGACAGGTGCAAGCCCGTGTAAGGACGTTTGAGAGATAATCTTGAAGAGGAAATGGGAATATTCAAGAGAGTAGGATGGATCTTGTGATTAGTTTCTTGTATCTTGATAGATTAATGAGTTGTGGGCTTCTATGTTGATATCCGAGGAAGGCATAGTAATAGGTGCGCTTCTGTGTAAGGACAATGTAGGTTCATGTCTAATTAATCCTACTTAGATACATTTCTCAGTCCTTAGCCGGTTGTCTATTGCAAGAGAGAACCGGCAACTTTCTACATGTTTGGCAATTGAGGGATAAGAATTGGTGAACCATTTACATTCAAGAAATCTTACAAAGAAACCGAAACTCCTAGAATCTCCCTTTATCATAACCCAAAACACTAAACTCTTGTTTGTTGATCTTTAAGATTAGATTTGCTTATCTTTACTTTGCTTTTGAAACGATTGGATAGTTGTTTAGCTAATTCGCATTGAGACATTTCTAGTGCTTATTCCAGTCCCTGTGGATACGATAATATTTTATATTACTTGCGACATTTCCGTACACTTGCGGAGAGCTAACATAATATCATAAGTAAAAACATGTGCCAATGTCACGATGTCATGTCATAAAGTATGAAACTTAAATAAGGTATGACATATAGCTAACCTAAATATTATCATGACATTTCAAATGATAATAAATTAAATATGATGTCATGACATGACATATGACAAACAATACATGGCAAATAATATATAAAGGTATAGAAAATACCTAATTCTAGCCTTAGTTGTCATTTTTGATAATTTTGATCATTTTGCCATAAATTCCATATTCCTAAGTGTAATAGACCTAAAATCATATACTAAAGATTTTTAGATCACTATGTGCCAATTAGATTGACTCTAGGAAACTCCTCAAATGTGATTGGCACATCCTAATCACCTTAGGAATAACTTTCCATTTCATTTTCAAGGCTTGATTACACCTTGAAAATTCCTAAAGTGCCACCTTTTGCCATGATTAGGTTAACTACCTATTCAAGTAAGGTTGGCACACCCTAAACCATCTAGCGTGATGGAATCACGCTCTTAGGAACCCAATACCTATTTGAGCTCATTGGGTTCACTAAATATTCACTAGGGATGACTTCCCTAGCAACCCTCCTAATGACCCTCTTAGGCTTTAAAGCCTTGGCCATTTGGGACTCATCAAGATCAACTCTAGGGGTGACTCCCCTTGTGACCTTGGTGATGGTCTTCCTAACCCTAGGTCTTGTTCCATAATCGAATGGAACATTATGATAAGTGGGCTTGACCACTTGAGACTTAGGTTTGTGACTCAAACCTCTCATGTCCTTGGGCTTTTGCTTTTGACCCTTAGACCCTAGAGTTGACTTCTCCAAATTCTTAAGGGTCTTTTCTAAGGTGTCAAGTCTTGACCTCAAGACTTGATTTTCCTTTTCTAATACCTCAAGTTTTAATTTGTCATTTTTCTTTGAGGTATTCCTAGGCATATGTCTAGTTGTTTTGGGATTCCTGCCTAGGTTTTCCTTAACCTTAGATGAATTAGTCCTAGGGTTGGCATTTCTAGTATTGTTCTTGTCTAGGCTAACATGTTTTGCACCTAAGCACATGTATCGGTTTCTAAGATTATCATGCTTATCATTATTGACAATTGCAATAAAATTACTAGCATGTGTCTTATAAGGATTGCAAAAATGTGCCTTAAAGGATACCTTAGGGTTTTCCTTAGCTCCCCCTATAGATGTGTTTGGTCTCTTGTCCTTGTGAGGTTGCCTCCCTCTCGGACATTGACTTCTATAACGTCCCCTTCGCTTGCATTGGAAGCACACTACGTGCTCCTTGCTCTTGCGTTTCGGGACTCCGGCTTCCTTGACCTTTGGTGCCGGTGGAGTCTTCCTAATCCTCTTTGGACATTTACTCTTGTAATGCCCATATTCCCTACACTCAAAGCACATTATATGTAATTTACTTGAAATTAAATCACTTGAGTTACCTAGGGTTGAGGATGGATGTAAGCTCTCTTCTTCATCCCTTCCGGAGGAAGAAGCTTCTTCTTGCACCAATCTTGAAGAAGAACTCTCCTCCTCTTCTTCCATAGATGTTGAGTAGCCCTCAACTTCTAATTCCTTACCTCCATGATGTGAGCTACTTGGCTCACTTGACTCCTCTTCATGACTTGAATTGGAGCTCTCCTCATGGAACTTAGCCAAGTTGTTCCACAACTCCTTGGCATTGTTGTATCTACCTATCTTACACAAGATATCACTAGGTAATGAAAATTCAAGGATTTTCGTTACCTCGTCGTTGATTGTGGATTGGTGGATTTGTTCTTTCGTCCACTTCTTTTCCTTGAGAAGTTCTCCCTTTCTATCCACCGGAGGAATAAAACCTACTTGTACACAATTCCAATTTGCTAGGTTAGTCATAAGAAAATACTTCATTCTTACCTTCCAATACGCGAAGTCACAGCACTCGTAGAAGGGTGGAATCGTGATGTCTTCTCTGAGTCGATCCATTCTCTAGCTTGTGCTCCCCCGGGTGTTAATCCGACGAAGAGCAACCTCGCTCTGATACCACTTGTTAGGACCTTCGGATAGCGGCTAGAGAGGGGGGTGTGAATAGCCGACCTCAAATTTACGTTTCTTTCTACAAATCAAGTTAGCGCAGCGGAAAAATAACAACAGAAACGTAAATGGAGAAATCAAACCTCAAGCACAGCGATGTAACGAGGTTCGGAGATGATACTCCTACTCCTCGGCGTGTCCGTAAGGTGGACGAAGCCTATCAATCCATCGGTGGATGAAACCACGGATAACCGGCTAATATGAACTCCTTCTGGGTGGAGAAACCTCACCACAAAGTCTTTGCAACAGCAAAACAGAGGAGTACAACAATAGAGGAAACAAACAAGAACAATAGAAATTGTAAACACACTTGCTTGCCTTCTCGTCGGAGTCCGTTGATGAAGCAGCAGCTTCACGGCTCCAGCAGCTAGAAAACCAGAACGAAGCTCACTCGAAGCTTCAGCCAACCGAGAGCTCAGCAAAGCTCAAGTCGCAGTTAGGAGGAAGAAGAAGAAGATCCACTGTAGAAGCCCTCGACCTCTTTATAACCTGCACCTGCTCACCTGGTGACAGAGTTCTGCGAAGAAGACGGAGATAGCCGTTGTGACTCAACGGCTATTGCCTGGACCGATCACCTGATCGGTCCAGGAGAGCCCTGATCGGTCCACAGACCGATCAGGCTAAGCCTGGACCGATCAGACCATATTCTGATCGGTCCAGGAGGGATCTGATCGGTCCCTGGACCGATCAGTCCTTTCTCTCCTTTTCCTCTGTGTTGCTTCCTGATCGGTCTTCAGACCGATCAGATAACTCACAGTACCACACTGACTGGTTACTGATCAGCCGTATCATTGGATCGGTCACCAGACCGATCCAGGTTTAGAGCTCCCAGCCCTAACCCTACTTGGTCCTGAGAACGAGCTACCGAGCCCTCTCTGACCTAGTCCGGAGAACGAGCTACCAAGCCCTCTCCGACTTCGTCCGGTCCAGAGAACGAGCTACCGAGCCCTCTCTGACCTAGTCCGGAGAACGAGCTACCGAGCCCTCTCCGACTTCGTCCGGTCCAGAGAACGAGCTACCGAGCCCTCTCTGACCTAGTCTAGAGAACGAGCTACCGAGCCCTCTCTGACCTAGTCCGGAGAACGAGCTACCGAGCCCTCTCTGACCTAGTCCGGAGAACGAGCTACCGAGCCCTCTCCGACTTCGTCCGGTCCAGAGAACGAGCTACCGAGCCCTCTCTGACCTAGTCCGGAGAACGAGCTGCTGAGCCCTCTCCGACTTCGTCTGGTCCAGAGAACGAGCTCCCGAGCCCTCTCTGACCTAGTCCGGAGAATGAGCTGCCGAGCCCTCTCCGACTTCCCATGCCAAGCTTCCATACTTGGACTTCTCCCCTGCCAAGTCTCCATACTTGGACTTTTCCCGTGCCAAGCTCCCTGCTTGGACTTTTCCGTGCCAAGTCTCCATACTTGGACTTTTCCCGTGCCAAGCTCCCTGCTTGGACTTTTCCATGCCAAGTCTCCATACTTGGACTTTTCCCGTGCCAAGCTCCCTACTTGGACTTTTCCGTGCCAAGTCTCCATACTTGGACTTTTCCCGTGCCAAGTCTTCATACTTGGACTTTTCACCAAATGTCTGGTCAACCTTGACCTATCTAGATTTCTCTTGCCTGGCTTCACTCACCAGGACTTTCCAACTGTCTGGCTTCACTCACCAGGACTTTCCAACTGCCTGGCTTCACTCCCAGGACTTTCCCTTGCCTGACTTCACTCACCAAGACTTTCACCTGGCTTCACTCACCAGGATAATCAGGTCGACTCACCTCGGGTCAACCAGGTCAACCTTGACCAAAGATTACACCCACAATCTCCCAAGTTTGTATTCTGTCAAACATCAGAATACAGCTTTTCTACTCTCGTCAAACATCAGAGTAGAGCTTTTCTATTCTCGTCAAACATCAAAATACAACTCGAGTCAGGTCAACTCGAGTCAGGTCAACCAGGTCAACCTTGACCTAAGGTTGCACCAACATTCCTTACCACGCTGTCCGGCTCGGCCCAGCGTTGGTTCCGAAGATTGCCGGACGGGTCAATTCAGAGCTTCAAAGAGTTCCGAACGGCATTCCTCAACCACTTTGTCAGCAGTCGACACTATCAGAAGACCAGCGTCAGCTTATTCTCTATGAAGCAAGGTTCGAGAGAGACTCTCCGACCCTACATCTAGCGTTTCAACCAGGCAGCCATGGATATCCCTACGGTCTCATCCGAAACAATGATGCATGCCTTCACTCAGGGCTTAGTCGACGGGGATTTCTTCCGCTCGCTCATCCGAAAGCCGCCCCGCGACTACAACCACATGCTGAAGAAGGCAAACGAATATATCAATGTGGAAGAAACTCAAGCGGCCAGGAGGAAAGAAGCCCCGTCCGAGCCTTCAGCTCCGCCCGAGCGGAGGCCGCCGACCAGCCATCAACCGCTAAGAAGACCCCGCGCTGAGGGAACACGCCCTCATCAGGAAACAAGGTCGCACACTGTCTAACATGTGGCAGCCGATCGACCCAAGTAAAAAGGAAAGGTATGGACTCCCATGTTTTGTTCGCTTCACCAGTCAGCAACCTACAACACCCGCGATTGTCGGAGTCTCGGCCGATTGCTCACCCGGCATCGAGAAGCTATCGACGCCGATCACCTTCGCCCGATCGACGCCATCGACACCAGCTGAGGGTCAATCCCTGAACGGTAACATCATCATCAGCCGAGGGTCAATCCCTGAGTCTCGCAGGAGCGAATGAGACCGTCCGCTCGGGAGGAAGAGAACAGGAGCAACACTGCTCGGGGCGAAATTAGCATCATTACTGGTGGACCAACAGACGGTGACTCAAATCGGGCCAGAAAGTCACACGCTCGGCAGCTAAGGATCCATACAGTAGGCTGTAGTCAAGAACAAGCACAGGGCCCTGAGATCAATTTCGGGCCTAGAGACCTTGAAAGAGTTGAAGTACCGCATGACGACGCACTCATCATCCGAGCGGTAATAACAAATTACACTATTCACAGCATATTCATTGATATAGGTAGCTCGGTCAACATTATTTTTAAAAAGGCGTTTGATCAACTGTAAATTGACCGAGCCGAGTTGCTGCCCATGACAACCCCGCTGTACGGATTTACTGGTAATGAGGATCTGCCGATCGGGCAAACCAGGTTGGCCATCTCGCTAGGTGAGGAGCCATTGCGGAGGACGCGAACCACAAACTTCATTATGGTCGATGCCCCCTCCGCCTACAATGTGATACTGGGGCGACCGGCTCTCAATGAGTTCTGAGCGGTCGTCTCCACTTTTTGTCAAAAGATCAAGTTCTCCGTGGAGGACGAGGTGGGAGAAGTCCGAGAAGATCAACTGGCTGCTCGACGATGCTATGTGGAGATGATCCGAGCAGAATCGAGGTCCGCTCGGAAAGTGCCACGCCTGGAGGTAAACACCATAAATGAAAAGCCTTCGACTTTAGTTTATGAAGAAAAAGAGGAGGTGCAGATCCAGACGAGCCGACTGGAGGCCACCACATTCATTGCATCCGACCCGGAAGCGGGCCGGAAGGAAGAGATGATCAAGTGCTTGCGGCGCAACCACGACATCTTTGCGTGGTCGACACACGAGCTACCGGGCATCTCGCCTAGTGTCGCGCAGCATGAGCTCCATGTCCGGCCACACGCACGACCTGTGAAGCAGAGGAAGAGGGACTTCAGTGTCGAGCAGAACGTCATCATCTGAGCGGAAGTCGAGAAGCTTCTAGAGGCCGGCCATATACGGGAGGTGCAATTCCCGAGCTGGCTTGCGAATGTGGTGCTAGTCTCCAAGCCAGGTAACAAGTGGAGGGTCTGCATCAACTTCCGGGATCTGAACAAGCCGTGCCCAAAGGACTTTTATCCTTTATCCCGAATCGACCAAATGGTGGACTCCACCGCTGGGTGCGAGCTGATATGCATGCTGGATGCCTATCAGGGATATCACCAAGTCCTGCTCGCCAGAGGTGATCAGTGATAGGATCGAGTAGCGCGATAGAGAGGGGGGGGTGAATATCGCTTCTTTTTAAAAGCTATTCTTTTCGTATTTAAATCAAAGTCGTGCACAGCGGAAAGTAAATAGAGACACAAATGTTTTACTTTCTTTCGGAGCCTAGCTCGACTCCTACTCGAAGGCCCGCGGTCCTTGACCGCACCGATGGGCAATCACTATATTTCTTCTTTCCGAAATCCTTCGAAAAGAAGCAAATCGTACAAGTATGAGCAAGATAGTAACACCCTACTATCTTGCTTAAGTTAAACACAATGCAAGCAAAAAGTAAAGTTATACCGACAAGAAGATTGAAAGACAAAGCTTGTGGTCGGCACTTCCGGGCAATGTGGCTTGCTGAATTAACGAAGATGTGTAGCTCAAATTGCTTGCAGAACAGAGTTTTGGTTTTTCAGAAAAATTATTTTCGCTTCTGTCTTCGAGCCTGGTTTTATAGGTGGACTGAGGTTCAGTCAACCGATCTCTCTGTTCGGTCGATCGAACCAGCTCCGATCACCCACAGCTGGAATCTGACGCTGGCTCGTAAATTCTGCATTAACTGGCCTTCAATGGTTCGGTCGACCGAACAAGCTTTTACCTTGTTCGTCGAAGTCTGCCAGAATCATGAATTAATGGGAAATTAATGTTGATTGAATCGGTCGACCGATCCCCAGTTTCGGTCGACCAATCAGCTTCTATTTCCTTTGCTGCTGATCGGTGCTGACATAACTGATCTGTGCTGAGTCAACTTGGTTCAGTCGACCGATCCCTCTGTTCGGTCGACCGATCCGGCTATACCTGCAACACAGAGTTAAGCAAAGTATCCCTGCAACACAAAGGTTAGAATAGTAATATATAATGCATGAGTAGTATAAAGACAGTAGGACTGTCTTGATCTCAACTTGGAAACCTTCCCGGTTTCTTCAGTTGGATCAGCGACCTTAGGTTGTTCCTTTTGGGAACCCGACCTCACTGTCGCTCCTCCAGTTGTTTACCTCAACTTACCTGCCAAACATGCTCCTCCAGACATGTTTGGACTTTTGCCTGCTCAGTGTCTGATCGCCTGATCCACTAAGACTTTTCCTGCAATACCATATTAGCCAACAACAATAATAGTAATACAGAAAACAATAGTAAACCTAAACCTAGATTTATCGAGATCCGCTGGTCCGGTCGACTGCGCGCGGTCGACTGGAAACCATCCGATCAACCTTGCTTGGAGTTCACTCCTCCAAGACTTCTCTTTACCTAAGGTTACCATCCCTTAGGATTTTCTCCACTTGGCTTCACTCACCAAGACTCAGTATTCGGCTACCCAGGGATCAAGTCCTCCAGACCTATCCACCTGGCTTCTATGACATACCGAGATTTTCCTTACCTAGCCTACAACTAGGACTCAGTATTCGGCTACCCAGGGATCAAGTCCTCCAGACCTATCCACCTGGCTTCCACGATACACCGAGATTTCTCTCCCTGCCTAGCCTCTAACTAGGACTTCCCTTGCCTAGCCTACAACTAGGACTTCCCTAGATCAATCTCCATACTAAAACATTCTTACTTAAATATATTTGTCTGACATTAAAACCTAGGAGGTCGATTGCACCAACAATCAGGAGAATGTAAGCTTCATCACGGCGGACGATACCTACTGCTATAATGTGATGTCATTCGGACTGAAGAACGTCGGGGCTACATATCAGCGACTCATGAACAAGGTGTTCCAGAAGCAGATCGGGCAGAACTTGGAGGTATATGTTGATGACATACTTATTAAATCACTCCGAGCGGCCGCCCTTTCTAGAGATATAGAGGAGACCTTCCAGACACTGAGGACGTACGGAATTAGGCTGATCCTGTCCGAACGCTGAATCGATGGACGCTGGGCACGTGACGCTCTTCCAACTGGTGACGTGAACCTCTAACCGACTGTATAGATCTCCGGCGAACCTGCAAGGAAATCGGGCCGGGAAAGGGTTCCCGGCGATGACCCTCCGACGCTCAAGTCAGGCAAGAGGAAAACAATGAAGTGGCTCCTAAGATGCGAGATCGCGTACCTCCGTCGAAGTCTGAGGGCTCTTATATAGAGCTGTGGGGAGGCGTATACACGCCTACCGAGGCATACACATGTCCTTTACCATACCTTAGTATGGGCTTGCCAGAGGAGCATGCCTGACATCATACTACTACAGTCCGAGCACCTCTCTGATGGGACGGTAGAACCTTCTGTCGTAAGATTCTGCGCATGGCTTGGTCGTTGAACTTGCCTGTTGTCAGAAGATGTCTCCCAATGTCCCCTTGTCTTTGTCTCCTTTTTCCCCGAGCCGAGCGTCCATCCGCTCGGCAGGCATCGGTCCGACCGGGCGTAGGTATCGGTCCGATCGGAAGAGTCCCGGTCGCGTGCTCGGTTGAAACAGTTCCTTCACAGTATTACCATTTTACGCCTTAGCCGAGCGGACTACCCGCTCGGCCCGGCGACCCTGTTCACCATGAGCGTCGGAAACCCGACTCCCCGTCAGGTTGTCTTTGATTCCGCCCGGACCCGTTCCGCCGGTCGACCCACCCTTCTCCGATCGGCTGGCCTTCATGCTTACCCTTTTGACTTTTGACCTCCACGTGGCGTTGACTCCCCTCCAGAGGGGGTCCCCCAACCTTACTGCCGGATCACTTGCCTCCCCTTCAAGTCTAGTCGAAGGAGGCGATTAGTCCGACTGACTGGACCGCCAGTCACGCCGAGCGGCGTCTGTGAAACTATCCTTCGCTCGGCCCCCACGGGGAAAGCTATGACCTCAGTCAACGCCGCCATTCCTCGGATCTTTTCGAAATTGGCGCCAATCTTCGACATTAAGGCCGAGCATGCACTCTGCACCTTGTGAAGGCGCTCATTAAATGCTCTCCAGTGGTCGAATGCCACGTGGCGCTGCTGCCGTCATCGTACGGCGGCGGCGTCACGGGCGACGAGACCGAGGTGGTTTGAAATGGACGGACCGATGAGTGCTTCGATTCCCGTGACCTACATCCGACGGTGGAGGCCGCTCGGGCTCAACCCTATAAAGCCTTCGCCTTCTCCCCCTCCTCGCCGCATTTGTGCTTTCGCGTGTCCCGTAACCTCCTTTGGTGCTTCAGTGCTCTGGCAGCTTCGGTTCTCCTCTTTCCGACGATTCCGTGTTCCTCGTCGATCTTCATTCTTCTCTGTAAGGTTCTTCTTCTTTTCTATCTTTGGTTCTTGTGTTTTGTTTGCCTCTCTTTCCCGAGTTTTGGTCCTCTGGGCACTGTTTCGTTTGTCATCCTCTTCCTTCTATCATCTGCATTTCTTCGCCTTTTGTGGTTTCATCCGTTCGGACAATGGCCAGTTCCTCTCAGCCTCAAGACCAAGCCCTCGGCCCGTGGTATACTACCATGGAGTCGTGCTTCGATCGGCGCGACGCCGATATTCTGATGGACAATTTCGACATCCCCTCTGATTTTGAAATTATCTTACCCTCCCCCTCCGCTCGGCCACACAAACCACCGCGCGGAGCTTTCTGTGTTTTCCGCGACCAGTTCATAGCCGGTCTGCGCTTTCCAATCCATCCCTTCATCGTAGAAGTTTGTAATTTTTTCGGCATTCCGTTCGGAAGCTTAGTCCCTAACACCTTCCGCCTTCTATGTGGCGTTGTTGTCTTGTTCAAAATCCACAACATTCCCCTCTAACAGGAGGTCTTTTATTATTTTTATTACCCTAAACAGTCCGAGCTGGGTACTTACATGTTCCAGGCTCGGCCCGGTTTAGTCTTCTTTAATAAACTGCCCTCTTCCAATGAACATTGAAAAGAGTATTACTTTTATCTGCGTCTTCCCGAACGGGCCGCTTTCCGAACCCAGTGGCAGGTCGGATCGCCAATCTCCCCTGAGCTCAAGAGGTTCAAGACCCGACCGGACTATCTTCACGTTGCCAACATGCTAGCCGGTCTGAAGTTTGACATCAATAAGTTCTTACCTGAAGGAGTGATGTACATATTTGGCCTGAGTCCGATCAGGACCCCCCTCCCGAGCGGTTTCGGTAAGAATTTTACTTGTACATTCGCCTTGATTGCTAACTGATTTTCTCTTTTTTCCTTTGCAGCGGACATTATCATGGAGTCCGTGATGGCCGAAATTTTGAAGAGGAAAGCGGCGGCGCTCGAGGCCGCAGCTGCCAAAGAGATGGAGGCACTTGGCATTGAGCCGATCGGCTCACACGAAGGGGAGAGCGGGACTCACGAGGAGTCGGCCGCTCAAGCCTCCGCCCGGGATGTGGCCAGAGGCACCACCCCTAGCAAGGGGCTAACTATCCATGAGAAAGGTTCCGCTCAGGAGGAAGAGCGACCTCTTCGACAAAAGAGGCGCCGAGCGGAAACGCCTCTTCGATCGGCCACTTCCGCGGTCCAGTCGTCCGAACGGGCCACCGCCGATTCTCATTGCAAAGCCCCAGCGGTTGAGGCGATTTCGTCCGATCGGACCCCATCCCAGCTGGATGCGTCCGCGGACCCCCTCGAGGCCATTCCTGTCAGCGCCCTTCCGCCCGCTCTCCGCCAAGTCCAATGTTCGGCCATTTTGTCCCAGTTTTCTGCGCCGGCCTCCGATCCTTCACCAGCTTCCGCCCAGACGACTCCCGGTCGGCACCGTACCATCAGGGTCTCCCTGCATCTCCCCACCGAAGAGCTGATGCCCGAGTCCGATCGGTCAACCGCGCCCGAGCACATGATCACCATGAAGGGGCCCCTAGCCGAAATGTGGGCCGACGCTCGAGCATGCGTCGCAATGATTCCACTCAGCAATCTGGCCAACAACCACATGCAGCAGACCATTGGGGTAAGTATGTTTTCTTTGAAGTCTTTTACGCATTCTTTCCGATCGGCCATTAATAATCTTGCTTATGTCAGAGATGGGTGGAGGAGATCGCTGTCTCCAATCGTCTAGCCATGGTGGACGAGGAGCTAAAGAGGTTAAGGAGTTCGGGCGGCGCGCCTTCTCAAGGTCCTTCCTACGCCGAGCTGCAGAAAGAGCTCAAGAAGACCCAATACCAGTTGGCAGTTGAGCAAAAGAAAACGGCCGACCAGTCCCATACTTTGTCTGTGTAACACCCACGAATTTATAAGATAGGTATATGAATATTATTTTCCTTAGAGCATAGAAATGAAAAGAATAAGAGGAAAAAAAAAATCTAGAATAAGAAAAGGTGAGGTCAAGGATTGAACCTTGAACCTCCCACAATTGATTGAGATAAATTGATGAATGATAACCATTAGGATAAGGAGAAATAATTGGATAGAAAGGAATGAAAAATTTAGTTAAAGGAGAAAAGAAAACTAAGCAAAAAGAACAAGAGAAAACCAAGTTGCTTACCTTCTTTTCCCTCTTGGTTAAGAAGAGGAGCAAGCAAAAGAGGAATTTTCTACTTCCCTCCCTCTCTCTATTTTTGTGGGAATTAAAGGAGTGGAGGAAAAGAGGAGTTGAGGGAATGAATGAGGACATGTTTCATTTGGCAAAGGGATAAATAGGTTTAGAGAAGAAAAAAAAAACAAAGGATTAAATTCATTTTCTTCTTCCTCCTTCTCCCTTCTTCACCCCTCACCGAACCAAGAAACCCCTTTCCTCTCCTCATACCAATTTCTAAGTTAAGTTCTTCTCCAAGAAAGCTAAATTCCAAGAAGAAACCTTCAAGTTCTAGCCCTTACAAGCAAAGGAAACAAAAAGGAGGTACAAGAAGAAGAAGCTTCCACCTTCCTTATCACCTAAAACACTTTTCTCTCTAAGGAAAACCACAAGCGAAAGGATGTAAGTTCCCCTCACCTGTGGTACAATAGCTCTTATTTTTCTATGAAGATTCGGTCACATGAAAAAGCTAAGAAAACATCATGAAGAAATTCTAACCAAGATAAGACCAAAGGAAGGACCTAGAGAATGAAAGGATCTAAAATTAATATGCTTGATATTTCTCTTGTAGCATGTATTTTATGGTAAGGATTTATCTATGTAAAAAAATGTTTGGTAGAACTTAGATTCATGAGTATTCGGCCATGGTAGAACTAAGGGCCTAGGAGAGCTTTAATTTAAAACTAAGTATGCCAAGATCTCCTTAAGATAAGATATGCAACTATTATGATATGCCCATTGTTGGTTGATACTCGGAAAACCTAGAGGTTCCACTGTACAAAAATTTTGTACAAAGGTCTGAACCTTTTCCTAGCTACCATGTGTTCTTTTAAATTAAATTTTGGATCGCCTGCGGAACTTAACACGTTTGATTCAAAACTTAATCTATTTGTTCTTTTAGGTTTAGACTTGGATCTCCTGCGGAACTTAACACGTTCGATCCAAATTACCTTAAGTTATTAATTCCATTAAATATTAATTTCCATAATTGGTTCCCAGTACTGACGTGACGAGGCACATGACCTTCTTGGATATGGGAGCAACCACCACCGACTAGACAAAACCTTTTATGGAAAGCTAATATTTAATTTCCTAAAATAACTTTAGGTTAACCGAAAGGAACAATCAAATCACAAGGAAAAATAAAACAAAAGAACACAACATCGAAAAACATATTCGAAATACTAGAATCGTAAACCTCTTGTATTTGGTATTATTTCCAAAAATAACTAGTATGATGCGGAAAGAAAAATTACTAGTTATACCTTTTAGAAAGACCTCTAGATCTTCTACCGTATTCCTCTTCTAACCTCGGACGTTATGTGGGCAACGATCTTCCGAGATGAGAAACCACCAATGAACCTTCTTCTCCTCCTAGCTAGGTTCGGCCAACACAGAGAGCTTCACCAAGGAAGAAGAAAAACACCAACCAAGCTCCAAGGGATGCAAGCTTTCTCTCCTTCTTCTTCTTCTTCTTCTTCTCCAAGTAGTATCCGGCCATCACAAGAGCTCCAAGCAAGAGGGATGTTTCGGCCACCACAAAGAGGAAGAGAGGGAGAGGATGTTGGCCGGGCTCACCAAGGAATAAGAGAGGGAGGAAAAATAATAGAGGTTGTACACCATGAAGGCACCCCCACCCCTTCTTTTATATTCCTTAACCTTGGTAAATTAGGAAATTTAATTACAATAAAATTTCCTTGACATGATTTAATTGAGAAAAATAAAATAAAATTTCCCAATTAAACTCTTAATGGCCGGCCACATCATAGAGAGGCAAATTAGACAAGTTTCAATCAACAAATTAAAAATTTCTAATTTGTTTCCGGAAATTTTAAAAATAAAAATTTCTCTTCAAATATCCCTTCATGGTTGATAAAATTTTTTTTTTTATAGTTTTAATTTTTCAACATGTGAATAATTTTTAAAGAAAAAATAAAATATCTTTCCAATCTACAAATAAGGAAAGAGATCTAATCTCTTTCTTTAATCTTTTGTAGATCCTTTTAAGAGAGATATTTTAATTTTAATTCTCTTTAATAA
Organism: Zingiber officinale; assembly: GCF_018446385.1. Taxonomy (NCBI): domain Eukaryota; kingdom Viridiplantae; phylum Streptophyta; class Magnoliopsida; order Zingiberales; family Zingiberaceae; genus Zingiber; species Zingiber officinale. Next base: position 9,960,577 of record NC_056000.1, on the reverse strand, counting down.
ATTATATCTTCCACATAATAAAAATTAAAATTAAAATTCTTTTTAATTTAATTATGGCCGACCCCCTCTAGCTTGGGTTCAAGCTAGGGCCGACCACCTTAAACCATGCTTAGGCCGGCCCTAGCTTGATTCCAAGCTAGCTTGGCTGGCCCCCTTTAGGTGGGTATAGAAGGTGGGTATAGTACTCTATAAATAAGAGACTACGATAGGGACCGAGAGGAGGAATTGGTTTTGGTCTCCCGATAAAATTAAGCATCCCATGTTCGCCCCGAACACACAACTTAATTTTATCAATAATAATTCATTCTACTAGAGAACTATTATTGAACTACCGCACCAATCCCAAATTACATTTTTAGGCTCCTTATTATGAGTGTGTTAGTCTCCCTGTGTTTAAGATATCGAATGTCCACTAATTAAGTGAGTTACTGACAACTCATTTAATTAATATCTTAGTCCAAGAGTAGTACCACTCAACCTTATCGTCATGTCGGACTAAGTCCACCTGCAGGGTTTAACATGACAATCCTTATGAGCTCCTCTTGGGGACATTATCAACCTAGTATCTCTAGGACACAGTTTCCTTCTATAATCAACAACACACACTATAAGTGATATCATTTCCCAACTTATCGGGTTTATTGATTCATCGAACTAAATCTCACCCATTAATAAATTAAAGAAATAAATATCAAATATATGTGTTTGTTATTATATTAGGATTAAGAGCACACACTTCCATAATAACTGAGGTCTTTGTTCTTTTATTAAGTCAGTATAAAAGAACGACCTCAAATAGTCCTACTCAATACACTCTGAGTGTACTAGTGTAATTATATAGTCAAGATAAACTAATACCTAATTACACTAAGACCTTCTAACGGTTTGTTCCTTTCCATTTTGGTCGTGAGCTACTGTTTATAATTTATAAGGTACTGATAACATCATCTTCTGCATGTGACATCACATACTATGTTATCTATAATATAAATTAATTGAACAACTACAAACAAATGTAGATAATTTGACCAAATGTGATTCTTTATTCTAAATAAATATTTACAAAAGCTTAGGCTTTCAGTATACACTCCAACAATCTCCCACTTATACTAATGACTAAGCTGCCATATCTTCTACCATACATCTGATTCCCATTCCCTCCACATGCCGATCGAAAGATTTCGCTGGAAGGGCCTTAGTGAAAGGATCTGCCAGGTTATCCGCTGATGCAATCTTGGCGATGACAACTTCTTCTCGCTTCACGATATCTCGTATCAGGTGGTACTTGCGCTCTATATGTTTACTTGCCTTATGAGCTCGTGGTTCCTTCGAGTTTGCGACTGCACCACTATTATCACAATAAATTGTGATGATTTTGGGCAAACCAGGAATCACATCTAAGTCCATTAGAAAGTTCCTGAGCCATACTGCTTCTTTAGTTGCCTCAGAGGCTGCTACATACTCAGCTTCCATGGTTGAGTCCGAAACACATTTCTGCTTAACACTCCTCCATGAAATGACTCCACCTCCTAAAGTAAACACATAGCCTGATGTAGACTTACTGTTGTCCCTATCTGATTGGAAATCTGAATCTGTGTAACCCACAGGGAGCAAATCGTCTGCTTGGTAAACTAGCATATAATCTCTAGTCCTTCTCAGGTACTTTAATATATGCTTTACCGCAGTCCAATGTCCTTGTCCAGGGTTACTCTGATATCTGCTGACCATGCCCATGGCAAAACAAATATAAGGCCTCGTATATAGCATTGCATACATAAGGCTTCCTACAGCCGAGACATAAGGAACTGCTTTCATGTCTTCTATCTCCTTTGATGTCTTAGGAGACATCTCTTTAGATAGAGCTATTCCATGGCTAAAAGGTAAGAAACCTTTCTTGGAATCCTGCATGCTAAAACGAGCAAGGATTGTATCTATATATGAAGCTTAGGACAGACACAACATTCTTTTCTTGCGATCCCTTATTACTTTGATCCCAAGAATGTGTGAACACTCTCCTAAGTCCTTCATATCAAATTGTTTGGACAACCATACCCTTACGTCTGATAATACCTTGATATTGTTGCCAATTAACAAAATATCATCTACGTATAGTACAAGAAATACCACAACATTTCCGTTACACTTCTTATATACACAAGACTCATCCAGACTTTGAATAAATCCATATGACTGGATTACTGTTGGTGTAGGAAGCATCCGACGATCGAACTCGTGTTTTGATAATGGCAAATGAATTCAAAGTTAAGGTGTTTTGTATTCTAACAAGTCTACTTGAGGATTTCAGGAAAGTCCTAGCTGCGGGTAGGCAAAGGGATAAACCCTAGGGGGTGGTAACCCTAGGTCATAGGGGGCGGTAACCCTATGGGAAAGTCTTGGCAGGTCGATGGCTTCAGGCAAAAGTCCTAGGGGGTGGTAACCCTAGGTGGAAAGTCCTGGTGTCGCGAACCAGGTGAAAGACTGGACTGGCCGGGAAGCGGATGTCCAGCAGAAAGTCGGGCGTCAGTCTTGAGCAAAGTCCGGTCGATCCGGAGGATCGTCTTGCAGCAGTAAATCTCCGAGTAGAGTAGGTGAGGACGCGTTCCCGTAGAGGGAATAGTAGGCGTTCGACCTAGGGTTTAGGAAATGTCGATCCGGACAGTCCGGAGACTGTCTTAAACATTCTTTATTATCCATACTGTTATTTTGTGCTAAATTTGTGTTGCAGGATGTTGATTGGGACTAACATATCTTGCAGGTACAAAATAACGAAGATTTGCCTCGGATGAATAGTGTCCGAGGCGCCTCCATAGGACTTGGAGGCGCCTCGGGTTCAAAATCCTGAGCTGGCGCGAAGAGCAGGCTTAAGGCACCTTGGATGGGTTGAAGGCGCCTTAGACAACTTGAAGGCGCCTTGAAAGGGTTTAAGGCGCCTTCAGGTCGCGGCAGTCAAAGGATTATCCCAGCGAGCAGATCGGGATAAAATTCTCGTTCAAGGCACCTTGGAGCTTGTTTAAGGCGCCTTGAACACTATTTATAAAGGGGGTTCGACCAGCAGCTCAGTACATCAACATTCAAGTCTTCCTTCTGCATTTAGCTGCTAATGAACTCGTCCCGAAGTGCTGCAACTCGACACCGACAACCCGAAGCTTCAATTTAGTATTTTCCATTGTCGGTATAAGATTATTTACTGCGTTACTTGTAAATCATCTTTGTATACTTTCGAACTTATAGTTTTTGCCCACCGGAAGCGATCAAGGATCGCGGGCCTTCGAGTAGGAGTCGCCTTAGGCTCCGAACGAAGTAAAATTGACCTGTGTCTTTGTGTTGTTTGTTTTTATTCCGCTGCGTCTTTACTCGAGTGTTTTACGAATTGAACGAAATAGCCGCGAGCGCTATTCACCCCCCCTCTAGTGCGTCTCGATCCAACAATTGATATCAGAGCGGGGTTGTTTTGAATTGGTGCAACCACCATTCAAAACAGTTTTTTTTTCGTGGTATTTTGTTTTGGAGTCAATTAGAAATTAGCTAATTAGCTAAAGTTCTAATTTTTTTTAATCAGTGTTGCTCAAAGTTGGTCAATACCACTTGAGCTCGTTATTTTTTTACTTTCTCCCGCACTACTAATCCAAGACACAGTCTTGGAATAGATCTTTTTGTTTTTGCTTATTTAGGTCTAAAATGACTCAACAAGAAGGATATAGCACTATTCGTCCCCCACTATTTTCCGGAGAAGACTTCGAATATTGAAAGGGGCGAATGAAGATATATCTGAAGATCCAGTTCGACACCTGGATGATAGTCAAGACAGGACTTCAACTACCAACTGATACGGACGGTAAGCCTACATCCTGTGAGAACTGGGAGCCAACCTTCATCAAAAAGGTGGAAGCCGACGCCAAAGCTACCTGCACCATCCAGTGCAGTCTTACCAAGGAGGAGCTCAACAGAGTCGGTCCCTTTTCAACCTCGAAGGAACTCTGGGAAAAGCTGATCGAACTCCACGAGGGCACCACGGACACAAAAGTAAGTAAAAGAGATTTAGTATTTAATAAATTGTATAATCTAAAAATGCAAGAAGGTGAGACGGCGAGCCAGCTTCACGCACGCATCCAGGACATTCTTAACTCACTTCATGCAATTGGACAGAGAGTCGAAAACCGGGACGTCATAAGGTACGCATTAAATTCGTTTCCAAGGAGTACATTGTGGGCATCAATGGTAGATACCTACAAGGTCTCCAAAGACTTATCTTCTTTAAAGTTAGACGAGTTATTTTCTGAATTTGAACTTCATGAACAAACTCATGCACAGCCATCCGAGAAGGGTATTGCTTTGGTTGCAGGTACGAGTCGAACATGGGAATCAAGAGTACGGTGAAAAATTGAATCGGAATCAGAAGACGAACCCGACTGAGAAGATTCAGAGGATGAACTGACCAGCGAACTCGTGAATCTTGTGAAGAAGCTCTACAAGAAGAAGAAGAGCTTCAACAAGAAAGATCTGAAGAAGGCAGTTCAGTCCAGGGAGGCCCAACCGAACTCAAAGGTAAAGTTCGAAGTCACTTGTTACGGGTGCAACCAGAAGGGGCATATCAAAGCCAACTGTCCCAACCAAAAGGAGGCCAAAAAGCAAAGAAGAAAGAAGGCCCTGAAAGCAACCTGGGACGAATCTTCTTCAGAGGACGACGACGATGAACTTGATCAAACAAGTCTACTCGCACTGATGGCCCGGGACCAAATCATCGAGAGCGAGTCAGAAGCCGAGTCCGAGCAAAGCCACGGATCCGCATCCGTTTCAGAAGGGCCAGACTCCACTGTAAGCATTCCAAGGCTTAATAATTTAGTTAATTACTTACTTCGCAAACTAGCTAAATCAAATCTTTGGATTAAATCACTTCTAAAGGAAGTAGCCGTCCTTAAAGAAGTGACAAACACTAATTCTTTACCTGATCAAGTTCAAACTGGAAATTCTACTCAAGTTCAAAAACTTGAGGAAGAAAACTCTAGTTTGAAAAATCAGGTAAAAGATTTAAAAAATACTTTAGAATGGTTGTCTCTGGGATCCAAGAACTTGGACCTAATTCTTGGAACACAAAGAGCCGTCTACAACAAAACTGGGCTGGGATATAAAAGTAAAAAGAAATATAGATCTTATTTATCCTTAATAAACAAACAAGGTAGTAAATTAGTCCAAGCATGGGTCCCCAAGTCTAAATTGATCAATCAATTTGGACTTGGCCAATACTGGGTTCCGAAGGATCAAATACACTACCTCGATAGACCAAATCGAGGCTATGATCCAGGGAAAGCTAAAAGGAAAATGATCTTAAAAATTTAAAATTCAAAATTCAAAATTCAAAATCAAAATTCAAAATCAAAATTAAAAATTCTAAATTCAAAATTCAAAATCAAAATTAAAAATTCGAAATTCTAAATTCAAAATTCAAAATCAAAATAAAAAATTCGAAATTTAAATTCTAAATTCTAAATCAAAATTAAAAATTCGAAATTTAAATTCTACATTCAAAATCAAAATTAAAGATTCGAAATTAAAATTTTAAATTCAAAATCAAAATTAAAAAATTCGAAATTAAATTTTAAATTCTAAATTCAAAATCAAAATTAAAAATTCAAAATTAAATTTTAAAATTTAAATTCAAAATTCAAAATTCAAAATAAAAAATTCGAAATTCGAAATTAAATTTTAAATTCAAAATTCAAAATCAAAATTCAAAATTCAAAATTAAATTCAAAATTCAAAAATAGATGGTGGATCCAAACTAGTTGGCACTCCAACTGAACTACCCGACAGGGTAACTGAACCTAATTTACCCGAAATGGGTAAAACAAGAGTAGATTACCCGGCAGGGTAATTAAGGCTAGTTTAAAAAGGGCTGAGTTTAACTTGAATCACAGTACCGGTGAAGTTTTTGGATGATAGTACGTTAGGGAAACTTGGGCATCGCATGTCTAGGAAGATATGGCTTCGACCTGGTGCATTTGGCCTAGTGGAGCTGACCGAAGCTATCTACCCTTAAATGGATCCTAACTAGTTAAACCAATGATTAGTATTAAGTTCAATGGGTAGGACTATTTGGAAAACCTCGAAGGCATGGTTACTTTAATGAGTTCCTTGTGACTCACCATAGCCTAGAAGTTTATCCAAAGAATGCTTACTTGTTGAACCCAAAGCTAAACCTGAATCTAACACAAAGTTAAACCAAACCCTTAAATAGAACATCAATTCATCTCACAAAAATTATAGGATTCCCTGATTGAAAATTTAGATCGGGTGAGATGACTAGGAAATTAAATTATTAAAATTGACTTAACTTAAATCAAGTTAATTAACAATTAAATTATTTTAACTTGAATTGTTTTCAAATCTAAATTATTTTAAAACTCAGTTTCTAAATCATTCTAAATTGTCTAAAATTATTTTTCAAAGATTAATTAACTTTAAAATTATTTTTTTAGATTAATTAACTTTAAAATCATCTTTCAAAAGTCTATTATTTTTGATATATGGCAAAGGGGGAGAGTAGCAAAATTCAATAATAAAAGGGGAACATCAGTTAAGGGGGAGCAATAGCTAAGGGGGAGCATATAGTTTAGCAAATTTGCTTTGGTTAATGTGTTCACCTATAATTAGCAAATTTTGCTGTGTTAAATGGTTATCTATTCGTTTGTTTACTTAACTTTGAATTTGAGTTGCCATAATCAAAAAGGGGGAGATTGTTGGTGCGGGAAGCATCCGACGATCGAACTCGTGTTTTGATAATGGCAAATGAATTCAAAGTTAAGGTGTTTTGTATTCTAACAAGTCTACTTGAGGATTTCAGGAAAGTCCTAGCTGCGGGTAGGCAAAGGGATAAACCCTAGGGGGTGGTAACTCTAGGTCATAGGGGGCGGTAACCCTATGGGAAAGTCTTGGCAGGTCGATGGCTTCAGGCAAAAGTCCTATGGGGTGGTTTAAAATATATAAATTGCCAACTAATGTACCAGAACAGATAATCACTTTATTTCTCTTAATAACTACATCGTTACTAAAGGAAACTGAATATCCATCTAAAAATAGTTTAGAAACTGAAATTAAATTCTTTCTAAAACTGGGTACATAAAGACAATTTCTTAAAACCAAATTTTTATTTCTACTAAAAGATAAGTAGACGTCTCCCACTGCAACAGTTGCCACCTTAGTAGCATTACCCATGTAGATGGTAATCTCCCCTTCAGATAGTCGTCGGGTTTCCTGGAACCCCTGCAAGGAATTGCAGACATGATCAGTGGCTCCCGTATCTACACACCAGGTGCTGGTAGATAACACCGCTAAACATGTTTCAACAACTAGAGCATGAGATATACCTTTGTTGTTCTGATTCCTACGAGGACAGTCCGCCTTCCAATGCCCTGACTGCTTGCAGATGAAGCACTTGCCCTTCGGCTTCTTCATTCCAGCTTTAGGTCCTGTACTCTGAGATTTATTCACTTTCTTTGCTGAACCAACTTGTTTCTTCTTCTTCTTTCCTTTCGGCTTAGAAGTAGAACCATTTTCAACATAGTGAATATGAGAGTTGTGACGAAACAATCCTTCTGCTGCCTGAAGTTCTGTCAGTAGTTCCGCCAATGAATATACCCTTTTGTTCATATTGTAATTCAGGTGGAATTGCTCAAAACTTCTAGGTAGTGTTTGGAGGATCATATCGATCTGGGTTTCCCCATCAATTTCTCCTCCAAGGATCTGTATCTCGTTCAGATAAGCCATCATCTTTAGGATATGATCCCTCACAGGAGTACCCTCTTGCATGGTGGCTGTCATTATCTTTCTCATGGCTTCTTGTCTAGAAGCCCTATCCTGATGACCAAAGAGTTCCTTGAGATTGTTCATAATATCATAGGCTGTTGGTAAATCTTGATGCTGATGTTGCAATACATTTGACATTGAAGCCAAAATGTAACACCGCGCCATCTCATCTGATTTTACCCATTTCCTATGATATTCAATCTCCTCTTGGGTAGATTCACCAGTAGGTGCTTCAGGACAAGGCTCAGTCAGTACAAATTTATAGCTTTCAGCAGTAAGGACAATGCCCAGGTTCCTTTTCCAATCTATGTAATTAGGTCCAGTAAGTCTATTCTGTTGAAGTATGATGGATAGTGGGTTGAAAGTCATCCTAAGAATCACAAATAACTTTTGGTCAGAACTCTAAATTTAGAATAATATTGATTCCTCAAACAATACTATTTTAAATTAACCAACACCTCAAACCACCGTGAATTTTGTATGCCACGATAGTGTGGACGTATACAAATTCAACATTTGTAAAAGGAGGGTTTTAACCCATTAATTTTATTATCTTGTCAACCTAACTTTTTGACAAATAAAATTAATAGTTGGTATCCTTTGGTCACACAAATAATAGCAGTGACTCCGATGGGGAGGATACTATTAGTTGTGCCTAAGTGTATACCATTACTTGACACTAAGTCCATTAATAAGATTGTGCCCCTTCCGATGGGGAAGATCACACGCTCTTAATTAACTTCCTATAGTCATCCCAAATGGAAGTTTGTTCTAGTGATCCACAAACAATCTCATCCGATATGGAGGAAGACACTCAGAGCCAACGCGCAAGCTTGTTTGCATCACTTACAAACCAGTAATGGAGACCATGGGTTTTACTTAAAAATCCCTCTCCCACTTAGTTATTTATAAATGAGGAATTTTAACTATGCTAGCCTACTAAACATGTATACTAACATACACACACAACACAATCTAAAAGCAATAAATAGAAAATCTAATTTTCAACTATTATGGCTTTTATCTATGGTTGTCCTCCGTGTGTTGTCATCCCAAGCCATATTTGGCCACACCGGGTCTAGTCGCATCCATCTTGCTCCTTGTTCATTGCGCCTCTGGTCCTCAGAAGGTTCCACGCTTTGCAAGATTCGATCCGCGACATAAATAGAATTTTACAATTTTGATCCTATATTCCATAAAAGGAATGTACATGTATCTAGATCAAAAATAAAATCCTAATAAAACTAAATACAGCTCCTGCTGTATTTTATAATACAATCATGCACACACATATAAATGCCCTTGACATGTCCAAGGGTCCAATCACACACATAAAACTATAAGTCATAATAGTTGGATCCTACATCCACAAAGTTAGCACATCCTACTATTATCCTTGTCTAAATTATGTATGACATGTGCATAATTAAACTAATACCAAATACACAGAGGCAAAATCCTAGATCTGATACCAATTGTTGGTTGCTACTCGGAAAACCTAGAGGTTCCACTGTATAAAAATTTTGTACAAAGGTCTGAACCTTTTCCTAGCTACCATGTGTTCTTTTAAATTAAATTTTGGATCGCCTGCGGAACTTAACACGTTTGATCCAAAACTTAATCTATTTGTTCTTTTAGGTTTAGACTTGGATCTCCTACGGAACTTAACACGTTCGATCCAAATCACCTTAAGTTATTAATTCCATTAAATATTAATTTCCATAATTGGTTCCTAGTACTCATGTGACGAGGCACATGACCTTCTTGGATATGGGAGCAACCACCACCGACTAGACAAAACCTTTTATGGAAAGCTAATATTTAATTTCCTAACATAACTTTAGGTTAACCGAAAGGAACAATCAAATCACAAGGAAAAATAAAATAAAAGAACACAACATCGAAAAACATATTCGAAATACTAGAATCGTAAACCTCTTGTATTTGGTATTATTTCCAAAAATAACTAGTATGATGCGGAAAGAAAAATTACTAGTTATACCTTTTAGAAAGACCTCTAGATCTTTTACCGTATTCCTCTTCTAACCTCGGACGTTGTGTGGGCAACGATCTTCCGAGATGAGAAACCACCAATGAACCTTCTTCTCCTCCTAGCTAGGTTCGGCCAACACAGAGAGCTTCACCAAGGAAGAAGAAAAACATCAACCAAGCTCCAAGGGATGCAAGCTTTCTCTCCTTCTTCTTCTTCTTCTCCAAGTAGTATCCGACCACCACAAGAGCTCCAAGCAAGAGGGATGTTTCGGCCACCACAAAGAGGAAGAGAGGGAGAGGATGTTGGTCGGCCACACCAAGGAATAAGAGAGGGAGGAAAAATAATAGAGCTTGTACACCATGAAGGCACCCCCACCCCTTCTTTTATATTCCTTAACCTTGGTAAATTAGGAAATTTAATTACAATAAAATTTCCTTAATTTCCTTGACATGATTTAATTGAGAAAATAAAATAAAATTTCCCAATTAAACTCTTAATGGCCGGCCACATCATAGAGAGGCAAATTAGACAAGTTTCAATCAACAAATTAAAACTTCCTAATTTATTTTCGGAAATTTTAAAAATAAAAATTTCTCTTCAAATATCCCTTCATGGTTGATAAAAAAAAATTTCTATAGTTTTAATTTTTCAATATGTGAATAATTTTTAAAGAAAAAATAAAATATCTTTCCAATCTACAAATAAGGAAAGAGATCTAATCTCTTTCTTTAATCTTTTGTAGATCCTTTTAAGAGAGATATTTTAATTTTAATTTTCTTTAATAAATTATATCTTCCACATAATAAATTATGGCCGGCCCCCTCTAGCTTGGGTTCAAGCTAGGGCCGACCACCCTAAACCATGCTTAGGCCAGCCCTAGCTTGATTCCAAGCTAGCTTGGCCGGCCCCCTTTAGGTGGGTATAGAAGGTGGGTATAGGTGGGTATAGTACTCTATAAATAAGAGGCTACGATAGGGACCGAGAGGAGGAATTGGTTTTGGTCTCCCGATAAAATTAAGCATCCCATGTTCGCCCCGAACACACAACTTAATTTTATCAATAATAATTCATTCCACTAGAGAACTATTATTGAACTACCGCACCAATCCCAAATTATATTTTTGGGCTCCTTCTTATTATGAGTGTGTTAGCCTCTCTGTGTTTAAGATATCGAATGCCCACTAATTAAGTGAGTTACTGACAACTCATTTAATTAATATCTTAGTCCAAGAGTAGTACCACTCAACCTTATCGTCATGTCGGACTAAGTCCACCTGCAGGGTTTAACATGACAATCCTTATGAGCTCCTCTTGGGGACATTATCAACCTAGTATCTCTAGGACACAGTTTCCTTCTATAATCAACAACACACACTATAAGTGATATCATTTTCCAACTTATCGGGTTTATTGATTCATCGAACTAAATCTCACCCATTGATAAATTAAAGAAATAAATATCAAATATATGTGTTTGTTATTATATTAGGATTAAGAGCACACACTTCCATAATAACCGAGGTCTTTGTTCCTTTATTAAGTCAGTATAAAAGAACAACCTCAAATGGTCCTACTCAATACACTCTGAGTGTACTAGTGTAATTATATAGTCAAGATAAACTAATACCTAATTACAATACGACCTTCTAACGGTTTGTTCCTTTCCATTTTGGTCGTGAGCTACTGTTTATAATTTATAAGGTACTGATAACATCATCTTCTATATGTGACACCACATACTATATTATCTACAATATAAATTAATTGAACAACTACAAACAAATGTAGATAAATTGACCAAATGTGATTCTTTATTCAACATAAATGTTTACAAAAGCTTAGGCTTTCAGTATACACTCCAACACCCATGACTATATTTTAAGTTGAACTCTATTTCATGTCCATGAAGGTTCGGCTATGTTTAGATTTATTTTTTTTTAAAAGCCTAGGAGAATTTAAAGCAAATCTAAGATGCTCATGCTAATCTAATGTGCTTATGTTTATTGTTGTATGGAAATTAAATTCATGCTCTATAACATTCAGCCACTTCATGATTTAGGGCTTAGGAAACTTAGAACCTAACTCAACCATGCTCATGTTATTCCTTGATATATTTGCTATGAAAGTTGCTTAAGGTTCTCATGTTTTTAGGGCACTTGAACCCTAATTTTAAGCCCTACAAGTTTCTGCCACTTCATGATTTAGGGCTTAGGAAACTTAGAACCTAACTCAACCATGCTCATGTTATTCCTTGATATATTTGCTATGAAAGTTGCTTAAGGTTCTCATGTTTTAGGGCACTTGAACCCTAATTTTAAGCCCTACAAGTTTCGGCCACTTCATGATTTAGGGCTTAGGAAACTTAGAACCTAACTCAACTATGCTCATGTTATTCCTTGATATATTTGCTATGAAGGTTGTTTAAGGTTCTCATGCTTTTAGGACACACTTGAACCTAAATTTTAAGTCCTATAACATTTGGCCATTACATGATGTAGGACTTAGGAAACTTAGAACCTAACTCAACCATGCTCATGTTATTCCTTGATATATTTGCTATGAAAGTTGCTTAAGGTTCTCATGTTTTTAGGGCACTTGAACCCTAATTTTAAGCCCTACATGTTTGTGCCACTTCATGAATTTAGGGCTTAGGAAACTTAGAACCTAACTCAACTATGCTCATGTTATTCCTTGATATATTTGCTATGAAGGTTGTTTAAGGTTCTCATGCTTTTAGGACACTTGAATCTAAATTTTTAGTCCTATAACATTCGGCCATTACATGATGTAGGACTTAGGAAACTTAGAACCTAACTCAACCATGCTCATGTTATTCCTTGAAATGTTTACTATGAAGGTTGTTTAGGGTTCACAAGTTTGAATGATAGTTTTTTTTAACCCAATGTATGCTTGATAAGTTTCGGCCATGATAAGTTATAAGCTTAAGTAACCTAGAACTCTACCTAAACTTGCTCATGATAGTTCTTATGGTATAAGGAATGATGCTTACTTAGGTTTCATATGTTGGTATGAAGTTTTACCAAAAACCCAACCTATATGGTTTGACCACTAAAAGACATTAGGTTTAGAAATCGAATTATGTTTTCCATGTATCTTATATGCCATGATTTTGAGATTTCTATGCTTCTATGTTTAAATTATGCACACTTATGATTTATACATGATGGAGACCCTTATGCTATGGTGTGTATTATTTATGATGAAGCTATGTGCAAATTTATCCATGATATATGTGATGAGCTGTGTGCCCAATTTATGCATGAAATATATGATGTGCTGTGTGCCCAATTTATGCATAAAATATATGATGTGCTGTGTGCACAAATCTTTACATACCATTATGATGAGTTGTGTGCCCAAAAGTCTATATGGTATGATATGATAAGTGACACGATGTACAAGAAAAGATAAGAACCATGATATGTAAAAACATGCTATTTTACTTTATGTATGGCTTGTACCAAGGGTCGGCTCCATAAGCGCCCCGGGGTCGATGGACTAAGAAACGGGCCTCGTTAGGGATGGGCTCCTAAGTGCCCCTAGGTCGATGGACTAAGAAACGGGCCTAGTATGTATGCCTTGTATGGTTCAAGACTTGCTACCTTGGACCTACATAGGACGCGCGCATTTATGTATGTGGTATAAGCCGGGGCCCTAATTGTTGGAGTGTATACTGAAAGCCTAAGCTTTTGTAAACATTTATGTTGAATAAAGAATCACATTTGGTCAATTTATCTACATTTGTTTGTAGTTGTTCAATTAATTTATATTGTAGATAACATAGTATGTGGTGTCACATATAGAAGATGATGTTATCAGTATCTTATAAATTATAAACAGTAGCTCACGACCAAAATGGAAAGGAACAAACCGTTAGAAGGTCGTATTGTAATTAGGTATTAGTTTATCTTGACTATATAATTACACTAGTACACTCAGAGTGTATTGAGTAGGACCATTTGAGGTCGTTCTTTTATACTGACTTAATAAAGGAACAAAGACCTCGGTTATTATGGAAGTGTGTGCTCTTAATCCTAATATAATAATAAACACATATATTTGATATTTATTTCTTTAATTTATCAATCGGTGAGATTTAGTTCGATGAATCAATAAGCCTGATAAGTTGGGAAATGATATCACTTATAGTGTGTGTTGTTGATTATAGAAGGAAACTGTGTCCTAGAGATACTAGGTTGATAATGTCCCCAAGAGGAGCTCATAAGGATTGTCATGTTAAATCCTGCAGGTGGACTTAGTCCGACATGGCGATAAGGTTGAGTGGTACTACTCTTGGACTAATATATTAATTAAATGAGTTGTCAGTAACTCACTTAATTAGTGGGCATTCGATATCTTAAATACAGGGAGACTAACACACTCATAATAAGAAGGAGCCCAAAAATATAATTTGGGATTGGTGCGGTAGTTCAATAATAGTTCTCTAGTGGAATGAATTATTATTGATAAAATTAAGTTGTGTGTTCGGGGCGAACACGGGATGCTTAATTTTATCGGGAGACCAAAACCAATTCCTCCTCTCGGTCCCTATCGTAACCTCTTATTTATAGAGTACTATACCCACCTTCTATAAAGCTAGCTTGGAATCAAGCTAGGGCCGGCCTAAGCATGGTTTAGGGTGGCGCCCTAGCTTGAACCCAAGCTAGAGGGGCCGGCCATAATTAAATTAAAAGAATTTTATTTTTATTTTTATTATGTGGAAGATATAATTTATTAAAGAGAATTAAAATTAAAATATCTCTTGAAAAGGATCTACAAAAGATTAAAGAAAAAGATTAAATCTCTTTCCTTATTTGTAGATTGGAGAAATATTTTATTTTCTCTTTAAAAATTATTCACATGTTGAAAAATTAAAATTATAGAAATTTCTTTTTATCAACCATGAAGGGATTATAAAGGAAAATTTTATTTTTTAAAATTTCCAAAGACAAATAAGGAAGTTTTAATTTGTTGATTGAAACTTGTCTAATTTGCTTCTCTTTGATGTGGCCGGCCAAGACATGTTGTTTTAAGAAATTTTGTTTAATTTTTCTTAATTGATTCATGTCAAGGAAAATTAAGGAAATTTTATTGTAATTAAATTTCCTAAATTACCAAGGCCAAGGAATATAAAAGAAGGGGAGGGGGTGCCTTCATGAGACACAACTTCTATTATTTCTCTTCCTCTTTTCCTTGGTGTTGTGGCCGGCCAACCTCTTTTCTTCTCTTCCTCTTTGTGGTGGCTGAATCATCCCTATTGCTTGGAGATCTTGTGGAGGCCGGATACTACTTGGAGAAGAAGAAGAAGAAGGTGAGAAAGCTTGCATCCCTTGGAGCTTGGTTGGTGATTTGTTCTTCATCCTTGGTAAAGCTTCCTTGTTGTGGCCGAACCTAGCTAGGAGGAGAAGAAGGTGGTTGGTGGTTTCTCATCTCGGAAGATCGTTGCCCACACAACGTCCGAGGTTAGAAGAGGAATACGGTAGAAGATCAAGAGGTCTTTCTAAAAGGTATAACTAGTAATTTTTCCTTTCCGCATCATACTAGTTATTTATGGAAATAATACCAAATACAAGAGGCTTACGATTCTAGTATTTCGAATATGTTTTTCGATGTTGTGTTCTTTTGTTTTATTTTTCCTTGTGATTTGATTGTTCTTTTTGGTTAACCTAAAGTTATTTTAGGAAATTAAATATTAGCTTTCCATAAAAGGTTTTGTCTAGTCGGTGGTGGTTGCTCCCATATCCAAGAAGGCCGTGTGCCTCGCCACGTCAGTACTGGGAACCAATTATGGAAATTAATATTTAATGGAATTAATAACTTAAGGTGATTTGGGTCGAACGTGTTAAGTTCCGCAGGAGACCCAAGTCAAAACCTAAAAGAACGAATAGATTAAGTTTTGGATCAAACGTGTTAAGTTTCGCAGGCGATCCAAAATTTAATTTAAAAGAACACATGGTAGCTAGGAAAATGTTCAGACCTTTGTACAAAATTTTTGTACAGTGGAACCTCTAGGTTTTCCGAGTAGCAACCAACACTAATCATGTTGAGATTATGTTTAAGTATGTATATTATAAGTTTTCAAAGGACATATTGCATATGTTTTCATGATACATGTTTAGGAATTCACCTTGCATATACCTTATGATTGTGCCATGATATTTATGATGATGTTATGATATGTCAGGGTGCAATTGATGATTATGTTATGTTATGCCATGATACCTTACGCTTATGTTACGATATGCCATGATATGCTGCATGATATGATGAATTGCCTCCATGTGTTATGTCTTGTGATTTTGATATGTTATACGATTTTTGTGAGTAGGAAATGAACTTACTGAGCCATGAGTGCTCACAGCTTACTTTCTTGTACCACAGATAAAGGCAAGGAATGGATGAACTAGGGGAGCAGCAGGAGGGGCAAGAAGGATGTGTGTGGTAGTGCCTTGGCTAAAGGAGAAAGACCTGCTTTTGTTTAATAAGAACTATGCCTAGTTATGTTACTGCTTTATGACTCCATGACATTTAAATTTTGTGTTTGGGCATTATGACTTAAAAATCATGTTAAGTATGCTATGTGGTGTTATATGTCCAGGTGATTAGTCATGTTGATTTTAAAGAAAAGAAAAGTTTTTAATTTCTATAAATAAGATTTCCGCTGTAGTAAGTAGGTATGTATATGTATGTGTAAGTAACCCCCGTCGCCTTAGCAGGAGGGGCGGGGCGTTACAGTCCGAACTCGAACGACATGTCAAATCACTGGACCGCAAAATAAGCCTGGCCACCGAGCGGAAGAAAATGGCTATCTCTGATCTGGAGAAGAAAAATGTCGAGGCTCGGGGCCTGGAGCAACGAGTTAAGGAGCTGATGGATTAGCTGGCCGGTGAGAAGGCGGCCCGATCGGACGAGGTGACGAAGCTTGAAGCTGCCTTGCAAGAACACCAGGCCACCGCCGACGCCTCCCGAGCGGCCCTCAAAGAATACCAGGAGGCTGAGCTGGCCCGGGTCGCCGCCTTGAGGCTAAATTACATCCGTTCGGTCGAATTCTCAGAAAAAGTATGCGAGCGGATGTATAATGCTTTTGAGCTTGCCATCACCGCTACGACGGACTACCTGAAGTCCAAGGGTCAGCTTCCTGACTCCGCCAGCATCCCGACCCAAGACTATGCGGCGCTCCTCAGCAATATCCCTAAGGACCTTTATGATTTTTTGGAGTAGAAGTCTTTATGTAATTCGGTCGTTCGGCCAAAAAACTTCCTTTTTGTAATTCGACCGCTCGGCCTTGATTTCTCTAATTTCCATGAAAAATTTATCTTTGTGTAACTTTGTTTTTACTTTGCATGCTTGTGAGTGATTGGTTGGGGTCTATGACACACAACTTGGC
The DNA here is from genome assembly GCF_018446385.1 of Zingiber officinale. Taxonomy (NCBI): domain Eukaryota; kingdom Viridiplantae; phylum Streptophyta; class Magnoliopsida; order Zingiberales; family Zingiberaceae; genus Zingiber; species Zingiber officinale. The sequence goes on along the minus strand of NC_056000.1, from coordinate 9,943,373 downwards.
CAACTAGGCCTCCCGAGCGGGCGTAGGTGGCATACGACTTGTCACTACTTTCCCTTGCCGCTTATCTTCAAACGTCTTTCGTTCCGGCCGGGGGGTTTATAGTCGCCGGTCCGACTTTCGATATTTTACGTCGGAGCTCGACGGTCTTCCGACCGGAGGGTTTATAGTTGCCGGTTCGACTCTCGATATTTAACGTCGGAGCTCGACGGTTCTTCCGACTGGAGGGTTTATAGTCGCCGGTGCGACTCTCGATATTTAACGTCGGAGCTCGATGGTCTTTCGACCGGATGGTTTATAGTCGCCGGCGCGACTCTCGATATTTAACGTCGGAGCTCGACGGTCTTCCGGCCGGAGGGTTTATAGTCGCCGGCGCGACTCTCGAGCTCGACGGTCTTCCGGCCGGAGGGTTTATAGTCGCCGGCGCGACTCTCGATATTTAACGTCGGAGCTTGACGGTCTTCCGGCCGGAGGGTTTATAGTCGCCGGCGTGACTCTTGATATTTAACGTCGGAGCTCGACGGTCTTCCGACCGGAGGGTTTATAGTCGCCGGCGCGACTCTCGATATTTAACGTCGGAGCTCGACGGTCTTCCGACCGGAGGGTTTATAGTCGCCGGCGCGACTCTCGATATTTAACGTCGGAGATCGACGGTCTTCTGGCCGGAGGGTTTATAGTCGCCGGTGCGACTCTCGATATTTAACGTCGGAGCTCGATGGTCTTCCGGCCGGAGGGTTTATAGTCGCTGGCGCGACTCTCGATATTTAACGTCGGAGCTTGACGGTTCTTTCGACCGAAGGGTTTATAGTCGCCTGCGCGACTCTCGATATTTAACGTCGGAGCTCGACGGTTCTTCCGGCCAAAGGGTTTATAGTCGCTGGCGCAACTCTCGATATTTAACGTCGGAGCTCGACGGTCTTCCGATTCGGCTGACGATGCCCTATACTCCTGCATTTCAAGTATACAGCCGAACGGAAAGTATACAGCATACATTACATTGGCGCACCTTTCACCCCGCCCGGTAAGGCTGGAGGTGGTTCGCGCTCCATGGTCGATCCAATTGTCGTCCGTCTTCATCTTCCAGATAATAGGCACCCGAGCGGAGATTTTCAATGACTTTGAAGGGGCCCGCCCAAGGAGCCTCCATCTTGCCAACGTCCCCGACTGGCTTTACTTTCTTCCACACTAGGTCGCCAACCTGGAATGCTCTAGGGATCACACGCCGGTTGTAGTTCTGCTTCATTCTCTGCCGGTATGCCATCATCCGGACGGACGCCTTGGCTCGCTCTTTGTCGATCAAGTCCAACTCCATCTCCCTCCGCTCGGGATTATCATCATCATAGCTCTGGATCCGGATGGACTCTACGCCAACTTCAACTGGGATAACTGCTTCGTCGCCGTACACTAAATGAAACGGCATGACGCCCGTTCCCTCCTTTGGAGTCGTGCGGATAGCCCATAGGACGCCCGGCAGCTCGTCCACCCAGCTTCCTCCCATATGGTCGAGCCGAGCCCGAAGAATGCGAAGAATCTCCCGATTGGCTACTTCGGCTTGACCATTGCTCTGGGGATACGCCACGGAAGTAAAGTGTTGTTCGATGTCATAATCTTTGCACCATTCTTCGAGATGCTTCTCGGCGAACTGTCGCCCATTATCAGATATGAGCCGGCGAGGGATGCCGAACCGACAGATTATATGATGCCAGATAAACCTTTTGACCATCTGCTCGGTGATCTTGGCCAGTGGCTCAGCCTCCACCCATTTGGAAAAGTAGTCGACCGCCACTAGTAGAAACTTCCGCTGACCGGTCGTCATAGGGAACGGACCTACGATATCCATTCCCCATTGATCGAACGGACAGGACACTGTAGATGCTTTCATCTCCTCCGCCGGTCGGTGGGAGACATTGTGGTACTTCTGGCAGGAGAGGCACGTAGCGATGGTCCGAGCGGCGTCTGCTTGCAGGGTTGGCCAGAATTACCCGGCCAGCAGGATCTTCCTAGCTAGCGATCGTCGGCCCGGATGTCCTCCGCACGAACCTTGGTGCACTTCCTGGAGGATGTACTCCGCGTCCTCCGAGCTCACACATTTTAAAAGTGGGCGGGAGAAAGCCTTCTTGTAGAGTTGGTCTCCAACGAGTGTGAACCGGCCGGCTCTCCTCCTCAATAGCTGGGCTTCCTCCCGATCGGACGGTGTCGTACCTGAGCGCAGAAACTCCATGATGGCTGTCCTCCAATCGCTCGGGAATACGAGGCCTTCCATCCGGTCAATGTGCGCCACCAAGGATGCTTGCTCAATTGGCGGCTGGATGACGACCGGTGATATTGAACTTGCGAGCTTGGCTAACTCATCTGCCGCCTGGTTCTCTGCTCGGGGTATCTTCTGGATGATGACCTCTCTGAAGTGGGTCTTGAGCTTTTCAAAGGCCTCAGCGTAGAGCTTGAGCCGAGCGTTGTTAATCTCAAAAGTGCCTGAGAGCTGCTGGGCAGCCAGCTGAGAGTCTGAATGGAGTGTCACCCGACTGGCTCCTACATGCCGGGCGGCCTGCAAGCCGGCTATGAGGGTCTCATACTCCGCTTCATTATTTGTGGCTCTGTAATCCAGCCGGACAGATAGGTACATCCGTTCTTCTTGGGGGGAGAGTAATAGCACACCAATCCCGCTCCCGAACCGAGTGGACGATCCATCCACAAATATTTTCCACTTAGCTTCGGGCTCGGGCTTTTGCACTTCGGTAACAAAATCTGCTAAGGACTGCGCCTTTATCGTAGAACGGGGTTGATACTGAATGTCAAATTCACTCAACTCCGTTGTCCATTTGATGAGCCGTCCGGACGCTTCTGGATTCAGCAGCACTCTTCCCAACGAGCTATTTGTCCGGACAATGATTGTATGTGCCAGGAAATAAGGACGAACTCTCCGAGCGGCGAGGACCAAAGCAAAAGCCAACTTCTCGAGCCCCGTGTAGCGAGATTCAGCATCTTTCAAAATATGGCTCAAGAAGTACACGGGTTGTTCTTCACCGCTCGTCCTCACTAATGTCGAGTCTACTGTCCGCTCGGTTGAGGATAGATAAATACAGAGCGGCTCACCTACAGCTGACTTGGCTAACACAGGCAAGGAGTTCAGGTATGTCTTCAGCTCCTCAAACGCCTGATCGCATTCTTCATCCCAATGAAACTTAGTAGCTTTGAGTAGGATCTTGAAAAAAGGGAGACTCCGGTCTGCAGTCTTGGAGATGAATCTTGACAATGCCGTTATCCCCCCGGTCAGGCGCTGTACTTCCCTTAGATTTCTTGGGGGCGGCATATCTTGCAACGCTTTTACCTTACTGGGATTTGCCTCTATGCCCCGCTCGGTCACTATATAGCCCAAGAAACGCCCGCCTTTTGCTCCGAACAGACATTTCTAAGGGTTCAACTTGACTCCATACTTTCTCAGCGTTCGGAAGGTCTCCTCCATGTCCGTAAAAAGATCAGCCACTCGGACAGACTTGATGAGAATATCATCCACGTACACTTCTAAATTGTGTCCGATCTGCTCCTTGAATATCTTGTTCATTAAGCGCTGATAGGTTGCTCCCGCGTTCTTCAGTCCGAACGACATTACATTGTAACAGTAAGTGTCGTCGGCTGTGACGAAGCTGACCTTCTCTTGATCTTCTCGGGCGAGCGGCACCTGATGGTAGCCCTGATAGGCGTCTAGCATGCATATCAGCTCGCACCCAGCTGTGGAGTCCACCAATTAATCAATCTGGGGCAGAGGGTAGAAATCCTTTGGGCATGCTTTGTTGAGATCCCGGAAATCGATGCAAACCCTCCACTTGTTGTTTGGCTTGGAGACTAGCACTACATTTGCGAGCCAGCTCGGAAACTGGACCTCCCTTATATGGCCGACCTCCAAGAGCTTCTCGACCTCCGCTCGGATGATAACATTTTGTTGGTCGCTAAAGTCCCTCTTCCTTTGCTTCACCGGCCAAGCGTCCGGTCGGACGTGAAGCTCATGCTGTGTTATACTTGGCGAAATTCCCGGCAGCTCATGCATCGACCAAACGAAGACGTCGCAGTTTCTCTGGAGACATTTGATCACCTCCTTTTTCTGGCTTGCCTCCAGATCGGCCGCAATGAATGTGGTGGCTTCCGATCGGGTCGGGTGGATCTGCATCTCCTCTTTTTCTTCATAAACCAAAGAGGGTGGTTTTTCAGTTATGGCGTTCACCTCGATCCGTGGCGTCTTCCGCGCTGAATTAGCTTCGGCTCGGACCATTTCGACGTAGCATCGCCGAGCCGCCAGCTGGTCTCCTCGTACCTCTCCAACTTTATCTTCAACCGGGAACTTAATTTTCTGGTAGAAGGTGGAGACGGCCGCTCGGAACTCATTGAGCGCTGGTCGCCCCAGGATAACATTGTATGCTGAGGGAGAGTCGACCATGACGAAGTTGGCAGTCTGCGTCTGATTAACCCGATTTCGCCGTGATTTGGGTTTCAAATAATTTCACCGAATCCCTTTCTACACTAATGTAGTATAGGATAACTCGGATCGTCTCTCTCAAGGAATGTAATCAATGCTTGATAAATCTCAAGATTAGTTTATTTAGAAATGAGTTCTGGATTTCGTTAATCTCTTGAACTAAGGAATGAAAAGTAAAACAAATGATGAACTAAACCTAATGTAATAGAAAGAAATCCTATCTATCTATTAACAATGAACCCACGCCATATTGTCACTATATGCTATGAATTACATTGTCAACAGATCCAACCAAATAAGAAACAAACCTAAACTTCATCCAAACTAACAATGCAGATTTTAACAACCGGATAACATCAAAATAGAAATAGATTCAAATATCCATCAGTGGGGATAACGAGCATTCAGTTGAACTGAAAAGAGCAAGATACTGGATCTAAACCGTAATCTATAGCTAACAATTCAGATCTATGAAACTAGACAACCAAGAAAATAGAAACGAAGCTGGAAATTGGAAAACAAAATGCATAAATCAGAAGGGAAAAATGATGAACCAAAGTGAGTTGGAGGAACCCCCAAGCACTCACAAATCAGTGAAGAACCGATCAATTCAGACGATCGATTCAGTGTCATAGCAAGAACAAGAAATACAAAGATCATACACAGCAATGGAGAAACCAATGGAAGTAGAAGCAAACACTTCTGACCGATTAGAGCATTCAGATCCTGAAGGTAAACAATCGTCGGCTGGTAAGAGAAGGAATCGGGATCGAACCTCCAGATTACTCTCTTTCCCAGTTCCTTCTTCTTCTCAGAATCGCAGGGAAACGGAAATAAAATCTGGATCAGGTGGTTGAAGTGGCATCGCCGGCTGATGACGGGTAGATGATGACCGGAGGAAGGGATGCCCTTGACCTCACAAGCTCGCCGGTGGTGGAATGGATCGAAGAAGATCGCCGGAGACTCACGCCTTGCGATTTCTCTTCACGCTCACACTGTAGAAGTTGACGATCCCCCTGTAGCTTCTCATTTCCCTTTTAAATCAGATCTGAATCTGTGATGGACGGCTGTGATTTCTCCGGGTAGATCCAACGGTGAAACTTGTTCCAAATCCGATCCAAATCTTCAGATCTTGATCACTGGTTGAGATTTACTTCCCCTTGTTTTGGATGGAACAGATTCTCAATGGATGGTTTAGACCCGCTTCGTTCTTGGATGGACAGTCCATATTGCTTCAGAACTTGATCTCTTTAATTAACCCTAGATTTGAATCCAAACTTGGTCTGATCTGCTCAAGTCCATGACCCTTTTGATCCTACAAAACATATAACAAAATATTAGCATCAAATACCACAAATATGATGTAATTTGCAATTAAGTCCATAAATGGCTCTAACTCATGAAACATGGTGTAAACATGACTTTAACATATGAGAAGATTAAAAAGTATGCTTATATGGATCAAAATGTCATAACAAAATGATAGTTATCAGCGTTCTTCTGAGCGGCTCTTCTCCCAATGAAATAGCTAGTCGGACTTGTCCGACCGGCAGAACTTCATTGCCCGTAAACCCGTAGAGGGGGTTGTCATGGGCAGCAGCTCAGCTCGATCAATTTGCAGTTGGTCGAAAGCCTTTTTGAATATGATGTTGACCGAGCTGCCTATATTGATGAAAATGCGATGAATAGTATAATTAGCTATTACCGCTTTGATGATGAGGGCGTCGTCATGTGGCACTTCGACTCCCTCCAGATCCCTGGGCCCGAAGCTGATTTCGGGTCCGCTCGCCCGTTCTTGACTGCAGCCGACCGCATGGATCCTGAGCTGCCTGACACTCGCCTTCTTTGCTCTGTTGGAATCACCTCCGGCCAGTCCGCCAGAGATGATGTTGATTTTGCTCCGGGACGTGTTGCTTCTATTTTCTTCCTCCCGAGCGGACGGCCTAGGCCGCTCCTTGGATACCCGGGGATTGCCCTCGTGCTCCTGAGGATGATACCGCTCGGGAGACTTTCTGGATATCCTCCGATCGACTTCATGGTGTCGCCGCCGTCTGTCGGATGATGGTGATCGACGACGATCACTCCGGGGAGAGGGGTGGGCGATCAAGGGAAGACTTCGGTAATTTCGTGTGTTATGCGTGTCAGCCCGGTGGAACGAGCAAAACATGGGGGTTCATACCTTCTTTTTTGGCTTGGGCCGCTTGGCGGCTACCTCTTGGACGGCGTGAGACCTTGCGTGGTGAGGGCGGACTGCTTTGGCTCGCGGTCCTCTGGGCGCATGGTGGCCAGTTAGCGGCTTCCGCTCGGCAGGGGCTAGTCGCTCAGTTGGAGTTTCTTTTCTTCGGGCTGCCTGTGCTTCCTCCACGTTAATGTACTCATTGGCCCGGTGCAACATATGATCATAGTCTCGGGGCGGCTTTCGAATAAGTGAACGGAAGAAGTCACCGTCCACGAGGCCTTGCATGAACGCATTCATCATTGTTTCTGAGGTGGCCGTTGGAATATCCATGGGCACCCGGTTGAATCGCTGGATGAAAGCTCGGAGCGGCTCCCTGGGCTCTTGTTTGATGGCAAATAGACTGACACTGGTCTTCTGGTAACGCCGACTGCTCGCAAAATGATGGAGAAAGGCGACGCGGAACTCTTTAAAGCTGGTGATGGATCCGTCCGGCAGCCTCCGGAACCATCGTTGCGCCAATCCCGAGAGGATGGTAAGAAACACCCGGCATTTCACTCCATCTATGTATTGATGTAGCGTAGCTGTGTTGTCGAACTTACCTAGATGGTCGTCCGGGTCGGTGGTTCCGTTGTATTCCCCGATCGCCGGGAGCACATAATGCTTTGGCAGAGGGTCCCGCAGGATGGCCTCTGAAAACTATCGGTTGATCCGCTCGGGGGAGGCGTCCGTTCGGGGAGCCTTGCCTTTTCTGTTGTCTCGCTTGGGCGCCTTGTCAGATGAAGATCCTTGATCATGGTTAACTGTTGCAACTTCAGGAGGCGTACGGAATAGGGCCCGATGAAATGGAACAGTGGCAGGCGGTGCTTCTGCTCGGCCTCCTGATGCTGACGTCGCTTGTTGTTCCAGCCGCTCGGCTTGTGCCTTCTGTTTCTGTTTCTCCACGAGCTTAGCTGCTCTTGCCTCGATTAGAGCGTCGAGCTCCTCCTGGGAGAGCATCACGATGTGCTGTCGTCCAGCTTCGTCCATCTCTTCCGCTCGAATACAGGTGTGTTCCCATAGACGGTGCCAATTTGATCATGTCCGAACGCTGAATCGATGGACGCTGGGCACGTGGCGCTCTTCCAACTGGTGATGTGGACCTCTGACCGGCCATATGGATCTCCGGCGAACCTGCAAGGAAATCGGGCCGGGAAAGGGTTCCTGGCGACGACCCTCCGACGCTCAAGTCAGGCAAGAGGAAAACAATGAAGTGGCTCCTAAGATGCGAGATCGCATACCTCCGTCGAAGTATGAGGGCTCTTATATAGAGTTGTGGGGAGGCGTATGCACGCCTACCGAGGCGTACACGTGTCCTTTACCATACCTTAGTATGGGCTTGCCAGAGGAGCATGCCTGACATCATACTGCTACAGTCCGAGCACCTCTCTGATGGGACGGTAGAACCTTCTGTCGTAAGATTCTGCGCATGACTTGGTCGTTGAACATGCATGTTGTTAGAAGATGTCTCCCAATGTCCCCTTGTCTTTGTCTCCTTTTTCCCCGAGCCGAGCGTCCATCCGCTCGGCAGGCATCGGTCCGACCGGGCATAGGTATCGGTCCGATAGGAAGAGTCCCGGTCGCGTGCTCGGCTGAAACAATTCCTTCACAGTATTACCATTTTACACCTTAGCCGAGCGGACTACCCGCTCGGCCCGGCGACCATGTTCACCATGAGCGTCGGAAACCCGACTCCCCGTCGGGTTGTCTTTGATTCTGCCCGGACCCGTTCCGTCGGTCGACCCACCCTTCTCCGATCGGCTGGCCTTCATGCTTACCCTTTTGACTTTTGACCTCCACGTGACGTTGATTCCCCTCCAGAGGGGGTCCCCCAACCTTACTGCCGGATCACAGGCTAAATCCCCAAAAATGTCTGTTCGGAGCGAAGAGCGGTCGCTTTTTGGGTTATATCGTCACCGAGCGGGGCATAGAGGCGAATCCCAGCAAAGTGAAGGCACTACAAGACATACCGCCTCCCAGAAATCTGAAGGAAGTACAACGCCTTACCGGTCGGATAACGACCCTTTCGCGGTTCATATCCAAAATGATCGATCGGAGCTTGCCCTTTTTTAAAATTCTGTGCCGAGCCACCAAGTTCCATTGGGATGAAGAATGTGACCGGACGTTCGAAGAATTGAAGGTTTATCTGAACTCTTTACCTGTATTAGCTAAGCCGACTATTGGCGAGCCGCTCTGCATCTACTTATCCTCGACAAAATATGTTGTTGGCTCGGCGTTAGTGCGGTTGGACAGCGAAGAACAACTAGTATATTTTCTGAGTCACATTTTAAAGGATGCTGAATCCCGCTACACTAGCCTCGAGAAGCTTGCCTTCGCGTTGGTCCTCGTCGCCCGGAGACTCCGTCTCTACTTTCTCGCTCACACAATTATTGCCATGACAAACAACCCTTTGGGAAGACTACTTCTTAGTCCCGAGGCATCCGGACGATTGATCAAGTGGACAACGGAGCTCAGTGAGTTCGACATACAGTACCAACCCCGGATGACCATTAAAGCCCAATCACTGGCAGACTTCGTCACCGAGGTGCAAAACCCCGAGCCCGGAGACATTTGGAAGGTGTATGTGGACGGGTCATCCACGCGGCAGGGAAGCGGCATCGACATTCTGTTAATTTAACCACAAGAAGAGCATATGCATCTGGTCGTTCGGTTGGATTACCGCGCAACTAACAATGAGGCAGAGTATGTGACCCTCATAGCTGGTTTGCGGGCCGCTCGGCACGTAGGAGCTAGTAAGGTTCTAATTTATTCAAACTCACAGTTGGTAGCTCAGCAGCTCTTGAGAGCCTTCGAGATAAACAACGCAAGGCTGAAGCTGTACGCAGAGGCCTTCGAAAAGCTCAAGGCCAACTTCGATGAAGTCAGTCTGCAGAAACTTCCCTGAGCGGATAACCAGGCTGCGGATGAATTGGCTAAACTTGCGAGTTCGATATCACCGATCGCCATCCAACAACCGATCGAGCAGGTATCCTTAGTGGCTCATATTGACAGGATGGAGGCTCTCGCGTTTCCGAGCGACTGGAGGACGACCATAGTGAAATTTTTACGATCGGGAGCTATGTCGTCCGATCGGGAAGAAGCTTAGTTGCTGAGGAAGAGAGCTGGTCGGTTCACCCTTATCAGGGATTAGCTTTATAAAAAGGCTTTCTCCAGACTGCTGCTAAAATGTGTCAGCTCGGAAGATGCGGAGTACATTTTACAGGAAGTGCATCGAGGATCCTGGGAAGGGCATCCGGGCGGTCGCTCGCTGGCAAGGAAGATTCTGCTGGCCGGGTACTTTTGGCCGACTCTCCAGGAAGATGCTGCTCGGACCGTCACTACCTGTCTGTCATGTTAAAAATATCACAATTTCTCCCATCTCCCAACGGAGGAAATGAAGGCGTCTACAGTATCCTGCCCGTTCGACCAGTGGGACATGGATATTGTGGGGCATTTCCCTATGGCAACCGGGCAGCAGAAGTTTTTACTCGTGGTAGTGGAATATTTCTCCAAATGGGTCGAGGCCGAGCCACTGGCAAAAATAACCGAGCAGATGGTCAAGAAGTTCATCTGGCAACACATAATATGTCTGTTCGGCATTCCACGTCGGCTCGTGTCCGACAATGGGTGACAGTTTGTCGGCCAACATCTCCGAGAGTGGTGCGAGGGGTATGACATTCAATAGCACTTCACCTCCGTGACCTACCCGTAAAGCAACGGACAAGCCGAAGTCGCTAATCGAGAGATCCTGCGGATTCTTCGAGTTCGGCTCGACTATGTCGCAGGCACCTGGGTGGACGAACTCCCAGGCGTATTATGGGCGATCCGCACGACCTCTAAGGAGAGAATGGGGGTCACTCCTTTCCACTTGGTGTACGGAGGGGAGGCTGTCGTTCCCGTGGAGGTCGAAATAGAATCCGATCGGTTGCAACAGTATGACGCGGTTAATGCCGAGCGGAGGCAGCTGGAGCTGGACTTGATAGACGAGCCGCGAGCCAAAGCAGCCGTCCGGTTATTGGCATACCGGCAAAGAATGAAGCGGAATTACAACAGGTGAATAATTCCCAGAGCGTTCCAGGTCGGCGACCTAGTATGGAAGAAGGTGAGACCGATCGGTGATGTAAGCAAGCTGGAGGGTCCCTGGGCTGGGCCCTTCAAGATCATCAAGAAACTTCGATCGGGCGCCTATTACCTTGAAAATGAAAACGGATGGCAGCTAGAACGACCATTGAGCGCTAACCATCTCCAACAATACCGAGCTGGGTGAAAGTTGCACCAATGTAATTCATTATGTGTATTTCCGTTCTTCGGTACCCTTTGACTGCAGAAATGAAATCATGAAATACAAGGGTATAACCAATTTACGCTGAACGGCTACGCTCCATCAAACCGTTGAGCGGCGATGTTAAACTATAGAGTCAAACCGATGACTATAAATCCCCCGGCCTGAAGACCGTCGAGCGGCGACGTTAAACTCTAAAGTCGAACCGGCGACTATAAACCCCCCGGCCTGAAGACCGTCGAGCGGCGACGTTAAACGACAGAGTCGAGCAGTGACTATAAAGCTCAGCCTTGGCATAGCTTCAACCTAACAGGTCCTACGAAAAAGAGGTGGTATTGTACTCGATTGTCGAGCAGCAGCTCGAAGGTATAAAGTAGAGGCTCTCACGAATTCAATAGCGATCTAGGGAACAGGTAACTCGCTCGGATATACACAACGATTGAACAGGAAAATAATGGAAGGCCAAAAGAGCGCATTAATCAAAATAGGCCGAACGACGAATACATGCAATGAAGCAGGCCGAACAGCCAGTACATATCAACAACTTTACTCTAGATAAGCAAAAATTTCATCAAGGATCGTGGTGAGAAGCTCGGCATGGTCATGGACAGGAATGGTGAAATCCTCAGGAAGGCGACCCTTTGTCTTTAGATAGTCAGCCGTGGCAGTGATGGCCAGCTCGAACGCATGGACAAGACGAGCACAGGCTTTCTTTGCGAACTTCTCCGAACGGATATAGTTTTGTTGCATGACAACGAACCGGCTCGGCTCAGCCTCTTGATATTCTTTTAGGGCAGCTCGGGAGGCCTCAAGTGCATCCTGAACGGTCTTCAGGTCGCCCTGGAGAGCGATCACCTCCGTCGAGCGGCCCGCTTTCTCGGCGGTGAACAGATCAGTTAACTCCTTGACCTTCTGCTCGAGCGCTCGAGCCTCGACATTCTTTGCTTCCAGGTCGGTGATGATCCTATTCTTTCTGGTGTTGACCAGCTCGATCTTTTTGTCATAGGTCTTAACCTCGGTCTGGAGCCGATCCACCATAGTCTGCAGGCCAGAGGATTTGTGTTGCTCGGCCTCCAGCAGTCTCTTGGTCTTGTCAAGCTCCGCCTTTAACACGACGTAAGGGGGGCCTTGAGGGGGAGCCCCACTAGAGACCTTGAGCTTTTTGAACTCCTGTTCTAGGAGCGCCAGGCGGTTGCTTACCGCAATACTTTCCACCCAATACTACAACCAGATCGGAAGGGAAAGGGTCAGTGCCGGACCGAAACGAAAAGGAGAAGGTTATAATGAGAGTTACCCCGGTGGCCTGTTGTATGTGGCTGTCGCCGAGTAGCCCCGGAGGCATCAAAGCAACGCGCGTCCGAGCGTCCTCCCAGACCTTCGCCAGGGGTCCCCGGATGGTTATCTGGTGCTTGGGGCCCGCTGGCCGGTCGGTCGCCCGCAGAGTTTCCTCTGTCGGAAGATGCAGTATAGCCTTGATAATCCTTTACCCGCCCGGGGTAGACTGAGCAGAGGCTGAAGGGGCAAAGGACTGGCCGGTCGGATCAGAGTGGATAAGAGATCGCTTGATTTTACGTTGAGCAGGAGGGAGGTGTTGGTTGCTACTCGGAAAACCTAGAGGTTCCACTGTACAAAAATTTTGTACAAAGGTCTGAACCTTTTCCTAACTACCATGTGTTCTTTTAAATTAAATTTTGGATCGCCTGCGGAACTTAACACGTTTGATCCAAAACTTAATCTATTCGTTCTTTTAGGTTTTGACTTGGGTCTCCTGCGGAACTTAACACGTTCGACCCAAATCACCTTAAGTTATTAATTCCATTAAATATTAATTTCCATAATTGGTTCCCAGTACTGACGTGGCGAGGCACATGGCCTTCTTGGATATGGGAGCAACCACCACCGACTAGACAAAACCTTTTATGGAAAGCTAATATTTAATTTCCTAAAATAACTTTAGGTTAACCGAAAAGAATAATCAAATCACAAGGAAAAACAAAAGAACACAACATCGAAAAACATATTCGAAATACTAGAATCGCATGCCTCTTGTATTTGGTATTATTTCCAAAAATAACTAGTATGACGCGGAAAGAAAAATTACTAGTTATACCTTTTAGAAAGACCTCTTGATCTTCTACCGTATTCCTCTTCTAACCTCGGACGTTGTGTGGGCAACGATCTTCCGAGATGAGAACCATCAAGCACCTTCTTCTTCCTTGCAAATTTCGGCCATCAAAACTTCTTCTAGGATGAAGAGGTTCGGCCACCACCACCATGCTCCAAGGGATGCTAGAAAAGAGGCTTCTTTTCTCTCCTTCTTCTCCTTCTTAGATCCGGCCACCAAAGCTATCTCCATCATGAGAAAGTTTCGGCCACACAAAGGAGAGGAGAGAAAACAAAGGGCCGGCCACACCCAAGGAAGAAAAGAGGAAGAAAAATAGAATAGAGTCGTTAGCCTTGAAGCCTCCTCTACCCCCTCTTTTATAATCCTTGGTCTTGGCAAATAAGGAAAATTTAATAAAAACTTCCTTAATTCTTTTGCCAATGAAAAAGAAAATTTATTTAATTAAAACAATTTTTCCTTTTCAAATTTCAATGGCCGGCCACAACAATAAACTTCCAAGCAAATAAAATTTTAAACACCAATTAAAACTTCCTTATTTGCTTCCGGAAATTTATAAAATTTCTCCAATAATTTTTATCCCTTCATGATTGGTTTATAAAAAGGAAATTTAATAAATTAAAATCTTTCTTTTAACATGTGGATAAAAAGAAAGTTATCTCTAAAAATTAAAATCTCTTTTAATCTACAAATAAGGAAAGATATCAAATCTTTTCTTAATATTTTGTAGAAACTTATAAAAGAGAATATTTAATTTAAACTCTCTTTTAAATCATGAACATGGTTAAAAAGGAAAGTTTTCTTAAAATTTAAAATCCTCCTTTAAACAACAAATAAGGAAAGATTTCAAATTTTAAACTCTCTTTTAAACATGTAGATGATTTACAAATAAAGAAAGTTTTTACCAAAAATTAAAACCATCCTTTTAAACTACAAATAAGGAAAGAGATTAATCTCTTCTCTTAATCTTTTGTAGAAAGTTATAAAAGGAAATTTTTAATTTTTAAACTCTCTTTTAAAATCATGATATCCACATAAGAAATAATTTTAATAAAAATCCTTTTTAATATTCTAGTGGCCGGCCACCAAAGCTTGGGACCCAAGCTTTGGCCGGCCACCTACATGGCTCATCCACTTGGTCTTGGCCGGCCCTAGCTTGGGTTCCAAGCTAGCTTGGCCGACCCCATTGGATGGGTAAGAAGGTTGGTATAAATCTCTATATACTAGAGGCTACGATAGGGACCGAGAGGAGGAATTGGTTTTGGTCTCCCGATGAAATTAAGCATCCCGTGTTCGCCCCGAACACACAACTTAATTTCATCAATAATAATTCATTCCACTAAAGAACTATTATTGAACTACCGCACCAATCCCAAATTACATTTTGGGCTCCTTCTTATTATGAGTGTGTTAGTCTCCCTGTGTTTAAGATAACAAATGTCCACTAATTAAGTAAGTTACTGACAACTCACTTAATTAATATCTAGCTCCAAGAGTAGTACCACTCAACTTCATTGTTATGTCGGACTAAGTCCACCTGCAGGGTTTAACATGACAATCCTTATGAGCTCCTCTTGGGGACATTCTCAACCTAGATTACTAGGACACAGTTTCCTTCTATAATCAACAACACACACTATAAGTGATATCATTTCCCAACTTATCGGGCTTATTGATTTATCAAACTAAATCTTACCCATTGATAAATTAAAGAAATAAATATCAAATATATGTGCTTGTTATTATATTAGGATTAAGAGCACACACTTCCATAATAACTGAGGTCTTTGTTCTTTCATAAAGTCAGTATAAAAGGAACAACCTCAAATGGTCCTACTCAATACACTCTAAGTGTACTAGTGTAATTATATAGTTAAGATAAACTAATACCTAATTACACTACGACCTTCCAATGGTTTGTTCCTTTCCATCTTGGTCGTGAGCTACTGTTTATAATTTATAAGGTACTGATAACATGATCTTCTGTGTGTGACACCACACACTATGTTATCTACAATATAAATTAATTGAACAACTACATTTATCACAAATGTAGACATTTGACCAATGTGATTCTTATTTCTAGATAATTATTTTATACCAAAAGCTAGGCTTTTAGTATACATTCTAACAGGAGGGTCCTAAGGGGTTGGACGACGATGGGGTCAGAAGGCCAATCGCCCTGAGAGGGAGTCCGATCGGAAGATATTGCTTCCACCGTTGAGGGAGCCAACGGAGGGGGAATGTCTGTCTGCTCGGACACGCGCACGACTGAGGTGGCCGAGCGGGTGGGGGTGCCCGTTCGGTGACGTTTGCGTCCAACCAACGGAAGTTCGTCACCAGAAGACCCCGCTTCCTCGGTCTGAATGGTCGGTTGAGTACCCGACGGAGCGGTCTCTCCTGCCGCATCGGTAGTGGCGGTCCGAGCAGCAGACGCATCACTCGCCGTCTGTGCCTCTTCGCTCTCGCCTTCATGAGAGCCGACCGGGGCGATGCCAAGTCTCTCCGCCTCCTGCGCTGCAGCTGCCTCTATCTCGTCAGCCTTGCGTTTTAGCATGCCGAGCACCACCGATTTCATCATGGTGGCAGCTGCAAGAAAGAGAAAAGAAATCAGTTAGACCCAAAGAAAAGGAGAGAAAGTTATTTCTTACCAGGGCCATTCGGAAGCTGCGTTCGGATCGGACTTAAACCGAACAGATACAACATCCCCTTGGACAGCAACTTGTGGATGTCTAACTTCAGCCCGGCCAGCAGGTTGGTCGCGTGGAGAAAAGCGGGCTCGGTCCTATACCTTTTCAGGTCGAGGGGAGGTGGCAGAGCAGTTTGCCATTGGGTTCGGAAAGGTAGCGACTCAGGAAAACTAAAAAAGAAAAAATAGTCTTTCCAGTGCTTGTTGGAGGTAGACATCTTATCAAATAAAACTAAGCCGATCCGAGACTGAAACAAGAAGGTGCCTATCTCGGACTGTTTGGGATAGTAAAAATAATGACAAATCTGGGGCTTAAGGGGAATGTTATGCACTCGGAAGAGCACCACTACGCCGCACAGCAGCCTGAAGGAGTTGGGTACAAGCTGGCCGAGCGGAATGCGAAAGTAGTTGCACACTTCTATGATGAAGGGGTGGGTGGGAAACCTAAGGCCAGCTACGAATTGGTCGCGAAAGAAAGTAACAGTACCGACCGGCGGATCGTGGGGTCGATCAGACGGCTCGGCCAGGGTAAGCTTGTGGTCGGCAGGAATGTCATAAGCATTAATCAGATTGGAGGCATCTCCTGAGTCAAACCGACTCTCCATGGCTTGATACTAGAGGCCAGGAGAAGGGTTGGAAGAACTGGCCATGATCGAAAAATGAAAACACAGAAGGTTCGTCGAAAAGATTGACGGAAAGAGCAGCGAGAGAGGCGATGCCAAGGAAAGCAAAGGGAAGCATACACAAAAACAAGAGAGAATCAGAGAGCTTACAAAAGGAGACCTAGGAGAGGAAGGTAGAAGATCGCCGGAACGTTGGAGGCCGAGGAAGGCGATGAAGCACGCGGAGGCAGCAACGATGGAATAGAAGTCAGCGCCGATGCTTTATAAAGATCGGGCTCGGTCAACCCTAGCCGCCCGATCTAGGTCGCGGAGATCGAAGTCGACATCCGACCGTTGAATTCAAACCGCTACATGTCCCATTGGAGCCGACGCCCCCGCTGCACGATGACGTCGACGGCTCCATGTGGCGCCAGGTTACAGGGCAACATTTAATGAACTCCATTGCGCCTGCGTGGTCGCGTGCTCGACCTTAATGGCAAGGATTCGCACGAATTCCGAGGAGATCCTAAAGACGTCAGCATTAATCGCCCTCGGGTCGGCAAGGCAATCAACGACAAGCAAAACTTTCCAAGGCCCAACAGGTAGGCCGCCAAGCGGTTGCATGACACCCTCACAGTGCCCGAGCGGAGAAGCACTCACATCAGTGGCCGAGCGGCCGTTACACCACCAAACTAATAGTCCAGTCAATCAGACTTTTAGCCTCCTTCGACTAGACTTGAGGGGAAGACATATGATCCGGTGGTGAAGGAGGGGGCCCGGTCGTACAGTGGTCAACGACACGTGGAAGTCAAAGTCAAGATGGTCAGCCCAATGGTCTTGCCGAGCAAGAAGGTCACCTCGCCGATCGGCCGCGATAGCGCCCAGGCCAGCGCGAAGACAGCTCGATCGCAGGTCGGGTTTCCGATGCTCAGGGGTTCTCGTATAAAAGAGCCGATGCGCCAAGCAGCATGTCCGCTCGGCCGAGCTACCGAAAACTAGGGTTGCATGCTCGTCCGAGTATGCGACCGAGCGGCTCTCCCACTCAGCCTAGTAACGGACAAAAGAGAAGAGAACGAAATGGACAGCTGGCGATATCCTTCTTGAGACATGCGCCGTCGACAGACGGCATGGTCGACGACCAAACCAGACAGAAGATCGTACGGTGGAAGTTTCCACTGTCATGTCGGAGATATGTTCGGACGGTTGCGGTATGACGTCAGACACTTTTCTGACATGTCCATTTTAAGATATGTTTTGGGAAGCGTGCACGCGCCCCTCCGGGATCCTATATAAGGACCCCTAGACTTTAACGGAGGTATGTGATTTTCTTCACTATAGCTACAGTCTCGTTACTCTGCTTCTACTTCATCTCGTCGTTGCCTGACTTAAGCGTCGGAGGGTCGTCACCGGGAATCCCTTCCCGGCTCGGCTTTGCTGCAGGTTCGCCGGAGGTCCACGTCATCTTGGAGGTCATCCGAAGACAGTCTAGAGCGTCGCGCCCCCAGCGTCCGTCGACTCAATTCTCGGACAGGATCAATAATAATAATAATAATAATAATAATAATAATAATAATAATAATTTCTAGGAGTGCTTTACTATTGCAGATGTCTCATGAAAATCAAGGGAAACAAAATTGTATTACAAAAAACAACTAGGCTTTTATGACATATTTTATCTATATAAATTATTTTTATAAAACACTTATTAGAAATAGAGATTTTCTGTTCTTGGCGTAGGAAGAACAAAAATTCCTTAGTTTGGATCGAGGCGGTCTCAATGGACCAATTGGTTCGTGGAGACACAAGTTGATCTGGGTGAACTAGATAGTTAGAGTAGCGCAAGAGAGTTGGGTACGTCAATCTAGATAGGGATGATTTGGTTAATCGGGTTTAGGTGGGTAGAATAAGTTAGTCGGACAAATTCAACAAGTTAATTTAGTCAAAGCAAGTTCAGATTATTCAACCCACAAGGATGCCATTTCCACATGAGCTCAAGGCCAAATTGATAAAGTAGATCTCTGCATCATTTGTGAAGCCATATATCAAACAAAATTCAAAGAGGCAACATGGCCATCATTGTGGTGTTACCCGACGGGCTTCTCTATCGATCACATTGTGCAACATCAAGATCACTTGTTGTTAATTTACCCGAGTGGTCGACGTCTAGATCCTCAAATTCTTCCATCACGATTGCGATATCCTGCTCACTGATCTTCCCCATCTCCTTCAGCTTATAAATTATGAACTCCGCCGCACTGCAACCATTTCAGAAAATGTTTTAAACCGAACCGATGATCATTCAAACAATCTCTGACAGAGGATTAGATGCATTGCTTACCCCACAGCTCCATCTTCATCTAAATCTGCTGCTTCAAGATCCACATATGTCATTCTCCTGGTTAGGACCCATTTTGCTAGCCTTCTCTGGCGCTGCTCAGAATATATCTCGGCAAGATACAGAAAGAACTGAGCCATACATATAGTACTAGCCACGATCCAAAAAATCGCAAAAACTCGACCTTCTTCAGTAGAGAAGCTCTTGTCTCCATATCCTAGTGTCGTGATCGTAGCGCAAACACAGTAGAAGGCATCAACAAGATTTAGGTTCTCAACTTTCCACAGAAACACCGTGCCAATTAAGACCATTTGCACGAGAAACATTGCCGCGGTATAGAATTTATACTTCGCTTTGTTTGTTTCGATGTGTTGCATCATGTGTGCTTCACCATCCTTTTCACGAATATGCAAGGCCTTGTATAGAAGAACTTCTTGCTTTTCGACAAGATAGTCAGCAGCTCTGCTCAACAACATACCGACTAACGCCATGCCTGTGAACACAAATGCACAGGCCAGAAGTTTAGTAGCAGTGCTGTTTGGAACCAGATCACCATAACCAACTGTGGTCATTGTCACAATGGTGAAGTAAATTGCATCAAGCACTCCATTTGTTTTCTTCCCGGAAAGTTGATCCTTCACAAGATAAAAGCAAAGAACACCTGCGCCAAGGTAGATGACCAAGAAAAGAGCAACTTTCTTAAAACTCGGGCAAAAAAAACCCGATATTAACTGTGGACCAGGAAATTTGTCATGAACTACATCCATAGGTACCAACGAACGGTCTACCGATGGGGCACTTCTACTACGAAAGAATTTTTTCCTCTTCACCATGCTCTCCTTTTTTGGCTGCTTAGGAGGATTTAGTAACCCCGGGAGCAAGGGTTCCCGTGGCCACTCGTTTGCCATTACCTATCTAAATGACACAAGTTGAGCAAACAAGTATTAGTGATGGAATCTATATATATACTTCATGTTTAAGAATCAATCTATTTCAGAAAAAGAAAACAGCTGCTATCAACCCTTCATTTTTTAGAATTCTTAAATCTACAAGATCAATGCAATCTAAATGGACAATTACATGCTTTCAAACATTTAATTTAACTATACACTTTGCCACATTTTTCCGATCATATGACTGCCTTGTTATTCATCAACATCATCAAACACACATGCATACCAAGTGACCGATCGATCTTGCTGAGTTCATCTTTCCAGGGTGGTTATGGAAAAGGCATTTGGAAAAATCGATTGTTCAGTTCGGTTTGGATCATTCGAGTCTATCAGTTTCGTGTTATAGATGCTCATTCCTACCTGAGAAAAAGCATTTCTTCCTAATCAAGTGCATAAGACAAGATATCTGAACTTCTAAGGGCCTTATTTGTCATAATTCCAAACTATAACTAGATTATACACTTGAGCAAAAACAGCAAGAACCATTGATTTTTGCTTGGCTTTTCGAAACAGAAATAACCAAGGAAAGCTACATGCTATCAACAATTAGGTTTTAGAGAAATAGCTTACAAAATTAGGCAAAGATGGAAACAACACAGGATCAAAAACCGCACCATCACTCAATTAATCATAAACGACGGTCCTTCGTTTATCGTTTAAGGAGTTCCAAACAAGAGAAAGGACAAACAAAGAAACCTAACAGAGAAAGCATGCACATAACCTTTGAAGTCCTAACTCAAATCGGCTGATTGAACTCGGATTAAATTATACCAACAGATAGTATTAAATTGCGAAGGCTGGGAAAAATTTATGATGACAAACTGAAAGAAAAATGTAACTGAAAAGAGTAAAGTTTCGAACACTTCGAGAAACAGCTAGGAATATTTGCAGCTCGAAGGAAAGGAGAACAGTTAAAAAGAGGATTCCACACAATTGCATCAGCAGACATCAGCACCCACGATGCACTTGACCTTAAGACCCCAAACCCTTGAAAATGTATAGATAAGAACAGCAACATGAGGAACAAGCCGTGTTTGTTCCGACTATTTAACGTAGACATGGATTATTGTCCATTTCAGATTTAAACTCTGCCGACAATAACTGATGCAACACTTAACCAGCCATTATGCTCACTAGCGCATCAAATGTAATAATTCAGAGTTCGCTGTAGATAAAGGTAAAACATCAAGAAACAAATTTTGTGGAAAAAGGATTGCAAGAAGGAGAATATTGACGGTGAAAATTTGTAAAAAAATTGTACTCACAAAACATTTCTAGATCAAGAACAGTTTTCTAAAAGAGAAAAAGAGGCTTACTTACCTCGATTAAGAGACGATGGCACGAAGAAGTTTGAACGATCGGTGAACGAAAAGGAACGAACGGAGTCAAGAGGTCGCCAACTTTAGGAACATTGGTTTCGCTGGGGGGGCTGTAGTTGTTCCACGTCGCAATCGATCGGCGTGCCGCTGACTTTTTGTTAAAAATAATTAAATAAATGGGTTTTGACCAATTGCGGTGGAAATAGAAAATGGAGACCCCCCAAAAAAAAGCAAATTAGTCGTTGGGTTTTGATAAGTGATGATTCTACCATTTGTTCTTAACAAATCAGATTCGAAAAAGTTTTATTTTTTTTCAGTAAGTATAAATTGACCAATTTATATTTATTGTTTATGAAACAATTAGATTTTATCAATTTTATAAAGAAAATTTTAAAATTTCATTTTACCTTCGAATTTTATATTTTCCGAAATTTAACACCGCCTATAATTTAACAATTTCAATACTGTCGAATATATCAAAAGTGAAAAAACACTAGAGTTCATAGAATTTTGCTATAGCATAAATTAAATCAACCAATGCATCATTTTCACAACGGGAAAGTCAAACGACGACCATTTCAAAAGAGCGCCGTCCGCTGCCCACCATTTTTTTTCAGAAGAAAAAAAAAAATAATGAACTTGGAAACTCAGATGATGGATAAGTCGAGGACAGTGACAAACGCAAAATTTTAAGTGGTCGACGCGGAGTCTCTTCAAGTTTTAAAGGTTTAATGGTGAATTAATGGAAGACTTGTCATACTGGAGAGATTCTTGAAAATACAACAGCTATTCTCCACCTAATGATACTGCAACAAAAAATCTCACCTCTAGTACAAGAAAAATATTATTATTTTTTCCTTCATTTGTATTGAGAGGAATGCACGTTTTCCAATATCTGATCTCCTAGCAATATCCAGTATTCTGAGTTATATTATCTCGCATGGAAGCAGCTACGGTCATCTGGATACTCCGCAGCATTGAGCAACCAAAATCATGTTTCTGAATTGGCTGAAGCTGAAACCTTTTGCATAATCATAGCCTCTGCCACACGGATTGCTTCTGGTGATCCCGTTATCGTTACTTTCCTATACATATTTCTTTGCACCCGAATCAAAAATAAAGAAACAAAACATAGAACATGCAGTAAATTGCACTAAAAAAGTTCAGGAGCTTCCTTGCCTCTCTGAAGTGCCAGCAATGAAATCGCCTCTATCTGAAATCTTGATCCTAGCTCCACTAACCTGCAATTCAGAATACAATGTGAGGAAAAACAAATAATTATTTCGGCATCGAATCTTACACCTGTTACAACATTAGCATCAACAGAATCTACTAGATAAAATCGAAGAGCAATACACCTTTTTCTTGACTTAAATGGGATTAGTAAACAATTCCCTTAGTTGACTCGCAGATAGTTTAACATAACAGATAATATTTAACAGGGTTTCTAATCCATTTAAGGTGAAAGGAAACAGATGGGAATAATTTCCAATTTTTCTACAAACCTGACTTATCTCCGTTATGTTCTTCCCTGCTCGTCCAACAACAGCTCCAATATGCTCATCTGCAACGCCAATTGTGACTGAGTTTTTCAGGCCTTCTTTTGTCCCACCAGAAGTCCTTGCCAGGATCGCAGGAGATGCCATACCCTGCTGAACAGTTAAATTAATGATTCTTAGTCAGGATCCAGTCAGAATTTAAGCTATCACATACTGCTACATAATCTTCAAGCATATGATCGGACACTCGTGTAACAATACAATCAGAAAGTAAAACAATAAGCTATAAGGATGCATCATATATTGGAGAATAAATAAGCATGGTAATCCGTACCTTGTCCTATCAAGATCCAAATATACAATATCAACCAGTGCATCAGATGAGTGTTGTAAACAATAAAGGCACTCAATGGCTTAAAATAATCAGCTCATTCCCTTGTCAACTCAAGTTCAAGCAAAGCAATTGGCCACACTAAGATATAATCAATCAAGCTTTCTTGTCTTTCATGCTGAATGATCCATGAATATCAAAGCAGGAAAACGAAAGAATTTTAATTTATTCTGTAGGACACATTTGCAGAATGCTATAGCTGGCAAGCATTACTTTTTTTTTTTTTGTCAATTTGCTAGTTCATATATGGCTATCAAGCGAAAAAATGTAAATTTCCTGATTAATTTTCTTCGTTATCATAAGAATATAACATGGTCAAAGTGGCTCGATGAGCATTTTCCCAGCATATATAAAGCATTGTTTAAGATAAGGTAGTAAGTGTACCACCAATTCAGTATATCAAAATATATTTATCCAAAACATATTTAACCAACATACCACTGAAGGAATTATCCTAATAGGTATTGTTCTTACTTTCTAGAAATGTTGGATTTATGATTTTGAAAAAACAAAAGAAAAAATGGAGAAGTTGCACTAAAGGAAACAATGACTGCCTTCCTGCGAACATGCTTGTGCTGGTAGGTCCATTATAAAAGAGGACAAGTGAGTGCACAAAGCCTAGAATTACCAAGATGTCAACACTAAGGCATTGAATGGAAAATAATCTTGGCATAGCATTACTGACATGTATTCTCTATCATGGAATGACATGATTATAAAGTTTGCAACCATGCTCATGACGGTATAGTTGCCACGAACTAGCACAATCATTTTACCTTTAACAATCTTCAGCACAGAATCAAATGGTATTCCAAATAATGAAATTATTCCTTCATATAAAGTAGATAAAAAGAAGAGGCATCTCTGAATCAGAACCACCTTGTTTTATCAGAAATTGATATATGCATGAATAATGTTCTAACCTTGTTATTTGGATATTTTCCTCCAACACCATTTAGTCCATAATTCACATGATTGTATCCGGCAGAAGGAATCATATATCCAACAGGATTACTAGGAAGGCCTGGAAAATTAACACCTCCATATAAAAAAGCAAACATGGCAGTTTAACAACTAGTTTTACTACAAAAGATAGTCACATAATGTTGACAAAAAATGTTTCTCAGGTTGATCATGCCACGAGAAAGGAGAAAATGGATATTGATGCAGCCTGGGTAAACCCGGCCAGGCCATCGCCCCTGTCTAGGTCCTGTATGCTGGGACGCCACTTTGTAGTTTCACTTACATTTTCAACATCATGTCAATAAGGCTGCTTCGGTGATACTTCCTCTAGCAGAGTGAAGCCTTGAGTTGACAGGATAATTTTTTGTGGTCAAGCATGAGAAGGACAAGGACCTAACCAATAAGAGGAGAATGCGGCAGACAGAGAGAAATTTGTTTTTATTCATGCAGTTCCATCCAACCAGAATGAGGTAGAACTCTTCCCATTAATCATAATTAACTGAAATCCATTAGCCCATTTAAGAAGAAACTAATTATGACCTATAAGCCAAGGTAAACCCATGCACATGACCTCTTTCACCCTACCAAAACAATTCTGTAGGACATGCAAAACGAAAATCATAATCTTCAGTAACCAATTCACTCACAAGAAATATTAATCAGATAAAATTTTCCAAAGGTGAGGAGTAGCCTTAAATATAGAAGAAAATTCAAGAGAAATGCCAACAAGTCGGCATGTGTAAAAGAAGCAACTAAAATTAATAGTGCCTCAAACCCAAATAAATGTGGGAGTCTTGATGAAGGTTCAGAACAAATTTCAGACCATATTGACATTGAACAAATGGTTCACAAGAGACAATATTGCACAACATTTGATCAATCATATAAGAGTCTGCACAAATTTTAAATGAGGTAACCTAGTGACAAGCAATAAGAATGCTACACCAACTAATGTACAACAATCCTCTCTCCTCAATCCTCAGATGATGGAAAAAAAGATTCTAGGAAAGAAATAAAAATCAATAAAGATAGAAGCCTTTTGCAGAAAATTAGATAGAAACATATTATACTAAAGTCGATGTTTAGAAAACAAAGCATCTCATGCAATATAGAGAGTAACCAGTGGTTTAGAAGAACTAAATAATCAGCAGAAATATATTGGATACACACCTGAATATGTAAAAGGTGAATTTACTTTTTGTGGATAGTGAGGATCTTCAATTAATTTTGACAATATCAGAAAGATAGCATGCATTTGCTCCTCAAAAGATCCTGCCAAGGTAACCAGCCTATCATTTAGGCCAGAGTTATCATCCTGAGGTGATATCTTAATCCCAGCTCGGGATTCCTCAATAAAAGACCTGCAAAAATGGAGTGCTCAGCCATGTTAATGATGAGGATAGAAGGTAAGATCATCGTGTGAAATTTCTTGTTGGTACCAAGACCAAGAAAATAGTTTATATTAATACATAATCATTTATGTTTCCAAAAATCATAGGAAAATAACTGAATAGTCACTTCTGGACCTTCAACATGCTCTGTACTAGTTGATACAAAACATACAGGTCCAACTAGAACATTATGCCAATAAGTCTGGCCATTATTGATTAATTGTTCAAAGGATGAGGCTCTGGTAATTTGGTCTAATTTTCTGGACATGGCTGTTTCTAAATTCAGGAGATTCAAATCTAATGAAAATAAGTAATAACCAATGAAAGAATTCCTAATTTTCAAGAATCACAATGTACCACATTGCTGAAGAAGTAAAAAAAAAATGCTAGCAGACTATACTTTATAGTTGACCCTCCTTTCCCAATAATAGCACCGCATGAGCTGTTAGGAACGATGAGTTTGACTTTTGTTCTTCCTTCAACATCATTACCATCTTCTACCTGTATATTCAACAATGAAAACTTAGAATGAAATTTTTATTAATACAATACAAATAAGTATCCATACCTCACTCAGTATTTTCTCCAGTATTAGTTCTGTAGCCTTCAAAACTTCATCAAATGTTCCAGAAATCAATATTATTCTATCTGATGTTCCTGGAAATATCTCATGGTTACGGGATAGCTGAATACGGGCAGCAGATTGTGTCTGGAAGTCATTAATTGTTGATCCGCCCTTGCCAATGATGCTCCCAGCCATAGCATTCGACACAAGAAGTCTCACATGCGTATGTTTTTCCTTATCATCTGAAAAGTTTACATTTTGAACACGTGCATAGGGATTTAACGAACAGAACACATACCATATCTTAAGTTGTGAAGTTCAAAATTCTAGAAAAATGCAAAAGTTATTCAGTAGAGTTGAAACTCATGACAAGTTACAGAAAGAAAGAGACAAAATAAGAAATGTAGAATTATACAAATTGCATTTCATACTCTTTATCTCAAGGTAGTGTACAGAAGCTATCTCTTATTTGATGATAGACAAACAATATATATATCAAACGAATTTACTTACCCTTGCGGAATGACAGTTTGTTGGCTATAATTTTTTTTTTTTTTTTCAGTTGAACTAGAAAAATAACAATCCTGCAAACAAGGCTCACTAGAGCACAGTAGATTGATCCAGGGCACATGGTTCTAAATTCAGTACAACTGTTCGCTTTCAGATGCCATCAACATAATTCATCTAGTCAGTACAACGACACTATATTGCTATTTGCACCAGACAGACTTTGAACCATGCTAAAACCGAGACTTGGTAAAAAGCTACGCAAATCAATAACAAACCAAATCATCGTCCTGCTACAATAATCCATCAGCTTACAATTCCAAAACTAACGAAGACATTCACCAATTCACCATGAGGTTAAAAACAAGCGATCGAGATATCGTGAGAGTGAAGGGGCAAATAATTAGTGTTACCAAGAATCGGAGATCGAGGGCGCTGTGATCGCCGAGGGGGATCTTCGGGAGAGGAGTCGCCGTGCAGCTCAGGGGACTCCATGGCGAATGATTTAGGGCAGCCAAAGATGAGAAGAGTGAGGGAGAGATTAGAGGAGGGGAGACCGAGGCGGGGTTGAAGACGAACACGTTCTCTGACCCAAATCCCGTTAATAGTTTCTTATAGGCACGTCAGGGGTTTTCCATCCGAATCCGAATTGAACCCAACAAAGACTCAGTTTTCGGTTCGCCATTGATTTAACCGGATTGAATCGTTACTGATTTGATCCGCCCCGTGATCGATTTGATCCGACACATAACTAAAATGTATTTAAAATCAATATAAATTACCAGACTCATGCAAAATTCGGGCCAAGGCCTAATGGGATACGGCCCAACTAAAGCAGGAGCATCTCGGCTACGGCCCATTAAAACTTTGAACACTTCTATCGAGGCCCACACAACATTCGGCCAATCTAATCTTGTCACGTGGAAGCGGAGAAAGCACATAGTTTTTCCCTGCAATCCGTGGGCGCCGACGATGCTCCTTCCGTTTTCCTTAAACGGATAAGCACATCGCTTCATTGACCGTGACCGTCAGCCATCAGCAGATCCCCTCACTCCCTGTGTGCTCACCGCCCAATCATTTGAAATTTCGTATTCTCGTTTCTGGTCATTCTTTTGATTGAGATGGGGGGTAATCGAACCGAATGACGTGCAGATCGCAGAATCAAATTCAAACAAGCCAGTGCCTTATCTTCCTGCTTCCACACTTCCACCTCTATCCGCTGTGGCTGTCGTCCTCACCACTCTCCGGTATAAATACCGACCCATCTAAAACTTGCTGCCACTCGTCCATCGTGTTTCTTTAGAACTCTACTTGGCGAAGGCAAAAATGTTAGGGATCTTCCAGAATGCCGTGGCCCAGGCGCCGGAGGAGCTCCACAGTCCGGCCATACCGCCGAGCCCCGGCGCCATTCTCCGGCAGCCGAAGAAACCAGATGACATACTAAAGGACTTCCACGCTGCCTACTCCAGCCACTCCTTCTCTGCTTCCTTCGCCGCTGGCGCCGCACTCGCCTTCGTTTCTGTCCACTCTCCTCGCACCTCCTCACACCCAAGGTATGACTTGTGTATTGTTTTGTAAGTTAAACTTTCCGCCGAAGAGGTCGATCGAATTCGAACAAGAACAGAAAAAGGGCGAAAAAGATCTTTCTGGGACATTTTCTCGAACATCTTGAGTGCAGTACCGGGTTTGCCTCGTTTTCGCGGGATCAGCGTACCTAATAGCGTTCTTTGCATTCTTGCAGGTTGTTCTGTAGCTTCGATGATGTCTACTGCATGTTCGTGGGGAGCCTAAACAACCTAAGCTCGCTCATCCGGCAGTACGGGCTCTGCAGCAAGTCCACCAATGAGGCGCTGCTGGTGATCGAAGCCTACCGCACGCTGCGCGACCGCGGGCCCTACCCTGCGGATCAGGTCGTCAAGGACCTCAGCGGCTCCTTCGCTTTCGTCGTCTACGACAACAAGGCCGGCACCGTATTCGCCGCTCTGGTAAATTTCCACAAACACTTTGATCGCTCTAGAAATAGATTGAAGTTTTGGCTTCGAGATCTCATCTCTTTCATGTCTAATTGCAAAATAGAGCTCAGATGGAGGAGTGCCTTTGTTTTGGGGCGTTGCAGCTGATGGATCCGTGGTGATCTGTGACGACCTGGACGTCGTCAAGGCGAGCTGTGGCAAATCCTATGCGCCATTTCCAACTGGTACTCTTCCAAACCTATTATATCAAACGCTGCTCGTTGCAGAAAAGCTTCAACGATGGGCTTGGTTTTTGACGACATGTTTCAGGGTGCATGTTCCACAGCGAGGGAGGGTTGAGGAGCTTCGAGCATCCGTTGAACAAGCTGAAGGCGATGCCGAGGGTGGACAGCGAGGGTGTGATGTGCGGGGCGAGCTTCAAGGTGGACACTTACTCCCGGATCAACTCCATGCCTAGGGTTGGAAGCGCCGCGGACTGGACTTCGTGGGAAGGATCTTGCTGAAATACACCAGCAAACTCAGTGCTGCTTTCCTAATCTAGTTTGTATAATGTACAGTGATGGCGGTGTGTTGTGGAATGCTGATAAATAAAATTTTTTAACCAAAAATAGCGCCGCAAATATCTGGAATCTTGGTCTTGCCACTTAAATTGGAAATTCTCAGATCGGGCACCCCACAAATAATACTCACAATGAAAATGTAAAATTTAAATCTATTCCACATTGAATTGCTTTCTTAAACAAAGAGCTAAATAAAGCTTGAGAACTAACAAGTGAGCAAATAACACATCTCAACAACATAATTGGCTTTCTTTCTTTATCCGAGAAGAATCTCAGCATGCTCTCACATGAACCAGCTGTGAAACTAAGAATGTAAGAGCGTTAAATCAATCTCAGATTTTGGAACTTTTGTAACCGTCCTCTGTGCTAGTCATGCCCTCTTCCCAGTCACCCATCCGTCGTCCACCAAAGACCACTTGCTGAATGCCCAAATACCTGAGAGTGGAAGAGTGCGAACATGAAATTTCTAAAAACATCTTGTTTCAATAGAACCCCAGACTTGAACATCTATAGGTTACAAAGTTCACAGCATCTCGAAGAAGATAGTTTACAACTTCAATATCATAACAATCACCAGTGGGTATGACTTATCACCCTAAAATTTGTCAAATATGTGGCTAATGGGTGTCACCATGGTCATATAAGATCCCATGCTTCATGCCAACTATGGATTCAAGCAGCTTATTCAGAATTGGGAGATTGCCGCATACTTTATCATAAATTGTTCTGAAATATATAATGAAATGGCAATCAAATAATGGGTCAATATATCTGAGTTAATACAACAATCTAGTACAACCTTTAAGCTTTTCTCAATGTAGCAAAACTGGCTGGGCCGGTCGTCCACCTGATTAATTATTTTTTTTCAATATAGCAAACTGTACACTTTTAGACAATCCAACACAGAGAACCGTTCGTTTTTATTTAATATAACACAATTTACACAATGTTAAAATCTAGCATCCCTTATTCAGTCTCTTTAAAATGATGATATGTAAACTGTTGTTTTGGATGATGATATCAATTTCCACATTCGTTCATCACTTCTAATGTCTGTTTCGATGATAAATCCATTTCCAAATGGAGACTGAATAACATGACAACAAAAATATATGGTATCCACATATACATCTAAAACAAGCATGTGTGATACCCTCCCACGCGGTGACCTACTCGATTTCTACAAATGACGGTGGGACCAACCGTGTGAGGCGCCCGAGGTCTGACTTTTTTTTCTGCAGGAAAACAAGCATGCGCGACAACATACTGTGTGGATGTCACATCATCATTTTAACGGAGATTGAATGACCATTTTTAATATGAAACTTAAATGTTTTGTTATATTTTAACAGGATCCCGCATGGCGGGAACTTTGTGCACCGAGCTACCTTTTTTTCTTTTATTTGATAAACATGAAAGTTGTACTACCTTTGAACTTTTTTTAAAAATAATTTGTTATTTGAATAAATCAGGCTCTAGCCTGTTGGAGCCTTATTAACCTGTGCTTCAGCCTCTCACACACTAGATGACCAAACATCACGGTCTCATCTAGTGAAAAAGAATACCATTAGCCAATTTAGAACATGAAATAGACATGGTCAAAACCTTGCAAGGGTTACTGAGTTATATCTGTTGGCTGTTTGAATATTTGCTTGTGAATTTTGTTTATTTCAAAACATGCATCTTCTGTGTTTTAGGTGCCATTCTTCTGTGAAGGTATCCATTTTATGAAAATATTTGCAAACTGATTAGTATGAGAATTGCTTCCTCCAGTTCATAATCAAATCAGGTTAGTAGTCAAATAATAAAAGGTTTGTCCGGAGCTTAGAGTATAATTAATGGGAATCTCTGAAATTAAGCAATGAGCTGAAGTAGAAAAAAAGATAGAGACGTAATTTCAAAGAAAGTCTTACTCTGAGCTCAATACAGTAAGGCAATTAAGCAATACATCAACAGCAAGGAAATCAGCAGTTCCAAGGTCCACCCTGCAATAGGATTAGTTAACCAAAAACAGATGAAAAATGTGCAACTCTTGTAATTATATTTCCATGAAATTACTAGACCCAATAATTTACCAAACCCTTCCCCAGTTGTCCTGGAATTCAACATCGCCAATATCATGGAAGGATGAAGGCATTGCTTGAGCAGCTTTATCAGAATCATATAGTGGATTGTAATCCATGGATGAGTTTGCCAACTAAAGTAGATAGACGAGATTAAAAAAATTTCCCGAAGATAGACACCAATTTAAAGGAAAAAAAGAAAAGCGATACAAGAAAAATAACATAACAAAAATACATAATGAAATAGCACAAGGTTGTGAGTTTTGTTTGAGCAAACCTGTAAATTAGAGGAGTTGAAAGCTCCTAAACGTCCCATAACATACCATGACTGAATAACCTGTGTAAGAAACAAGTAATGACAAAACGAGAAGAAAAGAATGAAAAAGATACAAGATGAAAACTAATAGGACAATTGACTTACACTACCAAGAAGGTCAACATCACGATCTGAAGGTGCACCATACAGTTCAAACCATATAAAAGAATCTAAAGGAT
Source organism: Zingiber officinale (assembly GCF_018446385.1). Taxonomy (NCBI): domain Eukaryota; kingdom Viridiplantae; phylum Streptophyta; class Magnoliopsida; order Zingiberales; family Zingiberaceae; genus Zingiber; species Zingiber officinale. Next base: position 9,911,981 of record NC_056000.1, on the reverse strand, counting down.
TAAAACTGCATAGAAGAGGACTATAATACTTAGTAGAGAGAAATTAAAGCATGAGAAGAAACAGAACCCACCTATGATTATCAAGAAGCAGTAGTTCAGAATTCCACACAGAGAGTATCAGGCATCATTATAGGAATGATAAGTTACTTTAGCATAGTATGGTATATTCTCAGTATTTGATTATCCATTCTAGACCTTCATGTGTCTTGACAGCCAACTCTTTCTAATAATCTGAACATACAAATTTATATTTTGATTAGATTGTTATTGTAACAGGTGTCCAGGATTAGACAACCAGGTTCTGGAATTCTATACTGGTAATCTCTAGTTAAAGAGCAATGATTCAGTCAGTACAGGTCCAAAATTAGTGAGTACTTATCTGTATCAGAAACCAGTAAAGGATCCTTTCGTATGGCGTTGATGTTCTAGACATAAATAAAGCTTGAGTTGCACATTCTAATCTCCATTTTGGCAATTATAATCAAAATCAAACAGATTAGTAATAAAATTGTTTAAATAAATAGTTTGTGTTTAAACTAATTTAGCGAAGTGTAAATTAATGAAGTTAGCATGAAGATTTTTTTTTTCCTACTAATCAGCAAGTCATAAATGAATGTGAAACTAAATTTAACAAGGAGCATAGTTCCATTAACTGCTACTGTGCTACAGTTTGTAATCACAATAAGTTCAATAAATTTATTACATGGTTAATAAAAAATACTACGGCTTCTGATCCCTCACATCTCTGATACTTCTGCTTCCTGTATACCAAATATGCACATATGTTTTTTTTTTTTTTATATTTTCAAATGTTGCCCAAGATCCTCATCATTCAATAATTTGTATAAATAGTGATCCGGTAATGATATGGGGTCCCATCAAGGATGGGTCAAAGTAAGGAAGACCGGTTGACGTGGAAGATAAAATTAAGCAGGGTATCCAAATCCGCTGAGCAGACCGGCTACGGCTGAGCGGACCGAGTACTACCGAGCGGACCAATTACTGCAGAGCGGATGACAGCAGCTTGAAAGACAAGCAAGCCAAGCCTGTCCCGGTCGCGTAAATTGCCCTCCGACCACAAAGAAAGATAAGCAGTCACTAGTCTCGCCGACCGGGCAGCACATCCCGTCGAACAAAGATAATTGAGGACAGCCGGGAAGCTCTGAAAGGGACGAGCTAGCAGGCCTAATGCCACTGCCGAGCAGGATAAGCTCGGTCTGCCGAGTAGGATAAGCTCGGTCTGCCGAGCAAGGTCCCGCCAAATATGTTATTATATCCTTTTGGGAGTTTGTGCCGCTGACAGCAGTAGACATGTCCAGCAGGTAAATAGTACTTTAGAAGCTTCTAGGCTGTCACGTCAGAGGATTGCATAGCTGCTTGAGGAATGATGTTAGAGATACTTTTTGACCTATCTCTTCCGACGACACCTAGAAAGATGTGCCTACACCTTGAGATGCGTGCACGAGCACCATGTTGACACTATAAAAGGGGGCTTCTTAGCTACGGGGAAAGGTATGCACAACTTCATCTTCTACATCTACTTGCCACGGTTCCCATTTCTTGAGATCACCGAAAACTGACTTGAGCGTCGGAGGATCAACGCTGGGAACCCCTTCCCGACCCGGCACTAACATTTGTTGTCTTGCAGAGCTACGTGGAGTCTTCGCTGTCGACATGATCATATTTGGCGCCGTTTGTGGGAAGCTTACGTGAATCCAAAGCGCTGAGATGGAGGATGCTAGACGACTCACCACGATGACGTTGATGCAAGAGGAGCTCGACATGCTGGTGCAAGCGCGAGCGGCGAAAATGTTGGAGCAGGATATTAGTCGATCGCCTAGTAAATGAACCCACGACATCGACGATAGGTCAACAAGCCGATTATAGAGACCGAGCAGGAAGTGTCATCGCTCGTCGGCCGAACAACAAGCCAATTGACACATTCGGATACGCACCGGATGCACCAATCCCCTATCATCGGGTGTTGTTCCGCACCCCTTCAAAGGAACAAGGCTGAGCGGATAGGGCCCAAGGATCCTCATTAGAGGAAGTCGGGACGAGCGCAAGGGTAAATCCCCAAGGCTCGATGACTCTCCCGAATGGATAAACAGATAATTCTCTCAGGAGATCCTGGACGGCCGGTTGTCGTGACACTACGCGCCGCTAACCATCGGAGAATACACGGGGGCAGCCGACCTCAAGGATCACCTTATCAAATTTGATAACATGGTCACGCTCCATCAGTACTTCGATAGGGTCAAATGCTGAGTGTTTCTCACTACACTCTCCGGATCGGCTCAGAAGTGACTATATGTAGTTTTAAAGACTTCCGAGTGGCGTTCCTACAACACTTCGCAAGCAGTCGCCGCTATACGAATGTCAATTTGTTCACGATCAAACAGGGGCCCAAGGAGGCACTACGAGCTTACATCACGAGATTTAACCAAGTAGCTATGGAAGTCCCTTGGGCCATGCCGGAGATCCCTGTGAGTGCATGCTTACAAGGGCTGTTGGAGGGCGAGTTCTTCCACTCGCTCATCCGGAGGCCCCCTAAGGACTTCGATCATCTGTTCGGACATGTTATCGAGTACATCAATGTGGATGAGGCCCAAACAGCTCGGAGGAGGGAACTGATCCCCGAGCCAGCAGTCGTACCGGAACGCTGAACGACCTATTCAAACCCACCACCAAAAGGGTCTTGAGCGGGAGCATCGCAGCAAGAACCCCGTACACACACGGTCCAGCATGTGAAAGTCGAACGGGGAAGGTACAACGAAAGATGACCATGAAACGCCACTCTTTTGTTCGATTTATCGGGTGGCGAGACATAACACCAGAGACTTACAGTCTCAAGCCGAACGCCCGACGAGTGGCCTCGCCAAGACCGCACCATCGATCCCCGCCTCCTGACCGTCACCATGACAAGCAGTCAGGAGGATGGCGGGAAGAGAGAAGGCCCTTAGTCGAACAATATCGATAGCCGACACAGAACCGAAGAACGTTAGCTGAGCGCCCGCGAACCTCAGCTCGAGAAGAGGAGAACCGCCACAACACCGCACATAGGAATGATCGCAGGGGCCTGATCAACGATGACTCCAATCGAACCCGGTAGGTGCATGCCTGATGCCTGGAAATCCACGTCGTCGGAGGCAGCAGAGCAGCAGTAGGGCCAGAGATCAGTTTTGGTCCTCGAGACCTAAAGGGAATGAAGGTCTCTCACGACAATGCTCTGATCATCCAAGCGGTAGTCGTTAACTATAATATTCACAGTACTTTCGTAGATATAGGTAGTTCGATGAACATCATCTTCAAGAAGACGTTCGATCAACTGCAAATTAACCGGAGCGAGTTGCAGCCCATGATGACTCCCTTATACAGGTTCATCGACAACGAAGTGTTGCCGATCGGCTAGGCTCGGCTGACCATATCTCTCCGAGAAGAGCTCCTCAAGAGAACAAGGACGACGAATTTCATCGTGGTGGAGACTTCGTCCGCCTGCAACGTCATACTGGCCAGCGTTGAATGAATTCCGGGCGCTCGTCTCCACCTTTTGCTAGAAGATCCCCGTCGAGAACTCGGTTGGAGAAGTGAAGGGAGACCAGTTGGCCGCTCGGCGATGCTACGTCGAGATGTTCAAGACCGAGTTGAAAGCCGCTCGGAAGGCCCAACGGCTTGGGGTAAATGCAATCATGAGGAAACCTTCCGCACTGATGTATGACGAGAAGGAATAAGTCCAAATTCATCTAGCCCGGCCGGAGGCTACCACTTTCATAGCCGCCGACCGGAGTCTACCACTTTCATAACCGCTTACCTGGCTGCCGAAAAGGAGCTAGTTGCCTGTTTAAGGCAAAATCATGATGTGTTCGCATGGGCGACACACGAGCTCCTAGGCAACTCGTCGACCGTGGCGCAGCACGAGTTACACGTCCGACCGGACGCTAGGCCAGTTAAACAAAAGAAAAGAGACTTCAGCTCGGAGCAAAATTAGATCATCCGAGCAGAAGTAGACAAACTGCTGGAGGTCAGTCACATACGCGAGGTGCAGTTCCCGAGCTGGCTTGCTAATGTAGTGCTAGTTTCCAAGCCGAGAAATAAATGGCGGATCTGCATCGACTTTCAAGATCTAAACAAGGTTTGCCCAAAGGATTACTATCCGTTGCCGCGCATTGATCAGATGGTGGACTTGACGGCACATTTGATGCGTACTAGGGATACCACCAGGTGCCACTCGTAGAGAAGATCAAGAAAATGTCAGCTTCATAATGGTCGACAGAACTTTCTACTATAATGTGATGTCGTTCAGACTGAAGACCGCCGGAGCCACTTATCAAAGACTGATAAACAAGGTGTTCAAACGGCAGATCGGTAGAAACATGAAGGTATATGTCGACGACATTTTGATAAAATTCCTCCGAGCCATTGATCTTTGTGCAGATATTGAGGAGACTTGCCAAACACTAAGAAGGTACAGAATCAAACTCAATCCAAACAAGTGTCTGTTCAGAGCAAGAAGTGGGTGCTTCCTTGGTTACATAGTGATCGAGCGGGGGATCGAAACGAATCCTAGCAAAGTAAAAGCGCTTCAAGACATGCCACTGCCGTGTAACCTGAAGGAGGCTCAGTGGCTGACCGGACGGATTACCGTATTATTCAGGTTCATCTCTAGATTCTCTGATCAAAGCCATCAGTTCTTCAAGGTTCTGCGCCGGACTACAAAATTTCAATGGGACGCCGAATGCGACAAAGCTTGGAAGGAGCTCAAGACTTATTTGTCTTTTTTACCTGTATTGGAGAAGCTCATCGCTGGCGAGCCGCTCTAGATATACTTGTCATCAGCGATGGTGCGGCAGAACAACACTGAACAACAGCCAGTGTATTTTTAAGCCATATATTAAAAGATGCTGAATGTCACTACACTTGTCTCGAGAAATTGACGTACGGGTTGGTCCTAGCCACTCGGAGGTTACACCCCTACTTTTTGTCGCATCCGATCATTGTGTTGACTAATAACACTCTAGGGCAGGTCCTCCTCAATCCCGAAGCTTTCGGGTGGCTGATTAAATGGACTACGAAGTTGAGCGAATTTGACATCCAGTTTCAGCCCTGAACGGCGATCAAGGCACAATCTTAGGCCGATTTCGTGACAGAAGTGTGAACGCCGAATCGGAAGTCACTTGGAGGATCTATATGGACAGGTTGTCCACTCGACAAGGCAGTGGCGTGGGCATACTTTTGATATCACCACGTGAAGATTGAATGCAATTGTCCGTTCGGCTAGACTATAGAGCCACGAACGAGACAGAGTACAAAGCGTTGATAGCCGGTCTGCAAGCAGCAAGACATGTGGGAGCTACGCGGGTAGTGCTCCACTCCGACTCTCAATTGGTGGCGTAGCAGTTCTCAGGGACTTTTGAAATAAATAATGTCAGGCTAAGGCTATATGCGCAAGCATTTGAGAAATTGAAGGTGGGATTTCAAGAAGTCAGTATTTAAAAGATCCCTCGAGTGGAAAACCAATACGCGGACGAACTGGCAAAGTTAGCGAGTTCCTTGACTCCGGTGGTGTTGGATAAGCCGATCGAGTAGGTGATGTTGCTGGCCCACATCGATAGGCCAACAGTGGGAGCTGCCAATAACTGGAGGACGCCTCTAATCGAGTACCTCCGATCAGGGAACAAACCGACCGACCGGGAGCAGACTCGGCTACTAAAAAAAGAGGGTCAGACGGTTTACATTGATTAGAGATCATCTGTACAAGAGAGTTTACTTAAGACCCCCACTCAAGTGCGTCAGATCGGATGACGTCCAGTGCATTCTGCAAAAAGTTCACCAAGGTTCTTGCGGAAGTAATTCGGACGGGTGGTCGTTGGCAAGAAAAATCCTACTGCACTACAAGCCGACGCCACACAAACAGTGGTGACCTGCATCTCTTGCCAAAAATATCAAAACATACTGCATAGGCCAACAGAAGAACTGAAAACATTCATGGTGTCATGCTCGTTCGACCAATAGAGCATGGATATTGTAGGGTCCTTCCGCGACCGGACAAAGGAAGTTTCTCCTAGTAGCGGTGGACTACTTCTCCAAATAGGTGAAGGCTGAGCCGCTAGCCAAAATAACCGAGCAGATGATCATAAAATTTCTATGGCGAAATGTCATTTGCCGATTCGACGTCCCTCATAGGCTAATCTTCGACAATAGAAGATAGTTTCAAGGAAGAAGACTCAGAGAGTGATGCGCCAGCTATGGTATTACGCAGGTCTTCACTTCGATGGCTTACCCCTAAAGTAATGGCCAGGCGGAGGTTACCAATAGAGAAATCCTTCGGGGACTCAAGACCGAGCTCAACCACGCCCGGGGGAGTTGGGCGGATTAACTGTTGAGCGTGCTGTGGGCCTACCTACCACACCCCGAGAGGCGACCGCCATTACCCCGTTCCACTTAGTATGGGGGGCAGCTGTAGTGCCGGTCAAGATGGGAGTGGAGTCCGATCCGATGTAGCTTACGATAAGGATAACGATGAGAGGCGACTAATGGAGTTAGATTTAATTGAAAAAAATCAGAGACAAGGCTACCGTTCAGATGATGGTATACAGGCAAAGGATGAAGCAAAATTATAATAGACAAGTGAGGCCGAGGTCATTCTAGGTTGGCGACTTTATCTGGAAAAGAGTCAAGCTGGTCGGCGATGTCGGCAAGTTGGAAGCCCCATGGGGAGGGCCCTATAAGGTGATTCAGAAGCTCAGCTCGAGGTCATATTATCTACATGATGAGAACAGAATGAAGCTTGACCGACCATGGAGCGTGAATCATCTGTAGCCCTATCGGATTGGGTAATAAGTTTGTAACTAGAAGGATGTAACCTACTATGGATGTAAGGAATTTTGAATGAAAAAATGCTAAGTGTCCTAAACTCTCGACCCGATCGGGCGAGTTATAAGCAAGCGTTGTTCTTGTGACTGAAAATAATTGCCATAGGGTTCAGATCGGGCGCGTCAAAGACTCTTGACCTGATCGGGTGAGTTATAAGTGAGCGTTGCTCTCGGGACTGAAGATAATTACCACGGGGTTCAAACTGGGCGCGTTAAAGACTCTTGACCCGATCCCGCGAGTTATAAGCAAGCATTGCTTTTGCGATAGAAGATAATTGCCACGAGGTTCAGACCAAGCGCGCCAAAGACTCTTGACCCGATTAGGCAAGTTATAAGCAAGCGTTGCTCTCGTGACTGAAGATAATGGCCACAGGTTCAGACCGGGTGTGTCAAAGACTCTTGATCCGATTGGGTGAATTATAAGCGAGCTTTGCTCTCGCAACGGAAGATAATTATCGCGGGGTTCAGACCGGGCGCGTCAAAGACTCTCGACCCAATCGGGCGAATTATAAGCAAGCTTTGCTCTCGCGACTGAATATAATAGCCACAGGGTTCAAACCGAGAGAGTTTAAGCGAGTTTTGCTCTCGCGGCGGTAGATAATTACCACAGGGTTCAGACCGGGCGCGTCAAAAACTCTCGATCCGATCAGGCGAATTATAAGCGAGCTTTGCTCTCACGACTGAAGATAATGGCCACGGGGTTCAGACCGGGCGTGTCAAAGACTCTCGACTTGTCGGGCGAGTTACAAACAAGCTTTGCACTTGCGACGAAAGATAATTGCCACGGGTTCAGACTGGGCGTGTCAAAGGCTCTCGACCAGATCAGGCGAGTTATAAGAGAAAGTTGCTCTCGCGCCTGGAAACTCTGGACTCGAGCAGGCGACTCGTTCGACCTACGCTGAGAAGATCAGCCGGGTGCCTTAGCAAATAATTACTTAGAAGAGCGGGAGCGCAAGGATTCACACTTACAAAATTTTCACAAGGGTTAGAGATTATAGAACGGGAAACAGCGCCGAGCGGGGACGTACGAAATGACACTTAGAATATTTAACAAAACACTAAAGCAAAAGCTTGAAACCACCGAACGGGCGCACATTCATTGACACTTGAAAATTTTTACAAAGTATTAGAGGGGAGTACAAAAAGCTATGTAGAAATATGAAGAGAGTACTAGTCGAGGTAGTCGAGGACGTCGTCCGGGAGCAACTGTGAGCTTCTCCCTGTTTATAATTTTGTTGGTCAACTCTGAGGAGAGATAGCCGTCGTCCTTCAACTATTGGAGGGTCCCATCGATGTCGCAGTTAAAGAGGCGAAGAGCCTGGTTGGTGAGCTTATCGTTGAATGAGTCAGAACGGAGATAATTCACCTTGAAAACCTCTAACCGGCTGGGTTCCTCCTCCTGTCACTTATCAAAAGCCGTTCGGGATGCCTCCAACTCAGCCTTTAATGAAGGTCGGTGTCTTTTGCATCGAGCTGGAGTTGGGTCGTCGCTTGCTCTGCGGCTCAGCTTGCTCGTTCTGCCTCCAAAGTAGCTTCTGCCTCCTTGAGATTCTGAGCCAAAACTCGAGCCGCGTTGTTTTTAATGTCCAGGTCTTTGATGACTTTGAGTTTTCTGGAATTGGTAGAGTTTATCTTCGACTCAAAAGAATGAGCCTACTTGGTAAGTCGGTCGAGTTGGAGGGCTTGCTAGTGATTTTTATTCCACCGAGTGCCCGTTCGGAGCCTAGCAGCTTCTCGGAACTCCGGTCCAAGTCTTCTTTCAGTCGGGCCACCTCCGCATTCAATTGATCGATAAGGGCCTGGGAGGCTTCTGATCGCCCGACCGGAGCACGTAGTTGCTATAGCTCGCGCTCCAAGAATGCCAACCTCTGGCACATGGCCAGACTTGTAACACCCACGAAATTATAAGATAAGTATATGGATAGTATTTTCTTTAGAGCATGAAAGTAAGAGGAATCAAAAAGAAATAATAGAAATAAAAAGAAGGAGAGGTTGAGGTTTGAACCTTGAACCTCCCACAAGTGATAGAGTTAAATTAGTGTGAAATAACCACTAGGATAATGAATAATATTTGGATAGGAAGGAATGAAAAATTTAGTTAAAGGTGAGGAGAAAAAAAAGAAAACTAAGAAAAGAGCAAGAGAAAACCAAGTGGCTTACCTCCTCTTCCTCTTGGTTAAGAGAAGAAGCAAGCAAAAGGTGAATTGCCTTCCTCTCCTCTCTCCCTTCTCATTTTCGTGGGAATTAAAGAGAAGTTAAAGGGGGGGGATGAATGGGGACAAGAATCCTTCCCATGATGAATAAAAAGGATTAGAGGAGAAAAGAGAAAGGGAAATTCTAAATCTTCTTCTTCCTCATCCTCTTTCCCTTCTCCACCGAGAACTAGAGCTCTCCTCCCTCATCTCCAAAAGCCGAGTTTAGGTTTTCTCTCTAAGGGAAAACAAATACTAGCAAGGAGTCTCAAGGTCTACCTCATACAAGAACAAGAAAAACAAAAAGGGAAACTAGGAAGAGAAACTTCTCCTCCCTCCTCACAAGGGTACCACTTCCTTAAGGATCAACAAGCGAAAACTAGGTAAGCTTCCCCTCACCTGTGGTACAATAGCTCATGTGGTTTTCATGAAGATAGATTGCTTAAAAACCTAGGGTTGTTTCATGGAAAATTTCGGCCAAGACAAAAAGAAGAATCTAAGGAATTTTAAGACCTAACTAGATATGCACATTATATTTCTTGCGACATGTATCTTATGGTAGGAGGTTAACCTAATATTTCTATGCTAGAATGTTTAGTTAGAATTTAGATTCATGATCCTAGACTCTCGGCCAAGCATGAACAAAAGAACTAGGTAAGCTTAAGACTCAAACTAAACATGCTCCCTTGTTCTTATGATATGTGCCCTATGATAATGGTGTTGTTAACATTTTCCCCTACTTGTATGTTGATTGGAACTTTATTTTCATGCTCATGAACATTCGGCCATGGTAGAACTAAGGGCCTAGGAGAGCTTTAAACCTAAAACTAAGCATGCCATGATTTCCCTAAGATAAGATATGAAGCTAATATGATATGCCATGATTGTATGTTGATTTGAACTCTATTTCATGTTTATGAAGATTCGGCCATGTTAAGATTTGAGGCCTAGGAAAGTTTAAAACAAGTCTAAGATGCTCATGACCTTCTTGATGAAATGATATGAAACTAACTTGATGTTCTTATGCTTGTTTGTTGCATAGAATTTGGTTACATGCTCTATAACTTTCGGCCACACAAGGTTTTAAGACCTAGGATGCCTACAACTTAAACTAAGTTTGCTCATGTTGTTCCTTGTAATAAATGCCATGAAATTTGTGTAGGGTTTCCATACTTTTATGTCACATGAAAACTAGTCTATGTCTTACATGTTTCGGCCACCATTAGTTTAAAGGCCTAGGAAACTTAGAACCCAACTTAGATATGCTCATGATGTTTCTTGTAATAAATGCTATGAGATTTGTTTATGGTTTCCATGCTCTTATGCCACTAGAAACCTAGTTTCCATGCTTAACAAGTTTCGGCCACCTTAGATTAAAGGGCTTAGGAAGTTTGGAACTTAAACTAAATGTGCTTATGATGTTCCTCATGATATGTGTTATGATATTGGTTTAAGGTTCAACATTTTCATGCTACTTGTAACCTAGAATCATGCTTGCTAGGGTTCGGCCATGATAAGGTTAAAAGCTTAGAGAACTTAGAACCCAAACTAAACATGCTCAAGTTGTTCCTCATGATATATGATATGACATTAGTTTAGGGTCAACATGTTTGTATGTTGCTTATAACCTAATTTGATGCTTGATGAGTTTCGGCCATGATATAAGTAAAGACCTAGGAAGCTTAGAACCCAAACTAAACATGCTCAAGGTGTTCCTTATGATATAGGATATGATAAAGGTTTAGGGTTCACATGCTTTTATGTTGCTTGCTAACCTAGGCTACAACTACATGTTTCGGCCACTACATGATATTAGGGTTAGAGACCTAATTATGATTTCCCATGTGCCTCACATGCAATGCTTTATGATATGATAAGAATATGCCATGCTGCTATACTCATTTATGTATGCTTATGACCTATGCATGATGATGTGCTATGTGCCCAAATTTATGATGTGCTATATGCCCAAATTTATGATATGCTATGTGCTCAAGTTCATGATGTGCTGTGTGCCCAATTATGCATGTGATCATGATGTGCTGTGTGCCCAAATTCATGATGTGCTGTGTGCCCAATTATACATGCTTTATGTTATGCCTAAGAGTTGCTTCCCTATTAGTTAGGACTAGAAGCACTCTTCATGATATGAATATGACATGAATGATAGGTTAAGAATTATGATATGTATGACATGCTACTTTACTTTTAAGACTTGTACCAAGGATGAGCTCCATAAGCGCCCCGGGGTCGATGGACTAAGAAACGAGCCTCGTTAGGGATGTGCTTCTAAGTGCCCCTAGGTCGATGGACTAAGAAACGGACCTAGTATGTATGCCTTGTAGGGTTCAAGACTTGCTACCTTGGACCTACATAGGACGCGCACATTTATGTATGTGGTACAAGCCGAGGCCCCCCTTATGTTGAGATTATGTTTAAGTATGTATATTATAAGTTTTCAAAAGACATGTTGCATATGTTTCATGATACATGTTTAGAAATTCACCTTGCATATACTTTATGATTATGCCATGATATTTATGATAATGTTATGATATGTCGGGGTGCATTTGATGATCATGTTATGTTATGCCATGATACCTTACGATTATGTTACGATATGCCATGATATGCTGCATGATATGATGAAATTGTCTCCATGTGTTATGTGTTGTGATTTTGATATGCTATACGATTTTTGTGAGTAGGAAAGGAACTTACTGAGCCATGAGTGCTCACAGCTTACTTTCTTGTACCATAGATAAAGGCAAGGAATGGATAAACTAGGGGAGCAGCAGGAGGGGCTAGAAGGATGTGTGTGGTAGTGGCTTGGCTAAAGGAGAAAGACCTGCTTTTGTTTAATAAGAACTATGCCTAGTTTATGTTACTGCTGTATGACTCCATGACATTTAATTATGTGTTTGGATATTATGACTTAAAAATCATGTTAAGTATGCTATGTGGTTTTATATGTTCAGGTGATTAGTCATGGTGATTTTAAAGTAAAAAAAAGTTTTAATTTCTATAAATAAGACTTCCACTGTAGTAAGTAGGTATGTATGTTAAAGTAACCTCCGTCGCCTTAGCAGGAGGGGCGGGGCGTTACAAGACTTTCCATCTAGACCGCAGTAAGAACATGTTAATAAGCACCGATCAGGAAAACAAAAGTAACACTTAGTAAAAAATATATATATATACCCCGATGGACTTCTGAGTGAAGCCGTTTACAAGCTCCCTAGGCGGAATAGTCGCCGCGCGAGCCCTTGCATCGGCTCAGACTTAGGCTAGCGGTTCTTGAATCTTAATTTGGTGCTAGGGGAGCGCGGCTCGGCGTCGTCCGGGCGACGCCACTCGTCGGTCGGTAGATGGATGATGATCGTTATGTGCTTGTGGCCGCTCGAACCCGACAGCTTAGAAGTGGCCGGACCCCTTGACTTGGACATCGGGGAGGAGCAGATGATAGACACCTGGTGGCCGACCTGGACAACTGAGGTGGTATGTACGCAACTGGCTGCGCGCATATAATCCCTGCCGGCAACGCAAAAAGTGAGGGTGTCCGATCAGACGATGGCAAAGTGGGAACGACAGCCTCCCTCTCCGGGATGGCGGAAGATGAGGTCTCGCCTCGCTCAGAGTTCGGGTATGGGGCGATAGGTGTAGGGGTTTGCAGGGCAGAGGTAGTCGAATGGGAGGAAGCGTCCCCGCGATGCCTCTTACGCCGTTGGATTAATGATTCACCCGAGGTGACCGACTCTGAAGGCACCGTGATCAGCGCAGTGGATGGTCACTAGGGGGGGAGGAGTTCACCTGCGGCGGCCACGACATTGCTAGCGGTCATCCAACTTCCTCTTGCCTTGCTAGCCGCCACGTGGCTTCCCCCCTACTTCGCCGGTCGAATTGTCGAAATGTTCGACCGACAGTAAACCACAACTTTCTAGCTCGGCGACACCCTTGGCGTTGATCTCCGCGTCGACGAGTCTGCTTTTGTCGCTCAGCCATGCCCTTGACATGATTTAGGTTGCAAAAAAGGAAGAAAAATCAATTAGATTCAAAGATAGTGGGAAGAAAAAGGACATACCTAGGGGAAGGGGAAGCTGCGTTCGGATCGGGCTCAGTCCGAACACGTAGAAGACACCCTCCAACAATAGCCAGTGTATGTGATATTTCTAACTGACCAAACTAGAGGCTGCTTAGAGGTAGTCCAATCGACTTCGATATCTTCCGAGCGATGGAGGCTTCATCAATTCCATCTGCCAACTAGTCGGAAGTTGAGCTGGACGGAAAGCGAACAAAAAAATAATGCTCCCTCCAGTGCTTATTGGAGGACGACATTTTATTTTATCAAAATAGACAGCGCCCACTCAGGCTTGAAACAAAAAGGTACCCGACTCGAATAACTTAGGGTAATAAAAATAATGGAACACACGAGGTACTAAGGGAATTCCGTACAGACGGAATAGCACGACCACCCCGCACAACAACCAAAAGGAGTTGAGCACTAGTTGGTTCAGAGAGATGTGGAAATACCTACACACTTCTAAGAAAAAAGGATGAATGGAAAATCGAAGGTCAACGTAAAACTAGTCCCTAAAGAATGTGAGAAAGCCATCATGCGACAGATGAGGACGGTCATAAGCAGAAGGGATGACAAGTTGGCAATCAATGGGGAAACGATAGGTAAACTTCATTTGGTCGATTTCGTCGCAGTTGAATTTAGAGGTTGTGGAGGTATACCAGAGCCCGAGGGCGGGCGGGGAGGATAAGGAGACTCAACTATGAAGAACAAAAGGGGAAGAGGATCAAAAGATCCGAAGAAAGAAAGGGAGAGAAGCTTACTGCAAAAGAAATCACCGGCTGAGAAAGAGGAGGCGACGGTGAGCGCGAGGAAGATGGTGCAAGGAATAGAAAGAATTGGTGGCTTAAAAATGTGGAGAGCGGTCGTTCTCAGCCGTTCGATCAAGGGCTTTGGAAAAGGGGAGTTTATCGCGACCATTGATTTCAAAAAGGCAGCAGTCACAGCATTTCCAAACTGTCGTCCGTCACATCACGTCTGCGGCGGCATGCAAGCACTCCACGTGGCATTCTTCTACCGGAAGCATTAATGGTATTGCTGAGAGCATGATTGCATGGCATGGCTGAGCATGCCTAGCATTAATGGAAGGAGATTTGAGTGGTTTTCGAGAAATTAAGAACATCAGTGACAATTAAAAACCACTATTGTCGAGAGCATAGCTCAGCGGGGAATCAGAAAATTGGCTAAGTGTCTTCGCATCAATAATCGAACAGTGACTATAAAACTGAATGTCTTCACTTCATCAGCCGAACGACGACTATAAAACCGAATGTCTTCGCTTCGGCAGCCAAACGATGGTTATAAAACCGAATGTCTTCGCTTCAGCAGTCGAATGACGGCTTTAAAACCGGACGTCTTCGTCAGCAACATCCGAACGGCGGCTAAAAAACCTTGGGAAGACATCAGCAAAGTCTATAGGCAACCCTGAGTTGTAAGACGCCTGATCGGGTAGAGAGTCTCACGAGAATGGACTTGCAGCCTCCTTCGACTAGACTTAAAGGGGAGGCTTGTGATCGGGTAATGATATAGGGTCCCACCAAGGATGGGCCAAAGTAGGGAAGACTGACTGACATGGAAATAAAGTTAAGCGGGGTATCCAAGTCCGCCGAGCAGACCGGCTACGGCCGAGCGGACCGAATACTACCGAGCGGACTGAATACTATTGAGCGGACTAGGTATTGCCGAGCGAATGATACCAGCTTGAGAGACAAGCAAGCCGAGCCTGCCCCGACTGAGTAAATTGCCCTTCGACCATAAAGAAAGATAAGCAGTCATTAGTCTTGTCGATTGAGCACTATGTCCAGTTGGACAAAGATAATTGAGGACAGTCGGAAGCTTTGAAAGGGATGAGCTAGCAGGCCTAATAACATTGCTGAGCAGGGTAAGCCCGACCGAACGAACGACGATCGACCGAGCAAGGTCCCGCCAAATATCTTATCATATCCTTTTGGGAGTTTGTGCTGTTGACAGCAGGATATATCCAATAGGTAAATAGTACTTTAGAAACTTCTAGATTGCCACGTCAGAGGATTATATGGTTGTTTTTGACCTGTCTCTTCCTAGGACATCTAGGAAGATGTGCCTATGCCTTGAGATGCGTGCACAAGCACCATGTTGACACTATAAAAGAGGGTTCTTAGCTACAAGGAAAGGTATGCGCAATTTCGTCTTCTACATCTACTTGCTGCAATTCTCATTTCTTGAGATCACCGGATACTGACTTGAGCGCCCGATGCCGGAACCCTTTCCCGGCCCAGCACTGACGTTTGTTGTCTTGCAGAGCTACGTAGAGTCTTCGTTGCGTCAACCGTACAGCCACATCCCCAGTTTGCCATCTTAGCTGGTTTTGGACATGATCAAATACTAACTTAATTTATGTGAAAATCATCAAGAAGCATACCCATTAACTTTCATCAAGGCTTTTACTTCTCTCCAAAAAGACACTTTCCCTTTCTGTAAGGCTTTAACTTCACCCCAAAAGACACATTCTCTTTCAGTAAGGCTTGATTTACTTGATTGTAAGACTAGGAAGGGAAGGGAAATTCTGAAAGGGACAAAAGTTGCACAAGTTGTGAAGCGCTTATGTATATTTCTCTGTTCCTTCCCTTCCACTCCCCTTCCCGCACCAAGTTATCCATCCAAGTGAACCAATGCCTAAGATTCTACTTGTATCAACTAGTTATTTGGCGAGCAAATTCATAATAGCAGGAAAAAAGAAAGGACGACATAAAATGAGAAAAAGAAAGAAATCATTTCTCACTCTCTAAAGTTAACTTTAAAAGCAAGGACAGATCCTGTTTTTGACTTGCGAAAGTCTCCACCTTTCTTCCGAATCCTTTCTTCAACCTGTTAAGTATTTAGTTAAAACTTATCAGGCACATCAACATTAATCTTCTATTACATAATCATATAACGTCAATACAAACTGTAGATAACAAACCCTTTTTCTCATAAGTTCTGGGTTCCCTATGCTATCCCCAAGAACTGCACGGAGTTCAGCATCATCTCTGCAGGCGTTCTCTAATATCCTTAAAGATAAAAACATTAACTAATGTAGAGTTCAACTCCATTAGCAGAACTATTAAGGAAAATTACAGGATTATAATGAGGGATGTTCGGATTAAGGACAAGGCAGTATCTTACAATTACGCAAAAAAGAGTAATTTTCCGTGTTAAAATGCTCACACTGCTGAGCATATATCACCTCATCTCTAGTGTGTGCGCGATAGAAAATAATCAAGCATTATGTCGAACAACCTTTGTGCATAGAAATATTTCAATTTTAAAAAAGACAAAACAAGATCATTTGTACTTATAGTCAAATAAATCAACACTTTTTCCGAAATTAAATACACAGGATGCCAAAACATTCTCTTTATCATGAATATCCAAAGCTCCGCACGAAAAGGAGAAATGTATAGTTACATACTTAGCCCAGGTCGGGTAGTTATGCAAGCGGTCGTACTCCCTCCTCCGCTTCTCCTCCCTCACTTTAAGAAGCCGCCTCCCTCGGGCCGTCGTCCCCGACCCCTTCGCTGTCCCAGGAGATCGCACATCTCCTTCAACTTCACCATCACCTGCAATGGAATCTAATCCTTCTCTCGCAGTATAAGCGAGGCTAGGGTTCCTTATACGGCTTCCATTTCGATTCTGGTCCGAGTACGATGAAGCATCGCAAGGATTACCCAACCGAAAACTATTCTTGGGAAGAAGAGGAGGAGCAAGTAGAGAGGACGCTGGGGATAGGGAGGAACCAAACGAAAAGGAAGGAGAGAAGACTGGAGCGAGAGAAACCAAGCTGCAATGGAGCGCGAACATTCTTCAGAGTCGACTCCGCTGCCGTCAACGGTAAGTTTACCGCGAACCCTTCCACCTTTTAGAGCCCCTGCGGCTTTACGTTATGGTCACCGTCCCGAATGAGGACAATTTTGAAAGTAAATTTCTTTTTGAGCACTTATAATTTCCATTTTAACCATTTTACACACAAAAGGAATATTTTTTAAACTTATCCAAAGAGAATCTAGTCAAAAAAAATCTACCATTCCCCATTGACTTATATTAAATAAGTAAAAGATTGGAAGCGACTTGAAAGGTTATTACGGTGGCGACAAATTATTTTTACAGAATTTTTTTCTCCACATAAGATATATTATAAATGCTTTTAAATTTATCCTGAAAAGTTTTCATATCAAGTTTGATATTAATTAGTTTATTATTATTTTTTATTATCGACCTGACAAAAGTCAAAAGAGAGAGCAATACGCAACCGAAAGGGTCAAAGTGCAATTAACTTAAAGCTACGTTTTGTATAAAGAAATAGTTAGTGGGCCTTTCCATTTTGAACCCTAAATGGCCCACGATTTGACCAGTGACCAATTCATTGTCGTGTACAATTACTCCGTTCCTGCAAAAAAGTCAAAATTATACTTTTTGACCGATTTATTATGAAGAAGAGATTTATTGGGAAATAATGGCACTCATTGAAATTCAACGTGTTTTGAGTTTCCCGAAAACAAAAAAATATCACATTTATTAAATAATTATTTTTAAAGCGTCATCACCTAATTCACCTCACCGCTTCCACTAACTCACATAGAGAGAGCTTGAGGAGTAGTTTCTGAAACGCAGCGTCTCGCTGAACTACCATTCTCGAAAGTGCACGGTCAGTGACGTGACACGCGTCCCCATCACTCCAGAAAACATTTTTAAATTACATGCGTCTACTTTCCGAGAGAGATACATCTGTCCGATGCTCCATTAGGTGACAGCCGATCCAAGTTTTCTTCCTTCATCTCTCGCCCTTTCTTCGAGCTGGTTAACCTCGTGGAATATTGTGGGCATTAATGGCGGCGGGGGCGCGGGAAAAGAACGGCGCGAAGGGTTGCCGTTTCGCCTCCCTCCTAGACCTCGAAATCCTCGCTTCCTGTCTTCATTTCTCGACTTCTCGCTTCTCTTAGCACACCATTTGCAAGTTTAGGTCAATTGCTCCAGGATCCCCACTTCTTGTTGTCCCAGGGGCTTCATTCTCGTTGGATTGGAGCATGGTCTTTAATTCCTTGCACATAATTGAGGGTTTAAAGTTGCTCTTGTGATCTGGTAATGGATGGGAGTAGCAGGTATCGTGAATCAGCCGAGTACTATAATGGTGGTCGGAGCAGTGACAAGGTGGTTGGGTTTGACGAGTTCTTGTTTCCAGGTTCTTATTGTGACAGAGGTCAGTATTTGTTTTTTTAAAAAAAAAAAAAATCTAGCTCTACCACCTTTTTTAATGTCTGTTCCTGGAATTAATATTATTTTGTTCATTTAAAAATATTTTGTGCTATATACTTGCATTAGAACACTGTTTCTGAATGCAGATTTTTGTAGTGGTAGACAAGGGGTGAAAAACCAGCCAATAAATTGTTGGATTTTAGTTTATAAGTTGAATTTCCCTCAAATCTGATCGTTTTATCATTTTCCTTCTTGGATTCCAGCAAACCTCATATCAGCGTCTAAGTAATGTATGTCAAACCCTACTTTAGTCTCACGTGGATAGTTATGAGCTAATGAAAGTAATTCATAGGCTTATACGAGGGAATTAGTTTTAGTTTTGGTGTAATTATTCTCAATCATTAGTGAGGCTTAACAATTAGATAGATAGATTATGTTATTTGGATGATTTGTGACATTTGGTATCACAGGTGACATAATGGTATTTGGAACAGGTTATCTGGGTGATGATGGAGCCACCATTAGGCCTTAAACACTGTTAATTAGCCGTAATTCTAGGCTAAGAATTACGTGATGTCTTATTCTTAAGTGTGCTCTACATCCTAATTTAGTCTCACATGAGTAGTTGTGAGCTAGTGAAGGAAGTTTATAGACTTATATGAATCAACTAATTCAAACTTGGCCTTAGTGTCAGAGATAGTTGTTGGACATAACAAGTTATAGATATGGTACATTCAATTGGCAGATAGTGACATTAAATTTTGGTTTCAATTTTGATCCTGTTACCTTTTTGTCACTTGAATTTCCAAAAGTAGTGTTGGAGTTAGTGGTTGAGCATAACAAGCTATTGGTACTTTCACTTGGCCAGGTAGTCACATTGCATTTTGGTTTCAAGTTTGACCTTGTTACCATTTTGTACTTGAATTTCTAAAAGCTTCACCCTAGCGTGTAAATTTAGAAATTGTTTTCAATTAATTCAAAGGATATGATTGTATGACGTTTTGAATCTTAATGTTGTATCTAGCGAAATTTCAGTCTTTCAGCTGAAGTTTGATTTGCTTAATACTTTCACTCTTGAATTTAGAAAACTTCATGTTAGCCCAATATTTGTTATTTTGTTTCGATTCAGATTGTGCCATAATGATACTTTTGTATAAATGGAATTTTAAAGTTGGCGATTGAGGTTTGATTGTTCTATCAATTTGTCTCTTCAATTCGGTAAATAAAACATTAGCCCCTACGTTTTGTGACATGGTTTCAATGGCTCTGGTCGTATAGTGTTCTTTGCCGTAATTTGTTTCAAGGAAATTTGGCCTTATTACCACTTTCACATTTGAATTTTTGGAAACTTTGCATCACCCCTTAAATTTGTATTTGGTTAGTCCAGATAGCCTTAATTATATATCTTATGTTGATAAGAAATATTCTTTTGGTTTCTGAAAAGTAATGAAGACAAGTTGCACACCATCTTTAATGCTGTGCATACTTCTATCTGTTTATACAGGGTGTCCAACTATCATGTAAGGGACACATGGAAGAAATTAAGAAATGGAAAAGTGCAAAGCTATCACTTCCAGAAAAAAGAAATGTGAATTAGCCAGCTAATCTGATCCTCCCACCTATCTTATTTTTTTCTCCTGCATGCTTTGATCTCCCCAGAAGAATTTTAGTCACTGATCTTAGCATCTGCATTTGATCTTAAAATACACAAAGCATAAAGAGATTCATTAATTAAGTAGATTTGGTGATGAATTACCTTGCTGTTTGGAATGTAGCAGACCCTTTAGAATGATCCATCCAAGAGATGCTATAGGCACCTTCATTAATTCATGGAAGTCTCATATTCCAAAATCCCCCCTCAAATTGTACTCATTATTTTTATCATAAAGCTGTTAGATGTATTGCAAATAATTACCTAACATGGTAAGTAAAGATCTCCAATAGAGAATGGCGCTGAATGCATATAGATCAGGAAATAGCTCTCATAAGGAGTAATTCTCTGTTGATCTTAAGTTTTTTTTTTTTTTTGCTGTGCTGTAGGGTTTCAATAACTGAAATAACTTATAATATCCATGAAGATTGACCTGTGAAGTAGCCATGCTTTCTGTGGTTTAGGTATGATGGAAAACCATTGAGCCATTGAAACACAGCAAGGAACTAATTCCTGAAAATTTGCTCCATAGTATCATGCTTTATTTTCACAGCCAATTGGAGTCGAGGGCAAGGTTGTGGTTCTTGATATCAATAACACCCAAGGCCTTCCAATTTAGAACATGACTTGCTGACTTTGCAAATGTAGAATACACGCCTGCAAAAATGATTTATAAGTTTGGTCGATCCTTTTAATAATCATGGTAAGGACTTAGTAACATAATGGAATAACAAATATCACTGTTGACTAGAGTGACTTCTTAATAAAAGAATCTAACTTTCTTAATTGCCAGCTTGTTGTCAGCCCTAGAGATAAGGGACCAATCACACTTGAGTGACCTCTTAAAAAAGTGAGAAAGGCCTAAATGGGTGTGGGGCAACTCTTCCAGAGCACATTTAAAAGATTCAGAAATGCCATGTATTCTTCAGAATCAAGTCCCATGGAGCTGATCATACTTCTACTGTAAATTATTCACTTTATGTTCAAATTGAAGGACAATTTTCCAAAGGTTTTGAATTCAACTTGTATTATCTTAGCAAAAGATTAGAATGTCATCAGCCTGATGACTGGCTTAAGTTACTTGATCAAATTTGCCTCACCCCTAAGATCTGAAATCCTTGGTGGCGTTGGCTGAGCAGTATGTGCTGTAGGAATAGGATGTCACAGCTTAATAGGTTTGGAAAGAGGAACCTAAATGTGATTATTTGAATTGAAATGATAAACTAAATGTAACTTCAAGACTTAATTGAAGTTTCAATTTGAGATCAAGGGTCAAGTGATAATGGGATCAAAGGCACATTTTTATTTTTTTTCCCCTAATTTTTTCTTATTAAATTACTCGGTGTTGGATTTTTTCTGCATATTAGTTTCTATTTTTGTGCTGGCATTATCTTTGCTTCACAATCATGTCCAGTCTTAGTCTGGCTTGAATGTGAAGAACGTTAAGAATATGGGATGCCAATATGACTCTTTTCTATCACATGAAACCTTTTGCCTTTAGTAACAAGTCATTGATCATTTAACATAATTGCTTGATCTGCTTTAAATTGTTTCTCCTTTCCTTTTTAATAAAATATTGATAGTTATGGTCTTTAATCTTATGTGGTTTTCTTTTGCATTCTTTCTCTTGACTCTATTACCGTCTTGTGCCTCTAAAAAGGCAACGCAGGACAACCAAACACAAATAATGATGAGGTCAAATCTCACTCTACACGTAATGAGGTTGCTTCAAGTCTACAATTCACAAGTGCTGCTATGGATAATCCTTCCATTGCTGATTTGGAAATGCTGCAATCTGTGAATTCCTTTTCTGAACTTTTAAGTGGCAATGCTTATCTCGGACCAGGTTTGAATATATTAAAGTTATATCTTTCATTTTAGTTATATATAACAAATGAGGTATTTTGGCTCAATATTTCTGTAGCACTTCTATGCCGCTAGAGGTCATGCTTGCATAGCAAGCAATATCAGGTCACTTAGACCTCTATATAGCTATTTCATAAATTTGCCATCCTCAAGAGTTTAATCTCTCAGGAAGTAAACTTCTACCAAGCGGTAAATCTACATGAGAAGATTTTAAACGTGGTAGCAATATATTAATTTTATTTGGTTGAATTTAGGAGCATGTGTATTGTTTCAGTTATCATGATTTATTGTTTTCTGAATTAAATGAGAAAACAATAAAAGTAAATTAGGTAGACACATTTTATGTTTGTCTGTGTTTGTTGTATTTTTAGCTCTTTTCCCTTTGACATTTAACATTGTTAGCAGATCATCTACTTGCTATATCCACTATGTTTTCAATGGTAAGTTTCTATTTTATAAAGGAAGCAACACAAGTATTTTGTTGAAAGCATTAAATGTGGGCAAACTGATACAACCATAAAACTCATGTGGCTGGAATAATGAATTGGGTAAAATGATAATGTATTAACAATAGATATGCAACTTGAAATATGTAAAAATGACAGGCTGAAACTGTAACTTACCCTCGTACTATTTGCAAAAAAAATAAAATAAAATAAAGCTTACCTTTTCAATCTATTTGGGTTGAATTCATAACAAACCAAAGCAAACAAAAATTAGCAAAAGAAACTGAACTTAAATAAACTAGTTTGTTTGATTGGGTTGCTATCATGATTAACCCAAATTCATAAGCTGTTAGAAACGAATTTAATATTCATAGCTTAATAATAGGAAGGATATATTTAGTTAGGACATTGATGCATTAGCTTTAGTTGGTACATTGACGCCACATACTTGGCTATATCGTCCAAACTTTCTGAAGCATTTGCTACTCAGGATTATCAACTGCTTGAAATGCCTGTGCAAAGTAGTCATAGCAATCTACTGGAGAATACAAAATTGTCAAGAACTTGTTCGATGAGATTCTTGAAATGAGATGTGTTCTGATGGCATTACATTAACTTGAACTACTATTTTTTACAGTGTTCCAGCCAAATACTAGGTTTTTCCCACAAATGATCTCAAATTATACCTTTCCAATGGCATCTACAAGTTTTGTTAAAAGCAGTGATTTCAGCGTGGTGGATGGGAAGAAAGAGGTAAGCATCTTGTTACATGGGTTCAAAGTTGATTAAGTAAAATTAGTAAAAGATTATTGTTTCTATTGTGAATATTTGATAGAGGCTATTGTGCCAGGAGTTGATAAGCAACAGAGGATGTAGTGCACTTCCAGCATGGGAAAACAATGAACAGGCAACATTGCAAATACCGAATCAATTAACCTTTCAACTGGAGTCAGAAATAACTGACAAAGTATATTTTTTTATGTTTCTGCATATTTTCATTTATCTGAAAACTGGTTTCTAGCTTTATCGCCTTCCATTTATAATTCTCTGTTAATTTTTATTGATTTATTTGTTTGTTAGTCTTTATTGCATAATTTATTTTTCAAAGATGGTTATTTTTAGTTTTTTTGGTTGGAGGATCACTCTGTTCCATCATTTGAGTAACCAGATTTATTCAATAGTGTTTGAAGAGTCTTGTAAATTTCACCATGAGCCATCTAAAGCCTAATGGCAAGTGTGAATCATCCTTGTAACATATGTTTTCCCAACGGGAGCATTTGGTTTGAGCCATTTTCATTTTCATTTTCATTTTCATTTTCCAGAAAGCTGCATTTTCTAGATATTTGGAAAATGACTTTTTCACATTTTCCATTTTCTTAGAAAATACTCTCTGTTTCTAGAAAATGAACGTGGAAAGTCCAAACCAAATACTATTTTCTAGAAAACTGCATTTTCTAAGAAAATGAAAACACAAAACAGAAAACGAACAAACCAAACGCTCTCAGTTTTGCAAATAAGTGCTACTATTCTATGGCATAGCAAAAAATGGATACCTAAATTATATGTTAAATGAATCACAACAGCTAATAGCAGACAGACACAACATTTAATATTGGTGAGGTTTATCTTGTACCCACATGTCAATATTGAGTTTTATAATTTATTGATTATGTGGCAGTTGTTCAACAAAAGACAGTTCATATAATGCAACACTAATATCAAATTTCTTATAATAGAAGGAACTTGGATGTAAAGACTTGCAAGTTGCTCTGTGCAAAGAGTTGACAAAAAGTGATGTTGGAAACACTGGAAGAATAGTACTGCCAAAGGTGTGATCCTTTCTGTCTTTTTCCCTATTGTTGCTTGGTTTTTATTTTTAAAATAACCATAGAAGTGCTCGTGGTGTATTGAGCAATTATTATCCATTTTAACATTTAATTAAACATTAGTATCCTTAAAGAACCATCAGTATGATATATCCTTTACATGTAGAGGGAGGCTGAGGCTTGTCTTCCTCCACTATCTGAAAGAGATGGCATAGTGCTGCACATGGAAGATATGACACTTCAATGTTCATGGAAATTTAAGTACAGGTATGTCTCTAGTTCATTTACTGAAAAGGCAGTTCTCCATTATATTTCAATATACCATTTCCTTATGCAAAATTAAACATCATTTCTCAAAGCAAATAATTCTTTGGAGCTTTTTTAGCTAAGGCAGCCTTATGTTAGAATATCCACCAAAAGATTACAAAATAACCCCTCTACAAAATAATGTTTTAGTTTTAGTTGGCTCATGTATAACGCTCTACTGAATCTGTGTAAACTATATCTCACTGGTTATATTTAATAATCACCTTTAGTTTCACTAATTATAGTTTTCCTTAGTTCTCTCTATCACTCGTAACTTTGCGATTCAATTTGTCTAAGTGTAGCATGTGTTTGTCTTTGTTGGATTTCATATCATTTAACCGACTTATTATTATTATATCATCTATTTGCATTACAACTAATTCATAATGACTCTTGAATAATATATATATATATAGTTACCTCATCTATCCATGTTATAAGTATTGCAGATTGCACCAGCACCAGTCTGATATAATATTATTAGTTTAAATGGAACATTGCAATCTCACAAGACACCTTAAATTCTTCTGTATTTGAACCACTCAACCACTCTATTTATTCAATTAGTGATCTTTATCAATATCTTATCTTTTTCCTCTGTGAGTAATGGATTATTTATAATATCTAAAACTACTTTATGAATTAGTACCTGGAGAGCAAATCTTGTATGAACTATTTTGTTGCAATAAACACAGTGCTTCTTTATTATGAATTTGTCTATCAAGTTGCTCTAGATCAGCTGTTTCACAGTGCTCTGTGGTTTTTATGTTTTGAATTGAAGCTTACCTCATCGTGAGCGTGAAATTGTAAGCTACGAACTTAACCTTTAGATACTTCTCACTGCACAAATAATCACTTATTTAAGGTTGTTAGTGTATATTCATGGTGAAACATCTTCAATTTCTATTTCCCTGAATTGTTGAAATTCTGAGTGTTCATCTTTTTCCCTTGTTATCTTTAGGTTTTGGCCAAATAACAGAAGTAGGATGTATATTTTGGAAAATACAGGTAAGAATAGTGGATGCTGCATCCTGTTTCCTTTTTCTTTCTTTTTAATTTTCTATATAATGGCTTTTCCATATTCAGGAGATTTTGTAAGGGCACATTGTCTTCAAACAGGAGATTCTTTAATTATTTATCGAAATTCAACTTCTGGAAATTTTGTAAGTTGAAACTCTCCTTTTGTCCATTCCAGGTGTTGGAAATTACTAGATCTTTACTGTATTTGGTGAAATCAAAAATTTGAAATCTGAATAATTTCCACAAATCTCAATGGAAATTAATAACGTTGGCAACATAAATTGGTCGCATTCCTCTTTGCCTAATATTTTGAAACACTTTCAGCTAAATCACATCTTAACTATAATAACACATAAACTGCTTCCTTCCTAGGCATAAGTCCTAGTAACAAGTAGTCTCCTGATCAAATCTTAACAGAAATAATTCTCATTCATGTGATTCTTCTGCCATAAAGTTATTTATGTATTTACTTTATTCATAAGAAATTTAGAACTACTACAAAAAATATTTTAACTTCAGCCTTTTGTAGTTTCTCATTTTAGTTTTTCTTTTATTCTCAAGATTGTTAGGGGCAAGAAGGCAAATCCAGAGCAGTCTCCTTTGGATACGGTGAAGTGCAACTGGAAAAATCAATTCAGTATCGATGAAAAACACTGCAGCAGTTCCATGTACAATAATGAAGCAAGGAACCTATAGGGAGGTATGTGGAACAAAGATAATTCATTGGGGATCGAAGCAGTTCTTTCAACTGATCGTTTATGGTTTGGCCAGGGCCCAGGGGTTATTTTGCTAACTATTTTGTACAACTTTGTTTATTCCTTAGCATGGAGAAATTTAAAAAACCCGGTGTCAATAAAATTTCATATATATTTATTTCGGTCGGACGTCAGTTCACGTTTGTAAAATTAGTACGTGATCATTTAAAATAGATGCAAAATTCAACCCAAAATTTGGGTTCTAAAAAGGTGAGAAGGTTGTATGAATATGCTTACTGATGGCTAATAGATTTTAGATTAGAGTAGAAAATGTGACACGTAAAAGAGAAAAAGTATAAATATTGGTGATACTATAAACATAAATCAAAACAAATTTTATTAATGCCTAAAGAAAGCATAGCTCTATTGTTGCAAATATCTGATTCGTATTTCATAAACAAACCTTAAGTTTACTTGATATTTTATAAAACTTTTCGTTGATTCCTACAATATATTCTTTTAAAATCTTTCAAATGCTAGTTCAAAAATAATACATTTAAAACGTATAGAATTTTATCAGTACAATTTATAGGAGCCTTTCCATTTCTTCTCTGCTCATTTTCCTTCCTAAAGCCATTTCCCCCCTTTTTCCACGTTCTTAAACATCCCTGAAAATATAATTTAACGCAAAGGTATTAAAATTAAATCGGACAAGGTGAGATTATAAAAAACTTCAGGGTCATATTTGGAAAACAATAACAAGGCATAAGCATGCTTTTCTTGGAGGGGGGAAAAAAAGAAATTAAGAAATATGAACCTCTGTCCCAACCTTTATATTCGTCATCTTCCAAACC
Organism: Zingiber officinale; assembly: GCF_018446385.1. NCBI lineage: Eukaryota > Viridiplantae > Streptophyta > Magnoliopsida > Zingiberales > Zingiberaceae > Zingiber > Zingiber officinale. The sequence goes on along the minus strand of NC_056000.1, from coordinate 9,884,970 downwards.
TATAAAATGAGTTTCTTCATCTTCTACATGGATCATTTTTCTTAAACAACAACAACAAAATCATAACAAAGTTTTGTAGCTGGTTATGATAAATTAATCAACGCAAGGCATCCAATTGTAACTAGTAAGAAAAATACAATCGTTTTAGCAATTCTTAATTTATAAAATGACCATGAAATCAATCCCACCTTGCTTTTTTTTTTTCTAAAAAAAAAAACTTTTTCCAATAATCAGTGTGATTGCTTACAAAAGTTCAGATTCAGATGCTCTGAAAAGAACCCAACTGCAACTGCAGAAGATGTCAATAACAGTGTTAAGTGCATATGGATTGCTTACTGAGAAGAAAAAGCAAGAAAGCAGATTGAATTAACATTAAACAAAATTGAATAGCGCAGAAATTTTTTTCAGATTGTTGCAATTCTAATTCCATTTTTTATTTATACAAATTTAATCTATTTCAATTACAACTTGTCATTAACCACAAGATTGCCATATGTACATGACATGATTTTACATAAACTAAAGTAGACATCTTTCCTTGTTTTGTTGTGTCTTCCTTATGACGATAAATCATGCTTGAGTGTTCTAATTCTAGTTGACATGACATATCCTATTCTATGATGGTTGAATAAATTCCATTATGTGCGTAATCGTATTCTTCTAGATAAGATACAACTGAAGTAGAAGATTAGATTTCGTATATACAATTAAAAGGAATTCCATGTTTGAGCCAAAGTATGATAACTCCAAACCACTTTCCAACCAAAAAATATGAAGAAAAAAAATACACAGATTACCTCTCATGAAGCTAATCGACCAAATAATATTCCGCTGAATATGATAGCTCCAAACCACTTGTTTGACACAAATCTACAAACAAGAAAAGTTGTCCAATGGTTGAAATGCAAAACAATTTATCTTTCACAATGCAATGATTGCTTGGCAGAAATAAAATTGCTCTTGAATAACTCATGAACTTCCTTGCTAAATTTCCATTTTTTTGAGGTGTCTATATTTCATCAGATCTTTAAGATTTTTTTTTTTTCTCTTGATGTGGAAGTCACACAGAAAGCAAAGCTTGTTATCCTTTCTCATCAACCTCATGTAACCAAAATGTAAATATTTTCTAGAAGAAAATCAGCCTTACTTTCTGTTGCAATCTGCACGACTAGACAAGTCAACAGTAGAAATCTGCCATCCTAGGTGCCCAGCAGCAGCTATAAGAAATGTATAGTATTGCCATGCTGCCCTAGGAAAGATAAGCACACATTCATTAGAGTATGAAAAAATCATAGATAAATAATTGTAAGAAATAGAACAAAGTAGATAATGTGTACCAAGCTCTGCATTGTATCCACTAAGAGCTAGATTGCCAATGCATGCAATTGCAAAGCCAGTAACCCAGTTCTTTGTCAAACTTCCAAATCTCAAAGCTGTTGATTTAACACCCACCATTTTGTCATCTTCCTTATCCTAAGAGTAATTTGTATTAAGTCAATACTACTTTGAAAAGTTAATCAATTGCATAAAAACAAATGTAAAAAACTCAAACTGACAAGAAGTGCCAATGTTAACAATATATACCTGATGTGCATATATCGTGTCATATACAAGGGTCCAACAGACACCAGCAGCATACAATGGCAGGACAATTGCAGGATCCAAACTTTCTTTAACAGCAGCCCACCCTAATAAAGCTCCCCAGTTGAAGGTTAAACCTAAGTATGCTTGAGGCTGTAGTAAGATTAGCTAAGGGAAGTAGAGTGGACGTTAAAAAAACTAATGATAACATAGTCATTAACCTGTTTTTCGTGGTACATACCCAAAATGTCAATCGCTTCATAAGAGGATAGGAGGAAACCAAAAATAACGATGATGCACCAAGAATTTGGCTGCACTTAGAAAAAATAAAAATGAATAAAAAAAATTTAGTTCTTTGAAAACTACAAGTTAATACAAGTTAAAGTACTTGGAAGAATAGCACTTCTGTAGATACACATGCTTATGTTTTTAGGAAAGAAACTCCCTATTATATATAAACAGAACTGAACTATATTTGAAAATATTTTACAAGGGGTGAACACTGATATTGAGACGAGATCAAAGCAACTAAAATCTTACTAAATAGGACCAGAGAACAGATTATAAAAGGTGGGTCTGAGGACAGATTACAAAAGATGGGTCAAGCAAGTAAAGCCCATGCTAAAGTTTAAGTACTCTTGGACACAAAAGGTTTTGAGTTGAGAATGTATTCTCCATTGTTCAGCCAATATAAAGGACCTAGCAAGATGTGGCAACATCAAATCTCTCTTGTGCTCTAGATTTCTACCATCTATGAAACGGACATACATATTAGTTGAAAAGAAGGCGAGTTCAGTATCAACTAAATAGACAACAAAAATATGAATCATATTGTCAAGTATTCAAAAAAACATAAATTCTGACTTACAAGTATTTTCTGCATGATAATGATCTTTAAAACAACAAACACCATCACCCTAGAACTGTGAGCAATGAGGAACATCCTTTGTGTTATTTTTGCATCATTATCCATGACATTAAATCTCACCCAAACAAATTTTCCCTTAGTTCGTGGATAATCAAAGATTGTGTGCTTGATCCATGATGAAAAGTATCTTCACCAAGGGTATGATGCATGGTTTCCTATTCATGAAACAGTTCTTGCTGAGTTACTTGATTGTCATATAAAGAGTGCACTGAGTCTACCACAAATTCCTTCAAATTTCCACATTATTTTTATTTGTGGAACAAATATGCTTTAGTTCTGATGGCTTTGAAAGAAGTCCAGTAAGTACTTAAGTCTTAAGAGTATAGCAATTGTAAGTCTGGTTCAGAACATTCTGATTGTCCATAGGTAATGACATAAAAAATAGGAAAAATGATTAAGTTCTGCTCTCAAGTTGGACGCACATTTACCAGTTGATTCTGAATGTTAGCTGAAATTAGTGTCAAGATTAAGAGTAATAAACCTTTGTGAGAAGAAACCAATTTTAGTCTATTATAAGGGAATATCTCACTGTACTTTTAACGGAAACATCCTGATTCAATTTAAGTAAATGACAAAAGTAATTGAATTCTTTTAAAAAAAATAAAAAACAATATCTAATAAGAAACCTTTGAGACATGCAAAATGTGTTGGCATCTCAATGCGGAAAACATTAGTAAAGTTTATTGAAGATATATTTACCTATAAGTATTGAGTTGCAGAAGGATTCCTAAACCTAAAAGAAGTTGGAAACCCAAAAAGCAAAGCCCTTGAAATGGTGACAACATACCAGATGCAATGGGCCTATATTTTGTTCGCTCAACCTGCAGCAAAAGGAACCTCATGTGAGTATGAACACACATTGTTAAGATGTTTATAAAGTGATCAAAAACTTTTTATTTATGCTGTGACACTATTTACCGCCATGAACAAACTTTAAAATTGGAACTAAAAACATTAAATTTTATAATTTAAAAATAAACTGCATTAGTAAATAAGCCCTACCAACTTGAAATATATATATGTTCATATATAATAGAAGAAAAAGGGAAGTAGATTACCTTGACATCAATGTCACGATCAAGAAGGTCATTCACAGTACAACCAGCTCCCCTTAAAAGCACAGCTCCACAACCAAACAATGTTAACATTTTTATGTCAGGAAGGTGCCCTGGTGTTGCTGCCATGGTAATTGACCTGATGCAAGATTATGAGAGTATCAACATGGCAGGAATTGATCAACAAAAAAAATCTTGATCTAGAGGATATGCCAAAGAGATAACCAAGTTTCTCATCAAAGTATGTTTCAATACTTTTACCAAATGGCTTTGATAGGCGTGCAAAATTAGTTTATATTAGACTTTGGCCAATTGCAGCCCATTTGATTGTCTCAGAAGAAGAATGAAAAAAGTGGAAATCAGAAACATGAATAGGTGCATGTGCTAACACACACGAGCGTGCACACACACACACACACACACACACACACACACACACAAAAACAAGCACATAAGAAAAAAAAATCTTAAAAACAGACTAAATATACAAAAGAAAAACGTAATTAGCATCTTTGGTCATGTCATCAACACTCCCTATGTATCGGTGATCTTATACCTATTTTGTATTTATGGCTTAGAATCCTAGATGGCAGGATAAGATCAGGTAAATGACTCCAAGTAGTTGGGACCCTATCAAGCACACCTTTTTTTACCGTTTTGAACAGTGGATTCATGTAGTGGAGATTTTTTTATTCATTCAACCGAATTGTTCCCTCAAGTATTCTCATATTATTTGCAAGTTAAAAATTCATACATTTGATCTTCGTTTTATAATTACACACGTAAATTTTGTTCTTCAAAGAAAATCTGACAAGCAAATGTAAAATAAAAAGAAATAAACAGTACCACGTGCAAGGCCAAGCCAATAGCCATAACCCTATTGGCTTATCCAGCCGTGCTAGTAGCGCATACGGGCGCACCGACGGGGGCAAGTAGGCGTCGAGCCACGACGGAGGCGCTTCCACAGCTCCATCTTCCGGACTCCGCGCCACTCCATCCCCTTCGGTTTCGTTGGAGGAACCGGACAGAGAGGCGAAGGACAGATGATGGGGGAATCCAACGAGAAGCGGCGATCCCGCCCAAGGAGGGCGACTCAGACGCGGGATGGGAGATCCAAAAATATAGAGGATGGAGGAAGAGCTAGGAATTGGCGGAGGGGAAGCGAAGGGGAAGATGGAGCGGGCAGCCGCCGGCGGGAGGCGGCGAAGCTTTCGAGCTGCGCGAGCAAACCACAGCGCCATGGAGGCGATCGATCCCCTGCGCTCACAATTCCGAGTAAAATGGGCCGAGAGTTTAAAAATTAAAATCTAAAGAAGGCCCATTTAGAAAATGCAGACATTTAAATATTCAGTTGCTTTATTATTATTAATTTTATTTTCAGTACTTACGATGACGCATCTTTGATGATAAATATTTCTTTTAATTTTATTTTATTTTATAACAAATAGAAAGATAAAAAAATTATCCACTAATCATTTCATCCGCCCATTAAAAAAAATTAAAATGGAAAAAGAACAGCAACAAAAACTCGATAAGAAAGATTCATACCATGTTTTCCACGGATTTTCTTGAACTATCAACAACAAGATAATTAATTCTTTCCACAGGTTGATTTGGAGAAGAAACTAATTGTGAAAAAACAATTAAGAATCAACTCACGCAGTTCAAGAAAGCCTGTGGAAAGCATGCTTACAATCTTTTGCCATTGGATTGAACTGAAACAGCTCAAACGAGAGAATTATTTTTGACGTAGAAGAATTGAGAAGAAGATAGACGAGGAAAAGGAGAAGGATTGTGGAGAAAGATTGCCCTTTTTGCCTGTTTAAATAGAAGGAAAAGGTATAGTCCACTGCTTCTTCCTTTGCACACGCCTCATACAGTGCCTTCAATAGTAAGACTGAACCGAACAAGATATAACTCAAGCTCAACTCTTACATAAAAATTTATTAATTTATATATCAAATATTAGTCTAGAATAATTCTGTCACTGTAACAAATTGGCTAAAAATGCTATTAAGAGTGTTCATCTAACCCACTTCATCATAATATGAGATTATTAAAATGATAACAATAATTCTTGTTGATCTTAGCTATGGCAACAAAAATGAGTAGACACAGTTGTTATCTGTGCCCTCCCTCTTGGTTCGACTAGTAACTCGTTCTAGCTAGCTAGTTCATGGCTTGACCAACCCTACTCAATAATTTTGACAAGATCACAAGAAACATGGGGGTCCAACCACATGCTTATGGGGAGGCAGGTGCCTGTGTAGTCATCTTTTTCCTCTTCTCTTTTAGCTAACAATTTTAATGCAGTGAAAGGACAAAAAAAAAAGGGTCTTTGCTAGAGGCATTAGGTTGCTTGCAAGGAAAAATGTAGGGCAGACACCCCCATTTTGTGAACTCCTATTGCTTAATTTAATTGAAGCAAGTGCTACGTGATGTGGCCACGGTCACTTCTTAGCATAATAATGAAAAGAAAAAAATATCGTGATTTGAATTTTAAAGAGGATGAATTTAAAGATCAACTTTTGAATGTAATTATACTTGGAATTTATCCTATAAAAGTATTAGAAGAAAGAGGGCTTAATGGCATTCAATTGTCTACTTAATTGGAATGAGGTGTGAATCGTTTCTCTTTCAAACTAGACTTTCTATAGTTTAAGTTTAAATTGAATCAGCCGTGGGTCCAACGGCAGGGAGTCTGAGTAGTCTCTTAAATATTTACTGTTTAATTTTTAATTACGACGCACTATGAGATATTTTTCTTTAGTGAGATGATAAATCTAAAATGTTGAACTGCTAGGTCATCATTTTCATAATTATTCTGATGGTTAAAAATTTTTATGACATCAGATCGGTTATTTTTATGATTAATCAGCCCGATGATTAACTGGTGCTAGTTTAACATAAAAAGTTTAAATTGAATCAAATTTTAGTTATCAATTGTGAAGAGGTTATAGGCTATTGAGATAAAAATTGAAAGATTCAAGCTTACCGATTTGTGTCACAAGAGGTTGGTTTTAATTTATAATTTTTTTTATAAATATAAATTTGATAATTCCGAATTCAAACTGGCTACAAAATTTTAAAATTCATAATAAATATATTTTATTAGTTTAATTGGAATTTAGATGTTATATAAATTTATTATATGATGAGGAAGTGTAAAAGAAGCATACCATTTATCTTCTTGCAAAGAAACATGTTTTGTCTAAAGGACTAAAATGTTAAGGAAATAAGTATCAAACTCTATTGTAAATTTTAAATTCAAATTTTTTATTTAAAATTGATTAATCCTAATTTAGAATTTGTAAATGAATTGAACTAAATAAGCTTAATTCATTAGTATTAAAAGAATATATAAAATACACAAGTTTGAACACTAATAAACCTAATTCATTAAAATTATTTATAAATAAAGTTCATAAATAATTTATAAATAAACTTATTTATTAATTTGTATAAAATTTAATTATAATTTAAAAATAGTATTTATAATATGTTAAAAGAAAAAAAAAACAATATAAATTTTATAGCATTAGATAAAAGTTCAACCTAATTTACAAGGACAATAACATTATTAGTTGAGCTCGATAAAAAATTTAGGCTAAAATGGAGCTAGATAGATTCTTTAACAAACAATGTTAAAGAAGTTTGATAAATAAATAAACAAGTTTGAACAAGCTAAACTCATTTACATCCCTATTGCTTCTATCCTACTTATATTTATCATAGTAACATAGATCAGAACAATGCAATTAGTACTTTTGTTCAGTCTTTACAACGGCCTAAAAAGTGATTCCAAGTATATTGCATTGATATTTTTTGGTCAACAGTCAGGAGCTAGCAAACAATCTGACTTTATTGAGCATGGGCAATGAAAGCCATCAGTTTTCAGTAGAAGAAGAACAACAAGAACTGTTGATCTCAACACGGCCACCAAACAGGTTGTCAGTTTAGAGATAACTTAGCTTGAGCATTGGGTCGATGGAACTTTCTTATGCATTCTAGACTCAGGCAAGTTCTGATGGATTGGCGACAATGGTAAACTTGATGAATCTGACGATTCAAAATCAATCCTTAGCCCGAAAGGACTGCCATCGTTTGGCCTTGACTTGCGTTTACCCTGAACAAATAGAAAAAAGAAGAATCAACATTCTCAGATTGTTTAGTAGCAGGAGATTATCTAGGACAAGATGAAACAGTGCCTGTTTTCAAAACTGAATCACCCGGACTAAACTTTGCCAATTTTTAATTATGTTAAAATCTTGTCAATGTTTGTGTTTACGACAGAAAATTCTGATTTATGTTATCCTCACTTTAGCAGCAGAAGCACTTGCGGAACGCTTGTGGCTGTTGGATCCTTGACGCTGCCTCTCTGTTTTCAGTAATTCCAACAACCTCTTGTTCTCTTCATCCAGCATTTTGTTCTCTTGAAAAAGAATTTTGACCTTGCACGATATGTAAAACACCAGATTACTTGCCATGATGAGGATCATTTATGGTCGAGAACAAGAAAGTGAAATGGATTTCAAACCTCTTCTTCAGCTGTGTGAAGATTTATCCTCAAATGTTCCTTGTCCTTGTTCAAGGTCTCAATTTTGGTAGCCAATGATTCCAGCTATAAGATGAAACAATGTCACACATTCATAAGGATAATTAGGATTATATATGTGATAAAAGAAACCACTTGTTTATTCAGTAACTGAATGAATAGATCTAAATGATCCAAGGCATTAATTATACACCATACAGAATGTAAACTGTGTAACTAATCAGAAATCTAGAGGCTAGAGAACCAACTGGTATTCTGAAAAGATTAATTCTTACCTAGCAAGGCAACCACAAGAAATGCTAAGCATTTGGTAGAATCAGGATCGATAAGTTACAAAAAAACATTATTAAAGGAATTCGTCGATATAGGCAACTACTGGCTGACGAACCTTTCTTTCTAAACTTGAAGGGGCCTTTTCCACATAAAACAAAAGAGGTTATCAAATAGAGACCATGATATTTCAAATCCAGAAATGGTTAAATTATGAACGAAGTGCCTTTTAAGAGCTGCCAGAAGACATGAGAGTATAAGTAAATCAGATACAAAAACAGACCAAAACATTCAAACGAATGTTACATAAGAACTAACCTCAAGCTTACATGGAAAGCTGAAGATAATAATAATAGAAGAGCATCAATTTTCTGTAACATAACCTAGCAATGAAGGTCTTATTCTTACATTTGAATGGAACTAATTCCAATGAATCCTATGAACCAATAGACTAGTTGGTCTCTTAAGAAGAATTGTATGTATACGTACTACAACCAGGTAATGCCCAGGTATCATGGAAATGGAGGGTTATTCTTAACCAGAAATGAAGTTAATGTCACGTGATTCAAAGAAAGACTTGAACAATTGACCCCTTAAGGAGAATAATATGAATATATACTATTGCTACCAGATTATTATGCCTAATAACAAGCATGATCAAATGAACTGTCCTATGATTATCATACCATTCACAATGAAGCCACAGTTTTAAATTGGACAATGCAAGCTCTAGTGAACATAGTTTTCCTGATATGAATGTCAAGTAACAGTCTTATTCTCAGCTGCATTACATATCCATGCTTGTTATTTTTATGACATTAAAATTAGTAAGTCAAAAGACATTTCCCTAAATATCACAAGCCACAGCATATAAACAAAAAGTCCCCAATATGAAAAAGATATTCTTTATCATCACTCTTGATGTTTTCCTATTTCTAACGCATGAAAAAGGCAACATGGAGTAGGTTCAAACTGAATGGATAAGGCATGCCTTTCATAGAATCATATGCTTGAATGAGGTAAAACAAACCGTTCATTCTTCCCCTTTATTGTGAGTTGAATTAGGTCGTGCAAGGTCAAATATTTACATCAATGCGTGTTGAAGCTAATCATGTATATCATGGAACAGTTCATTAAATGGCACACCCATTAGTTGTCCACATCCATCAAAGCTGACTAAAATCTATATAAAAATGAACCAACAGGTCTAGTAATACTATCGAGAACAAATCTGTTTCTACTGTGATCCGTCCTCAAATTTTTGAAACTGCAACACATTCCCTACAATCTATGACAACTGTGTAAAATTTGTTCACCAACAATGTTTGGCACAATGGCCCCAGGAAACTAATAGGTTGAATCACCAAAGCTGTTTTGTGCATGTTAAGATTTTTTTTCTCATAACCTGAAAAAATCTGAAAAGGTCTACAATGCGTGCTTAGAATTTGTTTTCTAGTTTTCACATTCATAAAAATAACATTTAATTTGACGATACTTAGACATTGCCACAAAATTTATGTTGGTGAAAATCCTACCCCTTTTTGGTTTTTTTGGGGGATGACCACTTATTAAAATCCCTCCTACTTTTAACATCTTCAGATGTATTCATTAAGTTAAAGTCTTCTGCTGTAAGACTGGCTTGTTTATTTTTCATGTCTTGGATTAATTTTAAGTGTCTCCTTCCTAAGCTTCTAAGTATACTGATAGGATCCTCTTCTTGTCTTAACATGAGATTTAAGTTATCAGTTTCGATAGACATGAGATTTAAGTTATCAGTTTTGATAGTCTCATTAGTTTGAGAAGTAGAAGGCTGATATCCTAAAAACCTAACTGACAGGTTTTCATTTCTGTCTTTGTACATGATCAAAGTTGTGGGTTTTAATGTTTGTTCAGGATTATTTAGATGAATGTTCCATTCTAATCCTGCTAAAACCTCTGAATTATATTCTCTAGGTTTTAGGAAGTGAATTCCTTTTGTAGTAAATACTTCAATCATGTATGTGATCATGATTTTAAAATGATTATGTATATGGTTCATTGCTTTTCTGAGGAAAATAATGTCAATTATCACCTTGAAAGTTGAAACTACCCACATCCTTTTGCCTAGATATGCATGTTAATATGTCTAATGAGATCTCTGATTGTAATATTAAAATTGGCCACAAGTAAGTCATTCCTAAATTATTATTTGTATCTACTTCAACAAGTTCTATAATGGATTTTTCATTTTTCCTTATCAGAAAATCTGGAGTCATATAAGACTAATAATACTTTTCCTCCTAGTGTTGCTCTTGTAAGTCCTCTTAGTTCAAAAACTATTAATCCTAAATGGATATAATTATGTCTGTGATTATGTAGAGTCCTAGCTTCCTCTTCTGTCATTAAGTTCAATCTTACTTCTCCTCCATCTGGGAGATGAAGGGATTCTTGTCGATGGTGTTTGTACACAGCAGTTGAGAAATTAAGTATACCTTGGCTGTATAGACGCCTAGGATTTAATGCATTTAACTATTTAATTGAGAAGATATTTAGATCTCGTTCAACATTTATAACTTCTTCAAATCTATTTGTAGTAGAGAAGCTATTTCTTCTTGTAAGAATAGTGTCTAGCCAAGAAGTTGTATTAGTTTCTGTTGTCCTGTCTCTTCCTGTTTGTGACAGACCAGTGAAAGGTTCAATTCTTGTTAGATTCATCTTGTTGTTTTGACGTTGAGGTGTAAGTGAGAAACTTACAAGTACTTGGTGATTTCCTAGTTATTGTTTTCCCAAGAGATAGTTTATTTAAATCTTTATTCAAGTTAATTAAAGCTTCTTTCTGGTCTATAGTTTGGTTATTTCCCAAGTTTTGTTTTTCAATGGCAAGTAGCCTATTTTCTAATAAAGAGAGTCTATAGTGAAGTGAGGTTAAGAGGGCTAAGATAGCAAGCATTGTTTTGTTGTGACAGGATTTGGTCTCCTTTTCTAGTCAATTCAATATTACAATATCTGTTTTCTTTAGTCACGGAAAATTGTTTGGCATATTCTAAAGCTTCTTTGTAATGTGTGTTTTCAAACCTAAGTTTGTTTATTTATACTTGATTTCCTCAAGTATTTTATGAAGGGCGCCCAGTTTTTCATAAAGTTGCGTTCGATTACTTACAATTAGTTCTTTTGATTGAAGTAACAGAGCCTTAGACTTATTATCTGAGCTTTGAGTTTTTGGTATCTATTTGGAAAGGGCTAGTATGTCTTGCTTTAGCGGACTACTATCCTTCAAAGTTCTTTGAACATATTCTTGGGTTTCTTTTAGATAATCTAGATTTCGTAATACTTTAGCTAGAATCTGATTATTCTATTTAATAGTTTTAGTTAATGATTCAATTTGTTGTTGGAGAAGTTGTTGTTGTGATTGTAAGGATATTTCAAGACTTATTAGTAAGTCTATAATGGAATTTAGATGAGAATTGTCTGTGTGCAGACAATGAGTATGTGCTTTGATCCAAATATAACAACTATGTTTGTTTTGATCTAAAGTAATTATGGTTCTTGGTTGTAAGGCTAGATCTAAATAGTCAAGTTATCTAACTTCTGGTGGAATGTTTGATAGCATATACTTTGTGTCCCAAGTCGTAATAGGCTCGGATACCAATTTATTAGTTAAGTGGTGTTTTATGAGATGGTTCGAAGAATTTGTAGGAGTTAAGTAGTTAAGTGATGTTGTTTTAGAAAAGTTGTAGGAGTTAAGTAGTATTTTATAGGATGGTTCGGAATGGTTGAAGTTGCTCCTGGAAATACAGAAGGTAAGAGAATTCGATTGCTTCTGAAATACAAAAGGTAAGAGAATTCGGTTGCTTTCTGATCCACCCAACTCAGCAAATTCCTTCTTATCTACCCAACTAAGCCCACTCATCTCTTCCCCTTCTCCTATAAAACCCCCTCCAGACCCTTAGTCTGGGCATTCGAGTTTGCATATCGAAATTTGCAAGATTGTAAAGATCAGTCTCAAGTTTGCAAGTCTGCAAGGTTTTTGTAATTTCCTAAGTTCCTACGCTTGTAATTTCATAAGTCTGCTTACTTGTATTTTTCAAAGTTCTTAGCCTCCAATGCTTGTAATTTACTAGTCTGTACATTTTCTATGACAGCTTAATAAACTTTCTAGGCCTGAGAAAAGACTCTATTTTTCTCACTATATCTTCAAGAATCCTCAACCCTTATCCAAGTATAAGAAAGGTAACTAATTAATGAAGAGGATAGAACTGTATCATTGTAAAGCTTATAAAACCTATGCGGGCTAAATTGGGCAGTAAGAGCTATTAACAACTAGTTGTAAGACCTGAAAAGCCGGGTTAAAGCTTGAATACCAAGACATCTGGTTCTTGTTGCTTCCTAATACATGAGGCTCACTGGTGAGAAGTAAATATGAGTAAAATACCTTTCCAAAGTGCCTAAATTCAGCCTAAAACCAAACCACTATTCACAATTTCTGTTCACTGTTCATAATTACTGTCCACGACTATTGTTCACATGTTAGTATTGTTTACCAAATTCTCTTACCTTTTGTATTTCCAGAAGTAACTAAATTCTCTTACCTTCTGTATTTCCAAAAGCAACTTCAACCACTTCGAACCATCCCATAAAACACCACTTAACTACTCAACTCCTACAAATTCTCTGAACCATCCCATAAAACAACACCACTTAACTACTTAACTCATACAAATTCTCCGAACCATCCCATAAAACACCACTTGACTACTTAATTCCTTCAAAGTTCTTTGAACAGATTCTTGGGTTTCTTTTAGATAATCTAGATTTCATAATACTTCAGCTAGAATCTGATTATTCTGTTTAATAGTTTTAGTTAATGTTTCAATTTGTTGTTGGAAACGTTGTTGTTGTGATTGTAAGGATATTCCAAGACTTATTAGTAAGTCTGTAATGGAATTTAGGTGAAAATTGTTTGTGTGCAGACAATGAGCATGTGCTTTGATCCGACTATATTTGTTTTGATCTAAAGTAATTATGGTTCTTGGTCGTAAAGTTAGATCTAAATAGTCAAGTTTTCTAACTTCTGGTGGAATGTTTGACAGCATATACTTCATGTCCCAAAGTGGTAATAGGCTCTGATACCAATTTAGTAGTTAAGTGGTGTTTTATAGTGGGGTGACCACTTCATAAACTTTCTTAAATCACAGTGTGAATGAATATGATTACAATGTGGAATGTGACGTAATTTGCCCTAAAAAGGGATAAATAACACGCAAAATTTCACACTTACATTTGAAGCATCCTGCAGCCTTGATCGTAACTCCTCGTTCTCCTTCCCCAACTCGTCACAAGATTCCATAATCCTCTCCAAGTCATGCTCATATAAAGAACACTCCTCCTCCAACTTTCGGCAATGAGTCAACAAATCACCATACTTCGACGCATAGATCTCTTTCTCCTCGACGCATCTCCTCACTCCCTGTGCGTTCATGTTCGCCTCTGCCTATCAACCAAAAGAAAGAATGAAAATTAAAAGCCAGTCTTTTCCGATCAAGATGCGAACCCTCTCACGTCAGGTAAAGAAATAAGGGAACATAGGATACGAACCCTGCACTGCTCCATTCGCTTGTTCGAATCCTGGAGGCGCTCCTCTAAGACAAAGACCTGATCTTGAAGGCGGTTTCGGGAGTCTTCTGAGGCGAGTAGTTTAAGTCTGAGACTCTTAACGGAGACCGGGAGTCCCAGCGAGCTCTCGATGGATTCTTTGATGTAATTCTCTGTGCCCGGGGAGAGGTCCATCGTCTTCAGTGAGGGAGGGAAGAAACCTTAACAATGGCGAAGGTATCGCAGCGATCAGCGGCTTGGAGAGGAGGGAACGGCGGAGAAAGGAAACCCTAGGAGGGGAGAGCGGCGAAGGGAAAGCGCCGAGCGACTGAGCCCTTATGATTTGAAATTGAGAAAGGCACCAAATAGGCAAATATAGCCGTTAAGAGTAAACGGAGGAAAGGTCGGGGCCGGGAGGATTTTCCACGTGGGGAATTCTCTGCTGACATGGTAAACGGCTTTCTGTTTTTCTTTTTGTAATTGCGCATAAATAGGGTAACTTAAAATCTTTATATTAGTTATCTTATCTAATTTTTTAAATTATACATTTATAAATAATACTTAAAAACATTCTATTCAACATTATAGAAGAAAGATTAGTTATCTTATCCATTTTTTAAATTATATATTTATAAATAATACTTCTCTAAATTTTAAAAATAGATTCTATTCTCTAAATATTATAGAGGAGAAAAGAAAAATATATATTTAAATTTAATAAAATAATTTTTTATTTTAAATTATAGATTTTGGATAGAAAAATATCAATCTGAGTAATTACCGAAAGTATATATATATATATGCAATTATAATTACCAATTTTGTGATCTTAATTTTTATTTCTCATTTACAGTGATTTGTTTGTAAAATTCGAATGATGTAATAAATCCCGTGATGATATAAATATAATCAATGAATATCTTACAATTGTACAACAAATTTCGATGTGTTATGATTATCGACAAAATAAATCTAGTTTTATGAGAAATAAAATTATAAATGAGAAAATGAATGAACAAAATTGAGCCTGAAAAAGCAGCAGGAGAATAAATAAACATAAACATTTGCTCCATGGAGATGAATTCTTGTAACTTCACTTCAGGATGTGTGTATCATTCTCCCTGTAGCATAATTTTCAGTTCATTAGAGTGTGAATGACTTCAAATGCCCTGTTCAGTCATGACGTCTCAGGAAATTATCAGCAGCTCAAATTCAACTGGATTGTAATGGCTAAATAGAATATCCCAACTAGTAGAACTGGAAGGAAGTTACTTCAAATTCTGCAAGAGCGGGGAAAGACATGTAAGAGTGACTTTGTTTGAATTCAACTGTTAACTCACAAAATTTCTTGATATTTGTATAGCAATGCGCTCAACAACAACAACAAAAATATTTGGGACTAAACCTGTGTGGCTAGTGATCAGTGAGCTCCTGGAGAATCTCTCATGCTGATGTTCAAACTATTTCGCATGCTTCGCATGGTTAATCTTCCATGTCCCATGTTCCCTTTTTGCATCATAGCGACAAACTCACCAAAGTCGATGCAACCATCCTGAGATAGGAAATCAGTAACAGATTAGCCATAGAAACATTGTGATTTTTTTCTCCTAGCATGGAAGATAAAACATACAAAGTTAGAGCCTGTAGAATTAAAAATACCCAAGTGCTCAAATTTATACATGCATAACAAAGCCCTTTACAAGCAGGTGAATTCAAACATATTGACTTTGTCTTCCAAAAGGAAAGCATGATACAAAGATTTCAAACAGATTTAGCAGATGTCAAGTGAGAGATATATAAGTAATTAAAAAGGAATCATGTGTCAACAATTCATTTAACATGTTTGAAGTATATTATAGAATAAACATACTCCCAAGATCCTTGTGACATGATATGTAAACAAAAGAAGGATTGCTTACATTGTCCTGATCAACTTCTCTGATGATATCATCAATCAGAACATCGGTGATGTTGTGATCCTTACAGGCTTGCTGAAGTTCATCAACTGTGATATAACCACTTCCATCCTTGTCAAAGTAAGAAAATGCAGCAGCCAAATGCTCTTCCCGCTCTAGTTTGTTAAGATGTATTGTGGCAGCTATAAATTCCCCATAGTCAATGGTGCCACTGTTGTCGACATCAGCCTATTTTCTCAGAAGAAAGTCATTCGAGGAAGTATCACAATTTTGAGTAATTATCATCAAATTATGTTGTTTCATAATCCTACTTAAGACATTTCACTTACAGCATCCATGAGAGCACGAATCTCACATTCTTTCAAATTTGAACCATATTTTCTTAGACCTTCTTTTAGTTCATCAAATGTGATAGCTCCACTGTTATCAGTGTCCATTGCATGAAACATTTCCTTGAGTCCAGCAATCTCTTCTTCTGAAAGGCTTTCAGCTATTACCTGGAACAATTGGGAGCAATATGACATAAATAAACGTGTAATTAATATTCATTCAGGTTTAAAAATATCTAGAAGGAATAATTTGGGTCAATTTGGCCTGAGAATTCTTTAGCTTGTTATCTACTAGGATATGATGTTCATTTCCTATCTCCAAGGTTGAATAAGCCCATCTAAAGCTAGAAACTAGTATAGGATGGTTTCAGCAATTCTGGAAGAGATCCTAAACAAGGTAACTTCATGAAACTCACGGGCACAAGAAACATGAACAAACGTGGAAAAACGAATGCTTCTAATATGTCTAGTTTGGTGTGTTGTAACAATTCAGTAGCTCACAAGGAAACATATAACTATATAATATAAAATTTATTTATTTATTTTTATTTCCATGGACAAAATTAAGAAGAATTTGCTGAAAGGATCTACGTTATTAAAACAAGACTTGTAGAATAGCTAAGCAATAAAAGGGCATTCATGAGGTCATTAATCCAGTAAATTTGCTGCGGCAACCCACTCTCACTGCAGGAACAGCTCTAGTAGTCTGCCAAGATCATTCAGAATTTACGATGCCTAGTGGAAGTATGAGAGGGAAAATATTTTAAATGACAATTGACTTTATTTAAACAATATTTATCAGGAGCATACTCTTAGAGCCATCTTCTTCAACTTGTTCATTGCTGAGAATTGTTTGATTCGAGAGAGTACAGCTGGATCTAGTGCACGGTCTGGAGCGACTCCATTTTCACAAATCCAGGGATGACCTGAGCATGGGAGCAATTAAATGATTGTCACTGACAGTTATTGACCACCTGGATTAGAATTGTCACTTTGTTAAAAAATTTGCATGCATGACTAGTTTCTGCTGGAAATTAGTTAACCCAGATGCAATCTGTTAATTTTTTGCAATTATATTCATATGAGAATGTTCTAGTTATTTAATACCTACAAGATTTTGATACAGGGAACACAGATAAATGAAATTCAAGAGACAACCTTAATTAGTGAACTAGACTTTATTATGCTTTCTCACTAGAGAGTCATGTCAATGATTGAAAATGGAAAATCTGAACAAGAACACGTATGTTTTTGCAGATAATTTGTACCAACTTGGTGATCAAGACTGTTAGCAAACGGTCCAATGGGAAAATCTGATATAAGAAGACATACAAAGTACTTCATGAGCAGTAAGACGCTCCGCGGGAGGGGAACAAAGCATCCTTCGTATGAGGTCCTTGGCACTATCAGATATCATTGGCCATGGGTCAGAATCAAAATCAATGACTCCCTTCAGAACTGCATCAAATATCCCTTGTTGTGTTTCTGCATGAAAAATAAACATGACTGAAACCCACCTAAGAATTGATATGATTACTCAAAGCTAAGAATGAATACCAAGAAGAAAGTGATAAAAACAGAATTGTACCAGCCCAAAAGGGTGGCACCCCGCATAATAATATGTATAAAATCACTCCTGCAGTCCAGACATCAGCTTCTGGTCCATAATGCTTCCCTAATACTTCAGGAGCCACATAATAAGGACTACCAACTACATCAGTGAAGATCTGACCTGAAGTTACAGGAAATCCAATTTATACTGCTACAATCTCAGTTGAAGATCAGTAATACTTAGAAAAAAAGAGAAACAATTGCATAATTAAGGTGCAATAACGTTGTCCTCCAAAAAGACAGTTATGATCTGATCAGCAAGAAACTGCTCGTTTGCTTTACCACAAAGAAACCAAGCTAAGAAGAGGAAAATAAAGATGATAAAGCAGCATGCACTAATGTTATAGTCAATCCAAAGTAATCCAATTTTTGCCAATCTACTGCATTCTATTGCATGTATCCTCTGCCATCCCTTGCAATTTGGTACGCATAAAAGGTTGTTACCAGTAAAACACATTGAATCGATATGCTGAATATCGATCCAGAATCAGTTTTTGAATGTCGTGCACACAATTAGCAGCAAACACTAAGATTTATAAGAAATGGATTTATCAAAAGTAAATTAACTAATCAGTTAGTCATCTTCCAAATGATGCAGATACATTAACTCAGAAAATTAGATTAATTACTGACCAGTTCAATCAAATTATATAACGTAGAATAACAGGAATATCAGATCTTCACATAAAACTCTAACTTCTCTGTCATCTTGTTCGCTTATATATTGCTTAAAGAAGAACAGAAAGGTTCCATAAGAAGATAAGCAACATGGCTAAATCAATAAGGTTTAACCCTCAATTTTATTATTTGAGACTAACTGGGATGTCATATTCTCATACTACAAGAAGGCTGGCTAAGCTAAGGTTTTGAATAAATAAATGTTTAGAAAATATAGGAAAAAGTCTAGAAAACGGTGGAGCGGATCAGTCCATGTCTGGTTTGATCAGTAACTGAGTGAATTGGTGGGTTGTATGACATCCAAACCGGTTCAGGGGTGAAGCAGGTTTTGTTTAGATCCTAATATTCGATTAAGATACTGGAAAAATTATTCACTGAAGCAGTGCCCAATCCAATCTGAGTTGTTCCCTGACGAGGGATCAGTGGTCAATTTGACTTGACCTGGGTTTGAATGATTGGCTTTTCACCAACCGTTTAAGGACGAACAGGTATTGAGATCGTGATAGAATTTATGAACATATTTCAATCATCGGATATCTTGGAAGAGAAAATTTATCATCGTATATTGTAAACTAATAAATTACAATTACCTGGCTTGAAGAAGACCGAGAGACCAAAATCTATGGCCTTGAGCGAGGAATCATCATCCTTATTGGCCAACAAGAAGTTCTCCGGCTTGAGATCTCTGTGCATTACGCCGAGCGAATGGCACGCCTCCACGACGCCGACGATGATCCTGGTGAGCTCGGCCGCCTTGCGCTCGCTGTATTGGCCGCGCTGAATGATGCGGTCGAAGAGCTCGCCCCCTTCGCAAAGCTCCATCACAATGTGCACATAGAGCGCGTCCTCGTACGCGCCCTTGATGGTCACGACGTTCTTGTGGCCAGAGAGATGGTGCATGATCTGGATCTCCCGCCGCACGTCCTCCAGGTCCTCCTTCGCCACCAGCTTCCTCTTGCAGATCGACTTGCACGCGTACGCCTTCCCAGTTGCCACCTCGGTGCACAGGTACGTCGTCCCGAACTGCCCCTGCCCCAGCTTCCGCCCCAAATTGTAGAGGTCGCGGAGGTTCGCCGTCGGGTGGCCCATCACCCACGTGGTGTTTGCGGCCATGGCGTCGCGGTTGGGCCGCGAGGCCGGGCGAGGCGGCGCGTCGGGGTCGGCCAGGTGGTGATGTCGGTGACCGCCGCTGGGGGAGGAGGAGCCGGCGGAAGAGAAGGAAGAGGATAGGGACCGGTCAGAGGGTCGCCCGGCGCTGCTGTAGCTGGGGAAGTACTTGCCCTCAACGTAGGATCCGCGGCATGAGTTGCCCATTAACGATCAACAATGCAACTTTGAGCTGGCAAAATGCGTCATTTCGCGAAGGAGCAAATGGCATTTGAGGATGCGTCGCTGGTCCGATTAGGGTTTGGGTTAATTGAAGTGGGAGGTGCGAATTGATCTGATTTAGTTAGAGGCGAAGATGGCCGGGCGGAAAAGGAGGGAACCGTTGACCGTCTTTGACCGTAGGACATCCTTAACCGGCTTTAATTAATCTTAACTATGGCCGTAATTTCGATTAGTGTTTTGCTAATTTTGGTCGTTTCGAGCGTGTGTTCTTAATTAGATCAAGTCATTATTAGTGCTTAACACTTTGTGATTGATCCTTGGGAATTTTCTTGGAATTTTGAGAAGAAAAAAAAAACATGAAAACAAAATACATTACATATAAAGAAAAGAATATATATAACTTGATTTATTAGTTAGACCACATTGCGACAGTTTGGTTCACCCACCAAACAAAAGAAAAAAATTACATAAAAATAAAAATCCCAGTGATCGATGAACTCAAACAAGCTGAGTAAATACAATAACTTAAAATGATTTCTTTTCTTATTTAAAATAATTCCCCAAATCTTGATATAATAGAGTATGAAATTAGAGAGCTCATGATAATTAATTAATTAATTAATTAATCATATTATTAGTTAACAGTAGCCACACATGAAGGGGCCTGTTGTTCTTGGGCTGCCTCGTTGGATAGATTTGAGCACCAAGCGTCGTCGGTGATGAACTGCATCCAGGCGTCGTCTTTGTCGTCGTCGTCGGCGCACGAGGACGATCCGACCGGCATGTCGATCGGTGATGCTGTCTCGTACCCAACGGATGCAGTAGTGGCGGCGACGCTAGTCATGGCGGCGCCGGAGGCTTCCACCATGCTCGTCAAGCTGCACTGGCCATGAATCTCCTCGACGTCGGCGGACACCACATTCTTCTTGAACACTCGACACAGCGCATATGAATCCTTAAGACGAAGAAGGAATAAGTTGATCAATACTTCAAAAATAAAGTAAAAATATATGGAAGTGCTTTAATTATGAGAAGAGGAAGGAAGCTCTCTCGGAATGCAGCAAGGAATAAAGTGGAAAGCCACCTCGCATGCACCGACACCGTTTGGCTTCCTTTCATGCATTTCTATGTACATTGAATATTGTGTAATTAATTAGCTAATGGTGATAAATTAGGATAAAGTAAGTCTAATGTCTGACAATTACATACATATATTAATCACGTAATTAAGTGCAAGATAAGAGTGCAAAATTTTTGTCTTCGATGCATTACATATGGACAAAAAGAGAGCAACCGCCACTATGTTTAGCTTTGCATGCATGCAACTTCATGCACAACCCACGTACCCTCTCATTTTTTATATTTCATATTAAATAATAAAATATTTGGGAAATTTGGAATTAGAAAATACATATGTAATCTAGATTAATTGAAGATTTGAGAAATTTGGAATTAGAAAATTCATGTAATCTAGATTAATGGATGATTTGGGTATAATAAAGAGAAATGAGTATGTATATACTTACGCACCTGAAGGCCCATTGTATCCTCGCACTCTTTGTCATCAAGGCGATACTCGTGCATGACCCAATCGGTCCTCGTGCCTTGAGGAGCTCGACCTCTATAGTAGACTAGGGTCTTCTTCATGCCAATGGCTCGATTTTGATGGCAAACTCGCCGGTCCTTTCCGGTCGACTTCCAATACCCTGCTCTTGTTGCACGATTTGTGCGAAATCCGTTAGGGTATTTTCGATCCCTTGGTCCAAAAAAGTACCATTCGGGATCTCTACTCGGTAAAAATGATTTTTCTGTGGAAATAGAAATCTAATATCATAATTAAGTTAAAGAGATGTAATGGATCTAAATGTAAACAATAATGCATCCATATATATGAATATCATACAAGTCGAAAAAACAAAAAGACTAATATAGAAATGCACATGAACCTGCAAGTTCCCACGGTTCGCACTTATATAAATCCACCTCGGGGATGATATCGAGTTCGATCTTGAGGCCATGAATCTTCCTCTTGAGGTAGTAGTTTACAAGCTCTTCATCAGTCGGGTGAAACCTAAAACCGGGCGGCAAACCCACCGGAGCCATCACCAAAGGATTATGGTACTAATTGGTTGAACTCTCTGCTGCCGTCACCTTCCCCCTTTCTTTCCCCTTGGCTCCTCGACGATGGCTTGCCTAAGGCCACCACTCCCTCTCACTTAATGCATTGGGGCTTTGCCTTTTGTCCACATTAAGAAGATTCTAAAGTACACTTTATTAGATTCCTACATAAGCTTGAGGCTCTTTACAACTTCTCTTTACCGGCTACACTTTTGCTTTGTCATCTCTCTGCCTTCTTGTCTCTAGTTACTCACAATTATTTGACTTGAGTCTTATTTGAAAAGTTTCATATATTCCTATGTAGCGTAACTTAATAGATTGATCTTTTATTATCTAAAATTAGCTTGTTTTTCTTAATTAACACTACTTTTGGTAATTAACCTCACTTATCTGTCACATTATATTGAATTAGATAAGACCCATTTGTGTTAAGAAAACTAGAAAAGCAAAAAAAAACCATGTACGTATATTTATTGTGCAAAAGACAACAAATTTCTCCTATCCTGAAGAGGTTGTGAGAATTAAATATTGTTTAGTAACTTAGAACCAGACGTCCACACCGTTGAAATAATAGGATGTTCTCAGAAGACACTAAACTGAAACCTTCTACAAAGAGCACTCGTTCCAAGTCATGTTAAGATGCTCTTTACAATTGCTTGACATTACAAGAGCAAAATGGAAGAATGTTGATGATGCACCTTTAATTGGATGCCAAATGATATTGGGCCCCTTTTGCCGCTGAACTTAGGGGGTGATGACCATCAGCTATCCTAAGCGCATAAATGCATTGTTGACACAGCTAGTTTTTTTTTTGTGTTAACAGACATACAAAGATTAAGACAGTGATGTAAAAAACCTTTGAATACACATACACAATATGACAAGTGTAGTGCAAAACAACATATGAACTGGTGTGTACTGGCTTTAGAGATCGTGAAGAAGAAGAGAAAACTGAGGCTAAGACAGCTTTAACTCGTTCTGCTTTCAATCCTGAGAAGCCTCCCTTTTCTTTTTGTAATGATGTCTCTAACTTTTCATGAGCGAATCAGAAGAGAAACCATTAAAATGGATACATGAGCAGTCTTTACAGGTCTTGGGATGCATTAAAAAAGCACAAAGAAAACTGAAAGAAAAGACTATCTATATCACGTTCTCATCCAGGCTTATGTTAGCCTAAACATTTTTTTTCTTTTAGTTTTTTTTTTTACTTTACACTCTGTACTAATTATTAATAATATTATGATAACATTCATATTAAAAACTAAAAATATCGGCAAATTTTACTCTAACTGATTTTTCGGGTTCAATAGATTGGATCTACAGACAACAATGAGCCACAGTTAGTTGGATGAACATTCACAAGATCTATTTGTGTGACATCCCATATTTGAGAATGAAAGTCATTTGATCTATCTAATTACATGGTAATTAAGAAAAGGCTATCACCCAACTCCTTCCTAATGCCACTCTAATTTTTTTTATTATAAACACTCCAGACTATCGAACCTATCAAAATAACTTGTCGAATGATGTCAACTAATATGATTGGTGGTGCTCCAATTGAAGGATATCTAGTCAAGAGATTAATTCACGAGACCGATCTTGAGGAATCAATCAACATTAATAATGTTGGCTCCTACCTGGACCCGATTCAGGGATGGGGGTTCGCTCATGTTCTTCGTCCAATCTCCCTTTTGCTTAAAGTGGCAAACACGAATATATTAGGGGGACTAACATTAATAATCGCCTTCGCAAAATTCTTAATTGAGAGAGAAGAAAACTGAAGGCAACTTAATATTTTAGATGATAATTAATTCAGCCTAATTATACATTTCAGTTGATTATTTTATTTTATTTATTTTTCTAGGCTCCAAAATACATGTGTTGAACTGAAATCCCACCAACAAACTACTAGTTCTACTGGGGAAATAAAGAAAGGAAAAAAAAAAGTAGCTCCTCATTTTTATAGAAGCAAACCTGCAAAATCTCAGACATGCCTTCTAAATTAACATGTCATTTTTAATACCTCAGAGAACAGTGTGAAGAGATGGCTAGAAACCTTCCAGATAGATTGGAATAAAGCAAAAGGCACACAATCAGTGATCTGTTTTCATGCATCTCAATGCAGATTGTCTTGTCTTAATGTGAGTAAAGTGGTTTACAATCAACTAAAGAGCTTCACACTTGAAAAGAATGCATCATGGCCAGTGGTGTCTTATTTAGAAAGAAGCAAAGGCAAGCAAAAATTGTATCAAAGGAGGGTGGGACCACCAGGCGAGGAAAAGAGTGGCCCATGGCTGCAAGGGACGAGCCCTGGGGTCACCCCTGCACCATCACCCTTTTCCCATGATGGAGGCGTAAAGACTAAAGAGCATAAATATGCAGACAACTTGTCTCACTTGAGGCCTGAGGGTTGGTGTGCCATGTACACGTAAGCATATTTCTTTTTGGACTGACAGAACTGGTTAAACTGGAATAATTTTAAAAATAAAAAGAGAAACTATACGTCGTTGATATATTTCATCTTATTTAGTTGATTCTTGATGGAATTTTGATCAAATTTGCTTTTTCTCAACGTTGATGGATTTCAGACAAAAAAAAAAGACTAGCAAAAGGAGATGGGTTCCTGGCCTCGTGTAAATATTCATCCACTTGAACTCTCTCTTTACTTCTCTTCCAAAATCTATTCTAGTTTCTTTTTGTCTTTTAAAGGGTAAATATAACATTCTTTTTCTTTTCTCACCGTTTCTGGATTTTCTTCCCTAACCTTTAGTAAGAATACAGATCTCTTTTAATATGAAAGGATATAGAGATCCGACTCTCTCTCTCTCTCTCTCTTACTGTATTGCCTTTATCTTTTACTCTCCTGTAATAAAAATTGGAACCAGAACCCTTCTCTTTCTTTCTCTCTATCTCTCTTTTTGGTGTTTTCCCTTCATTTTCTAACTTTTAGTAACTTAAATCTAGTTTGTTTATTTTGGGATTGAAGAGGTCGGCAAATCAAAAGTTGGAAAAAGAAAAGGGCCTGCAAGGTGCATTTTGATGTTCCTCTTGACAAACCGTGCAAGTTTGCAAGGATCTTGAATTTAATAGAGTTGAAGACTGAAATAGTAACCAAAGAAAGCACTTGTCTGTACTCCTTTGTTAGATTTATTTTGGAGTGTTTTCATTTGGGAATTGATTACTTTAAAAAAATGAATGGAAGCAAAACAAATAAACGAGTGAAGTTAACCTAGATTATTACTCATGTCAAACAGCACACCCCTCTTTTTCGTAATTGCAAGCACCCTCAGCGTTAATAAGGGACACCAAAACCTACCTGCAAGGTTGCAATTAAATCAGTAGCAAGGTTAAAATTTGAAAAAATTGCATTCAGAAATATATTATAGGCCTCAATATCAAATATTCAATCAGAAAGTCAAAGTAACTTACTTTTGTTTCTAGCTGAGAACCTTGAGATTCAAGAACTGGATCAGGATGATCTTTATTTTCTAAAAAGAATATTTATAAATTTAAAAATATGGATTTCTTTATCTGGTTGAGAAGAGACGAGAGCTGAAAGAAATTAGTATATAAAAAAAAGAGGATTAGTTTGTCAAACATATTCCCACAAGGATCACAGCAATCAATGCAATTGAGAGGTTTGAGACCAAGGGAATGACTCAGCTGGTAATGAGACATGCTTCTTTGTTAACAGAAGACATGTTAATGACAAGTAATAATTTTCCTGGAATCAGTTTTACCATCCTGAGATTATTACAACCATAAAGCAGTAATTTATCAGCTAATCTCAGTAAGCTTCGGAAGTATAGCAGTGACTAATTATTATTTTGTGTGAGATCATACCAAAAGAGGATCACACATGCAATTTATTGTATTGTATTAAAACATGGGAAGGGATTGTTATTCAAATATTCTATTAGTCATATGAAAAGCGTAGAAAGGCATATATTGATTGTCAAAAGAGAATGGCAGAAATTTTTGAAGTATAAAGGTATCAATATATACAACAGAAATCAACACAGAACCAAGACAAGGAAGAAATAATTTAGGCTGAAAAACGAGATGTCAATTATATCAAAAATCCATGAGTTAACTGTCAAAAAAAATTTATTTAGAAAAGGAATTTACAAGCATTTCAACTAATACCAGGACCTCTAGCATATAAGACTTTCTCAAGCATAATAATCTGATTTCAAAAAATAGTTCAAACCTAGGAAATAAATGAAATACAGGGTCATGAATAACCGGGAAGTCAATACATAATCGTGGTATCTTCCATATTCTTGCATACACTTAGAAATACAGGGTTGACTACAAACCAATTTTAAGCAGAAATACTGGTTCGGTAGTGAAATAAGATACTTTGAGTAATGACATCATTCCAAGAGACTATTCTAAACTTAGCATTATCATATAAAGTTAGAAATAATGCACTCAAAGATACAGAAACTAAAGCTCAAAAGTAACATAAACTAAGATTTTAGAATCTTGTAATGGTGAATAATTCTTCTCAGTAAAAACTCTATCATATTCATCTTCTTTACATATACAGTGTGTATAATGTAGTTAAAAAACCCTTCTTGACCCACTCCACTAGTTCCGATACTCAACTAGAACCCATCAATTATTTATTTATTTATTGCATCTATAAGAACTACCTAGTTCACTCCTCAATTATTTTCTGTCCACCAATTTTAACTAGTTACTAGCTTCGGTTGTTTCACAAGTGAAGGATACAGTGTCCTATTCAGGAAAACAAATGCAAACAAGAACAAACACATTAAACGCTGGATATGTGTGCTTCTGCATGCACACTACTGACAATTTGACGTGTTTTATTGATCACTGAAGGCACATAAGGGTAAAACTGAGATAAACCTGCTTCAAAATCAGATCTTTCAACCATTTCTAACATTATGGCTCAATCTCTTGGTTGCAGATGATCGATGGATGCACTTTGCAGGCTTAAGTAATCACTGATTTGCTGTAGCTTACCAGAACATATAATAACTATCAAGTGTTCCTTTTGTTTAGTCAATGTTAGCTTTCTTAAGAAATTAAATAACCAATATAGACCAACTATACCATGATTATACAACTATCTGATGATTTCCATGGAAGTGGATGATGCTATTTTTCATCTAAAGCTATGATGATGGAACAATAATTTTTGAAAAACCAAAATGTAATTACTTACATTGTATAGCAATTTCATCATTCCCAGATAATATTAGTTCACACATGAACAAATATTGCCTGCAAATTTCTGATATGAGAGCATAAATCTAAACTACCATTGAATTAATATTTCTTTTTATGCTATCAGTACGCCATCAATAGCACAATTAGCAAGCCATAAATTATTGCTAGTAATAGACAGATTGCTTATTGGGAAATATGAACAAGTGTAACAGAAGTAGTAAATACATTATGCGAAACATTAAAAGAACAAAAGAAAACAATTGACATCAAATTTGAAGCAAGCACTTTGTAGAAGAAAAATTTTAAACAAAATCCTACCCAGCGAAGGATCCGTTTTTGACTCCCCATCAAACTGGATAACCAATTCCATTCTAAGAATGCACTTGAGAGCTTGAACCTTTTGATATAGAACTTTCAGAACCTTGCTGCCTTAAGAGCACTGTGAGACTTTTTTAGATAGCCTTCATTGACATTTGACAGTCCACAACTAGAAGACTTCAGCTTCAAAGAAAGACAATACTTTCTGCATTATCTAAATTTGACGCTTCATAAAATTGCTGTACTTCATAAAAGTTCTTTTTTCCTAATTCTCACTTTCCTTACCAGCTATTGATCTGAACATAATTCATTTTCTCGTCTCTTTTTGAGATGACCAAATTCTTTTTCACAAAATTTTCAGCATTGGAACATTTAAGAATTTTCCCTTGTGAGTCATCACTTGTCCTAATTCTCATCACATGAAAATTATGTGAATTTTTGTGGCAGACAACGACAACTTCACCATCATATAGAACCTTTTTTTTCACAAAACATAAATGCATTTTACTTATTATTTGAGATTGTAGGCAAACTATTCATTGTGCGATGCAGTTTCTTAGCTAGTTCTTCATCTGTTTCATGGCTCCCAGCAGGATGGCTAGTCTGATAGAGGAGTTTTATTGGGATCTGTTTCTTACTCACTTTGTTCTGGTTTGCACAGATTTTTCTAGAATTTCTCTTCATCGTAATGAAGTCCAGAAATAACAATGCATTCTTGGCATCAGCTTTTGCCTTTGTAGCTGCAGCTGCTTTCTCAATTGCATTGTTTCTAGCTGCCACAGCAATTTCAAATGCAGCCAAAGCTACTGACTTGGACACCTCGATGATCTTTTCTGGAGTCGATCCTGGGGAATTGACAACATCACGAAGCCGGGCATCAAAATCACCCCAAACAATAGGAACAGGCGGCATAAAATTGAATTCAGAATTCTCCTTCCTCAGTTCAGCAAGCAGACGCTTACGAGGAGGCAAATGATTATGAGCACCAGAGGACTCCATTCGATTCACCCTAACAACTCAATAACTATGAATATCAACGTAGTTATTCAAACCTAATCTTTATCACTCTGTACTGTACGGACTACGGACAATTATCACTTTCTACCTTTCTAGAAATTTAGGTCTCAGAAAACGTCCCATCGAATCGCATTTTCCAGTCACAAGACTTCACCTATCCACACGAACAAGAGAAAAGATAGTAGTGAGCTTCGAAATCAAGGTTACTATCCAACAAGCTGTCGAAGCAAGAAGTATGTTCATTTTGGGCAAATTACCAACTCAAGAAAGAAGATTTATGGGAAATCTAGCTAATTCTAATACAACCCATCAGAGATCATCCGTTAAAACAGTAAGAACGCATTTTACCAGATCACAAGAACGCAGTTGCATGATTGAATTACGCCGGGCCCAATTGATTACAAACTCAACGAACCATATCGACGCTAAGCAGAGGATTCGGCTCAAGCATCGACATAACTACCTCGGAGGTGGCGGTAGCCATTAGGGTTTCCGAATGGGCGATTTTCGAAGGAAGGCTACAAAAAGGGAGTGATATTTTCTTGCAAAAGAGAGGAGAAGAATAGCTGAATAGAAAGGCAATTTACCAAAAACGTATCCAAGTTTTTAAATTTATGAGAATGAGCATGTTATATTGTTATTTATCAAAGATGTATTTTTTATAGTAATTTTCTCATTTTACCTTCTTAATTATTTTTCTTTTTTATTTTCTCTATTATTTCTCTCTCTTCTCTTTTTTATCCTCTCTTTTACACGTTAATTTTTCTAAAAACATTTTAACACTTCTTAGAAATTTAAATAAACAATGGATAACATATTTGAACTCCTTACAAACCTAGAAATTCACCAGAACTAAAATGGATGTAATCAGATTTCTCTAGGTCCATTAAAATGGAGCAACAGGAAGGGCGAAAGATGTGTGTGGCAGTGACATGGTAGAATAAATCTGCTTTATGATTATATGTTTTAAAACTTTACATGTGAATCTTATTTTGCTACATGATGTTTTTTTTATGGTGCATACTCATTATGAACTTATGATTCCATGTTCCATGTTAGTATGCTTTATGATAATAGACATGCTTCTATGATAACATGAAATATGAAAAATGATTATTAGGTTTTATTTATTTACTTCCATTGCCATGTACGCATGTATGTATGTTTTATGTTCTATGTTTTAAGTAACCTCGTCCTTCGGAAGCAACAGAGGGGCGGGCGTTACAAACATCGGAAAAAATTTAGCATCAGGGTCGACTCTTGCCAAAGCTGATTTCATGCTAGTGTTTGAGTCAAATAAATATGTATTGACAAAAAATAGTCAATTCATAGGTAGAGGCTACATGAAAAATAATCTATTTAAAATGAATGTAATGGTTGTACACTGATATGGGTTAGGTTTAGTAGGTCCCTCGTGAAAAGAAGAAAGGAGATAATGGAATCTAGGGGAGTAGGCTAGTATCGACCGAGATATACCTCCAGGGAGGTAGGCCAATATCAGCCGGGATATACCTCAAAGGAGGTAGGCCAATATCGATCGGGATATACCTCCAGGGAGGTAGGCCAATATCGGCCGAGATATACCTCAAAGAAGGTAGGCCAATATCAATCGAGATATACCTCAAGGGAGGTAGGCCAATATCAATCGAGATATACCTCAAGGGAGGTAGGCCAATATCGGTCGAGATACCTCAAGGGAGGTAGGCCAATATCGATAGGGATATACCTCCAGGAAGGCAGGCCAATATCGACTGAGATATAACTCAAGGGAGGTAGGCCAATATTGACAGAGATATACCTCCAGGGAGGAAGGCTAATATCGGTCGAGATATACTTCCAAGTAGGCAGACCACTATTGACCAAGATATACCTCCAGGGAGGAAGGACAATATCGGCCGAGATATACTTCCAAGTAGGCAGGCCAATATCGGCCGAGATATACCTCAAAGGAGGTAGGCCAATATTAACCGAGATATACCTCTAGGGAGGAAGGCCAATATCGGCCGAGATATACTTCCAAGTAGGCAAACCACTATCGACCAAGATATACCTCCAGGGAGGAAGGCCAATATCGACCGAGATATACTTCCAAGTAGGCAGGCCAATATCGACCGAGATATACCTCAAAGGAGGTAGGCTAATATCGACCGAGATATACCTCAAAGGAGGTAGGCTAATATCGACCGAGATATACCTCCAGGGAGGAAGGTCAATATCAGCCGAGATATACTTCCAAGTAAGTAGGCCAATATCGACCGAGATATACTTCCAAGTAGGCAGGCCACTATCGACCAAGATATACCTCCAGGGAGGAAGGCCAATATCGGCTGAGATATACTTCCAAGTAGGTAGGCCAATACCAATCGAGACATACCTTGAGAGAGGTAGGCCAGTCTTGGCTGGATAATATCTTGAAAAGGATATGCCAATATTGGTCGAGATTACATACTTAATAAAATACAACCCAATATCAGCTAGGATGATAAACTTAGAAGGGTGCAGACCAGTATTGCCCAAGAAACATCATGAGAGGTAATAATAACTGACCGGACCTAGTCTGATTTCGATTTCGACCAATACAAGGAGCAATGTTATATTAAGCTGTCTATGATATAGCAAAGACAGGAAGGGCAAGCAGGAATGATAGATGCACTCTGAAATAACTTCTGAAACAGGACAGAAGTAAATATTTCAAATAAAGTAGTTTAATGAAGATATTTGTAGTATGTGATTGTATAACAGGTTCGCTAATATGGCAGGAGGAAGGCTTCTAGATTTTTCTACAGGTACTAGACGACAAAGAAGGTACATCTGGGGTACAAAAAGATTCCTTAAAAACCATTTTCTACAAGTACACAGCTTACGTCATCTCATAACAAACTCTAACGAACCGGGGTCCACTTCATGACTACGGAGGTTATATGAAGTGGTATAAAAGGGGGAATCCTCTCCGTTGGCGAGGTAAGTTCACATCACTGCTCACATTCATAACCCTAGTTTTCAACTACTGTTCATCTTCTTTTTCCTTTTTTCCCACACAAAGAGAGATCACTGACTTAAGCGTCGGAGGGCCTAGCCAGGGATTCCCACCCCGGTCTTAAGTCACCGACGATAGTGTTGGTTGGTCTCTTGTTCGCAGGAAGCCTTGGAAGCTCCGGATCTGGGTTTTCTTCAGTCGGATTTCTTTCTCGCCATTGGAGCTTCGCACCAGAAGGACATTCCGGGACTTCATTCTCTTATATCCGCTTTGAGTTTCTCAGATTGGTGTTCTATAGGTATTATTCTTCATCAGCAGTAGGTTTTTTCTCCCAGCTTTCTGTTTTGTCAAGCTTGTCAGACAGGATCATACACCATGACTTTAGTGACAATAAAATTATAAATTCTGTTTATTTAGTCAAGTGTTCGAATTTATGATATATTAGACTTGGACATGTAAATTATAACACTTTGTAATGACCTGTGAATTTAATTTTTTTGCCAACATTTAATGTTGATTTAACAAATAAATGTGAAATATGTGTTGAAGCTAAAATGACAAAGCTATCTTTCTATTTTGTGGAAAGAAGTATGACCCGTCTAGAAATAATTCATAGTAATATATGTGATTTAAAATTCATGCAAACAAGAGGAGACAAAAAAAAATACTTTGTTACTTTCTATTGAAATGTAAAGATGAAGCCTTAGAAGGATTAAAAAATTATAAAAATAGAGTTTAGAATCAAATTGATTAATGAATTAAAAAATTCAAAGTGATCGATGAGGAAAATATAATGATTTAGTTGTTGAATTTTGTGTAAAATCTGACATTATTCATCAAACGACAACTCCTTACTCTCCTTAAACAAATGAGATTGCCGAGCATATAAACTCTTAAAGAAATAAAAAGTGTTATGTTGATAACTTTAGGCTTACCCTAGAATTTATGAGGTGAAACTAGTTTATCGACAAATCATATTCTCAATAAAATCCCTCACAAAAAGATAGAAGCTCCTTATGAGTTATGGAAGGGTCACAAGCCTTCTTATAAGTATCTGAAAGTGTGGGGGTATTTGGCTAAGGTGGAAGTACCTAAGATAAAGCAAACCAAAATAGGACCAAAGACAATCGATTATATTTTTATTAGATATACTAATAATAGTAGTGCATATCGATTTTTGATGCACAAATCAACAGTTTTTTATATATATATTGGGACAACAATTGAATCAAGGGATGTTGTATTTTTTAAAGATATCTTTCCTTACAAAGAGAGGAAAGAAGAAAGTTCAAATAAAAGAATTTATAAAACTGTGAATATGGATAATCTTGAAAATAATGATGAACCAACATGCAATAAAAGGGCCAAAATAGTAAATTTATTTGGTCATGATTCATGACTTATGTATTGAAAAATGAATCAAGGGCAATAAATAAAGTCTTATCAAGTCTTGAGACTCTCTTTTGAAAAGAACCCATCAATAACGAAATAAATTCTATCATGCAAAATCATACTTGGGAATTGGTATATATTCGACCTAGAATCAAGCCTTTAGGATGTAAATGAATCATAAAAAAGAAATATAAGGTTGATGGAACTATTAATATGTATAAAAAAAGACTAGTAATAAAGGGATTCAAACAAAAGGAAGGTCATGACTTCTTTAATACCTATTCACTAGTAACAGGGATTATTCGAGTACTCATTGTTATTGTTCTAATACATAACCTTGAGATACATCAAATGGATGTTGATCCTCTCCGAGCATTGAGTCGATGAAAACTGGGGGCGTGACGCTCTCTGCTGCCTCCGGGTGATCTCCTCAGTGACGTGGACCTCTGGGAACCGGCAACAAAGCCGGGCCGGGAAGGGATTCCCGGCGTCTGCCCTCCAACGCTCAAGTCAGGCAGCGGCGAGACGAAGCAAAGGCAAAATAGCGAGACTGTGGCTACAGTAGATAAGCAAAGCATACCTCCGTCGAAGTCCGGAGGTCTTTATATAGGACCCCGGAGAGGCGCATGCACGCTTCCCGAGGTGTGCACGTTCCTCAAAGCATATCTCAGAATGGTTGTGTCAAAAAAGCGTGTCTGACGCCATACCGCAACTATCCGAGCATATCTCTGTCACGACAGTGGAATCTTCCACTGTACGATCCTCGGTACGACCCGACCGTCGACCATGCTGTTTGTCGGCGGCAGGTGTCTCGAGAAGGATATCACTAGCTGCCTTTTTGTCCTCTTCTAAGTCTTTTGTCTCTTACTGGGCCGGATGGGATGCACGCGCGACCTCCAGGGCGCTTGGGTGCGTATGCGCATCGGACCAGGCGAGAAGGCCGCTCGGTCAAATACTCGGACGGGAGTACGATCTGATTGATCTGCGGGTCAGCCGAGCGGATCGGCCGCTCGGCACGACGGTTCCTCTATAAGGGAGCTTGTGAACGTCGAAAGCTCGAGCCCAGGTCGAGTTGTCACTTGCCGACCCGGGATTTACTCCGTCCGGTCAGTCAGGCGACTTCCCCACCCCACTTAGCCGGGACTTTGACTCTCCTGTGTCGTTGACCCCTTCCTCTGTGGGCCCCCGATCCTTACCACCGGATCACGTGCCTTCCCTTCAAGTCTAGTCGAAGGAGGCTCCAAGTTCGACTGACTGGACTATTGGCTTGGTGATATGTCTACCGCTCGGCTACCGATGTTGGTGTTTATCCGATCAGGAACTGCGGAAGTGGGTGATGCCGCTCGGCACGACCCCTGCTGGCACTTGGAAAGTTTTGTTTGCCAGCGGTTGTCCCACCGCTCCAACATTGGTCAATGCCGATGTCCTTGGAATCTCCTCGGCATTCGTGCAAATCCTCGCCATTAAGGCTGAGCACGCAACCACGCCTACGTAATAGTGCTTATTAAATGCGACTTGTGAGCGGGCGCCACATGGTCGCGCAGCCATCACCGGTCGCTCGAGTTGTCAGGGCTGATGTGACCTTTGGCCTTTTGAATTTGACGGTCAGATCTGCGCCTGGGGGCGCGTGACCTGGATCGGACGGCTCCGGTCGATTGAGCCCAACATTTATAAGGGCATCTCTTCTTTCCCCAGCCGCTTCGCGTTATCGCTTGCGCGCATCCGAAGGCCTCTGTTCCATCTTGCTCAGTGCACCGGCGAACTCGCTTTTCAGCGTTCCGGCAATCCCTTGCCCCGCCATCCTTTCCTATAAAGAATCCCTGCCCTTTATCTTCTTCTTTGTGCTTTCTTTAGTATTCTTAGTGACATCTGTGTTAGTTCTGCACTGTTCCGACCTTCTCTTTCATCCATCCCGTTGTTCTCTGGTTCTTGCTTTCTCTACTGTTCCGGCGATGGCGAGCACCTCGCAACCGTCTAATCCCTCTCTCGACCTCTGGTATACGACCATGGAAAGTCGGTTCACTGAGGGTGACACGACGAACTTCGTCTGCGACTTCGAACTCCCCTCTGCCTATAGATTGATATTAGCTACCTCTTCCGATCGACCACACGACCCACCGCCTGACACTACTTGTTTCTTCCGAGACCAGTTTATAGCCGGTCTACGTTTTCCTCTACACCCGTTTATCCTTGAAGTTTGTAATTATTTCCGTCTCCCGCTCGGCCAACTCGTCCCGAACTCATTCAGGCTGTTGTGTGGAGTGGTCGTCCTCTTTAGGTTGCACGACATTCCCTTAGTCCCCAAGATTTTTCATTATTTCTACTATCCCAAACAATCCGAGTGAGGCACCTTCCTCTTCTAGTCGTGGATCGGCCTTGTTTTCTTCGAAGAAATGTCGACCTCAAATAAACATTGGAAGGAGTATTACTTTTACCTTCGTCTTCCTGAGCTGCCAGCTTTCCGAACCAAATGGCAGACCGTCGTGCCGGCCCCGCTGGACCTTGGTAAATACAAGAGCCAGTCGGTCTCTCCATGCAGCCAAACAACTAGCCGGGTAGAAATTCAACATTCATAAGCTGCTTTGTGAGGGCGTGCTGTACATATTCGGATTAAGTCCGATCCGAACGAAGCTTCCGAGCAGCATGGGTAAGCGTTTTCCTCTCCCCCTTTCCTTTTGATCTAACTGATTTATTCTTCTTTTATGCAGCTGACATCATGTGGCGCGCCAAGGCCGCTGATCGAATGAAGTTGAAGGCCGCCGAGATAGAGGCGGCGACAGCTAAGGAGATGGCCAACCGGGGCATTGAGCCGGTCGGCTCACACGAGGGTGAGAGCGAAGAAAATCCACCCGCCGTCGGAGAGTCGACCGTTCAGGAACTTGCAGCCGAGGCGGTCGGCGATGCTACTTCGTCCGTTGGACATCCTACGCTGGAGGACGGTGGGTCTTCAGCCGACGACGCTCCGCTGATTACACGTAAGTGGCGCTAGACGGACCCTCCTGCCCATTCGGCGTCAGAGCAGGTCGGCGCTCCTTCTGCAGCAATCGACCCAGCCCCCATTTCGTTCGAGGCCATTTCCTCGGATCAAACTCCCTCACAACTCAATCTGCCAGCGGCCTCCCTCGAAGCGCAGCCCGTTAGTTCTCTGCCCCGAGCCCCTTGTCGGCTTAGGTGCTCGGGCATAATCTCTGCTTCGCTTGGCGAGTCGTCAGGTCGCTCAACTTCAGCCCAGTCTGATCCGAGCGGCCGTCGAGTGATTAAGGCTATACTTTATCTCCCAACGGAAGAATTCCTTCTAGCGGCTGATCGGCCGACTGCCCCCGAACATCAGATCACCATCCGCGGGCCACTTGCCAAAGTATGAGAGGATGCAAGGGCCCGTGTTGCCTTAATGACTCCCGGTCAGCTCGGTGACAGCCATTTACAGTAGGCTACCGGGGTATGCCCCTCAAACTTCTATATAATTATTTTGCTTGGTTCTTGATATTATTTTATTTGAGCGCAGAACTGGGCGGAGAACATCACAGTCAGTAACCGCCTGGCGGCGCTGGAGGAAGAGTTGAAGAAACTTCAAATTTCTGGAGGGGCATCGGCTCAGGGGCCCTCGTACGCCACGCTTTGGACCGAGCTGAACAAAACAGAGAAACTGCTGGCGGCCGAGCGACACAAGTCTTCTGGCCTGGAGACCAGGGTAGCTGGGCTTGAAGCCCAGGTTAAGTCTCACGACCAGGAGATTAAGCTGGTGACCAATAGGAGGAATAGGGTCGTTTCTGATTTAGAGGCGAAGAATGTGCATGCTCGAATGCTGGAGCAACGCGTCCAAGAATTAACCGGCCTGCTGTCCACCGAGCGAGAAAGTCACTCGGCCGATGAAGCTAAATTTCAAGGAGACAAGAAGGATCTCCAGGACGCCCTTGAAGCTACCCAAGCTGCCTTCAAGGAGTACCAAGACGGCGAATCAGGTCGTTTCACGGTGATGAGGAAGAACTATTTCCGCTCAGACGAGTTCGGCGAGAAGTTCAATGATCGGCTAGTCCTAGCCTTTGAGGAAGCCATCCAAGCTACAACTGCTTATTTGAAGGCTAAGGGTCATCTTCCGGAGACGACGTCTATCCCCAGTGACTTGGCCGGACTGCTGGAAACCATCCCCGAGCCCATCTTTGATGTTCTGGAGTAAGGAGCGCTTTTAAATTTTGAAGTTTCATCTGTATACTCGCCGTTCAGCGAGTTAATATTATCCGCATTTAGCTGACTTTTATCCTACTTTTGTCTATGTATTGGTCATGCGACGAGTCAATATATCCTTTCATTTCTGTTCTTGTTTACTTCTTCGAACGCATTCCTTTCGAGTGACATTCGGCGGTCTTCGGGCCGGGGGGTTTAGAGTCGCCGGTCCGATTCTGGGATTTAACGTCGCCGCTCGACGGTCTTCGAGCCGGGGGGTTTATAGTCGTCGGTCCGACTCTGGGATTTAACGTCGCTGCTCGACGGTCTTCGGGCCGGTGAGTTTATAGTCGCCGGTCCGACTTTGGGATTTAACGTCGTCGCCCGACGGTCTTCGGGCCGAGGGGTTTATAGTCGCCAGTCCGACTCTGGGATTTAACATCGCCGCTCGACGGTCTTCGGGCCGGGGGTTTTATAGTCGCCGGTCCGACTCTAGGATTTAACGTTGCCGCTCGACGGTTTGATGGAGATGGTCGTTCGGTGGAAACCGATATACCCTTGTGTTTGTGATTCAATTCCTGCAGCTAAAGGGTACAGGAGAATGAAACATGCTTAAATGATTACATTGGTGCACCTTTCACCTAGCTCGGTATGGCTGGAGATGATTCGCGCTCCATGGTCGTTCCAGCCGTCGCCCGTCTTAATCTTCGAGATAGTAAGCGCCCGATCGGAGCTTTTCAATGACCTTAAAAGGGTCGGCCCATGGGGCCTCCAGCTTACTCACATCGCCGACCGGCTTTACCTTCTTCCATACCAGGTCGCCGACCTGAAACGCTCTAGGGATTACTCGCTTGTTATAATTCTGCTTCATTTTTTGCCGGTACGCCATTAGTCGGACGGCTGCTTTGGCTCACTCCTCGTCAATTAAATCCAGCTCCAGTTGTCTCCGTTCGACGTTGTCCTTGTCGTAGCTCAATATCCGCTCGGACTCCACACCGACCTCGACTGGGACGACCGCCTCTCCTCCATATACCAAGTGAAATGGAGTAACGCCCATTCCCTCTTTTGGGGTCGTGCGGATGGCCCATAGCACGCCCGACAGTTTATCCACCCAGCTTCCCCCTATATGGTCAAGCCGAATGCGAAGAATCCGAAGGATCTCCCGATTGGTGACCTCGGCTTGCCCATTGCTTTGGGGGTATGCTACGGAAGTGAAGTGCTGCTGGATGACGTACCCTTCGCACCATGCTTGGAGCTCTTGGCCGACGAACTGCCACCCATTGTCGGACACGAGCCGTAGGGGAATGCCGAACCGACATATTATGTGTTGCCAGATGAACTTCTTAACCATCTGCTCGGTTATTCTTGCTAGCGGCTCGGCCTCGACCCATTTTGAGAAATAATCTACCGCTACCAATAAGAACTTCCATTGTCCGGTCGTCATGGGAAAATGCCCTACAATATCCATACCCCACTGGTCGAACGGGCAGGATACCGTAGACGCCTTCATCTCCTCCGTTGGCCGATGGGAGAAGCAGTGGTGTTTCTGGCAAGAAAGGCAGTGGGCGACGGTCCGGGCGACATCTTCTTGAAGGGTCGGCCAGAAGTACCCTGCCAACAGGATCTTCCTTGCCAGCGAGCGACCACCAGGATGTGCTCCGCAAGATCCCTGATGCACTTCCTTTAATATATATTCCGCATCCTCTGAGCTGACGCACTTTAGCAACGGTCGGGAGAAAGCCTTCTTGTAGAGCTGGTCCCCTATGAGGGTGAACCGACCGACTCTTCTTCTCAGTAACTGGGCTTCCTCCCGATCGGACGGTGTAGCTCTAGAGCATAAAAATTCCATTATGCCTGCTCTCCAATCGCTCGGGAACGTGAGGCCTTCCATTCTATCGATGTGTGCCACGAAAGATACATGCTCGATCAGTTGTTGGATGACGACCGACGATATTGAACTTGCGAGTTTAGCTAATTCGTCTGCCGCCTGGTTCTCCGTTCGGGGAATCTTTTGTATGACAACTTCCTCAAAGTTGGTTTTGAGCTTCTCGAAGGCGTCCGCATAGAGCCTGAGCCGTGCATTGTTTATCTCGAAAGCTCCTGAAAGCTGCTGGGCGGCGAGTTGAGAGTCCGAGTAGAGGGCCACCCGATTGGCCCCGACATGCCGAGTATCCTGCAGGCTGGCTATGAGGGCCTCATATTCAGCTTCATTAATTGTTGCTCGGTAATCCAGCCGGACAGACAGATGCATCCGCTCTTCTTGAGGAGAAAGTAGTAAGATACCGATTCCACTTCCGAGCCGAGTGGATGATCCATCGACAAATATTCTCCATAAGGCTGCGGGCTCGGGGTTCTGTACTTCAGTTATGAAATCCGCTAAGGACTGCGCCTTAATTGCCGTTCGAGGCTGGTACTATATATCAAATTCACTGAGCTTGGTTGTCCATTTGATAAGCCGTCCGGATGCCTCTGGGTTGAGGAGGACTCTCCCTAAAGGACTGTTCATCATAACAATTATCGTGTGTGCCAAGAAGTAAGGCCGGAGCCTCCAAGCAGCGAGGACTAACGCGAAAGCAAGCTTCTCAAGACCAGTGTAGTGGGATTTGGCATCCTTCAGAATGTGACTTAAAAAATACATCGGTTGTTCTTCGCCATCCGGTCGTACCAATGCCGAGCCAACAGCATGCTCGGTCGATGATAAATAGACACAGAGTGGCTCGCCGGTAATTGGTTTGGCTAATATAGACAGAGAGTTCGGATAAGCCTTCAAAGCTTCGAATGCTCGGTCACATTCTTCATCCCACTGGAATTTAGTAGCTCGGCGCAGAATCTTGAAGAAGGGCGAGGCTTGGTCGGCCATCCGGGAGATGAATCACGATAGTGCTGTTATCCGACCGGTGAGACGCTGAACTTCCTTAAGGTTTTTGG
Organism: Zingiber officinale; assembly: GCF_018446385.1. NCBI lineage: Eukaryota > Viridiplantae > Streptophyta > Magnoliopsida > Zingiberales > Zingiberaceae > Zingiber > Zingiber officinale. The sequence continues at coordinate 9,845,028 of NC_056000.1, read as the reverse complement.
GTGGCGGCATATCCTGCAGTGCCTTCACCTTGCTAGGGTTCACCTCGATGCCACGCTCGGTGACGATGTATCCCAGGAAGCGTCCGCTTTTGGCTCTGAATAGACACTTCTAGGGGTTCAGCTTGACTCCGTACGTTCGCATCGTCTGGAAGGTTTCTTCTGTATCTGCACACAGATCGACCGCTCGAAATGATTTAATGAGTATGTCATCTACGTATACCTCCAAGTTCCGCCCGATCTGCTTTCGGAACACCTTGTTCATGAGCCGCTGGTACGCAGCTTGACTCCGTAATGAAGCTGACTTTCTCTTGGTCTTCCCGGGCGAGCGACACTTGGTGATAACCCTGATAAGCATCCAACATGCATATTAGTTCGCACCCGGCAATTGAGTCCACCATTTGATCAATCCGGGGCAGCGGGTAAAAATCCTTCGGACACACCTTGTTCAGATCATGGAAGTCGATGCAGATTCTCCATTTGTTGCCGGGCTTAGAGACTAGCACCACATTTGCGAGCCAGCTCGGGAATTGCACTTCCCGTATATGGTCGGCCTCCAGGAGCTTCTTGACTTCCGCCCGTATGATGACGTTCTGCTCGGCACTATAGTCCTGCTTCCTTTGCTTGACGGGATGAGCGTCCGGCCGGACGTGTAGCTCGTGCTGCACGACGCTTGGCGAGATTCCTGGCAGCTCGTGCGTCGACCACGCGAAGACGTCGTGATTTTGTTGGAGACATCTGGTCCCCTCCTCCTTTTCTTCATAAACAAAAGTAGGCGGCTTTTCGGTTATAGCGTTTACCTCGATACGGGGGGCCTTCCGAGCGGACCTCGACTCGGCTTGCACCATCTCCACATAGCAACGTCGTGCTGCCAACTGATCACATCTAACTTCTCCCACTTGGTTTTCTACGGAGAACTTGATCTTCTGATGGAAAGTTGAGATGACAGCCTGAAACTCGTTGAGGGTCGGTCAGCCCAAAATAATGTTGTACACCGAGGGAGCATCCACAATAATGAAGTTAGCGGTTCGCGTCCTCCTGAGTGACTCTTCCCCGAGTGAAATGGGCAACTTCATCTGACCGACTGGTTGAACCTCGTTACCAGTGAATCCGAACAAGGGCATGGTCATTGGTAGTAGCTCCGCCCTGTCAATCTACAGCTGGTCGAACGCCTTCTTGAAGATGATGTTGACCGAACTCCCTGTGTCAATAAAGATGCAATGAATAGTATAGTTTGCTATTACCGCTCGGATGATGAGAGCGTCATCGTGCGACACTTTGACTCCCTCGAGGTCACTAGGACCAAAGCTGATGGTTGGCCCGTTCACCTTCTCTTGGCTGCATCCCACATCATGAATTTCCAGTCGTCGGGCGTGCGACTTATGGGCTCGGTTGGAGTCACCACCTGTTGGTCCACCAACGATGATATTGATTCCCCCCCCCCCCCAACGGTATTACTTCTATTTTCTTCCTCTCGAGCAGACGGTCTGGCTTGCTCATGGGAGACTCGAGGGTTGGCCCTTGGCTGGTGATGGTGCTGCTGATGGTGGTGCCGCTCGGGTGAACGCCTAACTATTCACCGCTCGACGTGCTGATGATGAGCTCGCCTGTCCAGTGAAGGTGATCGGCGACGATAGTTCCTCGGCTCAGGTTGGCTGACCGGGGGGAGACTCCGGCAGTCCCGAGTGTTATGAGTGGCTGATTGATGGATTTTGCAAAACATGGGCGTCCATACCTTGCCTTTTTGTCGAGGCCGCTCGACCGCAATGTGCTGAACGGCGGGCGGCCTAGAATCTTGAGGTGGCCTCATCCCCTCGGCACGTGGTCCTCTCGGCGGTTGCTGGTTGGTGTGTGTTCTCCGTTCGGTTTAGGCTGAGGGCTCGCTTGGCGCTTCCTTCTTTCGAGCCGCTTGCGCTTCCTCCACATTAATATACTCACTTGCTTTTTTCAGCATGTGGTCGTAGTCGCGAGACAGCTTCCTGATGAGCGAGCGAAAGAAGTCCCCGTCGACTAAGCCTTGTGTAAAAGCATGCATCATTGTCTCAAACGAGACCGCGGGGATGTCCATAGCTGCTTGGTTGAAGCGTTGGATGTAGGCTCGGAGAGTTTCTCTTGGCCCTTGCTTCATGGAAAAGAGGCTGGCGCTAGTCTTCTGATAGCGTCGACTGCTGACAAAGTGATGAAGGAATGCTGTTCGGAAGTCTCTAAAGCTCTTAATGGATCCGTCCGACAACCTTCGGAACCAGCATTGTTCCAAACCGAATAATGTAGTGAGGAAGACTCTGCATTTGACTCCGTCGGTGTATTGATGAAGAGTAGCAGCATTATCGAACTTACCGTGATGGTCGTCTGGATTGGTTGTACCGCTATATTCTCCGATAGATATGGGAGTGTAATGCTTTGGGAGAGGGTCTTGTAAGATCGCCTCAGAGAACTAGCGATTGACCAGCTCGAGGGATGACTCAGCATGCGGCGCCTTCCCCTTCCTGGCATCCTGCACGGGCGCTTCATCAGACGATCCCTGGTTGGCTAGGGCCAGTTCCGATGGAGTCTGGAACAGTGCCCGATGGAACGGAATAGGGGCAGGCGGCGCGTCTCCTGGCGTGCCGGTCTGCCCTTGTTCTGTGCCCAAGTAGAGTATTGTTCCGGTCGGTCCTCCATCGCCGCTCGGCCACCAGAGACCGAGGCGGCCTGCTGCGCTATACGCTCGGCTTGGGCCTTCTGTTGTTGTTCAACCATCTTCGCAGCTCACGCTTGGATGAGTGCATCGAGCTCCTCGGGAGAGAGCGTCACCATGAGTTGGCGTCCAACTTCTTCCATCTTCTCTGCTCGGATTCAGGTGTGTTCCCACAAACGGCGCCAATTTGATCCTGCCCGAGCGCTGAGTCGATGAAAACTGAGGACGTGGTTCTCTCTGCTGCCTCCGGGTGATCTCCTCAGTGACATGGACCTCCGGGGAACCTGCGATAAAGCCGGGTCGGGAAGGGGTTCCCGGCGACGGCCCTCCGACGCTCAAGTCAGGCAGCGGCGAGACAAAGCAGAGGCAAAATAGCGAGACTGTGGCTACAGTAGATGAGCAAAGCATACCTCCGTCGAAGTCCGGAGGTCTTTATATAGGACCCCGGAGCGGCGCGTGCACGCTTCCTGAGGTGTGCACGTTCCTCAAAGCATACCTCAGAATGGTTGTGTCAGAAAAGCGTGCCTGACATCATACCGTAACTATCCGAGCATATCTCTGCCACGATGGTGGAAACTTCCACCGTACGATCCTCGGTACGGCCCGACCGTCGACCATGATGTTTGTCGGCGGTAGGTGTCTCGAGAAGGATATCACTAGCTGCCCTTTTTGTCCTCTTCTAAGTCTTTTGTCTCTTACTGGGTCGGACGAGATGCACGCGCGACCTCTAGGGCGCTTGGGTGCGTATGCGCATCGGACCGAGCGAGAAGGCCGCTTGGTCAAATACTCGGACGGGAGTACGATCTGATTGATCTGCGGGTCGGCCGAGCGGATCGGCCGCTCGGCACAACGGTTCCTCTATAAGGGAGCTTGTGAACGTCGGAAGCTTGACCCCAGGTCGAGCTGTCACGCGCCGGCCTGGGATTTACTCTGTCCGGTCGGCCAGGCGACTTCCCCACCCCGCTTAGTCGGGACTTTAACTCTTCTGTGTTGTTGACCCCTTCCTATGTGGACCCCCGATCCTTACCACCGGATCAGATGTGAAAATAATTTTTTTTTAATGGTGAATTAGAGAAATAAATATATATGGAGCAACATGAAGAGTTGTGGTTCCAAGATAAGAAAATAAGGTATGTAGACTAGTGAAGTTACTATATGGACTAAAATAAATACCAAAATAATGATACAAGAAATTTGACAAAACTATGACATCAAATGTATTTAAAATAAACGAGTGTGATAAATGCATATATATTAAAGACACATCTAACTCGTTTATCAACATCTATCTATGTGTAGATGATATGCTTATCATAGGTAGTAATCATGATATAATCATAACTACTAAGAAGATATTGACCAAGAACTTTGATATGAAAGATATGGGTATAGTGGACATTATACTCGAGATTAAGATCAATAAGACATTAGATAGAATTATCCTTTCACTGTCTTATTATATTAAGATAGTATTATGGAAATTTAATGCATATGATCTTTCCCCTATAAAAATATCGATAGACTTAAGCTTGTATTTGGCTAAGAACCATGGTAAACTCGTATTCCAACTAGAATATTCGAAGATAATTGACATTTTTATGTATGTCATTAACTGTACATGCCTGGATATTACTTATATGGTCAATAAATTAAGTAGATTTACAAATAATCCAAATAATGATTATTGAAAGAGATTAATAAGGGTTCTTAAATATCATTAAAGTATATATTATATTATACAAGATATCCAACGATACTAGAAAGTTATTGTGATGCAAATTGGATATTTGATACAAAAGATTCTAAAAAAACTAGTGGATATATATATACCATTGGTGGTAGAGCAGTGTCATGGAAATCCATGAAACAAACATGCATGACTTGATCAACTATAAAATCTGAGTTTATAGACCTTCGATAAAGTCGTAGACGAAGTTGAATGACTTTGTAACTTCTTAGAGGATATCGCATGTTGGGCAAAGCTAGTGTCTGTCATGATGATATATTGTGATATTTAATCGGCAATTACAAGGGCACAAAATAGTATGTACAATGGTAAGTCATGATATATTCATCGATGACACAATATCATTAGACAGTTGATCTCTAATGGAGTTATATCTATTGATTATGTCAAGTCAAAATATAACTTGGTGAATCTGTTTACAAAAGGTTTGAATAGAGATTAAATATATTGTACATTAAGAGGAATGAGATTAAAAATTTACAAACAAGAACATTTATAGTGGTAACCCAACCTTGTTGATTGGAGATCTCAAAATCTTGGTTTAATGGGATAACAAAATTATGAAAGTTTATATGAGCACTTACACTAGTTCCCCTCTCATTCGTAGGATGAAAAGTACTACAGACGATATGTAGTGAGGTTAAGTTATAAATTTTTAATCACTTATACTTGAAAAAGTAGAATATGGTAAGATACTCTTTATAGAAGGTCACCTATATAAGTATAAAGACAAATCGCTTCAATAAAACACTTATGAATCCAATATACTTTCCATTGCCAAAACGGATAAAATAGTAAAAATTATGAAAAAGTGAAAAATGTTATTGTGTAGGTATCATTGTCTTAGTTTACATGAATGACTAAGTAGTTCATGACACCCCATTCATAAAGTAGCCTAGTAAATCTGATGTTATTCTACTATGGAAGGTTCAAAACCATAAGCTACCTCTCCTGATGTAATAATTTTTTTGATTGAACTCTCCTTTAATGTTAACAGACATGCATACATTAATTTTTATTCATATGGGGAATTGTTGAAAAATTAATTTTGAACCAATTAGTGTGTGAATGAGAAATCACATGGATTTGTGAGCTGGCTTAATTTAGATCACCAGATTAAGATAAACAAATTAGATTCATTCAAATGAAAAGGCATAAGTGTCCCTTTAGATGGCTCAATCTCAACCATTGATTTCAAAAGGAAGGCATCCAAATGAAGAGACATTGTATCTCTTGGGAAGGGATGCAATCTAGATTATTCAATTCAAGTTGTATGAATGAGATCTAATTGATCCAAGAGATTCTTTTACCTCTTCATTTGGTATAAATAAGGTCCCTTACATTCTCATTTTATTCATTCCATTTCAAATTAAAGCAAGCATTATATTTCATACTTGCATTTGGAGAGTTTGAGAAGTTCCTTCGGTTAAGAGGTCTTGCGATTTGTAGTGTTTTTGTAAGATAAAGTTGTTGTATTTTGGAAGATGATTATCATGTTTCGTAGGTACCATGCAGGGGCAAACTTGTCTTAAAGAGATAGAGTCCAACTTTAGCTTTGACTTCACTAAAGAGTTGTTATACCATCATTCTACCCGTGCTAAGATTGCACCACTACCAAAGCCATATAGATATAGGGTTGTTGAGCAATGTTGCCCTAAGGACCTTACCGCACATACCTCAAAAAAATTTCATTTTGAATTTTTTGTGTGTTTAATATTAGACATTATTTAGGTTATATACTATCAAGGAAAAATAATTCTCTAAGAAAATACTTCCTATTTTCAAAGATTAACACAAGCTTGGAAACTTGCAAAAACTTCAATGTTTCTTCCAAGTTTGTGTCTAATTTTTTAATGATGATTACTATAAAAAAATAGCCTTCACCAAGGTTTTCTAAAGTATATTTAAAATGATTTTTAAAGCTAATTTCCAATTATGTTCTTTGGGCTCAATGCACATGACTTGTACATTAGCTTTTCCAATGATTAGAGTACACATAACTATGTGTTTTGATGAAATCAAAACTCAAATAGATGCACTAAATCAACATCTTGAGTTTTGTTCATCATCCTAACATCTCACTTGTATCTAATGTGCACTAAAACACATACAAGTTAACTTATAGTCTTTATGAGATGTAGATTTTGATTTTGCCCTAAACTAGGGATCATGCATATCTATCTAGGCATTTTAGGAATTATGAACATCCACCTAGGATGTCACTTATTAGTAAATGTCATTATCCTTAATTACATGGAATTAAAAATAATGCATGATGAGTTATGACATACATCAAAAAGAGATAATTTTCAAAAGAAAATATACTAATGCTACATGATGTATGTATGAGATGACATGATATTTTTATATTTTTCATAATAAATATGAATGCAAAATATGATGTCATAACATATGATGGGCAAACAAAGTATGACAATTTAGCATAAATAAAATATACCTAGATATTCTGTCTAAGTATCCTTAATTCCTTAGCTAAATTAAAATTGATCCTAAATTTATCCTCATTTTCTCAAGAAAATGTCAAACCCCAACTTGACATTCTTTTACCCTTGATTTGTTGTGCCAATTAAAATTACATCAAATTTCTCAAATTATGACACATTTTACTCTACCAAAGAGTAAATAATTAATCATTTTCATTTTCAAAGGTTAACAAAAACCTTGAAAATGCCTCTAAGTGCCAACTTTATCAAGGTTGGGTTAACCACCCTACCCATTTAAAGTTGACACTCTCTAACCCTCTAGGGTGTTCCTTGGATGTTCAAGGTATTCACCAGGGATAACTTCCCTAGATATCTTCTAATGACCTTTCTAAGCTTCTTAGAAGCCTTGGTCACTTCCTCTAAGTCAACTCTAGGGATAACTTCCCTTGTGACATTCTTAGTGACATTCTTTGACTTCTTAGAAGTCTTAGTCACATTGATTTTGGTAAAAATACTTTTAGGGATAACTTTCCTTCTATCTTTGACTTAACCCCTAGACCTAGGGTTGGTTTCATAGCTATATGAAACCCTATGATAAGATATCACATCCTTCTTAGCCTTAGGTTTGTACCCCAAACCTCTACGACCATAGAATGACTCTTGTTTATCTAAACCTAGGTTTTGATTCTTGGACCCTTGTGTTTCATTTGTGATTTTTCTAAGAGTCCTCTCCAATTTATCAAGTCTTGACCTCAAGACTTGATTTTCTTTCCATAACTTCTCAACCTTAGATTTTTCACTAAAGTCTTGATTTTTCTTTTTTCTTAAGCATATATTTAAAACCCTTAGAATTATTGCATAATTTATTATCTACCTTTCTAACCTTAGGTTGAGTGTTTTTAACATGATACGCTACATAATTTTTCTTAATTCTATCATGCTTCCTATTTTCATGATAGATAGCATTAAAATGTTATAAACTATTCCTAGCATGATTTTTATCATTACTTAAAGGGATAAGCTCAATAAATGATACATTGGATTTTACCTTGGAAGCCCCCCCCCCCCTTAACTTGTGCTTCCTCCTTTAGGCTTGACCGATTTTCTTCCCTTAGGACATTGACTCTAATAATGCCCTTTTTGGTTGCTAGAAAAGCACACAATGTGCTCCTTGCTCTTCTTTGTTGTGGGGGTGGTCTCCTTGGGCTTCTCATTGCCCTTAGGTGTCACTTTACCCTTCTTCTTGGCCAATTTAGGGTACTTACTCTTATAGTGCTCATGTTCTCTACACTCAAAGCATATAATATAATTTTTTTTTAATTGAACTAATTGTACCTTCACGTGTTAGGATGATACTTGATCCTCCAATTGATTTCGCTTGACTTGTGGAGGTTACCCCATCTTCTTCTTCTTCACTTGATCTGGAGGTAGAGGCTTCTTCTCACTCCAAAGTCAATGATCTACACTCCCCCTTAATCCTAGAGGTGGAGGCTTCATCATCTTCATCCTCTTGTACATGAAACAAAAAGTATGCTCCCTCTTTGCTCTTTTGGTTGCACTCCTTTGAGGATGAAGCTTCTTGGACTTCCTCTTCGAAAGTTGAGCATCTCTCAACTTTGGAGTCCTCTTCCTCTTGGTCTTGCTCCAATGAGTCGCCTTTTTTGGATTTCTCTTGGTTTGGTGCAGTGGAGGGGATCTCATGGATCTTTGCCAATTTGCTCCAAAACTCCTTGGCATCTTTAAATTCTCCCACTTGCTTCAAGATGTTACTAGCCAATAGGTTGACCAATAGCTTGGTCACTTTATCATTGGCCTCACATCTTTGGATTTGCTCTTGGCTCCACTTGCTCCTCTTGAGAGTTTTGCCTTTGCTACTTCTTGGAGCTTCAAAGCCTTCCATTAGAGCAAACTATTGCTCTATCTCCATCATGAGGAAATTTTGATTCTTAATTTCCAAGAATCGAAGCTTGTCGTTGATGTGAATGGTGGAGACACCCTTGTGTCGAATCCAAGTCCATCTTGGAATTCAATTTGAAGTTTAGCCTTTTGATGAAGTCTTTGACTTTTGAAATTTGCTTCAACTTCTTCTCCCTTTAGCTCATTGTCCCTTCCGATGATGATGCTGGTGAAGAGAAACCTCACTTTGATACCACTTATGAGGGTTGATTTGTGCTAGAGCGCCGGGGGGGGTGAATAGCTCGTTGCGCTTCGTTGTCTTGCTCCGTGATGATGATATGCCGCGGAAAGACTCAAAACAAGACTCACAACGCTAAGACGAGGATTTACTTGGTATCCACCTCAAGAAGAGATAACTAATCCAAGGATCCACACACGACACAGTCATCCACCATGAAAACACTCTTTTACGGTAACTACCGAAGGCAGAGAAGCCCTATACAAACTCTCAATGCAAGAAGAAAGAAGAGGGAAGCAAATACAAGTAAAATCTTACAAGATTTATACCATGAAACCAAAACCCTATCTTCTTCTTCTCCTTGTATGGAATGCCTCTTGACCTTGGAAGTGCAGCAACACTTTGCTCCAAGAAGCTTCAAGAACTGGCGGAGAGTTGTGGAGAAGCTTGAGTGAAGATCGGGAAGAAGCTCGCGAAGAACTCCTAAGAGATCGCTCGCTAATGGCTTTAACTTGCGCAACGGTCACATCCTAATCGATTGACCAATCGATTGGGGAGGCTTGAATCGATCGACTGATCGATTCAGAGTGCCTCTATGCTCTCTGGAATAAGACCTGGATCGATTGACCGATCGATTCAAGCTTCATCGCAATCGCGTGAGAAAACCAGCTCCAATCGATCGGTCGATCGATTGGAGGTGCCCAATCGATCGGCTGATCGATTGGGAAAGCTTCTGTGCCTGCGACAATTGCTTCAAATCAATCGGTCGATCGATTGGGCCGCCATTTGTCGCAGCACTGTGCTCAATCGATTGTCTCATCGATTGGGCTTTGGTTCAATCGATCGGCTGATCGATTGACCAACTTTGACTTGCTTAACTCAAGCCTAGGGTCCCCAATTCCAACATCTGGTCAACCGTGACATGTTCGAACTCCTCATGCCTAGCATCTGGTTAACCTTGACCTACCAGGACTTCTTTGTCAAGTGTCCGGTCAACCCTTTGATCCACTTGGACTTTTCTCCTCGTGCCAAATGTCTGGTCAATCTTGACCCACTTGGACTTACCATCTCGTGCCAAGTGTCTGGTCCTCCATGACCTACTTGGACTTCCACTAGATGTCTGGTTACCCTTGACCCATCTGAATTTCCTCATGCCAAGTATTTGGTCAATCCTTTGACCTACTTGGGCTTCCCAATACAAGTGTCCGGTCAACCTTGACCCACCTGAATCTCCAGGTGCCTGGCTTCACTTACCAGGTCTTTCCATCAGCCTGACTTCACTCACCAGGACTTTCACCTAGCTTCACTCACTAGGATTTTCACCTGGCTTCACTCACTAGGATTTTTCCACTGCTCGACTTCACTCGTCGGGACTTTCATCTATCTAGCTTCACTCACTAGCTCTTTCACCTGGCTTCACTCACCAGGATTTTTCCTTGCCTAATCTCCAGTTAGGACTTTCTCTGTCAAGTGTTCGGTCAATCCTTTAACCTACTTGACTCTTCTTTACATCTAACTGATCAACCCTTGACTAGAGGGGAATTGTATCAACAATCTTCCCAATCGGACTATTGCATCTGCAATCTCCATGTATTGTCAAATATCGAAATTCAAACATCAAGACTCAAGTTTGAGCCAACTCAAGCTTAGTCAACCAGGTCAACCTTGATCTAGGGATATTGCACTAACATAAGGGAGGGCAACCATCAGGCTATTAGTTGGGATTTGACCCCTAGACCTCATGATGACAACACTACCATGCGCTAGCCAACTGTTCATCCCGAGGGGACAACCTAACAACCTTATATATATATATATAAAAGGTTGTTACCCTACTTATCTTATGGTGCTCACCTTGTGAGCGCCATGTATAATTTTTTTACAATTTCTTTAGCTTAAATACTATAACTTAAACTCTAAATCCTAAGCTCTACAAAAAATTTAAAAATATATACACAAGGTGCACATAAGGTCAGTAAGTAGGGTAACAAAATCCTATATATATATATATATATATATATATCCTATGCGACAATCACTTGCGTGATGCTAGTCGGGGCGTCTAGATTCAATCCAGGTGCCCAATTTTATGTGTATATATATGTATGTACATTACTATACCTCGTAAATGCCTAAAATTTTTTATTTTTGAAATTTTCTTTTAACTTGGACATTATAACCTAATTGGGAAGCATGTACCCTAGAGGTATATATGATGCACACCTAGTATAATTTTTTTTTTAAAGATTATAAGGGTTTATGGTTAGAATTTAGGATTTAAGGTTTAAATTATAGTATTTAAACTGAAAAAAAATTAAAAATATTACTCAGGGCATTCAAAAGATGAACACCATAAGATAAATAGGGTATCTAACAACCCCCGTATATATATGATTTTAAATTGTAGTATATTTCAGTTTAATTTCTACCTATATTATAATTATTATACTTACTATCATAAACAAATTTAAGATTTATGCTGATAAAGTATTCAAAATGTTATGTAATTTTTCTCTTTATAAAATTTATTTTCATCTCAAGTGACTATCTCAATCTCAACATCTTAATTGTTATGCTTATGTTTCTTACTATAGACAAGCATATCCTCCTCTTTTATTAACAAATATGACTACAAATGACCCCATGAGCTGATATAGTTAGTTCATACAAGAGTGTTGATTTCAAAGATGACTACAAATGAACATTTATGTTAATTATTATGTCAATTATGTTAATTTATTCGAGTTTGAGGTTTAAAAATAAATATTTTAGCCATATGTGTTTCGCATTAACCTAATCCATAAAATTGTAGAATTCAAGATTCCACAAAGGATTAAATGCTAGATCTATATTTATTAACTACTGCATAATAGAATTTATTTTCATCTCCAATTGACTACCTCAATCTCAACACCTTAATTGTTATCCTTATTTTCCTTACTCAACATATCCTCCTCCTTTATTAACAAATATAACTACAAATGAAAAAATTATGTTAGTTGCTATGTCTATCATCCATGTTAATCTATTCAAGTTTGAGGAGGTTTAATACGTAAAAATTTTAGTTACGTGTTTCGCGTTAACCTAATCAATAAAATTGTCGGATTTGAGTTTGAGGTTTAAAACGTAAAAATTTTAGTTACGTGTTTCGCGCTAACCTAATCAATAAAATTGTCGGATTCGAGATTCTACAAAGGATTAAATGCTACATCTATCACCTTAGAATGTATATTTATTAACTACTACATAAAAGCATAACAAATCTAGTAAAATTGTCTAATCATTTCCTATATCCCTATTAGTTATATAAAAGCATAACAAACCTAGTAAAATTGTCTAATCATTTCCTATATCCCTATTAGTTATATTATATGTATTCATCATTTCCTTGTCTTGAAGATCTTTGGAAAACAAAAATCAATCCCTCATATTATGCTATAAATGGATGTATACTATGGCTTTGAGTAGTCATGATATCAGAGCAAAAGATGCAAGTTAAACACAAATGATGAACCCATAAAACTTTAAACTTCAAGTTGCACAAGAGACTAGAGACACAAACACACACCAAAAAAAAAAACTTTTTAATTAAACAACTAAATAGAGGATTAATTGGTAACCCCTCTCATTATTCTCTTCCATCAGACGACTCCCATCCAGAACTCACATTCCCGCCATTACTATTCTCGTCCATTTATTCCGACGATGAGGGCTCCGGCGGGAGGTTTATGTTCAACGGGATAAGGTTTAAGTCCAAGGACATGTTTAAGTTCTTCTCCCTCTGCATCCTCCTCCCCTGTCCCGTCTCCGTCGAGGAGCCCGCCGCAATCGGCGGTGCAGGTAGTAAACGAGGAGCCGCTGACGGCGGTCGCTCCTTTTCAGCGAAAAGAATCGACAGCATCTTATTCGCGTCCTTGAGTGCCGCCGCCGCCGCTTCCTCGTCGCTGCCGAATGCTCTATTCCTCCTTCGGTTGATTCTCCCCCGCGGGCCGCACTCTCTCGCTTCCTTTGCCAGTCCGTAGCACCCCTGACGGCCCTTGTGGCTCGCGCGGTGGCCGCCGAGCGACTGCCGGGTGGCGAACACCAGGCCGCAGCGGTCGCAGATGAACCGCCGCTTCGCGCGCTGGTTCTCGGCGTCCTCGAGCAGAGCAGGGACCCACCGGCGGAGGTTCACCGGATGGCACCTCATGTGGCCGTGAAGAGACCCGACGGACGGGAACACCTTGAGGCAGATGGCGCACTGCTTCGGCCCCGACGGCAGCTCCTCGCCCTGCCGCCGCCGATGGGCACCTGCAGGAGGCAGAGCAGGCGCCGGCTCCGCATGCTTTTCTCCCGGCACCTCTTCTCCTTCATGGAGGTCGGGTAAGGCGTTGAGGTTGAAGGAGGAGCCGAGAGGGGGGCGCCGGGAGGGATCATCGCCGAGCATTGCCATCAAATTCAACACATGCACAATGGTTCGACCACAAGAACTCTGCTTAATTATATATAATTCTCACACATTCACACACCTCTCTCGCATAAGTTATTTTGCTATTAATGTTGACCAAATAATCACCCATAATATAAGAATTAAACCACAATTTATATTTTATAACCGTGGTAAGTGAATAATTTGCATAACGAGGCACGGTTGTAAAAGAAAATGATAAATAAAACAACGCCTGTCCCAACAAATATTACTGCCACTAGTAGACTGATTATAATATTGCTATTCAATTCATTCGACGTTAATTTGAATGTAGAGGTAACATTTAAAAGAGTGGAATGTAATAGATAGATTTCCAAATGTGTGTATATGGTACTTTTTTTTTCTTCCGTTTTTGTTTTTTTGAGCATTTACCAAAGTAAAAAAAAATTCATAATTGGAAAGGACCAAATGACTTCCTGTTGATAGTGTTTTTTTCCAAAAAAAAAAAAGAAAAAAAGGTCATGTTCTTTCTGATAATACCCTGAATTTATTTATTTTAACTATTAATAGTAGACTGGTATATATATATATTTTGACTTAAGAGATTAAAATCTTGTAAATCTATGAAAATAGTATGTGATGAGTAAAAGATCATTTAAACCGAATTAAAAATTCGAATTCAGAAGTTTGATTCTTAAAAAATATTTTTTTAAAAGAATTTATTCGGTTCAGTTTCAATTTTAAATTTCACAAATCGAAACTTACTATATTGTAAGCGGTTTTGGCTGACACACTTTTGGACAACTCGACTGATAAATAAGACTAATTTAACTACTCAATATTAGTCAATTGAAGATGTCATCAATCGACAAAATTTGATTAATTCAACAATCGACTGATTAAGCTGACCTTATACTAGTCCGATTTATTTCATTTTGATGGTAAAGTTTGATAGATTCGGAGCTTATTAACATATGGTAGATTTGTAGAAATGGATAAAGATCAATTTTTGGCAAAGCTAACAAAAATACCTTTTCATATAATAATTCGTTCGATTTTTTAAATTTATCTCCCTACATTAGACTATGGAGCCAATCATGTGAGACGTTTGAGGTCCACGTATACTCTTTCATTTTTAGAAATATACATGTTATTATAAAGAAATTTTAGCCTCCACATGTGTATTTTCTATTTCATATAGATCATTGTATATGTTTTTTTTTTTACCAAAATACTTGAAAATCGTCTCTTTCCACGTCAAAGTATAAATATAGTTCGTCAACAATTTTGATCTAATTACTTTATAACTTAATACAGCTTATTTCAAGTCAAAATTTTTTTTTTTCATGTACATATCATTCTCACAAATTCAATTGATCTCTTATTTGTCCAAAATGATAATGTTTAGCCTTTAAGGTTAGTTTTAAAATAGCAAATTAATTATGCGTTTCAATGGTAGTGTATTATGAAAGAGCTATTAATTTATATTTTTTATGGTAGTGTATTATGAAATTACTATTAATTTATATATATTTTATATTTCTTGTTACAATGAATTTCTCATTCTCAGAGCATGTTAAATGTGAGTTTATGTTTACATTTGAGGCAGCACTAAAATATTGGGTATTAAGAAAAAACTATTAATTTATAATATTTTTATTGTAACGGTAGCGTATTATTAATTTATAATATTTTTACTGTAACGATAGCATATTAAGAAATAACTATTAATTTATAATATTTTTATTTATTCTAAAATAATTGATAATTTGTCTCATTCAAAATTTATTTATTTTCATATACTATATTGAATGTATACTATATTGAATGTGAAATTATGTTTTCATTGGAACCCTTATATCATCTAAATCTAACTTATAAGATATTGATTGAGGCGCTTATATGTCGCTCATGTTATTTAAGCGGAGACTTGTTAAAACCACACTTATAATACCGATATGTTCAATACATTATTATAAAAAATACTAATGCGGAGACAGAGGGAGTTCTATCCTGTACAGAGACAACTGTCAGAAATGGTAGAACGAAAGACAATTGTAATGACGGGTCGGACAGGGCCTGATCAGCATGAGATATATTCAAGTAGACCTCTATATAGTCCAGCTCGGGATGATACGTAAGACAGCTGACGCTCAATAAGGAGTAGTAGGATGCCGAGGGAGGTTGGATAGTTGGTCTGAACGAGAGAGTACAAGTTACTACATAGCCATCACATGGAAAAGCAACTTAGGTCGATAGAGCAGAGTAGTCTCGGCTGAGCGGCTACCCCGCTCGGCCAAGTAGCAGGACTTGTCCATGGACAGAACGGAGTCCCGGCCGAACAACTACCCAACTCGGCCAAGCAACGGGACTACTGTAGTATCTCTCGATATCCTTTTGGGAGGTAGTGTCGCTGACACGAGACATGGTCGACAGACGGATCGTACGGTGGAAGCTTCTACTATCTCGTCAGGGATATGCATGCCCTGTTAAGATATGTTGTCAGAAGTACTTTCCTGACAGATCCTTTCATAGAACATATTGAAGAACATACCCATGTCTCGAGAAGTGCGCACGTCGCCAACTAGGGCTCTATATAAAGGGAGGTTCATCATCGGCAGAGGTACACGTTATTACTGTTTGGTGCTAGTTCTACTGTTGCTCCACTTCTTCTCCACTTCCAGTGGCTGACTTGAGAGTCGGAGGGCCAACGTCGGCGCCAACGCCGGGAACCCCTTCCCTGGCTCGGCACTGATGTTACTTGTTTTGCAAAGCGGAGCGATGTCTACAGTCAGTCAGCGAAGCCACCACATCCCCAGTTTTCCACCTTCCCACTTCGGACAGGATCATTTTGGCACTCTATATGGGAACGTAGC
The DNA here is from genome assembly GCF_018446385.1 of Zingiber officinale. NCBI lineage: Eukaryota > Viridiplantae > Streptophyta > Magnoliopsida > Zingiberales > Zingiberaceae > Zingiber > Zingiber officinale. The sequence continues at coordinate 9,828,745 of NC_056000.1, read as the reverse complement.
CTGCACCCGAAAGAGAAGATGGAGGGCGTTGGACGATTCACCACGGTGACATTGACACAAGAGGAGCTCGACATGCTGGTACAAGCTCGAGCAGCCAAGATAGTCGAGCAACAACAACAACAGGTGTTGGTCGAATGCTAAGCGCAGGAACCCGCAACATCAGCCGCTGGTCGACCGGTTGAACAGGGTGATCGAGCAGACCGAATATCCGCTCGAGGGAATAACAAGAAGTCGATCGACATGTATGGGGAAGTGCCCAATGCACCTATCCCCTTCCGCCGAGCACTGTTCAGGACCCCATTGGAGGAATGGGGGCGAGCGGACAAAGACCGGGGGTCTTCTTCAAATGATGCGCCCGTTCGGGACGCAAGGAAAGGGAAGACACCCAAGGAGGATGATTCGCCTGAGCGGATCAATCAACAATTTTCGTAGGGAATTCTGAACGATCCCCTGCCAAGGCACTCCCCTCCGTTAGCGATCGGAGAGTATAACAGAACTACCGACCCGGACGACCACTTGGCCAAATTCGACAACGCAATCACACTTCATCAGTACACCAATGGAGTGAAGTGCTGGGTCTTTCTCACCACTCTCTTTGGGTCATCACAACGCTGGTTGGTTCAAGAGGTTGTCGGATGGATCAATCAACTGCTTCAAGGACTTCCAGTGGCGTTCTTACACCACTTCGCCAGCAGTCGTCGCCATCAGAAGACAAGCGTGAATTTGTTTTCGCTGAAGCAGGGGCCCAGGGGAGCATTGAGGACTTACATCCAGCGCTTTAGTCAGGTGCCCATGGGCATCCCAGCGGTCTCCTCAAACGTGCTGGTAAACGTCTGTTAGAGTGTATACTAAAAGCCTAGCTTTTGGTATAAACATTTATCTAGAAATAAGAATCACATTGGTCAAATGTCTACATTTATGATAAATGTAGTTGTTCAATTAATTTATATTGTAGATAACATGGTGTGTGGTGTCACACACAGAAGATCATGTTATCAGTACCTTATAAATTATAAACAGTAGCTCACGACCATAATGGAAAGGAACAAACCATTGGAAGGTCGTAGTGTAATTAGGTATTAGTTTATCTTAACTATATAATTACACTAGTACACTTAGAGTGTATTGAGTAGGACCATTAGAGGTCGTTTCTTTTATACTGACTTTATAAAGAAACAAAGACCTCAGTTATTATGGAAGTGTGTGCTCTTAATCCTAATATAATAACAAGCACATATATTTGATATTTATTTCTTTAATTTATCAATGGGTGAGATTTAGTTCGATGAATCAATAAGCCCGATAAGTTGGGAAATGATATCACTTATAGTGTGTGTTGTTGATTATAGAAGGAAACTGTGTCCTAGTGATCTAGGTTGAGAATGTCCCAAGAGGAGCTCATAAGGATTGTCATGTTAAACCCTGCAGGTGGAATTAGTCCGACATGACGATAAAGTTGAGTGGTACTACTCTTGGAGCTAGATATTAATTAAGTGAGTTGTCAGTAACTTACTTAATTAGTGGACATTTGTTATCTTAAACACAGGGAGACTAACACACTCATAATAAGAAGGAGCCCAAAATGTAATTTGGGATTGGTGCGGTAGTTCAATAATAGTTCTTTAGTGGAATGAATTATTATTGATGAAATTAAGTTGTGTGTTCGGGGCGAACACGGGATGCTTAATTTCATCGGGAGACCAAAACCAATTCCTCCTCTCGGTCCCTATCGTAGCCTCTAGTATATAGAGATTTATACCCACCGCATACCCACCTTCTTACCCATCCAATGGAGCCGGCCAAGCTAGCTTGGAACCCAAGCTAGGGCCGACCAAGTCCAAGTGGATGAGCCATGTAGGTGGCCGGCCAAAGCTTGGGTCCCAAGCTTAGGTGGTCGGCCACTAGAATATTAAAAGGATTTTTATTAAAATTATTTCTTATGTGGATATCATGATTTTAAAAGAGAGTTTAAAAATTAAAAATTTCCTTTTATAACTTTCTACAAAAGATTAAGAGAAGAGATTAATCTCTTTCCTTATTTGTAGATTAAAAGGATGGTTTTAATTTTTGGTAAAAACTTTCCTTATTTGTAAATCATCTACATGTTTAAAAGAGAGTTTAAAATTTGAAATCTTTCCTTATTTCTTGATTAAAGGAGGATTTTAAATTTTAAGAAAACTTTCAATTTTAATCATGTTCATGATTTAAAAGAGAGTTTAAAATTAAATATTCTCTTTTATAAGTTTCTACAAAAGATTAAGAAAAGATTTGATATCTTTCCTTATTTGTAGATTAAAAGAGATTTTAATTTTTAGAGATAACTTTCTTTTTATCCACATGTTTAAAAGAAATATTTTAATTTATAAAAATTCCTTTTTATAAACCACCATGAAGGGAAAAATTATTTGAGAAATTTTTATAAATTTCCGAAAGTAAATTAGGAAGTTTTAATTCTTGTGTGAATTAAAATTTCCTTGATTTGTGGAATGGTGTGGCCGGCCATTGTATTTGTAAAAAGGAAATTATTTTTAATTAAATAAAATTTTCTTTTTCATGGCAAAATAATTAAGGAAGTTTTTAATTAAATTTCTTTATTTGCCAAGACCAAGGATTATAAAAGAGGGGGTAGAGAAGGCTTCATAGTGAACAACTCTATTCTATTCTTCCTCTCTTTTCCTCCTTGGTGGCCGGCCCTAGCTTCTTCCTCTTCTCTTCTTCTTGTGGCCGGCGGCAATCCCTCTTGGAGCTCTTGATGGTGGCCGGTTCTAGCTAGGAGAAGAAAGAGAGAAAGGAGGTTTTATTTCTTGCATCCCTTGGAGCTTGGTGGTGGCCGGACCTCTACTTCTCTTGGAGAATTTTGGTGGCCGAAACCTAGAAGGAAGAAGAAGGTGCTTGGTGGTTCTCATCTCGGAAGATCGTTGCCCACACAACGTCCGAGGTTAGAAGAGGAATACGGTAGAAGATCAAGAGGTCTTTCTAAAAGGTATAACTAGTATTTTTCCTTTCCGCATCATACTAGTTATTTTTGGAAATAATACCAAATACAAGAGGCTTACGATTCTAGTATTTCGAATTTATTTTCGATGTAGTGTTCTTATGTTTTCTTCTTTTCCTTGTGATTTGATTGTTCCTTTTGGTTAACCTAAAGTTATTTTAGGAAATTAAATATTATCTTTCTATAAAAGGTTTTGTCTAGTCGGTGGTGGTTGCTCCCATATCCAAGAAGGCCATGTGCCTCGCCACGTCAGTACTGGGAACCAATTATGGAAATTAATATTTAATGGAATTAATAACTTAGGTGATTTGGATCGAACGTGTTAAGTTCCGCAGGAGATCCAAGTCAAAACCTAAAAGAACAAATAGATTAAGTTTTGGATCAAACGTGTTAAGTTCCGCAGGCGATCAAAAATTTAATTTAAAAGAACACATGGTAGCTAGGAAAAGGTTCAGACCTTTGTACAAAATTTTTGTACAGTGGAACCTCTAGGCTTTCCGAGTAGCAACCAACAATTGGTATCAGAGCTAGGATTTTGCCTCTGTGTATTTGGTATTAGTTTAATTATGCACATGTCATACATAATTTAGGCGGGATAATAGTAGGATGTGCTAACTTTGTGGACGCAGGATCCAACTATTATGACTTATAGTTATTATGTGTGTGATTGGACCCTTGGACATGCCAAGGGCATTTTATTGTGTGTGCATGATTGTATTATAAAATACAGAAGCTGTATTTAGTTTTATTAGGATTTTATTTTTTGATCTAGATACATGTACATTCCTTCGAGGAATATAGGATCGAAAATGTAAAATTCTATATATGTCATGAATCGAATCTTGCAAGGCGTGGAACTTTTGAGGACCAGAGCGCAGCAGAACAAGGAGCAAGATGGATGCGACAACTAGACCCGGTGGCGGTGGCCAAAGATGGCAGTGGCTAGGGTTGGTGACACACGGAGGACAATAATAGATAAAAGCCATAATAGTTGAAAATTATATTTTCTATTTATTGCTTTTATATTGTCGTGTGTGCATGTTAGTATACATAGACTAGTATAGTTAAAAATTCCTCGTTTATAAATAACTAAGTGGGAGAGGATTTTAAATAAATCCCATGGTCTCCATTCTTGGTTTGTAAGTGATGCAAACAAGCTTGCTTGGCTCGAGTGCCTTCCTCCATAACGGATGAGCTTGTTTGTGGATCACTAGAATGTACTTCCAATTTTGGATGACTATAGGAAGTTAATTAAGAGCGTGTGATCTTCCCCAGCGAAGGGGCATAATCTTATTAATGGACTTAGTGTCAAGTAATGGTATACACTTAGGCATGTCTAATAGTATCCTCCCCATCGGAGTCACTGCTATTATTTGTGTGACTGAAGAAAACCAACTATTAATTTGTCAAATAAAAAGGTTGACAAGATAATAAAATTTAAAACCCCTCTTACAAATGTTTGATTTTGTATACGTCCACACTAACGTGGCATACAAAATTCACGGTGTTTGAGGTAATTTTATTTGTCATAAAGATTTATTGACAAGATAATTAATGGGTAAAACCCTCCTCTTACAAATGTTTAAATTTTGTATACGTCCACACTAACGTGGCATGCAAAATTCACGGTGTTTGAGGTGTTGGTGAATTTAAATAATATTGTTTGAGGAATCAATGTTATTTTAAATTCAAAGAGTTTTGACCAAATATTTGATCAAAGACAGATCAACTATTAATTTTATTCATCATAAAGTAAAGTTGACGAGATAATAAAATTAATGAATAAAATCTCCTCTTCGATTTTGTATATACAAAATTCATGGAGATTTTAAGGAGTTGATCTTGACCAAATATTTTTGTGATTCTTAGGATGTTTGTCAATCCCTAGTAGTCATACTATAGAAAAAGACTTAGTAGTCTCAATTGTAATGATTGGAAATAAGACTTGGACATTAAGGTAGACTGTCTTCTTAGAACTAAGAACAATTTAGGTGTATTTAATTCATTAGTTGAAACATGTCTAGTGGTGTTATCTACCAGAACCTGGAGTGTAGATACAAGATGCCATTAATCATGTCTGCAATTCAGGGTTCCAGGAAACCCGACAACTAAATGAAAGGTAAATCACCGTCCACATGGGCACTACTGTAAAAGTGGTAGCTGTTGCAGTGGGAGATGTTTATCCTTTGATAAGAATAAAATATGGATTTTAAGTAATTGTCTTTACGTACCAAGTTTAGAAAGAACCTGATTTCAATTTCTAAACTATTATAGATATTGTGTCTATTTTGATAACAAAGTTGTTATCAAGGAAAATAGGGAAGTTATCTATTCTAGTATGATGGTTGACAATTTATAATCCAATAACTCCCACGATGCAACAAATGGAAATTAGTAACACATCTTCTAATTTTAAGAGAAAGCAACCTTCAGAAAAAAACCAATTATATCTTTGGCATCTAAAAGCTAGGTTATACTTGAGTAGGATTCATTGGTAGCTGATGAACTTTTGGGTTCATTGGTAGTGGAAATCTTTCCAACCTGTGAGTCTTACTTAGAAGGTAAATAACCAAGAAGCTTTTAAGTCCAAGGGGTATGGAGTCAAAGATATGTTGAAATTGGTTCATTCTGATTTGTGTGATCCTATGACTATCCAGACAAGAGGTAGTATTGAATATTTTGTCTATTTTATAGACAACTATTCAAGATACAAATAAATTTACTTAATGTACCACAAGACTAAGTACTTTGATTAGTTCAAAGAGTACAAGGCTGATGCGGAGAAATGTTAAAGTAAAAGCCACTATGGTAAGATTGTAGTGGCAAGTACCTCTTGGGAGAATTTAGGAGTCACTTATCAGAAGTTGGATTTCAATCCCAACTAACTGCATCTGGTACACCCCAACAAAATGGTGTGGTAAAAAGAAGGTATAGGACTCTTATGGAATAATTAGATAGATGATGAGTTATTCAGAAAATTACCAAATTTGTTTTAAGGATATGCTCTGGAAACGGAAGTGAACGTAGTACCTTCCAAAGTCATAATTCTCTACTCATATAGAGTTGCTGAATAGGCGTAAGCCTATTTTGAAGCATATTCGGATTCGGGTAATCCAGCACATATGAGAGATAATGATAAGTTGGATAGGAGTTCACTTGTTTGTAAGTTATCCTAGATAAACAAAAGTAGGTTTATAGTCTTAAAAATCAGAAGGTCATTGTTAACATCAATGACTGTTTTTTAGAAAAGGACTATATAATGAACCACGTGCTCATAAGTAAATTTGTTCTTAAGGAAATAATAAAAGACATGTCTAATCTAGTACCAACTGTACAAGATGAGATACCACAAGAAAAACTGCAACACGTATCACAAATGATACACAATTAAAAAAAATGCCTTGTCGTAGTGGGAGGGTTGTTAAGCAACCTTAAAAGATTCATGTTTTGGGAGAGTTTTTGGACTCGATCCCTGAAGGATATGAACCTGATCTCCGGACATGTGACGAAGCACTCCAAGATAAATATGCAGCATCTTGGCAAAGAGTAATGAATAATAGAATTAGAATATATGTATTCTAATAAAATCTGGAAGCTTGTAAAATCACCAAGTGGTGTAAAAGCCTTTGGGTGTAAAAGGTCTATAATAGGAAAAGAAGGATAGACAGGAAGGTAGAAACTTTCAAGGCAAGGCTTGATGAAAAAGGAAAATTTTTCACTAGTAGCCATGCTTAAGTCTATCCGGATTCTTTTATCTATTTGGCAAGTGGATGTCAAGACAACATTCCTTAATGGAAGTCTTGAAGAAAGCATCCATATAAAGCAACCAGAAGGGTTCATTGCAAAGGGATAAGAGCATCTTGTGTGCAAGCTCAATCAGTCTATAGACTGAGGCAAAGCTTCAAGGTCTTAGAACATCCGGTTTATTAAAGTCTATGGATTTATTTAGTAACCGGATAAGTCTTGTGTATACAAAAGGCATGATAGAAACGTGGTGGTATTTCTTGTACTATACGTAGATAACATTTTTGGTAGTTGGAAACAATATCAAAGTGTTGTCAGAAGTAAGGGTATGATCGTCCAAACAATTCGATATGAAGGAATGTAAATATTCTTGAGATCAAAGTAATAAGGGATCGCAAGAAAAGAATATTTTACTTATCCCAAGCTTCATACATCAAAAAAATCCTTGCTCGTTTTAAGCATACAAAACTCCAAGAAAGGTTTCTTACCTTTTCAGGATATAGTAACTTTATCTAAAGATGTCTCTGTAGACATCAAAGGAGATAAAGGAAATAAAGGCAGTTCTTTATGCTTCGGCTGACAGAAGCCTAATGTATGCTATGCACGAGATCAGAAATCTGTTTTGCCAAGGGCATAGTTAGTAGATATCAAAGTAACTCTAGACAAGGACAGTGGACTGCAGTAAAGCATATATTGAAGTACCTTAGAGGTACTAGGGATTATATGCTAGCTTACAAGGCAGTTAATTTGGTCCTTGTGGGTTACATGGATTTTGATTTCCAATCGGATAGGGACAATAATAAGTCAACCTCGGGGTTTTGTGTTTACTTTAGGAGGTAAAGTCATAACTATGGAAGAGTGATAAGCATAGGTGTTTTTCTGGACTCCACCATAGAAGTTTAGTATATGGCAAGCCTCTGAGGCAGCCATAAAAGCTGAATGACTCAATAACCTCAAGATAGACTTAGATATGATTTCTGGTTTGTCCAAAGATTATTACAATTTATTGTAATAATGTTGGTGCAGTAGCAAACTCAAAGAAACCATAAGTCTATAAGGCAAGTAAACACAATAGAGCGCATGTACCACCCAATACGAGAAATAGTATAAACGAGGAGAAGTTGTTGCCGCCCAGATTGCATCAGGTGATGACCTATAGATCCTTTCACTAAGGTCCTTAAGGCAAGAGCTTTTGATGGGCATGTTGAAGGGTTGGGAATCAGATGTATGGCAGCAGATATGGCAGCTTAGTCTTTTAGTATAAGTGGGAGATTGTTAGAGTGTATACTAAAAGCCTAGCTTTTGGTATAAACATTTATCTAGAAATAAGAATCACATTGGTCAAATGTCTACATTTATGATAAATGTAGTTGTTCAATTAATTTATATTGTAGATAACATGGTGTGTGGTGTCACACACAGAAGATCATGTTATCAGTACCTTATAAATTATAAACAGTAGCTCACGACCATGATGGAAAGGAACAAACCATTGGAAGGTCGTAGTGTAATTAGGTATTAGTTTATCTTAACTATATAATTACACTAGTACACTTAGAGTGTATTGAGTAGGACCATTAGATGTCGTTTCTTTTATACTGACTTTATAAAGAAACAAAGACCTCAGTTATTATGGAAGTGTGTGCTCTTAATCCTAATATAATAACAAGCACATATATTTGATATTTATTTCTTTAATTTATCAATGGGTGAGATTTAGTTCGATGAATCAATAAGCCCGATAAGTTGGGAAATGATATCACTTATAGTGTGTGTTGTTGATTATAGAAGGAAACTGTGTCCTAGTAATCTAGGTTGAGAATGTCCCCAAGAGGAGCTCATAAGGATTGTCATGTTAAACCCTGCAGGTGGACTTAGTCCGACATAACGATGAAGTTGAGTGGTACTACTCTTGGAGCTAGATATTAATTAAGTGAGTTGTCAGTAACTTACTTAATTAGTGGACATTTGTTATCTTAAACACAGGGAGACTAACACACTCATGATAAGAAGGAGCCCAAAATGTAATTTGGGATTGGTGCGGTGGTTCAATAATAGTTCTTTAGTGGAATGAATTATTATTGATGAAATTAAGTTGTGTGTTCGGGGCGAACACGGGATGCTTAATTTCATCGGGAGACCAAAACCAATTCCTCCTCTCGGTCCCTATCGTAGCCTCTAGTATATAGAGATTTATACCCACCGCATACCCACCTTCTTACCCATCCAATGGGGCCGGCCAAGCTAGCTTGGAACCCAAGCTAGGGCCGGCCAAGACCAAGTGGATGAGCCATGTAGGTGGTCGGCCAAAGCTTGGGTCCCAAGCTTAGGTGGCCGGCCACTAGAATATTAAAAGGATTTTTATTAAAATTATTTCTTATGTGGATATCATGATTTTAAAAGAGAGTTTAAAAATTAAAAATTTCCTTTTATAACTTTCTACAAAAAATTAAGAGAAGAGATTAATCTCTTTCCTTATTTGTAGATTAAAAGGATGGTTTTAATTTTTGGTAAAAACTTTCCTTATTTGTAAATCATCTACATGTTTAAAAGAGAGTTTAAAATTTGAAATCTTTCCTTATTTGTTGATTAAAGGAGGATTTTAAATTTTAAGAAAACTTTCAATTTTAATCATGTTCATGATTTAAAAGAGAGTTTAAAATTAAATATTCTCTTTTATAAGTTTCTACAAAAGATTAAGAAAAGATTTGATATCTTTCCTTATTTGTAGATTAAAAGAGATTTTAATTTTTAGAGATAACTTTCTTTTTATCCACATGTTTAAAAGAAATATTTTAATTTATAAAAATTCCTTTTTATTAACCACCATGAAGGGAAAAATTATTTGAGAAATTTTTATAAATTTCCGAAAGCAAATTAGGAAGTTTTAATTCTTGTGTGAATTAAAATTTCCTTGATTTGTGGAATGGTGTGGCCGGCCATTGTATTTGTAAAAAGGAAATTATTTTTAATTAAATAAAATTTTCTTTTTCATGGCAAAATAATTAAGGAAGTTTTTAATTAAATTTCCTTATTTGCCAAGACCAAGGATTATAAAAGAGGAGGTAGAGAAGGCTTCATAGTGAACAACTCTATTCTATTCTTCCTCTTTTTCCTCCTTGGTGGCCGGCCATCCTCTCCTCTTCTCTTCTTCTTGTGGCCGGCGGCAATCCCTCTTGGAGCTCTTGATGGTGGCCGGTTCTAGCTAGGAGAAGAAAGAGAGAAAGGAGGTTTTATTTCTTGCATCCCTTGGAGCTTGGTGGTGGTGGCCGGACCTCTACTTCTCTTGGAGAATTTTGGTGGCCGAAACCTAGAAGGAAGAAGAAGGTGCTTGGTGGTTCTCATCTCGGAAGATCGTTGCCCACACAACGTCCGAGGTTAGAAGAGGAATACGGTAGAAGATCAAGAGGTCTTTCTAAAAGGTATAACTAGTATTTTTCCTTTCCGCATCATACTAGTTATTTTTGGAAATAATACCAAATACAAGAGGCTTACGATTCTAGTATTTCGAATTTATTTTCGATGTAGTGTTCTTATGTTTTCTTCTTTTCCTTGTGATTTGATTGTTCCTTTTGGTTAACCTAAAGTTATTTTAGGAAATTAAATATTATCTTTCTATAAAAGGTTTTGTCTAGTCGGTGGTGGTTGCTCCCATATCCAAGAAGGCCATGTGCCTCGCCACGTCAGTACTGGGAACCAATTATGGAAATTAATATTTAATGGAATTAATAACTTAGGTGGTTTGGATCGAACGTGTTAAGTTCCGCAGGAGATCCAAGTCAAAACCTAAAAGAACAAATAGATTAAGTTTTGGATCAAACGTGTTAAGTTCCGCAGGCGATCCAAAATTTAATTTAAAAGAACACATGGTAGCTAGGAAAAGGTTCTGACCTTTGTACAAAATTTTTGTACAGTGGAACCTCTAGGCTTTCCGAGTAGCAACCAACAACGTCTTCACCCAGGGGCTCGTCGAGGGCGAGTTCTTCCGATCGCTTATTTGAAAGCCGCCAAGGGACTTTAGCCATCTGCAAAAGAAGTCCACTAAATACATCAACGTGGAAGAAGCCCAGACGGCGAGGAGGAGGGAAACGCCCGCTAAGCCCGCAGGAGCATCTGAACGACGGTAGCCGAGCAGCCATCAACCCCCTAAGGGGTCTCGATCGAGAGGAGCTCATCCACACATGAGCCCAAGACACATGTCGTGCAACATGTGGCAGCCGGTGCCCCAAAGGCTGTAAAAGGCAAAGTATGGACACTAATGTTTTGTTCCTTCCATCGGTCGCCGACACACAATACCCGGGACTGCTACGACTTGACGTTGATAGCCAGCAGGCCGACCCCAAGGGGGTATTGCCGTCGATCACCATCTCCTGATCGGGGACATAGGCGCTGATCAGCCAGGCGAAGGGAAGAAGAAAGGACGACAGCCGAGCCCCGACACCACCAACCCCAGAGAAGGAACAACCCAAGTCCCGCCCAAGCATTCACCGAGCGGGGCAGGCTTTCGGCTCGAGAGGAGGAGAACTAGAGCAACGTCACTCGGAAAGAAATAGGAATGATCACTGGAGGGACAACCGACGATAATTCCAACCGAGCTAGGAAGTCACATGATTGGTGACTTGAAGTCCACGTTGTTGGCTGCAACAAGGAGAGGGCCAAAGGACACGAGATCAACTTTGGCTCAAGGGACCTACAGGTAGTGGAGATCCCTCATGACAACGCGCTAATCATCCGAGCGGTAATCGCTAACTACGTTATTCACCGAACCTTTGTTGACACAGGGAGATCGGTGAATATCATATTCAAGAAGGCGTTTGATCAGCTGTAAATTGATCGGAGTGATTTGTTGCCCATGACGACTCCACTCTACGGATTCACAGGTAATGAAGTGTTGTCGATCGGCCAAGTCCGCCTAACCATCTCACTCGAGGAGGAGCCGCTAAAGAGGACAAGGACCATAAATTTCATTGTGGTGGGCGCGCCGTCGGCCTACAACGTCATACTAGGCCGACCAGCACTCAATGAGTTTCGAGCAGTGGTATCCACCTTATGCCAGAAGATCAAATTCCCGGTAGACGACAAGGTGGGTGAAATCAAAGGTGACCAGTTGGCCGCTCGACGATGCTACGTCGAGATGGTCGAATATGAAGCAAGGGCCGCTCGGAAGAACTCGCACTTGGAGGCGAACGTTATCACAGAGAAGCCTTCTACATTGAATTATGATGAGAATGAGGAGGTGTAAATTCACCCAAGCCGGTTGGAGGTAACTACCTTTGTCGTCACCGACCTGGAAAGCGAGAAGAAGGCAGAGCTGGTCGCTTGCCTCAGACAAAATCATGACATGTTCACCTGGTCGACACATGAGCTCCTTGGGATTTCGCCGAGTGTGGCTCAGCACGAGCTTCATGTCTGACTGGACGCTAGGTTCGTAAAGTAGAAAAAGAGGGACTTCAACGCAAAGCAGAACCTAATTATCCGAGCGAAGATCGAAAAATTACTGGAGGTCGGACACATCCGGGAAGTCCAATTCCCGAGCTAGCTCGCTAATGTTGTGATGGTCTCCAATCTGGGCAACAAATGAAGGGTCTGCATCAACTTTCGTGACTTAAATAAGGCATGCCCGAAGGATTTCTACCCGATGCCAAGGATCGATCAGATGGTGGACTCTACAGCAGGCTGCGAGCTGATATGCATGCTCGACGCGTACCAAGGGTACCACCAAGTGCCACTCGCCTAGGATGATTAGGAGAAGGTAAGCTTCATCATGGCCAATGGAATGTATTGCTACAACATGATGTCGTTCGGATTGAAGAACGCTGACGCCACCTAACAGAGGCTAATGAATAAAGTATTCCATCGGCAGATCGACTGTAACATGGAGGTATATGTCGATGACATATTAATAAAATCTCTCTGAGCTACTGATCTTTGTGCAAATATTAAAGAAACATGTCGAACCTTAAGGGCATATGGGATAAAGTTAAACCTAAGCAAATGTTTGTTCGACGCGAAGAGTGGCTACTTCCTCAGATACATTGTCATCGAACGAGGCATCGAGGTGAATCCGAGCAAGGTGAAGGCACTTCAAGGCATGCCCTCACCCCACAGCTTGAAGGAGGCCCAATGACTAACCGAATGAATCACCGCGCTATCAAGGTTCATCTCCAAGTCATCCGACCGGAGTCATCCATTTTCAAGGTGTTGTGCCAAGCGACGAAATTCCAATGGGATGCATAATGTGACAAGGCGCTGGAAGAGTTTAAGGAATATCTCAACTCCTTGCCTATATTGGTCAAGCCAAGCGCTGGCGAGCCGCTCTGGATCTACTTGTCATTTACCGAGTACGCGGTTGGCTCGGCATTAGTGAAGCAAAACGACCATGAACAACAACTCGTATATTTTTTGAGTCATATATTGAAAGATGCAGAATCCCGCTACACCTGTCTCGAAAAATTAGTATATGCATTGGTGCTAACCGCTCGGAGACTCCATCCGTACTTCTTGGCACATCCGATCATTGTGATGACCAATAGCGCCCTATGAAGGGTCCTTCTTAACCCCAAGGCGTCTGGATGGCTGATCAAGTGGACGACCGAGTTAAATGAGTTCAACATTCAACATCAGCCCAGGACAGCGATCAAAGCACAAGCCTTAGCTAACTTTGTCACAGAAGTCCAAAACATCGAGCCAGATGCAACTTGGGAGATATACGTCGATGGCTAATCCACTCGACAAGGCAGCGGGATCGACATTCTATTGATTTCACCCCGGGAGGACCAGATGCAGCTGAACGTTCGGCTGGATTATCGAGCGACGAATAATGAAGCTGAATACGAAGCCTTGATAGCCGGCCTACAGGCAGCTCGGCACATCGGAGCTACAAAAATCCTCATCCACTTGAACTCCCGGTTAAATGCCTAGTAGCTATCAGAAACATTCAAAATAAGCAGCTCCTGACTCAAGCTGTACGTAGAAGCCTTCGAGAAGCTGAAGACAAATTTTTAAGAAGTCATTATATAGAAGATCCCCGATCAGACAACCAGGCAGCAGACAAATTGGCTAAGTTAACTAGTTCATTATCCCCGATCGTGATAAGTCAGCCGATTGAGCAGGTCTCACTGATGGCGCATATCGACCAGATGGAGGGAATTTCCTTTTCAAACGACTGGAGGACGCCTTTGACCAAATTCCTCTGATCAAAAAGCACATCGTCCGATCAGGAAGTAGCTCGTCTATTGAAAAAGAGGGTCGGACGATTTACGTTGATCGGGGATCAACTTTATAAGCGGGCTTTCTTGAGGCCACGGCTCAAATGTGTTGGATCAAAAGACACAGAGTACATCCTCTATGAGGTACATCAAGGCTCATGCGGAAGTCACCCGGGTCGCTCACTAGCCCGGAAGATCCTTCTAGCCGGATATTTTTGGCCCACACTTCAAGAAGACGTTGCCCGCACCGACCGACCGAGGAGATGAAGGCGTCCACGGTGTCTTGACAGTTCGACCAATGGAGCATGAACATTATTGGACCGTTTCCAATGGTGACTGCTCAACAAAGATTCTTGCTCATTACCGTAGATTATTTTTCAAAATGGGTGGAAGTCGAGCCGTTAGAAAAGATAATCGAGCATATGGTCATCAAATTCATCTGGTAGAACATCTTGTGCCGGTTCAGCATCCCCCGACGAATCGTCTCAAACAACGGGAGGTAGTTCGCCGGTCGAAGGCTCAGGGAGTGGCGTGAAGGCTATGACATTCAACAAGCATTTACCTCAGTGGCTTACCCCCAGAGTAACGGCCAAGTGGAAGTTACAAATCGGGAGACCACGCAGGAGGTAGCTGGGTCGACGATCTCCCAAGCGTCCTATGGGCCCTTGATGTTAGCCTTTTTGCATGTCACGAGGCGCTCCAAATTAATAAAGATTGAAACTCATTAAAATTAAAACAAGTGTCATAGTAAGGAGTCCCAAGTCGTATTTTTCCAAGGTTAACTAGTTAATGTGTGTTAATTCTAGAATTCAATTCAAATTATGCTCTTACACCATCAAGGAGAATTCAATATCAATTTAACTGCAATTAAATTTAAACTCAATGCATCAATGAAGCAAGGTAGACAATCAACAGAATCTTCAATGAACAACTAGAATCCAATTTGACAATTAAACTCAAATGTTCAATCCAAATCTTTGAGTCATTCCCACAATCAACAAAGTTATACAAAGAAAAATAATGAAGATCATCACGTGATTCATTCAACATCTAAACGAGTTCACAGTCACTAAGATCAAAAATCAAATCAACACTAATAAAGTAAATCCAAGTTGGCAACTAAAAAGATTAAATACAAAACACTAACTATACACTTGTTAGTAACTAAGCATTAGCTGGGTTAAACTGAAATAAGGAATGAAAAATAGGAAATAGATTGCAGAGCTAAATTAGTAACTGAATCTGGGTTTTGATTACAGATATCAAACAAAATCAGAATTGCAAACAGAAAATTGCAGGAAGGAAAATTCAATTAAAACTAAATTGCAAAGAAAATTTTCAGATCATTAGATCTGATCAGGTTCATGCATGATTCAAAGATAAAATACAAATAAATCTAAACCCTAAACATTCCACAAACCAAATCCTGAACTCAACTTCTCCAATCTACTGTGAAACAACAGAAATGCTCTCAGAACCCCTTAAGCATTCAACAACCAAATTTCTGAGCTTCCAGATATTACCAGGTGATGATCACAACATCTTGGAAACCTCTCTTCAGCTCACATTCCTCTGATAAGCTCACCAGCTGAAGAACATAGCTCAAGTTCTGTGAAGTTGCAAACCAGATCAATTGGCCAAATCGACCCAGGTTTGCTGTGGCATGGCAATCGGAAAACGTCCAGAAGCATCTGAGAAACCTCTCTTCAAGCTCTGGTGGAAGCGAATAACGCCGATCGGGAAACCTCCTCAACCGGGTATGCGGCGATGAAATAGAGCCCAAATCGCAATCGGGAAACCTCCTCGATCGCTCTCTGATCACCGGAAGATGGACGCCGGAGCTCAGTGATCGCCGGAGATGAAGAAGTCTAGCTCGCGGATCGGGAATAGAGAATGGGAAATCGGCCGCCGCAAGGAAGAAGACGATGACACTGTAGCGGAAATCGCGAAGCCGAGCCCAGCTCTCACTATAGCTTCTCGCGGGATTTAAACCCCTCCTCATCTGATCGGACGGTCTAGAACAATTCAGGGTTGATCAACGGCTGGATGAGTTCAGATCTGGATCAAAACTTCTGGATATTCATCAATGGACGAGATCTGATCCTCATTAGGTCGGATGGACCAGATTCTCAACGGATGGCTAAGATCTCTCTGATCTTCAACGAACGGTCCATAATGCTCCAAGGTTTGATCGTCTCATTTAGCCATTGATTTGAGCCCAAATGTGGTCTGATTTGATCGGATCCATGACCCTTTTGATGCCTACAAAATAAGAATCAAATATTAGCATCAAATACCATAATTATAAGCCAATTTACAATTAAGTTCAAATTCAAATGTAATTATGAAATATGATATAAATGTGAGATTAAGCTATAAAAAGACCATTAAAAATGTGCATTATGAATCAAGATAATATAGCCAAAATCATGGTTATTAAATCCCCCACACTTAGTCTTGGACGTCCCGTTCAAGTAAGGAAAACTAAAAATCACCTTCACACAAATTCCCTAGCAATACCTAGAAGATAGTAAAAAGAATTTAACTAAGGGCATCTTAAAGATCCCAAACAATCATGAATACAATCCAAACAATAATCAGTAGGTATGGTAGTTTCAATCCAATTGAAAAATTAAGCAAGATGCACTCTCATAAGGAATTTACCTATTCTATCTTTCACACTCAAAAATGTATTTTAGTGGAGCTCACTCAATGTCACTCACAACATTTCACTACCATAAGCTTTCTTATTTTCTAATTCTCCACCACTATAAACATAGCATACATGAATCAAAAGGATTTTATCATGAAGAATTGAAATGGAATAAAAAAGAACAATGAAAGTGAATGAAATAGGCAAAAGAAAAGAATTCAATGAAGAAAAATGAGAAGATAAGAGTATTGGAGGAATATACTTGATGAGTTGACCAATTTTGATGTGCAAAAGATTAATACAATTTGTTATTACCAATTCAAAATATCAAGCTAAACTCCCCTTCAATTTGATGGCTATCTAAAAATCTTGATACTCTATCTTCACTCTTGATACTCTTTTGATTTGCCAATTTTTTTTTCTTCACTGTTTTTACTGTTTTTGCACTTCAATTCAGCATTTTGAAGCTTTGCCAATTTTTTTTTTCTTCACTATTTTTACTGTTTTTGCACTTCAATTCAGCATTTTGAAGCTAAAACAATCTCACATCAACTTGCCAAGAAGAGTTCCCTCCCCCACACTTAAAACATTGGCCGTCTCGGACAATAAAATGCATCATGCTATTCACGTATTTGATACTAATCTTGCCACTGTTTGCTTCATTCTGCAGATTTTGTTTTCTTTTCTTTCGGAATTCAAGTAACCAAGCAATTCGATTCAAAACCCCAATTCCAACAGGAGATCAGATTATTACAGCAACTTGGAAATCAGAATTTCAGCACTTTGCATATCCAGAATGTGCAGAAATCACACTATCAACTTGGAAAGCTTTTAGTTGGCACATGGATTCAGAATTCAAGAAATCAGAAAATCAAATTTCCAACAGCAACACATATCAACTCCTTGGACTGAAATTTAAGAACACTACTGGAATTGTAGCACATAAATTCATAAATTAAAGGATTCAAGTTTAGCAACTTCTCAATAAATGTAATTAGCTTCTGAAATCCATGCAGTAGCAATATGAAGCTTAGTTCTAGCAGCCTTTCATTTTTGTTACAGTTTAGGTCCTACACTTAACAAGACTTCACTTGAGCTCATCACTCTAGTTTTCTCTTGCATTACAATAGAGAACAACAATAGGATTTCAACTCAATGTAAATGTTCTTGAAGTCATTGAACTGAATTCTAGTTTTGTTCTTGGATATAACAACTCACAACTCCGCCTTCTCACTTAGCTTTTGCGAAAGCCAACAGGGTTCCATTATAGAAATCTGATGCTCAAATACAAAACAACAATGATTAACTCTGGAACTGGAAAAGAACACAGCTGGATTAGTATGGAGATAGAAATCAAATCATTACAGCTATTCCTGATCAACAAATGAATTTAAAAGTAGACACAAATTCATTATTGCACTTCATAACTTCCAGAGATGACAAAGGATTCACTTCTCCATTTCAATACCATTCAACATTCAATTGTATAATGTATCAATCCTATGAGGTAACAACTTAGCTGGAATTCAAAGTTATTTCAGCTTGTATCAGAATTTCAGGAACTTCACTATTGAAGCTATCTATTCATCTTGTCTTTATTTCTGCAGCTCTTTAAACTCTTAATTCCTGCTGCCTAATTTTTTCTGAATTCATCTTTCTAAGTCAGATTTTTGATACACTTTTGGCACACAATTCAGCAAGCTTTGAATCTGCTCTGTAGTATCTATATATCCAGTATCCTTAGCATTCAGATACATTCAACAACAGTCATCAGTTCAAGACTTCAAGTTAAGATTTTAATAGCAATGATCAGATGAACAATCCACCTCTGAAATCACTGCATTTCAGTTTCAGAAATCCACTTGGTCTTTCCACTTATCAGGAACTTGCCACAAAAGCTTGGCACGCAACATGTAAACATTGATACATCAAATACAGTTAGATTCTTTCTATTTAGAAGCTTGCGACAGGAAAGCATTTTCAACCATTTCTTGGAAATCGAATCTAGAGACAGCAAGGCATTGCCATTTTCAAATTCAAGAAATCAGATTCTGAACTGATTAAGTATTGCTGCATCTCAGAATTCAACTAATCTCCAATAGATTTGAGTTGTGCTATACAAATTATATTAAGAACTGAATTTTTATTATTACTGTCCAGAAACAGCAAACTGTCTTGGCACAAAACTGGAATTCCATTTCAGCAATCAGTTTCACAAATATCTGTCCCTTATAAAAATTCAAACATCCTGCTTTGTATTGAGTTGAGCCCTACACTAACTTGTTGACATTTCCAAATTGCCACATATAAATCCAGAGCATTTACAATCGATTCAAGGAAGTGTTACACAATTCTGATACTTCACAGTTTCAAGGGCTATATTTTTTTTCTTATCAGATCTCATGATATTCCCAATTTCAATCCATTGGAAACTTGATCCGCACCACAGAATCCCAGTAATCTTCTCTTGCTATTATAACTAGCACTCATTATCACTTAACTGAATATGTGCATCTCTATTGCATTGTTGGAAAACCAAATCAAGTTTCATCGAACACCTACAGCAGTCTACTGCAGTAAATTCAACATCATTGTGTTGCTTCTTTTGTCAAATTCCTGAAAGCATTCCAGAATTTTGATAACAGAATCTGAATAAGTCACTGATTTCAGCATTAAAGTGTAACTACCAATTCCAAATTCTGCATTCCTAGAAATGCATGATCTTTGAATAAGAGGGAAAATCAATTTATATTGAAAAAAATAAAGAATTCCACTTGAATTCTTTGCTGATCAAAAATTCTTCATCAGAAACTTGGCACATATGTGCAATAGTTGTTACCTTAATTGCAATCCTCCAATTCTGATTTAACTTTCTGAATTCTAATTCCGTACATTCTGTCTCCTTTTAGAAGCTAGACCAAAATTTAGAATCAAAGCTGGATTTCAGAACCTTAGTTTCAGAAACTCAAATCTGTGCAGATTTGTTACTGTCCAGATTGTGTACCAGTGCAAATTTTTGATAAATACATTGCTACATAAACTGTCTTGGTTACTCCTTTCTAGATAAAGAATTCAATGCAATGCAAACTCCAATTCCTGAGCCTCAGTTTCCTAACATTAGAAAGTTTTCCTCTCCCTCAACTATTTCCAGGTTAAGCAAACAGCATTCAGAACTTCCAGATTTCAAGATTCGTTTTGATTCAAATTTTGATCTGTGGACATTTTAGCAAATAGAACACCATTTGTCTATTGAATTAACCAGAGGTTACTTGAACTTTACACTGGTTAGAAAATTCACAGGAAACTTGGCACAACTGGCAGTGCTAAATAATTTCAAACTCCTTGCTACTGTAGAGTTTCAATTCTGCTCACTTCAAATTCCATATTCAGTATCAAAGCCCTGCTTTCCTTGAAGCCTCATTGGTTTCTATATTTTTCACTGTTGGTTCCAGAAAGTGTAGCTTGGTTTCTGATTAAAAATCTTACAAATCCAAAATCATAAGCAGTCAGACTTCTTGCATAGATACAATATATTCCTGACACCATCTATACTTCAGACATCATCTTAATTCTGATTTGTACTTCTCAATTGGTCCAACCATCAATTTGCTCCCAGCAATTCAGAAATCTTCACTGGATCAGTTTCTTGATTCTTCATTACCTAAACTCTTCTTATCACTGCCTTTTACTGCATTCAAAAACAGTGGTTTAAAGAAGTTGTTGGCCTTGAGCTATGAAAAGTTAGGCTTCAATAAGAAGAAGAAAAGAAACCAACTGGCAATAAACCAAGTGCCAAAATAACTCAAAGTTCTGAAATAGCCATTCTATTTCTGCATTTCCTAATCTCTCTGCTTCCAATTTTAGAATTTGCAACTTGGTAACAAATTCTCAAGTTCAATGTATCAAGTTTAAACAAATCATTTCAGTCTCAACTTAAGGTTTCGGCTTCAATTTTGAATTTCCAGCTTCTGATTTCTGATTCAGCAACAGATTATAAATCTGTCCATGCAATTTGTAGAAGACAGAAATACAAAAAACACAATTTGTCACTGAAATAAGAAATCTGATTTCAGAATTCAGATTCATTGTTTCCAATCTCTTGATCAATTGAGGAGTGTATTCACCAAAATGACACATTGAAAACTTAAGTTAATACATTCATTCATAGCTTGATTGGTTTTATCCTTGACCTTAAGTACAATTTGTTCTTGTTTCTTTGTCTGTAGTAGGCATAGATAGGGATTCAAACTGAGCCCTGCAGTAGCCGAGCAAATCACCTCTTTAAATCCTTAACAACAACAGCAACTTCAGAAAATAGTGAACCAAATCAATTTGTAGAGAATCCCCATGAACTTCAAACATATGTAATTCACCCTCACATTCAAACCTTAATCCATCTTAGCAATCCAACTCATCAAAAATTTCCATCAAAACTCCCAATGAAATAAGAATGACAAGCAAAGTGAATCGAGAATTCAAATTCTAGATGAGAATGTATAAAGAAAATTGTGAGGAAAGGAATTGGAAAGTATGAAGGGGAACAAAATTGACAAAATCCTCAATTTCCATGCACACAAATGCTATTGTGACTTTGAAAATAAACTAAGCAAGTTCTAGAGTTTCAATTGCTATGAATGCATGCCACACAAGAGAAAATAATTAGGTAAAGGCTTGAAGTGGACCTCGCTAGGTAATATTCATGCAACAAGCTCAATCAATCAAATTAGACTCTTCCACCAAACTAACCAATATCATGTAAGTAAGCATCCAATCATGTCAAGTGACCTAAAATTGATGATCAAATTTAAAAGACTTTTACCATCTTAAAAATATTACTTAGAAAATTCCCATGGAGACTTTTATTCAAAATGAAAATGCTATGTACTAACAAAATGCAAAGTATGAAAGCAAAGTGTGGAAGTAAAATGCAAATGCAAAGTATGAAACTAAAGAAAGTTGCACAAAAAGAATTTATTAACAAAACATGAATTAAAATTGCAAAAGCAAGTGAAATTAGAACCAACTCCCCTTTCATTCCGGTGGTCAAAGAAGATTGAGAAGAATAATCCATGCCGGTAGTGGAGTACTTTTGGTTCCACTCAATTCCTTTTTATTCATCATTTTTCCATTATAAATTTTTTCTGGAGGTCTAAGGCGGTTCAGTTTAAGCATCCACTCCGGAAGCTTATGTTCTCCTACCACATTAATAAAGGAAAACCCCTCCCACACGCATGTGGGGTAAGAAAAAGATAGGAGAACATTAGTGTGTGTATAAAATTTAGCAATGAATGAATCACATCTAATAAAATCAAAGAACGGTACCTCTATTAAATTTTCTGATAAATCACAAGAAATATTCACCTTGTCATTTTTAAAGGTACCTGGAGTGGTGATTGTTACCTCGTTCTCATCAAGTAAATGCTCATACTCTTGTTCTGGTGAATGTTCATCTTCATGTAGTGATTCTTGGGTGCTTGGCTCCATAGCACAAGTTCCTACACTTACATCTTCAATTCTTTGTGATTCTTGAGGTAATGCTTCCAGTAAGCATTCCCCTACACTTAAATCATCTTCAAATAAATGTTCAGAACCTGAATCACTATCAACATCTTCAACAACAAAATCATTAGAATCAGAAATTTGCATAATTACATAATTATCACAAAAAATACTAGAAAAATCATGTGAAGTAATGGGAGTAGGGTCAGGCCTGACAGAATCGTTACTTTCCATCTCTCCACTGGAGTTTTGTGCTTGCAGCTGATTGATGGATGATGTAATTTGGTCTAACTGTAACTGTAGGTTCTGTATCCTTGAAAATTGTTGTTCTTGATGCTCAATCATTTGTTGCATCATTTCCCTGAGTTTCCATGTTGTATCATCCATTTGAGGGTCATTTTATTGAAAAGGTTGTAGCATAAAAGATGTTGAAACTTCTTGAAACCCATATGAACTTTGGTAAGTTGGATATGACTCAATAAATGGTCCTTGTGCATTTTCATACCTGAAACATGAATTATCTACCTGATTAGCATTAAAACTATTAGAAAATGATTCATACCTATTTTGTTGATCCATGTTTGGGTAAAATTGATACTCAGGTTGAAAACATTGATAACTCTCCATTCCACCTCCAAAATTCTGAAAATATGGATCAATGCTAAAGAAATCTCCTGTTCTTCACTACAACACTAGCAAACAAATTTAGAAGATTCAAAAGCATAAAGTTTCAATCTCATGAAAACATGAACCATAAAGGCACTTAAAAATTCAGAATTAAATCAACATGAAAATGCAAAAAGAATAGCAATCAAATCAATCAACATGCTAATCAATTAAAATCACTCAATGATCAATCTAAAATAAACACACACTACTAGTTATTCCCCGGCAACGACGCCAAAATTTGGTGTTAGCCTTTTTGTATGTCACGAGGCGCTCCAAATTAATAAAGATTGAAACTCATTAAAATTAAAACAAGTGTCGTAGTAAGGAGTCCCAAGTCGTATTTGTAGGTCCCTTTTGAGGCCGGCAAGAGAGGAGGGGTGAATTGCCCTACAAAATAAAACCAAAAACCCTTCTCGGATATTCAACTAAATTAAAAGAACTTGTAAATTAAAAAGGCAGAGACTAATTAAAACAGAAAATAGAGACAGAGGAATTACTTGGTTTGCAATCAGAGGATTGCTAATCCAAGGCAAAGAAGACGCACTAATTGATTCTCCTCTGGGCGGAGTAGCCTCTTACAGCGTTGAAAGCACAGACAGAAATAACACAAATGAAAGCACTGGATTACAAGTAGTTGTTCTTCATTAATGATTGCTTCTGGACCAAGGCTATATTTATAGTCTTGGTCCGGGCGCCTGGAAGGGTTCCGGGCGCCCTGGGGGGGATAAATTTTATCCCCCAACGGTCGGATCGAGTCAAAACTTGATCCTGTTGAAAAGTCGATTCTGGGCGCCCCGGTCGGTTCCGGGTGCCCGGAATGGTTCCGGGCGCCCGGAGCCCTAAGGTCAACATAGGTTGACTTTTCGACTCTGGTTCAGCTCGTCTCGATCCAGCTCATCTCGGTCCGGGTCTGTTCGCTCCGGCTCCGTTTGCTTGGGTGATCTCGGCCTTCCGGAATAGGGCTCACCCGAACCCATGTTCCGACCTTCTACTCGAGCAGCCTTCCTTCCCGGTTTCTCGTCCCTCGAACGCTGCGCACGTTCTTCTCGTCCGCCGGTGTACTCTTCCGCGGTCACCTCGTCCCTCGGACACACCGAGCCCGTCGGCTCTCTCCCCGTGCCGTCCTTCTCGTTAGCCGCGTCTTCCGCTCGACTTCCTGTGTTCCTAAGCTCCTGCACACTTAGACACAAGGGTTAAACAAACGCAGGACCTAACTTAGCTTGTTTGATCACATCAAAACACCTTGGGGTTCCAACAATCTCCCCCTTTTTTATGTGAGCAACCCAAGTTAAGTTAGGGTAACCATATGCAATAAAAACGATTTATATTCCAATAAGTCCAAATACTTTTCAATTGAAAAATTATAGTACCTCCCCCTAGACTTAACATTCTTCTCCCCCTTTGATCACATTAAAAATAGGGGTTCTTTAAACAAGTCTAAGGTAAACAAAATTTTAAGTGAATTTTAAAAAAAATTCTAAGGCAATTAATATTAATTTGTAAGGCAATGTTTCAAAAGAGAATATCTAGTTTAATAAAAAATTCTATGTCAATATTCAGAATTTTTTTTTTAAAGTTATTCTTCATAAAAGATTTCTAAGGCAATTTTCAAAGGAAAAATGTATAGGACGATATTCATAGAAAAATTTCTAAGTCAATTAAAAATTTATTTTCCAAATTTTTTTTTAATTATAAATTAATTTTAAATATTTTCTAACACAAATTGAATAACTCTTTTAAAGCATTAGGTAAATTAAATTAATGCTTTTTCAGTTAGTCAATTAAACTTTTCATTTCGATATTTGGCTTCCAGGTCGTGGCGAGGCACTAGGCCTTCTTGGTTATTGGAGCAACAACCACTTCCTTAGCCAAAGCCTCATAATGAAATTAGTCGTTTAATTTCCTTGCTGAAAATGCTAAGTCTAAATTTAAATTAAACAGGTTTTTGGAACCCAGTAGAGGTCCCTACCTACAGGGTTAACCAAGTATTTCCTAGGTACATAGATTTTTGATATATTTCTAATTTGACTTTGATGAAATCTATAATACCAATTTAAACCTCTATAATTTCTAAAAGTAGAAATATTTGAACTTTTATATTTTTTCAATATTTTATTTCTTCTTTTAGTTTTTCATTTTCAATTTTCAATTTATCAAAATCCTCTATAAGACATGATTTTACTAAAATTCTTTTTGTTTCAAAATTTTCATCTTTTAATTTGATATTTTCATTTTCTAATTTATACATGGATTTAGTCATTGCCTTAATCCCAGAATAAAGTTGATCAGGGGGTAAAAGGCATACCTCACTTACCATATCGGACTTGAAGCCTGAATCTCCCCCTGCTTCGCTGCCTTCATCTGAGGTCGCTCCCCCTTCATCGATGCTAGGTTCTGAAGAGCTTTGCCCTTCGTAACTTGCCATCAGCGCTATCCCAGCATATTCTTGAGCTTCTGATTCGGATGAAGAGGTGTCGTCCCAAGTTGCTTTTAGGTTGTGTTTCTTGGGTGTCTTCATTTTGACCTTCTTGAGTTCTGGGCAGTCTTCCCTTAGGTGTCCCTCCTTCTGACACTGGTAGCACCGTACCTTTCTTCTACCTTTTTGATTCTTGTTATTCTGCATTTTAAATTTATTAGATCTAAAAAACTTTTTAAAGTTTCTTACCATGTATGCTTCTTGATCGTCTTCGGAGTCTGACTCGGGTTCATCATTATTGGTTGCGTTCAGCGCCATAGTCTTGGTTGTGTCCTTTGATATCTCTGCACATCTAGTTTCGTGTAATTCAATGGTAGAAAACAACTCTTCTAAAGTACTTACCTTCAGGTCTTTTGAGATGTAGTAAGCATCGACGATTGATGTCCATTCCGGAGTTCTTGGAAACACATTGAGCGCGTAGCGTATAGTGTCCCGGTTTGTTACCGTTTCACCAAGATTTTCGAGACCAGTAACTAGTTCTTTTACCTTTGCATGTAGACCGGCTACTTTCTCACCTTTCTCTAGACGGATGTTCATCAGTTTGTTGCGGAGGATGTCCCTTCCAGCGAGCTTTGCTTCGGACGTGCCTTCGTGGAGTTCCAAGAACTTCTCCCAAAGTTCTTTAGCAGATAAGTAGTTTCCAATGCGATTGACCTCTTGAGGTGATAACACGCTCAGCAGGTGATGTTCCGCACGGCTGTTTGCTACCGACTCATTCTGCTCCTTCTTTGTCCAATCGCTCTCTTCTTTTTCTTTTCCATCTTTATCTATTGGAGCTACAAAACCATATTTCATAATAAACCGAATTTCAAAATCTGTTTTTAGGAATACCTCCATACGACGCTTCCAGTCTGCGAAGTTCCCCTCAAATTTTGGTGGAACAATGCTTGGTCCGGCCATCTTTGTTGCTTCGATCGGCGGTTAGTCCTCCTGAAGCGCCTCGCTCTGATACCACTTGTAGGTCCCTTTTGAGGTCGGCAAGAGGGGAGGGGTGAATTGCCCTACAAAATAAAACCAAAAACCCTTCTCGGATATTCAACTAAATTAAAAGAACTTGTAAATTAAAAAGGCAGAGACTAATTAAAACAGAAAATAGACACAGAGGAATTACTTGGTTTGCAATCAGAGGATTGCTAATCCAAGGCAAAGAAGGCACACTAATTGATTCTCCTCTGGGCGGAGTAGCCTCTTACAGCGTTGAAAGCACAGACAGAAATAACACAACTGAAAGCACTGGATTACAAGTAGTTGTTCTTCATTAATGATTGCTTCTAGACCAAGGCTATATTTATAGTCTTGGTCTGGGCGCCTGGAAGGGTTCCAGGCGCCCTGGGGGGGATAAATTTTATCCCCCAACGGTCGGATCGAGTCAAAACTTGATCCTGTTGAAAAGTCGATTCCGGGCGCCCAGAAGGGTTCCAGGCGCCCGGAGCCCTAAGGTCAACATAGGTTGACTTTTCGACTCCGGTTCAGCTCGTCTCGATCCAGCTCATCTCGGTCCGGGTCTGTTCGCTCCGGCTCCGTTTGCTTGGGTGATCTCGGCCTTCCGGAATAGGGCTCACCCGAACCCATGTTCCGGCCTTCTACTCGAGCAGCCTTCCTTCCCGGTTTCTCGTCCCTCGAACGCCGCGCACGTTCTTCTCGTCCGCCGGTGTACTCTTCCGCTGTCACCTCGTCCCTCGGACGCACCGAGCCCGTCGGCTCTCTCCCCGTGCCGTCCTTCTCGTTAGCCGCGTCTTCCGCTCGACTTCCTGTGTTCCTAAGCTCCTGCACACTTAGACACAAGGGTTAAACAAACGCAGGACCTAACTTAGCTTGTTTGATCACATCAAAACACCTTGGGGTTCCAACAGTATTTTTCCAAGGTTAACTAGTTAATGTGTGTTAATTCTAGAATTCGATTCAAATTGTGCTCTTACACAATCAAGGAGAATTCAATATCAATTTAACTGCAATTAAATTCAAACTCAATGCATCAATGAAGCAAGGTAGACAATCAACAGAATCTTCAATGAACAACTAGAATCCAATTTGATAATTAAACTCAAATGTTCAATCCAAATCTTCGAGTCATTCCCACAATCAACAAAGTTATACAAAGAAAAATAATGAAGATCATCACGTGATTCATTCAACATCTAAACGAGTTCACAGTCACTAAGATCAAAAATCAAATCAACACTAATAAAGGAAATCCAAGTTAGCAACTAAAAAGATTAAATACAAAACATTAACTAAACACTTGTTAGTAACTAAGCATTAGCTGGGTTAAACTGAAATAAGGAATAAAAAATAGGAAATAGATTGCAGAGCTAAATTAGTAACTGAATCTGGGTTTTGATTGCAAATATCAAACAAAATCAGAATTGCAAACAGAAAATTACAGGAAGGAAAATTCAATTAAAACTAAATTGTAAAGAAAATTTTCAGATCATTAGATCTGAGCAGGTTCAAGCATGATTCAAAGATAAAATACAAATAAATCTAAACCCTAAACATTCCAGAAACCAAATCTCGACCTCAACTTCTCCAATCTGCTGTGAAACAACAGAAATGTTCTCGGAACCCCTTAAGCATTCAACAACCAAATCTCTGAGCTTCCAGATATTACCAGGTGATGATCACAGCATCTTGGAAACCTCTCTTCAGCTCACATTCCTCTGATAAGCTCACCAACCGAAGAACATAGCTTAGGTTCTGTGAAGTTGTAAACCAGATCAATCGGCCAAATCGACCCAGGTTTGCTGCGGCATGGCAATCGGAAAACGTCCAGAAGCATCTAAGAAACCTCTCTTCAAGCTCTGGTGGAAGCGAATAACGCCGATCGGGAAACCTCCTCAACCGGGTATGAGGCGATGAAACAGAGCCCAAATCACAATCAGGAAACCTCCTCGATCGCTCTCTGATCACCGGAAGATGAACGCCGGAGCTTAGTGATTGCCGGAGATGAAGAAGTCTAGCTCGCGAATCAGGAATAGAGAATGGGAACTCGGCCGCCGCAAGGAAGAAGACGATGACACTGTAGCGGAAATCGTGAAGCCGAGCCCAGCTCTCACTATAGCTTCTCGCGGGATTTAAACCCCTCCTCATCTGATCGGACGGTCCAGAACAATTCGGGCTTGATCAACGGCTGGATGAGTTCAGATCTGGATCAAAACTTCTGGATATTCATCAATAGACGAGATCTACTCCTCATTAGGTCGGATGGCCCAGATTCTCAACGGATGGTTCAAATCTCTCTGATCTTCAACGAACGGTCCATAATGCTCCAAGGTTTGATCGCCTCGTTTAGCCCTTGATTTGAGCCCAAATGTAGTCTGATTTGATCGGGTCCATGACCCTTTTGATGCCTACAAAATAAGAATCAAATATTAACATCAAATACCATAATTATAAGTCAATTTGTAATTAAGTCCAAATTCATATGTAATTATGAAATATGATATAAATATGATATTAAGCTATAAAAAGACCATTAAAAATGTGCATTATGAATCAAGATAATTTAGCCAAAATCATGGTTATCAACCCTTCACACGACTCCAAAGGAGGCGACTGACATAACACCATTTCATCTAGTGTACGGCGGTGAAGCATTAGTCCCATTGGAAGTCGAAGTAGAATCTGATCGGGTGCAGCTCTACAACGAGGGGAACGCCGAGTGAAGACTTATGGAGCTCGATTTGGTGGACGAGGTACATGATAAAGCTATCGTTCGGCTGATGGAGTACCAGCAGCGAATGAAGCATAACTACAACCGGAGGATGATTCCAAGGTCCTTCCAAGTTAGTGATATGGTGTGGAAGAGAACAAAGCCAGCTGATGACGTCACCAAACTCAAAACCCCATGGGTGGGACACTACAAGGTCGTGCAGAAGTTTCGCTTAGGTGTCGACTATCTGGAGGACGAAGACAGAAGATAACTCGAGCGACCATGGAGCATGAACTATCTCCAACCCCATATGGCCAGGTGTGAGGTGCGTGAATAAATACAAATGTATCTGTATAAGTGCATGTATGGCTTCTGGATACATGATAAGTATGAATAAAATCACAAATGTTTCAGACTCTTGAGCCAATCGGCCAAGTCAAAAGTTAAGCGGTGACTATAAATCCTAGTATTCACCGACGGTCAAGCGGTGACCTTAAACCCTCGTCTACATCAATGGTCAAGTGGAGACCTTAAACCCTCGTCTACATCAGTGGTTGAGCGGCGACCATAAACCCTTGTCTACATCAACAGTCGAGCTGCGACCTTATCTGTGCGAGCGACCCTTGGATCCTTATCTGGTGCTCAGGGTGAGGGGCGCTGGGTCATCCGTACTACGATACTCATCGGTCAGCAAATGAATGATTACAATTATTTACCTCTGGTTGCTCGGGCCAGAGGGGTCTGAAGTGTTGGGACCAAAATGTAGCTAGAGGGGGGGGGTGAATAGCTCGGCGCAATCTCGTGCTCATCATTGCTTGTTTCTTGCAATGATGTGCAGCGGAAAATACAAGAACACAAATGCAACAACGCTAACTCAAGGATTTACTTGGTATCCACCTCACAAGAGGTGACTAGTCCAAGGATCCACACACTCACACACCCTCCACTAATAAAACACTCCTTTACGGTAACTACCGAAGGCGGAGAAGCCCTACAAGCTCACAATACAACAACAAGAAAGAAGGAAGCAAAATACAAATAAATCTTACAAGATTACAAGAAACCCTAGCTCCTTCTTATTGTTGTATTCTCGCCTCTTGACTTGGACGTGACTCCAAGAACCTTCAAGATCTGGCGGTGAACTTTATGGAGAAATCGCCCAAAACTCTAGCTTTGGTCGTGTGTGTTGAAGAGAAAAAGCAGTACCGAAGTAATCGCACCCAACGGCTAAATCCTGCGCCAACGGTCAAATCCCGATCGATTGGATTGCTCCCAATTGATCGGGGAGGCTTTAGATCAATCGACTGATCGATCCAGAGCGCCTCTGTGCTCCTGGGAATCGCCTGGATCGATCGGTCGATCGATCCAGATCCCATCGCGTGAAATTGTGCCTCCCAATCGATCCACTGATCGATTGGAGGCTCTGGATCGATCTGTCGATCGATCCAGAGCTGTTCTATGCGATCGCGCACAATCGATCCACTGATCGATTGGGAGGAGGCTTGTCGCGAAGACTCGCCCAATCGATCAGCCGATCGTTTGGGCATGAGCCAATTGATCAGCTGATCGATCCAGCTCATGATTTCTCCCAAAATCAAGTCTAAAGCCTCCTAAACCAACATCCGGTCAACCATGGCCTGTTGGTACATCATGCCTAGCATCCGGTCACCCTTAACCTGCTAGAACTCGCTCACCAAGTGTCCGGTCAACCTTGACCCACTTGGACTTATCTTCACCAGGTGTCCGATCAACCTTGATCTACCTGGATTTCCCGTGCCAAGTATCCGGTCAATCCCTTTGACTTACTTGGGCTTCCCAACATCAGATGTCTGATTAAACTTGATCCATCTGGATTTCCTGTGTCTGGCTTCACTCACCAGGACTTTCCATCTATCTGGCTTTACTCACTAGGACTTTCACCTGGCTTCACTCACCAGGATTTTCCAGCTGCCCAACTTCACTCACCAGGACTTTTCTTCTGCCTAGCTTCACTCACCAGGACTTTCCATCTGCCTAGCTTCACTCACTAGGACTTCTCTTCTGCCTAGCTTCACTCACTAGGACTTTCCATTTGCCTGACTTCACTCACCAGGACTTCTCTTCTGCCTAGCTTCACTCACTATGACTTTCTATACTGCCTATCTTTACTCACTAGGTCTTTCACCTGGCTTCACTCACCAGGATTTTCCATCTGCCCAGCTTCACTCATCGGGACTTTCACCTGCTTCACTCACCAGGATTTTCCAGCTGCCGGACTTCACTCACCGAGACTTTCCAGTCAAGTATCCAGTCAACCTTGACCTACTTGACTATCCTTCACAATCTCACCACATGAACAATTGCACCTGCAATCTCCATGTCTTGTCTCCATGTATTGTCAAATATTGAAACCCAAACATCAAGACTTGAGCTTGAACTAATTCAAGCTCAGTCAACCAGGTCAACCTTGACCTAGGGAATATTGCACCAACAATCTCCCCCTTTTTGATGTTTGACAATACAACTTAACAATACCACTTGTAAGTTAGGCTAATCCCGTAGCCTAAACTTCCTTCATGCTAACATGAGAATGATGGTTTCCTTCATCCTTCCCTTTTTCCCATAGGGTAAAGCACACATTCTCCCCCTATTTCAGGGAATGAAGGCCTAACTTAACCCTACATTCTCCCCCTATTGGCACATATCAAAAAGAAACTCTCCCCCTGAAGAGTTACTCACCTTTGTTCACAACTTCACTCGTTGTTCACAACACGATTCAAATAAAGGTCTCATACCCTTTATTTTCATCAAAAAGCTCATCCTTGAGCATATACCACTAAACAATGAAGATATCCACTCTCCATTGTATTCCAATGCCCAACCTTGAGCATTTTCACTAAAGAAGGTAAAACCACCTTCCAAGGTGTATGAAAATAATTTTTCATGTCCTTAAAGAGTAACTCCCCCTAAAGACATGCGCGTAACTTCTGTCATTGCACCAACAATGACTTGGAATCCCTAAACCTTTAGGAAACCCAAAATTAGAAGTTTTGAAGTTCAAAAATTCAATATTGAAATCAAACCTTAACCTAAACTTCTACTTAGTCTTCCTTAACCAATCCGTCCTTGGTTTCATCATGAAAACTCCCCTAAATGTATACAAATATATTTTGAGGGGTTAGGAATGGTTACCTAGACTAAAGGGGGGGTTCAAAATGCTGAAATCAGGCTTTCCCAGCCAAAATCAGCATCTCCAATCGATTGGAGTTGGGTTCCAATCGATTGAACCCTGCTGAATCGATCCACTAATCGATTCAGACTCCGTGGATCGATTGGCTGATCAATCCAGCGAGCTTCTGCTCGCGAGAATTGCCTTCTCAATCGATTGCCCGATCGATTGAGGCACTTCAATTGATCGGTTGATCGATTGAAGCTCTGAAAAAGCTGAAATTCAATTTCAGTCAATTTCATAAACTCCCCAAAAATTCTACAAAATTTGAAAAATTATGAAAATTCATGTAGACATTCCTTAGGGTATATACTATCAAGGAAAAATAGTTTTCTAAGAAAATACTTCATATTTTCCAAGATTGACACAAACTAGAAAACTTGTAAAAACTTTTGTGTTTTCTTCTAATTTGTGTCTAACTTTTCAATGATGAGTACTATCAAAAGATAGTCTTCACCAAGGTTTTCCAAAACATTTTTGAAATCATTTTCAAAACCAATTTCCAACCATGTTCTTTGGGCTCAATGCACATGACTTGTACATTAGCTTTCCCAATGATTGGAAAACACATAACTATGTGTTCGATGAACTTAAAACTCACAAAAATGCACTAAATCAACATCTTAAGTTTTGTTCATCATCCTAACATCTCACTTATTTTTAATGTGCATGAAAACACATACAAGTCACCTTATAGTTCTTAGTGAGATGTAAACTTTTGGTTTTGCCCTAATCTAGGGATCATGCATATCTACCTAGGCATTTTGAGGTTATGAACATCCACCAAGGATGCTATTTGTTAATAAATGTCATTTGTCCTTAAATTGCATAAAATAAATTAATGCATGATAATGTTATGGCATACATCAAAAAGAAATCATTTTCAAAAGAAAATATCCTATAACTACATGATGTATGTATGACATGACATGGTATTTTTATATTTTTTATAATAAAACATGAATGCAAAAATAAACATGATGTCATGACATATGATGGGAAAACAAAGCATGGAAAGTTTTAGCATTAATGAAATACCTAGAATAACTATCTAAGTATCCTTAATCCTTAGCTAAATTAAAATTTAACCCTAGATTGTCCACTATTTCCCAAGAAAGTACCAAAATTCAATTTTGGCATTTCTTTGATTTTCCTAATTTTGTGCCAATTTAAATTAAGCATATTCCTCAAATTTTGACATAAATTACTCTTTTAAAGAGTAACAAATTAAAACAAGGCTTATACTTGCCTTTAACTTCCCAATAAAATGCCAACATCCCAACTTGGCATTTCTTTAGACTTGATTTCTTGTGCCAATTAAAATTATATCCAAAAACTTAAATTTTTGGGCACATCTTACTCTTTCCAAGAGCAAACCATTAATCCTTTTCATTTTCAAAGGTTAATAATACCCTTGAAAATGCTCCTTGAGTGTCAACTTCATCATGATTAGGTTAACTACCCTTTCAATTTGAGTTGACACTCTCTAACCCATCTATGGGGTAGAGAAAATGCTCCTAGGAACCCAAAACCTATTGGTGCTCCTTGGATGCTCTAGGTACTCGCTAGGGATAACCTCCCTAGATACCTTCCTAGTGACTTTGTTTGGCTTCTTAGAAGCCTTGGTCACCTTTTCTAGGTCAACCCTAGGGATTTCTTCCCTTGTGACCTTTTTAGTGACTTTCTTAGACTTCTTAGAAGTCTTAGTCACGTTTGTTGTTGCAAAAATACTTCTAGGGATAACTTCCCTTGTATTTTTGACTTGACCACTAGGCTTAGGGTTAGTTCCATAGCTATATGGAACCCTATAGTAAGAAATTGCATCCTTTTTAGCCTTAGGTTTGTATCCCAAACTTTTATGACCATAGGATGACCCTTGTTTCTCTAAACCTAGGTTTTGACTCTTGAACCCTTGTGTATCATTTGTGATCTTTCTAAGGGTCCTTTCCATTTTGTCAAGTCTTGACCTCAAGACTTGATTTTCCTTTCATAATTCCTCAACCTAAGATTTTTCACTAAAATCATGATTCTCCTTTTTCTTAGGCAAATACCCAGATTCCTTAGAGTTCTTACCTAAATTTTTACCTACCTTCTAAATCCTAGGGGTGGTAGTTTTAGCATGAAGAGTCATATGATTTCCCTTAATGCTATCATGCTTCCTATGTTTATGGTAAATAGCATTAAAATGAAATAAATTAGAACTAGCATGCTTTTTACCATTGTTTAAAGGGTAGGCTCAATAAATGATACCTTTCATTTTACCTTGGAGGCTCCCCCTTGACTTATGCCTCCTCCTTGAGCCTTGACCACTTTCTTCCTCTTAGGACATTGGCTCTGGTAATGTCCTTTTTTATTGCAAGAGAAGCACACAATGTGCTCCTTGCTCTTCTTTGTTTCGGGAGCGATCTCTTTGGGCTTCACCTTGCCCTTTAGTGTCACTTGGCCCTTCTTCTTGGCCAATTCGGGGCACTTGCTCTTGTAGTGCCCATGTTCCCTACACTCAAAACATACAATATGATTTTTATTGTTAATTGGAACATTTATACCTTCATATGTAGGGATGACACTTGATCCTCCATTTGATTTAGCTTGACTTGTGGAGGTGGAAGCTTCTTCATCCTCTTCTTCTCTTGACCCGGATGTGGAGGCTTCTTCTTGCTCCGGTGTCAATGATCTACACTCCCCCTCAATCCTAGAGGTGGAGGCTTCTTCATCTTCATCTTGTACATGGAACAAGAAGTATGCCCTCTCCTTGCCCTCTTCATTGCCTTCCTTTAAAGATGAAGCTTCTTGGTTTTCTTCTTCGGAAGATGAGCATCTCTCACCTTCGGAATTCTCCTCCTCTTGTTCTTGCTCCAATGAGTCACCCTCCTTGGATTCTTCTTGGATTGGTACAGTGGAGGGGATCTCATGAATCTTAGCCAATTTGCTCCATAGCTCTTTGGCATCTTCAAAATCTCCAATTTGCTCCAAGATGTTGCTCGACAATAAATTGACCAAAAGCTTGGTCACTTTGTCATTGGCCTCACATCTTTGGATTTGGTCTTGGCTCCACTTGCTTCTCTTGAGAATTTTTCCCTTGGAATTTGTTGGAGCTTCAAAGCTTTCCATTAGAACAAACAATTGCTCTATCTCCACCATTAAGAAATTCTCGATCCTTGATCTCCAAAGATCGAAGCTCATCATTGTGAATAGTGGAGGCACCTTGTGTCGAATCCAAGACCATCTTGGAATTCCATTTGAAGTTGAGCTTGATGATGAAGTCTTTGACTTGATAGAATTTTCTCCAACTTCTACACCCTCTAGCTTTGTTGCCCCTTCCGACGATGATTCCGGTGAAGAGCGTCCTTGATCTGATACCACTTGTTGGGACAAAAATGTAGCTAGAGGGGGGGGTGAATAGCTCAGCGTGATCTCGTGCTCGTCGTTGTTTGTTTCTTGCGATGATGTGCAGCGGAAAATACAAGAACACAAATACAACAACGCTAACTCAAGGATTTACTTGGTATCCACCTCACAAGAGGTGACTAGTCCAAGGATCCACACACTCACGCACCCTCCACTAATAAAACACTCCTTTACGGTAACTACCAAAGGCGGAGAAGCCCTACAAGCTCACAATACAACAACAAGAAAGAAGGAAGCAAAATACAAATAAATCTTACAAGATTACAAGAAACCCTAGCTCCTTCTTCTTGTTGTATTCTCGCCTCTTGACTTTGATGTGTCTCCAAGAACCTTCAAGATCTGGCGATGAACTTTGTGGAGAAATCGCCCAAAACTCTAGCTCTGGTCGTGTGTGTCGAAGAGAAAAAGCAGTACTGAAGAAATCACACCCAACGGCTAAATCCTGCGCCAGCGGTCAAATCCCGATCGATTGGATTGCTCACAATCGATCAGGGAGGCTTTGGATCAATCGACTGATCGATCCAGAGCGCCTCTGTGCTCCTGGGAATCGCCTGGATCGATTGGTCGATCGATCCAGATCCCATCGCGTGAAATTGCGCCTCCCAATCGATCCACTGATCGATTGGGGGCTCTGGATCGATCGGTCAATCGATCCAGAGCTGTTCTGTGCGATCGCGCACTTCTTCCAATCGATCCACTGATCGATTGGAAGGAGACTTGTCACGAAGACTCACCCAATCGATCAGCCGATCGATTGGGCATGAGCCAATTGATCGGTTGATCGATCCAGCTCATGATTTCTCTCAAAATCAAGTCTAAAGCCTCCTAAACCAACATCCGATGAACCATGACCTGTTGGTCCATCATGCCTAGCATCCGGTCACCCTTAACCTACTAGAACTCGCTCACCAAGTGTCCGATCAACCTTGACCCACTTGGACTTATCTTCACCAGGTGTCCAATCAACCTTGATCCACCTGGATTTCCCGTGCCAAGTATCCGGTCAATCCCTTTGACCTACTTAGGCTTCCCAACATCAGATGTCTGATCAAACTTGATCCATCTAGATTTTCTGTGCCTGGCTTCACTCACCAGGACTTTCCATCTGCCTATCTTTACTCACTCGAACTTTCACCTGGCTTCACTCACCAGGATTTTCCAGCTGCCCGACTTCACTCACCAGGACTTTCCTTCTGCCTAGCTTCACTCACCAGGACTTTCCATCTGCCTAGCTTCACTCACTAGAACTTCTCTTCTGCCTAGCTTCACTCACTAGGACTTTCCATTTGCCTGACTTCACTCACCAGGACTTCTCTTCTGCCTAGCTTCACTCACTAGGACTTTCTATACTGCCTAGCTTCACTCACTAGGTCTTTCACCTGACTTCACTCACCAGGATTTTCCATCTACCCGACTTCACTCACTGGGACTTTCACCTGGCTTCACTCACCAGGATTTTCCAGCTGCCCGACTTCACTCACCGGGACTTTCCAGTCAAGTATCCAGCCAACCTTGACCTACTTGACTATCCTTCACAATCTCACCACATGAACAATTGCACCTGCAATCTCCATGTCTTGTCTCCATGTATTGTCAAACATTGAAACCCAAACATCAAGACTCGAGCTTGAACCAATTCAAGCTCAGTCAACCAGGTCAACCTTGACCTAGGGAATATTGCACCAACATGAAGTCACCCTACTCGAAGACCGGGACATCGGGACTAGTTGGATTATGGACACTTGGGCCGCCGACAAAGATGGTGGCATGAAGGCGACTGGCGGCGTGCAAATTATCCCCTGAGGCAGCACGGACAACGAGGGTGTCCGATCAGAGGACATGGAAGCCGAAAGCTCAACGACCTCCTACTTGAGAGGAGGAATGGAGGTCTCTCCCCGCTCAGAGGAGGGACGAGAGACGATCGATGTTGGTGTCTGCAAGGCAGAAGTTGCAGAATGGGAGGATGCTTCCGCGCGGCGTCTCTTGCGTTGTCATAGAGGTTCGCCGAAAGTAGCTAACTCCGAAGCGACCGTGATCGAAATCATTGATGAATATTTGGGAAGAAGGTTCGTAGTAGCCACCGCTCCACTAGCAGCCGTCTGGCTAGCTCCTCCTCGGCTCCTCAGCGCTTGTGTTCCCTCCACGTTGCGCAGCGGATCCTCGTGGGAGCTGACCGGCTGTAGGCCACGACCCTCCAGCTCGGCCACGGCTGCAACGTTGATCTTTGCATCCGTGAGCTTGCACTTGCCGTCCAGACGTGCTCACAACATGATTCGAGCTACAAAAGAGGAGAAAACATAAGTTAGATTCAAATATTGGGGAAATAAAGGGCATACCTAGGCTGGACCGAAGCTTCGTGTGGATCGGACTCAAGCCGAACACGTAGAGGGCGCCCTCTAGCAGCAACTTATGGATGTGATACTTCTGACTGGACAAGATTGAAGCTGCCTGGAGATAGTCAGATCGGCTTTTATAATTCTTGAGCGGTGGTGGGTTTGCCACTTCTAGCTGTCAGCTGGTCGAAAACTTTGGCCGCTTGGGAAGACGAACGAAGAAGTAGTGGTCTCTCCAGTGCTTGTTGGAGGACGACATTTTATCAAAGAAGACCAACCCCACTCGGGCTTGGAACAGAAAAGTCCCTGGCTCGGACGGATAATAAAAGCAATAGAAGAGCCGAGGAGTCAAAGGAATGTCGTGTAGGCGGAACAAGACTACTACCCCACACAGCAACCGAAAGGAGTTCGACACTAATTGATTAAGGGAAATACAGAAATATTTACAGACTGTGGATAAAAAAGGGTGAACAGGGAACCATAGACCGGCGGTGAATTGGTCCCTAAAGAAACATAGAAAACTTGGTTGTGGTTTATGTGGCCGGTCAAAGGCAGAAGGGATGCCAATTTGGTAGCCGGGGGGAATTCATAAGCCGATTTCAAACTCTCAGCGTCGTTCCTATTGAACCTGGACTCAGTAGAACTATGTTGGGACCTTGACGTCCGCTAGAGGGGGATGAATAGCGTCTCACCCAAATCGATCGCTTCTTCCTACACTTGTTAGTTACTCAGCGGAAATATAAACAAACAAGTAGAAAGCTAATCTAAATACAAGACAAGAAATGCAAACCAAGCTACATAATCATTTAACGTGGTTCGGAGATTAAGGCTCTTACTCCACGGTTGTCCGTAAGGTGGGCGATCCCGATCCATCGGTGGATGACTCTCTGACAAACTCCGGTTAGCTCACGTAGCTTCTTGTGGGTGGAGAAACCTCACCACAACTCTCACAAGAACACTTGAAATGCTAGGGCACAGGTAGACTACTAATAGGGGTTAACCACCTCTATTTCGTCAACCTCAACTAAGCTCCCAAGTCTTGGTTATATAGGCTACAGGTTGGAAAATTCCGCCTACCAATCGACTCCCAAAACCATCAGTCGACTGTCCTCTGTGGAAATTCGACCGTTACAACCCAACGTCTCAATACCAACCCTCTGTTCGCTCCCAGTCGACTGGTGCAGTCGACTGATGAAACCACCAGTCAACTGCTACATTAACACTACAGTAACGCTACAGTACTGCTACAGTAAACCCTAATACTAGGATTTAACCCCGGAGTGCATTCACTCAGCACTCGTCCTCACCTGACCAACCTAGACCTAGCCTTCTAGCCTCCTCCATCAGCCTTGCATCCCTTGGATGTCTCCCCATCCTTCAAGTCTTGCCTTCTGGAGCTTCCATCGGCCTTGTCATTGTTGTCAGGTCTTCCTTTGCCAAGAGGTCACGCCTCTGGGACTTCATCCATTGCGAAGTCGCACTTGGACTTACGTTGCCAAGACTACATGCTTGGACTTACACCACCAAGACTCATTCTTGGACTTTCCTCCTTTGCCAAGATCACACTTGGGCTTTTCTTATTGCACATGTATCCTGCACACTCACAATGCTTATCAAATACAACAATAAACATAATTTAAATCTTTTCCCAAACATCAAAACTTAGGGTACCCAAATTGCTCCAACAATCTCCCCCTTTTTGATGTTTGGCAACCCATTTAAGTTAGGGAAACAATATAACAATAATAATGCAAATAAATACGCAATCTACATATGCATAAATCATGGAACCTAATCTTAGGCTCCCCTTTCATCTAAGCTCCCCCTTGAGCTAGGATTTCTTGCAAAGATAAACTTCTCCCCCTTTGCTAATAAATGAGTAATCACTCCCCCTTCACCTCAGGTCCCGCTTGAGCTAGGATTTCTTGCAAAGGTATGTAGGTTTCCCACTTAAACCTATATTTCTCCCCCTTTGCCATACATCAAAAAGAGCTCCAACAATATCCCAATTATTGGACTCTTTGACCTCTAATGACCATAAACATCGTGTATTAATTTCCCATAAGATTAGATACATGTTCACAACTCTTTTGGTAATTTTCTAATGAAAAAAAAAAATATTTCCAGGTCGTATCAGTCGACTGTTATAAGTCCCAGTCGACTACCATCGTCAAAATGAGTTTACAGATGTTGGTGCAATACCCTCAGGTCAAGGTTGACCTGGTTGACCAAGCTTGAGTCTTGGTTTGGGTTTCGATGTTTGACAATGCAGTTGTGCATTTGGGGAGATTGTCTGGTGCAATTCCCCTCTGATCAGGGTCTGATCAGGTTGGTTGAAGAAGAGTCAAGCAGGTCAAGGTTGATCGGATACTTGACTGGGAAGTCCTAACTGGGATGTTAGGCAGAAGGGAAATCCTGGTGAGTGAAGCCAGGTGAAAGACCTAGTGAGTGAAGCTAGGCAGGAGAAAATCCTGGCGAGTGAAGCCAAGTGAAAGACCTAGTGAGTGAAGCTAGGCAGGAGAAAATCCTGGTGAGTGAAGCCAGGTGAAAGACCTAGTGAGTGAAGCTAGGCAGAAGAAAATCCTAGTGAGTGAAGCTAGGTGAAAGTCCTGGTGAGTGAAGCCAGACAGAATGGAAGTCCTGGTGAGTGAAGCCAGGCACGGGAGAAATCCAGATGGGTCAAGGTTGACCAGACA
This sequence comes from Zingiber officinale, assembly GCF_018446385.1. Taxonomy (NCBI): domain Eukaryota; kingdom Viridiplantae; phylum Streptophyta; class Magnoliopsida; order Zingiberales; family Zingiberaceae; genus Zingiber; species Zingiber officinale. The sequence goes on along the minus strand of NC_056000.1, from coordinate 9,788,204 downwards.
TCTGGTGAAAGTCCAAGTAGGTCAAGGGAGTGACCGGATACTTGGCAAGATGAAGAAAAGTCCAAGTGGGTCAAAGGGATTGACCAGACACTTGGTGAGGGAGTCCTAGCAGGTCAAGGGTGACCGGATGCTAGGCATGATGAACCAATAGGTCATGGATTGACCGGATGTTGGTTTGGGGGCTTGAGACTTGGTTTTGGGCAAAAACCAGCAACTGGATCGATCAGCCGATCGATTGGAGAGTCCCTGCGAGAAGCCTTTGTCCCAATCGATCGATGGATCGATTGGGAGGCAGCCGCGAGCGCACAGAAGCCTGCTGGATCGATCAGTGGATCGATCCAGAGGTTCCAATCGATCAGTGGATCGATTGGGAGCTGCGACTTCGCACGATGAGCCCTGGATCGATCAGCTGATCGATCCAGGCAAATTCCTAGAGCACATAGGCGCTCTGGATCGATCCGTGGATCGATCCAAAGCCTCCCCGATCAATTGGGAGAAATCCAATCGATCGGGATTCGACCGTTAGCGTCATTTAAGCCGCAGGCGTTCATTTCCTTCAGTAGAACTTCACACGATTCATCACCGATCTACAACAGCTTCTCCACAGCGATCTTTCACTCTCAACGCCAGTTATTGAAGGATCTTGGAGGTTCTTCCAAGTCAAGAGGCGTGACTACTACAAGAAGAAGAAGCTAGGGTTAGGACTTTTGTACTCATTGTAAGCTTGTGCTTGTATTCCATTACCTTTCCCTTTTCTTCTTGTATTGAGAGTCTTGTAGGGCTTCTCCGCCTTTGGTAGTAACCATAAAGGAGTGTTTTATTAGTGGAGGGTGCGTGAGTAGGTGTGGATCCTTGGAGTAGTCACCTCTTGTGAGGTGGATACCAAGTAAACCATCCTTGTTAGCGTTGTGTGTTTTTGTTTCTTGTATTTCCGCTGCATATCTCTGAAGAAACAAGCAACGACGAGCACCTAGTATGCGAAGAGCTATTCCCCCCCCCCCCCCCCCTCTAGCTACTTTTCGGTCCCAACAAGTGGTATCAGAGCGTGGCCGCTCTTCATCGGAATCATCGCCGGAAGGGGCAAACAAAACAAGCAAAGCTAGAGGGTGAAGAAGTTGAAGAAATTCTACAAGTCTAAAACTTCATCAAAAGGCTCAACTTCAAGATGCAATTCCAAGATGGACTTGGATTTGACATAAGGGTGGCTCCACCGTACACATCCACAAGCTTCGATTCTTGGAGATCAAGAATCAAAAATTTCTTGATGGTGGAGATAGAGCAATGGTTTGCTCTCATGGAAGGATTTGAAGCTCCAACAAACTCCAAGGGAAAGACTCTCAAGAAAAGCAAATGGAGTCAAGAGCAACTTCAAAGGAGCAAGGCAAACGATAAAGTGACCAAGCTTTTGGTCAACTTATTGCCAAGCAATATTTTGGCTCAAGTTGGAGAATTCAAGGATGCCAAGGAGCTTTGGAGCAAGTTGGCATCAATTCATGAGATCCCCTCCACTGTACCGAATCAAGAGGAATCCAAAGAGGGCGACTCATTGGAGCAAGATCAAGAGGAGGACTCTGAAGTTGAGAGATGCTCAACTTCCGAAGAAGAAGTTCAAGAAGAAGCTTCATCTTCGAGGGAATGCAATGAAGGGAACAAGAAGGGAGAATACTCCTTGTTCCATGTACAAGATGATGAAGCCTCCACTTCTAGGATTGAGGGGGAGCAATCTTTGGTGACACCGGATCAAGAGCAAGAAGAATCTTCTACATCCGGGTCAAGAAGAGAAGAGGATGAAGAGGCTTCCACCTCCACAAGTCAAGAAAAATCTAATGGAGGAGCACCACTATCGGATCAAGAGGAAGCCTCTACATCCACATCACATGGAGGAGCAAGTGTCATCCCTACACAAGAAGGTATAAATAGTTCAATAAATAATAAAAATCATATTATATGTTTTGAGTGTAGGAAGAATGGGCACTACAAGAGCAAGTGTCCCAACTTGGCCAAGAAGAAGAGCCAAGTGGCACAAAAGGGCAAGGAGAAGCCCAAGGAGACTATCCCCGGAACAAAGAAGAGCAAGGAGCACATTGTGTGCTTCTCGTGTAATAAAAAGGGGCATTACCGAAGTCAATGCCCTAAGGGGAAGAAAGTGATCAAGGCTCAAGGAGGAACCTCAAGTCAAGGGGGAGCCTCCAAGGTAAAAAGAAAGGTAACTTTTATTGAGACTTCACCTTTAAATCATGGTAAAAAGCATGATAGGTCTAACTTATATCATTTTAATGCTATTTACCATGAAAATAGGAAGCATGATAGCGTTAAGGAAAAACATATAGCTTTTCATGCTAAAACTTCCACACCTAGGGTTAGGAAGGTAGATGAAAATCTAGGCAAGAAAACTAAGGGTTTTAGTTATAGGCCTAGAAATAAAAATGCTCATGGGTTTAATGAAAAACCAAAATCTAAGGATTTAATGGTAGAAAATTAAGTCTTGAGGTCAAGACTTGATAAAATGGAAAAGACCCTAAAAATGATGGAAAATATCCTAAAAGGGCAAAATTAGCATAGCCTAGGTCTAGGAGCACAAAGGCCATCCAATGGCCATAGAGGTTTGGGATACAAACCCAAGGCTAAGAAGGATGTGCCCTCTTACCATAGGGTTCTATATAGCTATGGAACAAACCCTAGGTCTAGTGGTCAAGTCAAGAATACTAGGGAGGTCATCTCTAAGAGTATTTTTGCAACAAATGTGACTAAGACTTCTAAGAAGTCTAAGAAAGTCACAAACAAGGTCACAAGGGAAGCAATCCCTAGGGTTGATCTAGAAAAGGTGACCAAGGCTTCTAAGAAGCCTAACAAGGTCACTAGGAAGGTATCTAAGGAAGTTATCCCTAGTGAATACCTAGAGCATCCAAGGAGCACCAATAGGTTTTGGATTCCTAGGAGCATCTTCTCTACCCCATAGATGGGTTAGGGAGTGCCAACTCTAAGAAGAAGGGTAGTTAACCCAACTTTGAAGAAATTGACACTCAAGGAGCATTTTCAAGGTTATTATAAACCTTTGAAAATGAAAAGGATTTACATTTACTCTTTGGAAGAGTAAATGTGCCAAATTTGAGAAGTATTGATTTTAATCTTAATTGTCACAATTTAGGAAACATAAGAAAATACCAAGTTGGGACTTTGGTATTTTCTTAGTAATTTAAGGCAAATCTAAGTCTTAATTTAAAGTGCTACTCTTGTGGAAAAATGAAATATGCCAACATTTGAGGAATATGCTTGATTTTAATTGGCATAAGTTAATCAAGAGAATTAGAAATGTCAATTTAGGTTTTGGCATTTTCTTAAAGCACTTTTGGGCAATATAGGTTTAATTTTAACTTAGCTAAGGTTTAAGGACACCTAGATAGGTAATCTAGGTATTTTATTTATGCTTTGCCATGATTGTTTGCCCATTATATGTCATGACATCATGTTTAGTTTTGTATTTTGCATTCATCTGTTATCATAAAAAAAAATAATACAAAAATGTCATGTCATGCCATACATACATCATGTAGTTATAGGAATCTTTCTTTTGAAAGCTATTTCATTTTGATGTATGCCATGAAATTATCATGCATTATGTTTATTTCCTTAAAATTAAGAACAAATGTTTTTACCAACAAGTGATATAAACAAATGGCATTTATAAACAAGTGGAATCAACAAGTAACATCCTTATTGGATGCTTACCACTCAAAATGCCTAGAAAGATATGCATGATCCCTAGATTAGGGCAAAACCAAAATTTACATCTCACAAAGACCTATAAGATGACTTGTATGTGTTTTGTGCACATTAGATACAAGTGAGATGTTAAGATGATGAACAGAACTCAATATGTTGATTTAGTGCATTCTTTTGAGTTTTAAGTTTATCAAAATACATAGTTATGTGTGTTCCCATCATTGGGAAAGCTAGTGTACAAGTCATGTACATTAAGCCCAAGGAACATGATGGGATATTGGTTTTGAAAATGCTTTTTAAAATGATTTTGGAAAACCTTGGTGAAGGCTATCTTTTGATAGTAATCACCATTGAATAGTTAGACACAAACTTGAAGAAAACACTAAAGTTTTTATAAGTTTTCAAGTTTATGTCAATCTTTGAAAATATGATGTATTTTCATAGAAAACTATTTTTCGTTGATAGTATATACCCTAAATAATGTCTACACAAATTTTCATAATTTTTGGATTTTTGTAGAATTTTATAGGGGTTTCTGAAGTTGACTGAAATGGTATTTCAGCAACTATCAGAGCTCCAATCGATCGGGTGATCGATTGGAGTACCTCAATCGATCGGGCGATCGATTGAGGGAGGTTCTCCCGTGAGCAGAAGCTCGCTGGATCGATCAGCCGATTGATCCAGGAAGTCTGAATCGATCAGTGGATCGATTCAGACGGGTTCAATCGATTGGAACTCAACTCCAATCGATTGGAATTTTCTGATTTTGGCTGGGAAAGCCTGATTTCAACATGTTTGAACCATGATTAGTCTATGCAACCATTCCAAACCCTCAAAATACATTTGTATACATAAAAAGGGTGTTTTCATGTTGAAAACAAGGATGGATTGGTTAAGGAAGACTAAATTGAAGTTAAGGTTGAGGTTTGTATCAAATATTGAATATTTGAACCTCAAAACTTCAAAATTTGGGTTTCCTAAATATTTAGGGATTCCAAGTCATTGTTGGTGCAATGACAGAAGTTACCACCATGTCTTTAGGGGGAGGGACTATTTAAAGACATGAAAACTATTTTTTCATGAACCTTGGAAGGTGGTTAACCTTCTTTTCAGACCATGCTCAAGGTTGAGCGGTTGAACTTTAATGGGGAGTGGATATCCTCATTGTTCAAGTGATTTAAGTTAAAAATGCTCAAGGATGGGCATTTGACTACATCGATGGGAGAATGTAGGGTTAAGGATAATAAAGGATATGAGACTTTCATTATCGTGTGGATCACAACGAGTGAAGTTGTGAACAACGATGAGCAACTCTTCAGGGGGAGAGTTTTCTGTTGGGATCTTAGATGGCTAGAGGGGGGGTGAATAGCCTCTTTGAAAACTTAAACACAATCTTTCTTAAAGAAAAACTTGTTAGCACAGCCCAGCGGAAGTAGAAAGCTAAAACGAAGGAAAACAAACACACACAGCAGACACAAGGATATACGAGGTTCGGGGATAACTTGCCCCTACTCCTCGGCGTGTCCGTAAGGAGGACGACTCCTTGATCTTTCGGTAGATCACACCCCGGACAAGATCCGGCTAAAGATGTCTCCTTCTCGGTGGAGCAACCTCTCAACAAAGTCTCAGTTGATTATAGATTTAAGCACAAGACTTACAGTGGCTGAGAAGAATAATCAGATGAGCTTACAGCCACGCGGAGAAGAAAACAGAGCAGAGAGCGCACAACAACCTTCTCAGCAAAGAGCTCACAGCTTCACCAACTTGCTTTCTCAAAGGATTGATCGAAAAGAAACAGAGAATACAGTCTCTTTTCTGAACCTCTCTTCTTCCTTCTTATGTCTCTCTGCTTTACTGGCTCGAATCACCGCCGCCTGCAGAATCGCTGCTGCCAACAAGGCGTAGCCAATCACCTCTCCTCCTCATCTGGTTCTCTGAACCCATGCCAATGGAAATCACTGGCGTCTCTGGATACGAACCAATAGGTAGAGGTCAAACTGAGCGCAGCCCAATCGCAATCAGATTCGCCAGTGAACGTTGATGCCTCAAATGCATCTGTTGCAGCAAGTCACAGTGAAAAGAGCACTTGTCTTCTTCTCTTAATGAAGCTTAATTTGAATTCAACCATGAGAGTGTGACCTGCAACCTGCAAACTAAAAAGACTCGCAGCAGATGGTTAAAAACATATGGGTGAAAACAAATACGGCAATCAGAAAAAGTGCATGCAAAACAAACAATACTGTGGGTCGGTCTGCAGACCGATCCATGCTTCATTCATCGTCACTCTGCGGACCGATCGGCACTAATTGATCGGTCCCCAGACCGCTCTGCCAACGCTCTGTGAGAGTTGCGGATCGATCACTAATCTGATCGGTCGAGGCCGATCAGATGTCGCTCTTCCCAAGCGCTTACGGCCTCACGATCGGTCTCCCGATCGGTAAAATCATAGTAGACTCGATCGATTTCGATCGATGCGGATCGATGTCGCTCGATAGCCAGCGATCGATTCACGATCGGTCGCGGACCGATCGGTGTCAAATTTCCTGGATCGGTGCGACATATCCGACTTCTTGACTCGATCCGGTCGAGCCTCTCGACCTAGTCCGGAAACGAGCTCCCCAGCCCTCTCCGACTTCATCTGGTCCTAGAGAACGAGCTACCGAGCCCTCTCTGACTTCGCATGCCAAGCTTCCTTCTTGGACTTTTCAACACCAGATGTCCGATCACCCTTGATCCATCTGGATTTTCCCTTGCCTGGCTTCACTCACCAGGACTTGCACCTAGCTTCACTCACTAGGGTTTTCACCTGGCTTCACTCACCAGGATTTCCAATCTGCCTGGCTTCACTCACCAGGACTTTCCAACTGCCTAACATCCCAGTTAGGACTTTCTCAATCAGGTCAACCTAGTCAACCTAGATTAGTAATTAATCTGAGTTAAATATCTGATACAAACTTAAATCAGTGTCAACAGCAAAACAACATCCAGGTCAGACTGTATCAACAATCTCCCCCTTTTTGTTGTTTGACAACACGATTTAAGTTTAGATCAGAAATGCTCATATACCCATAATTTTAGGGAAATCAGGATCCTCCCCCTAAGACGGATATACCTTAGTTATCTTCTCCCCCTTTTTCATATCGACTCGATGAAGTCAATTCATCACTTAACTTAGTCGAATAGGTGCGAATTAGGTAAGAGGATTCAAAAAGACTCAAAGTCATCCTCTCCCCTTAAATCAACCTTTCATTCATTACTAAACTTAGTTATCTTCTCCCCCTTTGTCAAACACCGAAAAGGAGCGAACAAGGTGAGATAACTTAAAGAGCTCCCCCTTAATCCATACTGTCCTCTGCTTAATCCCCCTAGAGTTCCTTCTAAGTGTATTTTAGGATAGTAAATGAATAAAGAAATAAAAGACATATGAAGAGTATAGTAACAACCAAGAAAAGAACAGCAAATATATAAAGAAGAATGAGTAGCATAACAGGAAGTAGCATACAACCAGGTCAGACATAAGTATCTAGCAACCATCATCCAAAACATACAATCAATGATATCATAGAACAGTGTGTCTCAGTCAGCCTCCTCATCATGAGGAGCATCAGCAATATCAGCGGGAGGAAAGGATCCCTGAGGTGGCAAGCCGCTGCTCGAAGATGGATAGCCCGGGAAATCCCGCGGAGGTGGATATCTGGCCATCCAGTCCATAATCGTCTGATGGGTCACCAGTTGCTGACTGCGCAAATCATCGTAGCGCTGGTCAATCCGGACGTGTAGCCCATCAAACTCAGCAGCCATCATCTCCTCGTGGCGATCAAATCGGCTCTCCAACTCAGCGATCTGCCAGTGCAGATCTGGATCCGCCTCGCCATATGCAACAGCAGCAGCAACCTGTCATCGAGGTAACTCACCTAGTACCCTCTCATCCTTCCACCTAACCGCCCCAGCCTGTCCTAAGATTCTAGACTTGGAAAATGCACGTTTCCCAAGTCGACAATCCTGCCTAACCATCTTTACTATCCTCCCCCTAGAGACGTCAATACCCAGGGTTTCAAGCCAATCAGTAATTACATGCCCATAAGGCATATAGATGGTGTAACCGCTTGGCTCGCTATGGGATATGATAGAAGTATAGACACTTGACATGATATCAAAGTCAAGACACCTACGCAACCCATAAAGCATCAGACAATGATACGGTCGAATCTCTGCCAATGGTTTAGAAGTAATAGGTAGAAGACAGTTTGTGACAATTTTGAAAAGAATGTAATCAGGAGCAGAAAGGCCAAGGGCTACAAATGTAGGAAAATCGACATCTAACTCATCTAATCCATCCGGTCTCGGATGTCCAAAGAAGTACTCATAAATCGAGTCAGATGAGACATCAAGAGGATGAGGCACGGGTTCAGGCAAAGCAGGATAGAATGAGAACACCGTCCCCGAACACATACGACAGCCTAAATAACCAAAGAAGGCAATTAAGCTGAAATCAACGGTTTGCTTAGCCACTCTTGATCTATAACTACCATCAATAGTCTGATGAAGGTTGTTATAGAATTCAGAAACTAGGTCAAGGTTGATATCCCTCTCTAAATATACCAAGGAATCAAGTTTATAGTAGGCTATGGTCTCCGTAATCGCCGGACAAAACTCATTCATGAATTTTTTATCGACTGATCTACATGGGAGCAACTTAAAGGTCCTTTCCTTAAAGGATTGTTCAAACTGTTGGTTGGAAAATCTTCCCGAACTGGATGGTTGAGGTCGGAAGGTTTCTTTGGATTTGGATTTATCTTTGGACTTGGAAGTACCCTCACCTACTGGTTTCTTCCTAAGGGGTTAGGAACATGATACAGATGAAGCAAAGGAGCACAACCCGAGCACCACCCCAAATCACTGAATCAGTGAGAAATGAAACAAATGAAGTACTAACGAGAAATAGAGCTGATGAAGTTACCTTGGAGCCATTTCTCTAGTTTTCGGAGAAAGAAAGAAATGCTGAGGCAGGAGGGAGTCGTCTAGGGTTCGGCGATCAAGGGGAAGAAGAAACGGGGGAAAAGAGAGTCGGCTAGGGCTTCATAGGTAATGGGAAAGGAGGGAGTCGGGAGGAGTTAAAGCCAGGGATCGATCTATTCCCTGATCGGACGGCTGTTCGATCAGGAGAAATCCTGAACGATCAGATTCACCCGAGTGAATCGGCGACACCTGATCGGTCAGTGGACCGATCAGGGATCATCCTGATCGGTGCCCGGACCGATCAGGGGGCTTTCTTCGTGCGCTGATCGGTCACTGGACCGATCAGATACCAAACAGAGAGTTTGGCTTCGTTCTGGATCGGTCGACAGACCGATCCAGACTTTCCTGATCGGTCTGTGGACCGATCAGTGTCTGATAACCCGATTTCAGTAATTTCAGTAACTGAAATACTGAGCCATGAAGTCTGAAGAATCCGGAACTCAAGAATTCATAACTTCCCTAAGACATACCCTAGAACTTAGGAATCACCAAACACTAATATATTCGAAATATGATTTCTTATGGCCTGAACTTGTTCATAATCCAAAAGTTTCAGACTCTTATCAAACAAAACCTCACACTAACTCCAGCCATATGGAGTTCTGTCTTCTTGGTCCTTAGAAGTTCAAAACATGTTTTTGCTAAACTCATCTCTATGATCAGGTTCAAATTTGTCAAAATATAAACAACTTGTCCTAATTTTTCAATCAATGCATGAAAGCTGAAATTTTTTATCCTTGTTATGTTTAGTTTCAAGTTTGTCAAAATATATCCAAGTTGCTATTATTTCCTTTAACAACCTATCGTTTTATCAATCAAAGTCATGAAATGAACCAAACAACAATACCAATCAACACATCAACCATCAACCATAATTAGATAATTTCTAGGCAAAAGTCCAACCAAGATTCCTTGGTTGGAATATATGAGTAAGATCTAGGAGCCAAATACACATGAATTATGTAATGACCTTCCCCATACTCAATTAATGTCTCTTCAACCTAATTATTCAAGGGATGCATGATACATTTTGAATAATTTGGTTGATCCTAGCATCTCACCCCATATTTAGCAAACAAAAACAATTTGTTAAATCTTATAGTTTGTGTGAGATGTCCCCAAGTTGCCCAAATTAATTCCCCAATTTTTCTTGTCATTTTAATGGTCCTTATTGATCATGATGTGGTCAACATGACTTATTGAGCCAAACACATTCCCAATTCCCTCCTTAAATGACTAAATTCATTTTCCGAAAGGGGTTTTGTGAAAATGTCGGCTAAGTTTGACTTTGACTCAACATATGTGAGTGCAATGTCTCCCCTAGCTACGTGATCTCTAATGAAGTGATGACGTACTTCAATGTGTTTGGTCCTTGAATGATGGACTGGATTTTTAGTTAGGTTGATCGTGCTAATGTTGTCACATAGCACTTGTACACCCTTATAAGAAAGTCCATAATCCTCTAGGGTGTGTATCATCCACAACAACTGTGATACACTCTCTCCCATGGCAATATATTCGGCCTCGGTCGTGGAGAGAGCAACACAATGTTGCTTCCGACTTGACCAACTAACTAAAGATGAACCTAAAATTTGGCAGCCCCCACTAGTACTTTTCTGATCCAATTTGCACCCAGCATAATCGGAGTCGGTATAACCTATCAAGTCAAAAGACTCAGTACGTGGGTACCAAAGACCTACTCTAATTGTGCCTTTAAGGTATCTCAGAATTCTCTTAACTGCAATTAAGTGAGATTCCTTGGCACAGACTTGATACCTAGCGCACATGCCCACAGCAAAGAGTATGTCCGGTCGACTAGCTGTGAGATATAGAAGACTACCAATCATGCTTCTATATTGCGTTAGATCAATTGGTTTTCCACTCTCATCATTGTCAAGGCGAGTGTTTGTCGCCATTGGAGTGGACACTTCCTTAGAGTCACTCATATTGAATTTTCTAAGCATCTCTTGAGTGTATTTCGTCTGATGGACATAAATTCCATCTCGAGTTTGTTTGATTTCAAGTCCGAGGAAGAATGTCAATTCTCCTACTAGACTCATCTCAAACTCACTTTCGATGTGAGAAATAAATTTATTCAAATAGCCCTTGTTATTTGATCCACAAATTATGTCATCGACATACAATTGGGCTACAAAAATGTTTTCACCATCTCTACACAGAAATAGTGTTGGGTCTATTTGGCCTCTCACAAATCCCTTTTCTAGTAAATATGTTGACAACCTTTCGTACCAAGCTCGTGGTGCTTGCTTAAGCCCATAAAGTGCTTTCTTGAGCTTGTACACGTGGTTTGGAGCTTCGGTATTCACAAATCCCGGTGGTTGTTCAACATAGACTTCTTCTTTAATGAAACCATTTAAGAAGGCAGATTTAACATCCATTTGATAGAGCATAAAACCTCTATGTGCAGCAAAAGCTAGCATCAAACGAATGGACTCTAATCGAGCCACGGGAGCATAAGTCTCATCATAATCGAGACCTTCGACTTGACTATAGCCCTGGGCTACCAGTCTTGCCTTGTTTCTTACAACTTCTCCCTTTTGATTTAACTTATTTTTGAAGACCCATTTAGTTCCAATAATGGTGGTCTTCTTAGGTCTAGGAACTAAGTCCCACACTTGGCTCCTTTCAAATTGACCTAACTCATCTTGCATAGCTATGATCCAATCAGGATCGCGCAATGCCTCATCAACTAATTTTGGTTCAATCTCTGAAATCAATGCGACTTCATTAGACTCATTTCTAAAGAATGACCTAGTCCTAACCCCTTGGTGGATGTCTCCCACAATTTGGTCTTGGGGATGACTAGTGGCTATCCTAGATTGTCTTGGTGTTGGTGGTGCCTCATGAATGGTCTCACTAGGCACAGGCAAGGACTCGATATCAGGCAAAGTCAGATTGAATTCTTTGTTGCCTTTGCTCATCACCATCAGAGTCAATTTCGACTCTTTCTATGTTTTGATCATTCAAACTTAGCCTTCTAAGTTCAAATTGAATTTCTCCTACATCCCTTGATTGATCATTTGAGTTAGGGATTTCTTCAAAAGCTACATCAGAGGACTCCTCAATCAATTTAGTCCTATTGTTGTAGACCCGATAGGCTTTGCTGGTGAGCGAGTACCCGACCAGTATCCCTTCATCAGCCTTGGCCGAAAATTTTCCAAGATGGTCCTTGGTGTTCAAAATAAACACCTTACAACCAAACACCCTAAGATGTTTAATTGTAGGTGGTTTCCCAAACCAAAGTTCATGGGGAGTCTTTCCTAAAAACCTATGTATCAGGATTCGATTTTGCACATAGCAAGCTGTATTCACAGCTTCAGCCCACAAGTAACTCGGTAGTGAGTACTCATTGAGCATGCTTCGTGCAGCCTCTTGTAAGACTCGATTCTTTCTCTCCACAACCCCATTTTGCTGTGGGGTCCTTGGAGTTGAGAACTCATGTCTATACCCTTTTGCTTGACAAAATTCTAAAAACCTATGATTTTGAAATTCACCACCATGATCACTTCTAATGGTTTTAATTGTTGTCGATTTTTCATTTTCAGTTCTTCTACAAAAGGAAATAAAAATATCTATGGTTTGATCCTTAGTTTTCAAAAAGAAAGTCCATGTATATCTAGTAAAATCATCAATAATTACTAAACAATATCTACTACCATTCAATGAAATAACATTGTTACAATCAAACAAATCCATATGTAATAAGTCTAAGGCAGTAGATGTACTCACAGTGCTTTTACCTTTATGAGATGCTTTTGTTTGCTTACCCATTTGACATGCATCACATAGTTTGTTCTTTTGGTACTTGATGCTGGGTAAGTCTCGCACTAATCCTTGGTTGGCCAACTTCCGGATGTTCTTCATGTTTACATGTGCCAACCTTCTATGCCATAGCCAAGACTCTTCTTCTTTCGACATGAAACACTTAATCAAAGCATTAGTAGCACTTTTAAACGATACTTGATAAATATTATCAACCCTTGTGCCTACTAGTACCGTGTCAAGTGTGTCAATGTGTTTAACCAAACATTGACTTGAATGAAATTCAATTGTGTAATCCGTGTCACACAATTGACTGACACTTAGGAGATTAAAAGTCATCCCCTTGACTAGAAGGACATTCTTGATACGGAGACATTCGGATATATGAATGTCTCCAACTCCTACAACCTTAAGGCTACCATTATTACCAAAAGACACATTACCTCTACTTTTGTTTTGAATGGTTGTAAACAGTGATTTGTTCCCGGTCATGTGCTTGGAGCATCCACTATCAACAAACCAAGTTGATAGATGCTCCCCCTCGACCAATGCCTACAAGACACGGAAGATAGAGGTTTTAGGTACCCAAATCTTGGGACCTAATGCTTCTACAACAAAAGACCTAGGAACCCATGCCTTGGTCATACCTTTCCTAGTTCCATGAGCCCTAGAAACATGTGATCTACTATTTTGAGTTCTAGACATTAGAGAAATGAAACTCGACTCCTTGGGTTGATACCCTAGCCCGGCCTTGTTGTAGACTGCCCTTTGGGCATTTAGAATCATGTCTAGAGTCTTAGAGCTAGTTGAGAATTTCTCAAGCATTTTCTTGAGTTTCTCAACCTCACCCTTTAACGCCTTGTTCTCATCCTCAAGGACTTCTAGATGTAGGTCATCGACCTCATCTTCCCTAAGGGTCCTTAAGGTTTTTACTTCTTCTTTTAACACTTTATTTTCTTTTTTTGACTTTTTAAGCAATGTAGATAAGTGAGTGATAGTCTTATAACACTTTTCTATATGAGAAGAGGTTACCTCTTCATCATCCGACGATGATGAAGCTGCGGTTGAAGCATCGCTCGAATCTCCCTCACTTCCGGAGTCCGAAACCTCCCTTGCCATGAGTGCTAATTGTCGTGTGCTCTTTTCCATCTTCTCTTCTTCCTCCGATGAGCTTGATGAGGACTCATCCCAAGTGGCCTTGAGAGCCTTCTTCTTCTTAGCTCTTTCCTCCTTCTTTTTGGCTCGTTCCTCCTTCCTCTTTAATTTCGGACACTCGCTCCGAATGTGTCCTTTCTTGCTACACTCATAACATATAACATTAGATTTATCAAAATTTTGATCATTAGTTTTACCTTTTCCTTTGTATCTTCGGCTTCTTCTCATAATCCTTCTTACGAAGTTCGCCATCTCACTTGATGATGATCCACTTTCATCATCGGATTCGGAGGAAGAGGTGGATGAGGAAATCTCCTTTTCCTTCTTCTTTTCCTTCTTCCTTCTTTCATCCTTGCTCTTTGGTCCTGCAAATAAAGCAATACCCTTCTCTTTTTGACCTTTGTTAGCAAGCTCATGAAGTTCCATCTCACAGAAAAATTCATCTAGTTTAACAATGGAAAGATCCTTGGATACCTTGTAGGCATCTACCATAGATGACCACAAGGCATTCCTAGGAAAAAATTTAAGAGCGTACCTTACTAGATCGCGATTCTCCACTCGTTCGTCCACAGAGTGTAGACCGTTGATGATCTCCTTGAATCTCCCATGAAGTTCACTTACCGTTTCATTGTCCTTCATGGTTAGATTTTGGAGCTGATTCAAGAATAGGTCCCTCTTGGCAATCCGAGAATCTCGAGTTCCCTCTTGGAGCTCGATGAGTTTGTTCCATAGGTCTCTTGCACTCGAGAACGAACCTACCTTGACGAGTTGGTCCTTGGCGATTCCACATTGCAAGGTGACCATAGCCTTGGCATCGGCTTATGCTTTGCGGAGTTGTTCGGTAGACCACCTTGACGAATCGAGTTCCTTACCTTCTTCATCCTTTGGTGGTGTGAAACCTTCCTTGACTGAGAACCACATGGCAATGTCGGTCTTGAGGTAATACTCCATGCGGCCCTTCCAATATTGAAAATCTGCTCCTTCGAAGTAGGGTGGTCGATTTGTGCTAAAACCTTCCTTCATAGCCATCCTTGTTTGCTCTTTTGGGTGTTAATCCGAATCAAAGAGCCCCTTGCTCTGATACCACTTGTTGGGATCTTAGATGGCTAGAGGGGGGGGGGGGGGTGAATAGCCTCTTTGAAAACTTAAACACAATCTTTCTTAAAGAAAAACTTGTTAGCACAGCACAGCGGAAGTAGAAAGCTAAAACGAAGGAAAACAAACACACACAGCAGACACAAGGATATACGAGGTTCGGGGATAACTTGCCCCTACTCCTCGGCGTGTCCATAAGGAGGACGACTCCTTGATCTTTCGGTAGATCACACCCCAGACAAGATCCGGCTAAAGATGTCTCCTTCTCGGTGGAGCAACCTCTCAACAAAGTCTCAGTTGATTATAGATTTAAGCACAAGACTTACAGTGGCTGAGAAGAATAATCAGATGAGCTTACAGCCACGCGGAGAAGAAAACAGAGCAGAGAGCGCACAACAACCTTCTCAGCAAAGAGCTCACAGCTTCACCAACTTGCTTTCTCAAAGGATTGATCACAAAAGACAGAGAATTCAGAATCCCTTTATGAACTTCTCTTCTTCCTTCTTATGTCTCTCTACTTTACTGGCTCGAATCACCGCCGCCTGCAGAATCGCTGCTGCCAACAAGGCGTAGCCAATCACCTCTCCTCCTCATCTGGTTCTCTGAACCCATACCAATGGAAATCATTGGCGTCTCTGGATACGAATCAATAGGTAGAGGTCAAACTGAGCGCAGCCCAATCGCAATCAGATTCGCCAGTGAACGTTGATGCCTCAAATGCATCTGTTGCAGCAAGTCACAGTGAAAAGAGCACTTGTCTTCTTCTCTTAATGAAGCTTAATTTGAATTCAACCATGAGAGTGTGACCTGCAACCTGCAAACTAAAAAGACTCACAGCAGATGGTTAAAAACAGATGGGTGAAAACAAATACGGCAATCAGAAAAAGTGCATGCAAAACAAACAATACCGTGGGTCGGTCTGCAGACCGATCCATGCTTCGATCATCGCCGATCGGTGCGGACCGATCAGCACTATCTGATCGGTCCCGGACCGCTCTTTCCAACGCCAAGATCGATCGGCGGACCGATCAGTGCTCTGATCGGTCCGAGACCGATCGGATGTCGCTCTTCCCAAGCAGACTCTGATCGGTCTCCCGATCGGTAAAATCATGAGACTCGATCGATTTCGATCGGTGCAGATCGACGATATCGCCGAGCCATCGATCGATTCTGATCGGTCGCCGGACCGATCAGTGTCCACTCACTGGATCGGTCTGCCGACCGATCCAGCTTCTTGACTCAGTCCAGGTCGAGCCCTCTCTGACCTAGTCCGGAGAAACAAGCTCCCCAGCCCTCTCCGACTTCATCTGGTCCTAGAGAACGAGCTACCGAGCCCTCTCTGACTTCGCATGCCAAGCTTCCTTCTTGGACTTTTCAACACCAGATGCCCGATCACCCTTGATCCATCTGGATTTTCCCTTGCCTGGCTTCACTCACCAGGACTTGCACCTAGCTTCACTCACTAGGGTTTTCACCTGGCTTCACTCACCAGGATTTCCAATCTGCCTGGCTTCACTCACCAGGACTTTCCAACTGCCTAACATCCCAGTTAGGACTTTCTCAATCAGGTCAACCTAGTCAACCTAGATTAGTAATTAATCTGAGTTAAATATCTGATACAAACTTAAATCAGTGTCAACAGCAAAATAACATCCAGGTCAGACTGTATCAACATTTTCAACAAGTGAATTTGTTGATGTGTGCCCAAAGGTGGGGTTGATGTGTGCCAATAGGGGGAGAATGAAGAGTTTAAGTTAGGACTTCATTACCTAGAGGGAGTTTGCCCTCTTAGGAGGAGAATGAAAGGTTTAACTTATGCTTTCATTATCTAGTGGCATGAAGGAGGTTGAGGCTATGGGATTAGCCTAACTTAAAGGTGGTATTGTCAAACATCAAAAAGGGGGAGATTGTTGGTGCAATATCCCTCAGGTCAAGGTTGACCTGGTTGACCAAGCTTGAGTCTTGGTTTAGGTTTCGATGTTTGACAATGCAGTTGTGCATTTGGGGAGATTGTCTGGTGTAATTCCCCTCTGATCAGGGTCTAATCAGGTTGGTTGAAGAAGAGTCAAGCAGGTCAAGGTTGACTAGATACTTGACTGGGAAGTCCTAACTGGGATGTTAGGCAGAAGGGAAATCCTGGTGAGTGAAGGCAGGTGAAAGACCTAATGAGTGAAGCTAGGCAGGAGAAAATCCTGGTGAGTGAAGCCAGGTGAAAGACCTAGTGAGTGAAGCTAGGCAGGAGAAAATCCTGGTGAGTGAAGCTAGGTGAAAGACCTAGTGAGTGAAGCTATGCAGAAGAAAATCCTAGTGAGTGAAGCTAGGTGAAAGTCCTGGTGAGTGAAGCCAGACAGAATGGAAGTCCTGGTGAGTGAAGCCAGGCACAGGAGAAATCCAGATGGGTCAAAATTGACCAGACATCTGGTGAAAGTCCAAGTAGGTCAAGGGAGTGACCGGATACTTGGCAAGATGAAGAAAAGTCCAACTAGGTCAAAGGGATTGACCAGACACTTGGTGAGGGAGTCCTAGCAGGTCAAGGGTGACCGGATGTTAGGCATGATGAACCAACAGGTCATGGATTGACCGGATGTTGGTTTTGGGGCTTGGGACTTGGTTTTGGGCAAAAACCAGCAGCTGGATTGATCAGCCGATCGATTGGCTGAAGCCCGATCGATTAACCGATCGATTGGAGAGTCCGTGCAAGAAGCCTTTGTCCCAATCGATCGGTCGATCGATTGGGAGGCAGCCGCGAGCACACAGAAGCCTGCTAGATCGATCAGTGGATCGATCCAGAGGTCCCAATCGATCAGTGGATCGATTGGGAGCTGCGACTTCGCGCGATGAGCCCTGGATCGATCAGCTGATCGATCCAGGCAAATTCCTAGAGCACAGAGGTGCTGGATCGATCCGTGGATCGATCCAAAGCCTCCCCGATCGATTGGGAGAAATCCAATCGATCGGGATTCGACCGTTAGCGTCGATTTAAGCCACAGGCGTTCATTTCCTTCGGTAGAACTTCACACGATTCATCACCGATCTACAACAGCTTCTCCACAGTGATCTTTCACTCTCAACGCCAGTTATTGAAGGATCTTGGAGGTTCTTCCAAGTCAAGAGGCGTGACTACTACAAGAAGAAGAAGCTAGGGTTAGGGCTTTTGTACTCATTGTAAGCTTGTGCTTGTATTCCATTACCTTTCCCTTTTCTTCTTGTATTGAAAGTCTTGTAGGGCTTCTCCGCCTTTGGTAGTAACCATAAAGGAGTGTTTTATTAGTGGAGGGTGCGTGAGTAGGTGTGGATCCTTGGACTAGTCACCTCTTGTGAGGTGGATACCAAGTAAACCATCCTTGTTAGCGTTGTGTGTTTTTGTTTCTTGTATTTCCGCTGCATAACTATGAAGAAACAAGCAACGACGAGCACCTAGTATGCGAAGAGCTATTCACCCCCCCCCCTCTAGCTACTTTTCGGTCCCAACAACAGAGACATTCTGTGCTCATGAACAGTGTTACCAGTCGACTGGTATAAACCCCAGTCGACTGCCATCGTCAAAATGAGCTTACAGAGGTCTTCTGTGCTCAAAATTACTATTACCAGGTGACTAGTAACTGTACCAGTCGATTGGTACTCTATGTTGGCAAAAATCAACATTTTTACTCACTTTCAGAAATGCGCCAAAAATTCCACAGACCTCCAAAAATTCTCAAATTTTGTGGAAAGGTCTATTTTATCTATGTCTATTTGGAATATATATATATATATATATATAAATATATTTATCATAGATCCCAAGATTGACACAAAATTCAAAACTAACTAAATGGTTCAATTGAACCTTAACCTAAAGTCCTACTTTTGACTTCCTCTTGATGTATCTGCCCATACTAAATCATAATGCATCCCTAGAATTGGTTTATATGACATCTACACATTAAAAACTAATTTTCATGTAATATTACCCCAATGACATATTTTCATGCATGATATCATCCTAATTGTGTCAACCCACTAGGTTAGAGACTCAAGTTCGTCTCCTAACCACTTGGCACATTTGATAACCCATCTACCATAGGTCCCAAAGGCTCTTCCTAACCTTAGGATTCTTAGCCTTAATCACCTCCTTAGGTGATTCATCTACCATGGTTATACCCATATGGTATACCTTAGTAGACTTCCTCTTCTTAACATTGGGCACCTCATCCTTTCCATAATCATATGCAACCCTTGCATATTTCTTATCACAGACCTTGGATGATTTTCCCTTGCCCTTTGTCACTCCTCCCTTGCCATTTTCATGTGTCACCCTAGCACTTGACCTCCTCTTGCCATGAGAGGGACCTAATTTGACATTTTTGAGGTTTTGACCACCCAAACACATGTCAAATCCTCTAGGTCCAATAATGAACCTATCTAGGACTTTCTCCATTTCTTCAAGTCTTACCTTCAAGGCTTGATTTTCTAATTCTAGGGTTCTAACCCTAGAGTCAACATGTCCACTTTGGACATCCCTAGACCTACCCATCTTCCTAGGCATATGTCTCTCTTTCTTGGGATTAATGCTTAGGTTTTCACCCACTTTCCTTCTCTTAGGAAAAGTGGTTTGGGTCTTATTAGGTCTACCCTTAATGTATGATTTCTTAGGGTTATCTACCATGTTAATCCTATTCCTATCATTATACCTAAATCCATAATTATGCATGGGTACATAATTTTCAATATTCCTAACAAGCATAAAGGAATTTGAACTTGGATTAAACTTCAAAATAGGGATTACCTTCCCTTTTACCTTTGAAACTCCCCCTTGACTTGTGCTCCTCTTCTTTTCCCATTTCTTCAAGTGCGCCAATTTCTTGGGCTCTCCTCTCCTTGGGCACTTTGTGTGGTAGTGACCCCACTCACCACATGTAAATCACCTAATGTGCTTCTTCTCCTTATTCTTCCTACAACTCACATTAGTTTCTAAATTAACTTTAGTGAGTTTAGGGTTTACCTCCTTTACCTTCTTAAGAGAAGGACACCTACTCTTGTAGTGCCCCATCTTACCACACTCAAAATATTTGATGTGGTCCTTTGTGCTCTTCTTGGTAGTTGAGGTGGAGGGTTGAGCTTCCAAGATCTCCACTTTCTTGGATTGCTCTTCTTCCTCTTCACTTGAAGATGTGGGCGGTTCCACTTCTTCCTCCCTTGATGATGTGGATGATACCTCCTCATCTTCCTTCTCCTCCTTGGATGTTGAACCCGTGTCAACATCTGATTGGTCCTTCTCTTCTTGGACCAATAATCTTTCTCCTTGGGCTCCTCCTCTCCTTGGATTGGTGTAGGACTCTCATGAAATGCAATTACCTTTTTCCAAAGGTCGCTTGCGTTCTCGTATTCACCTACATTCAATATCGCATTAGGAGGTAATAAATTAATTAAAATTCTAGTTACTTCCTTGTCCGTCTCCGATTGCTCCCTTTGCTCCTCAGTCCAATATCGAGGTCGGAGACGCTTTCCCTTCTTGTCCGTTGGAGCTTTAAACGGTTCCTCCAACGCAATCCATTGGTTCCAATTCATTTGGAACCACATCTCCATGCGCTTCCTCCAATAGTCGAAGTCCTCACGCTCGTATGGAGGTGGGATTTAGATGTCCCATCCGAGAGGTCCCTCCGATTCCATCTTCTTCCTCTAGCCACTCTCTTGGCGATTAGTCCAACAAGAGCTCACCTAGCTCTGATACCACTTGTTGGGACCTTGATGTCCTCTAGACCGGGGGGGGCGTGAATAGCGTCTCACCCAAATCGATCGCTTCTTCCTACACTTGTTAGTTATGCAGTGGAAATATAAACAAACAAGTAGAAAGCTAATCTAAATACAAAACAAGAAATGCAAACCAAGCTACACAATCATTTAACGTGGTTCGGAGATTAGGGCTCCTACTCCACAACTGTCCGTAAGGTGGACGATTCCGATCCGTTGGTGGATGACTCCCCGGCAAATTCCGGCTAGCTCACGTAGCTCCTTGTGGGTGGAGAAATCTCACCACAACTCTCACAAGAACACTTGAGACGCTAGAGCACAGGTAGACTACTAATAGGGGTTAACCACCTCTATTTCGTCAACCTCAACTAAGCTCCATAGGTTGGAAAATCCCGCCTACCAGTCGACTGCCAAAACCATCAGTAGACTGCCCTCTATGGAAATTCGATCGTTACAACCCAACGTCTCGATACTAGCCCTCTGTTCGCTCCCAGTCGACTGGTGCAGTCAACTGCACCAGTCGACTGGTGCAGTCAACTGTACCAGTCGACTGATGAAACCACCAGTCGACTAATGAAACCACCAGTCGCCTGCTACAGTACTACTACAGTAATGCTACAGTAAACCCTAATCCTAGGATTTAGCCCCCGAGTGCATTCACTCAGCACTCGTCCTCACCCGACCAACCTAGACCTAGCCTTCTAGCCTCCTCCATCAGTCTTGCATCCCTCGGATGTCTCCCCATCCTTCACGTCTTGCCTTCTGGAGCTTCCATTGTTGGTTGGCCCTAGGAAGATCGTACCGGTTCCACTGTACAAAAATTTTATACAAGTGTCGAACCTTTCCTAAACAACCTATTGTGTTCTTTAGAAGTTAAATTAGGAATCGCAAATGGAATTTAACATTATTGATTCCAAATTTAACTTATATGTTCTTAATGGTTTAGACTTAGATCGCAAGCGGAACTTAACACTATTGATCCAAGTCCAACCTATGTTACAAAGTTAATTAAATATTTATTTCTAAAATTGGCTCTCAGGTCAAACATGGCGAGGCACTAGGCCTTCTTGGGTATGGGATCATCCACCACTGCCTCGACAAAACCTTTAATAGAAATTCAATATTTAATTTCCTAAAATAACATTAGGTTTAACCAAAAAGAACAATTGAATCACAAATTCAAAAAATAAAACAAAAGAAACACAAATTCGAAACAAATTCAAAAACTCTAGAATCATATGCCTCTTGCGTTTGGTATTTCCAAAAATAACTATACAAAGAAAACTAGTATGATGCTGAAAATAATTACTAGTTATACCTTTCTTTGTAAGCAAATAACCTCTTGATCTTCTACCGTATTTCTCTTCTAATCTCGGACGTTGTGTGGGCAACGATCTTCTGATATGAGAACCACCCAAGCCCTTCTTCTCCTAGCAAGTTTCAGCCACCACAAAAACTCCAAGAGATGTGAGGTTCGGCCACCACCACCAAGCTCCAAGGGATGCTAGAAACAAAGTCTCCTTTCTCTCCTTCTTCTCCTAGCTAGAACCGGCCACCATGGATTTCTCTTGTGTTGATGTCGTCGGCCACAAAGGAGGAAGAGAAGAGAAGGAGAAGAGACCCTAGGGCCGGCCACACCAAGGAGGAAAAGAGAGGAAGAAAATAGAATAGAGTCGTTTGCAATGAAGGCACCTCTACCCCCTCTTTTATAATCCTTGGTCTTGGCAAATAAGGAAATTTAAATAAAAACTTCCTTAATTCTTTTGCCATGAAAAAAAATTAATTAATTAAAATTAAATTCCTTTTCTCACATATCATGGCCGGCCACTTTAAACTCCAAAACAAGGAGAGTTTTAATTAACACAAGAATTAAAACTTCCTAATTTATTTCCAAAAATTTATAAAAAATTTCTCCAATAATTTTTCCCTTCATGGTGGTTTGTAAAAAAGAAATTTTATAAATTAAAATCTTTCTTTTAAATATGTGGATGATTTCCAAAAAGGAAAGTTATTTCTAAAAATTAAAATCTCCTTTCAATCTACAAATAAGGAAAGATATCAAATCTTTTCTTAATCTTTTGTAGAAACTTATAAAAGGGAATATTTAATTTTTTAAACTCTCTTTTAAATCATGAACGTGGTTAAAAAGAAAAGTTTTCTTAAAATTAAAATCCACCTTTCAATCTACAAATAAGAAAAGATTTCAAATCTTTTCTTAATCTTTTGTAGAAAGCTATAAAAGGAAAGATTTAAATTTTAAACTCTCTTTTAAAACCATGATATCCACATTAAAAAAAAATTTAAATAAAAATAAAATCCCTTTTAATATGGTCGGCCAATCAAGCTTGGGCTCCAAGCCATAGCCGGCCAATTAACTTGGCTCAATCCTTTGATCTTGGCCGACCCTAGCTTGGATTTCAAGCTAGCTTGGCCGACCCCATTAGAATGGGTAAGAAGGTGAGTATAGGTGGGTATAATTCTCTATATACAAGAGGCTACGATAGGGACCGAGAGGACGAATTGGTTTTGGTCTCCCGATGAAATTAAACTTCCCGTGTTCGCCCCGAACACACAACTTAACTTCATCAATAATAATTCATACCACTAAAGAATTATTATTGAACTACCGCACCAATCCCAAATTACATTTTGGGCTCCTTCTTATTATGAGTGTGTTAGTCTCCCTGTGTTTAAGATGTCGGATGCCCACTAATTAATTGAGTTACTAACAACTCATTTTAATTAATATCTCAGTCCAAGAGTAGTATCACTCAACCTTATCGTCATGTCGGACTAGGTCCACCTGCAGGGTTTAACATGACAAACCTTATTAGCTCCTCTTGGGTGTTGGACCCCGTGGTAGTTTTGATGTGATCAACCAAGTTGGTTAGGTCTTGCGTTGTATTTGATCCCTGTGTCTGAGTGTGCAGGAGCTTAGGAACACAGGAAGTCGAGCGGAAGACGCAGCTAGCGAGAAGGACGGCACGGGAAGGGAGCCGACGGGCTCGGTGCGTCCGAAGGACGAGAGAGCTGCGGAAGAGTACTCCGGTGGGCGTGAAGAGCATGCGCGATGTTCGAGGAACGTTAAGCCGGGACGGAAGGCTGCTCGAGGAAGGCCGGAAATCGGGTTCGGGTGAGCCCTATTTCGGTTGGCCACAATCACCCAAAAGATCGGAGCATCGGAAGTCGCAACAAGCTGGAAACGAAGTCAAAGGAGCTGAGCTGCCAGCTTGGAGGCGCCTCCAACCTGACTGGAGGCGCCTCCAGCTTGAAGGCGCCTTCAACCAGGTTGAAGGCGCCTTCAGCCAGGCTGGAGGCGCCTTCAACAGGTCAGATTTGATCGTTTGCGTTGCGGATAAAGTTTTATCCGCTGACCGAGCTGGAGGCGCCTTAAACCTTGGTGGAGGCGCCTTCGACCCTCAGGATAGACTTTCCAGGAGCTATATAAAGGCCCCTGGAGCTAGGAATGAATGAACAACTTAAGCAATCAATCTGTTAGCAATTCCTAAGCAACTAGTGAGCTACAAAAGTGTAAAAGGCTTCTCCGCCTTCAGAGAAGGAGAATTTTCTTACTGTGCTCTTTTCTACTGTCCTGGATTAACAACCTCCTTGGTTGTAACCACGTTAAATCCCTGAGTCTATTTTCTGTTCCTGTTTCTTTTTATGTTTCATTAATTTAGTTGCTATTATTATTGCTGTTTTAAATTCTGAGTTAAAATCCGAGGAGGGTATAGTTTGTTTTTGTTTTCACCAATTCACCCCCCTCTTGCCGGTCTCCGCTGCACCAACAAGTGGTATCAGAGCCTGATCGCCTCAGAAGGACTAACCGCCAACTTAAGCACTACGATCAAGACGATGGCCGGAGCGAACATTCATCCCCCGAAATTCGACGGAGACTTCGCCACATGGAAGCGCAAAATGGAGGTATTTTTTAAAACGGATTTTGATATTCTTATTACAATGAAATATGATTTTGCAGCACCGAAAGACAAAGAAGAAAACACATGGAGCAAGAAGGAGCAAGCCGATTTCGTCGCCAACGGAAAGGCAGAGTTCCACCTGCTCAGTGTGCTGCCGCCGCAGGAGGTAAATCGAATCGGAAGCTACGACTCAGCGAAAGATCTCGAAGCTAGCGAAGCGCGATATCCTCTGGAACCAGTTAACGAACCTCCGGATAAACCAAGGCGAGAAGGTAGCGCAACTCCAAGCGAGAATCAAGGAGCTGATAACGCAACTAATGAACCTTGGAGAAGAGGTAACCAACCGGGATTCCATCTGATACGCGCTCAATGCCTTCCCGAGAACTCCAGAGTGGGCCTCTTTAGTAGATGCGTATTACATCTCTAAGGACCTCGAGGTAAGTACTTTAGAACAATTATTTTCCACTTTTGAACTTCACGAATCTCAAGTTTCAGAACCCAACGGAGCAGAGAAGACAAGTCAGAACATTGCCTTAAAGGTAAAGATGAACAATTCTGACTCCGAAGCCTCAATCGACGAATCCGAAGCGGCACTACTGGTAAGACGCTTCAATAAATTTTTTAGTACTAACAAATTTAAATCGCAGAGGCATCATCGAAAGAAAAGGAATGTTCGCTGTTACAACTGCAACGAAGAGGGGTACATCAAAGATGACTGCCCAAAGCTAAAGAGAAAGGAGAAAAAAAGGGCAAAGCCAAAATACAAGAAACCAGAACCCTCAAAGCACAAGAATCTGAAGGCTACTTGGTCAGATTCGTCAACCTCCGAATCGGAAGTCAAAGAATTCTCGGGACTAGCACTGATGGCCAACCATCAGAAAGAAGAAACGTCCAGCTCAGAGATGAGCATCGATGAAGGGGGAGGAACATCAGAAGAAGAAAGCAGCAGTGAAGGGGGAGCGTCACCAGACCAGGTAAGTAAGGTACGCAATCTAATCCCAACTCAATCTTTCAAATTTATCAAGTCTCTTTCTAAAGAGTTAGATCAATTAGAAAAAGAGAATCCTGAACTAAAGTTGAACTTAGCAAGAGCATGCCCGTTAGAAATGTATGATCATCTAAAATCAGAAAATGAAAATTTAAAATTAGAAATTGAAAAATTGAAAAATGATGCATGCTTAAAGAAATTTCCAAAGTCAAAAATTAGAACTTATGGTAAATTAAATTAGTATATAAGGAAGCATCAAGGTCAACTTAGAAAAATACCAAGAAACTATGTACCCCCTAGATTTTTGAATAATCCTGTAGGAAGGAACCTCTATTGGGTTTCAAAATCTGTGCTTAATTAATTTTTCAAAAATTAAAAGCTTAAAGTGAGAAAATTAAACATTGAAATTCTTTATGGAAGCTTTGTCTAAGGAAGTGGTTGTTGCTCCAATAACCAAGAAGACCTAGTGCCTCGCCACAACCTGGAAGCTAAAATATTGGAAGAAAATGTTTAATTAACTTTTTGAAAAAGCATTAAACTAGAATCAAATAATGCTTTAACAGTTTTTAAATCTTTTTAAATTTCTAAAAAGTCAGATTGTGAAAATTAAAAAAAAAATGACTTTCAAATTTTTTATTGACTTAGAAAATTTTTTCTGAAAATTCAAAAAATTTGACTTAGAATTTTTTTTGGGAAAAATTCATTTTGACTTAGAAATTTTTTTAAAATAATTCATATTGAGGTAGAAAATTTTTTCTGAAAATTCAAAATTTTGATTTAGAAATTTTTTAGAAAAATTCATTTTGACTTAGAATTTTTTTTTAAAAAAAAAAAAATCATATTGACTTAGAAAATTTTTTTAAATTCAAGAAAGTTGACTTAGAAATTTTGTTTGGAAAAATTCGTTTTAACTTAATTTTGCCTTAGAAGATTATTTTTTTTAATGACTTAGAAATTTTTTTTGGAATTCATTTTTAACTTAGAATTTTTTTTTTAAAAAAAAAATCTATACATTTCACTTAACTTAAGTTATTTGTTTCATATTTTCTTAACCCTATTTTTGCTGTGATCAAAGGGGAGAGAAAAGTACAAGTTTAGGGGGAGTTAGAAACAATATTAAAATTTCTGTTATTATTTTTATAAAAAGTGTTGCAATTTTACTAATTGCAAAAATTATGTTTAACTTGTCAGGTTAGTAATTTACCTTTAAAATTACTATTTATGTCTATGTTGTCCCTAACTTGAACTTGGGTTGATGCACATCAAAAAGGGGGAGATTGTTGGACCCCGTGGTAGTTTTGATGTGATCAACCAAGTTGGTTAGGTCCTGCGTTGTATTTGATCCCTGTGTCTGAGTGTGCAGGAGCTTAGGAACACAGGAAGTCGAGCGGAAGACGCAGCTAGCGAGAAGGACGGCACGGGAAGGGAGCCGACGGGCTCGGTGCGTCCGAAGGACGAGAGAGCTGCGGAAGAGTACTCCGGTGGGCGTGAAGAGCGTGCGCAACGTTTGAGGGACGTTAAGCCGGGACGGAAGGCTGCTCGAGGAAGGCCAGAAATCGGGTTCGGGTGAGCCCTATTTCGGTTGGCCACAATCACCCAAAAGATCGGAGCATCGGAAGTCGCAACAAGCTGGAAACGAAGTCAAAGGAGCTGAGCTGCCAGCTTGGAGGCGCCTCCAACCTGACTGGAGGCGCCTCCATCTTGAAGGCGCCTTCAACCAGGTTGAAGGCGCCTTCAGCCAGGCTAGAGGCGCCTTCAGCCTGATTGGAGGCGCCTTCAACAGGTCAGATTTGACCGTTTGCGTTGCGGATAAAGTTTTATCCGCTGACCGAGCTGGAGGCGCCTTAAACCTTGGTGGAGGCGCCTTCGACCCTCGGGATAGACTTTCCAGGAGCTATATAAAGGCCCCTGGAGCTAGGAATGAATGAACAACTTAAGCAATCAATCTGTTAGCAATTCCTAAGCAACTAGTGAGCTACAAAAGTGTAAAAGGCTTCTCCGCCTTCAGAGAAAGAGAATTTTCTTACTGTGCTCTTTTCTACTGTCCTGGATTAACAACCTCCTTGGTTGTAACCAGGTTAAATCCCTGAGTCTATTTTCTGTTCCTGTTTCTTTTTATGTTTCATTAATTTAGTTACTATTATTATTGCTGTTTTAAATTCTGAGTTAAAATCCGAGGAGGGTATAGTTTGTTTTTGTTTTCAGCAATTCACCCCCCTCTTTCCGGTCTCCGCTGCACCAACATTGGGGACATTATCAACTTAGATTACTAGGACATAGTTTCCTTCTATAATTAACAACACACACTATAAGTAATATCATTTCTCAACTTATCAGACTTATTGATTTATCAAGCTAAATCTCACCTTTTGATTAGTTAAAGAAATAAATATTAAATATATGTGTTTGTTATTATATTAGGATTAAGAGCACACACTTCCATAATAACTAAGGACTTGTTCTTTTATTAAGTCAGTATAAAAAGAACTTTCCTTAAATGGTCCTGCTCAATACACTTAGAGTGTATTAGTGTAATTTATTAGTCAAGATAAACTAATACCTAATTACACTACGACTATTCCAATGGTTTGTTCCTTTCCATCTTAGTCGTGAGCTACTGTTTATAATTTATAAAGAACCGATAACACGATCTCCTGTGTGTGACACCACACACCGTGTTATCTACAATATAAATTAATTGAGCGACCACACTTAGTATATATAAATGTAGATAATTGACCAATGTGATTCTTATTTCTAAATAAATGTCTATACAAAAGCTAGGCTTTTAGTATATACTCTAACATCCATCGACCTTGTCATTATTGTCGGGTCTTCCTTTGCCAAGAGGTCACGCCTCCGGGACTTCATCCATCGCCAAGTCACACTTGGACTTACGTTGCCAAGACTACATGCTTGGACTTACACCGCCAAGACTCATTCTTGGACTTTCCTCCTTTGCCAAGATCACACATGGACTTTCCTTATTGTATTTATATCCTGCACACTCATAATGCATATCAAATACAACAATAAACCTAACTTAAACCTTTGCCCAAACATCAAAACTTAGGGTACCCAAATTTCTCCAACAAAGTATACCAGAGTCCAGGGACAGGGATGAGGGGTTGTGAGGAACTGGCCATAAAAAATAGACTCGGCGAAGAACAACGGATAGATTGGAACAAGAAAAAAAGAGGGAGCTTATAGGAAAGATCTCCGGAGAAGAAGAGAAAGTGAATCGTCGCGGAGGAGCACGAAGACGAAGGCACGCGAAATGGAGAAGATGGTGATGCATGAGAGGTTTATAAACCTCACGGTCGATCGACCTGACCTGTCTAATCTAGGATTGCAAAAAACTAGGAGATGATCTAGCTGTTGAATTCGAAAAGGTGTCTGTCACGTCGCCAGTGGATATTCGCTTGTCACATCAAACGTGCAACGGTACAAAGGAGGGCACGTGGCGCTCAATCACTGGGAGTCATTAATGAGACTTAATTAAAAGGTATGATCGTGTGCTCGGCCATAATGATCAGAGATTTACATGATTTTCAAGAAATCTGGAAGACATCAAGACATTCAGCCGAAGAGGCACAAGGAAATTAAGGAGAAAGTTCGCCAAGTGTTGTTGATCATCGTCCCGATCGAGCATAGATAAGGGATTGTCACATTGACAAACGGCCGAGGAATAATCTGCATTGAAAGGCATGGTCCGAGTGGCAGTTACAAACCTAGCCTGGCGATACGAAGCCGAACAGCGAAATCGTGGAAGCCACCAGAGATTCTACTGGTCCAGTCAGTCAAACTTGCAACCTTCTTCGACAAGACTTCAGGGGGAGTCTTGTGATGTGGAGATAGAGAGGCCTACCTGGCACAGGGTCAACTGTGAGGGTGGAGTTCAAAGTCAAGATGGTTAATGCCTGGGTGTCAAATGGTCGAACGGAGGACAATTAAAATAGTCGGTCAGGCTATCAGGGCTCAACCGATGGGAGACATGTCTGAGCAGACCTCCAGTCCAGCTCGAGATGATATGTATGATAGCCGATACTCAATACGGAGTAGCAGGACACCGAGGGAGACCGGATAGCTGGTCCAAATGGGGGAGGACAGGTTGCTACATAGTCATCACATGGAAGAGCAACTGAGGTCGACAGAGCGGAGGGGTCCCGGTTGAGCGGCTACCCCGCTCAGCCAAGCAACGGGACTTGGCCATGGATGGAGCCGAGTCCCGACTGAGCGGCTACCCTACTCGACTTAGCAACGAGACAACTGTAGTATCTCTCGATATCTTTTTAGGAGGTAGTGCCGCTGACACGAGACATGGTCGACAGGCGGATCATATGACGGAAGCTTCTACTGTCTCGTCAGGGATATGCATGCCTTGTTAAGGTATATTGTGAGAGGTACTTTCTTGACAAGTCATTTCATAGGACATATCAGAGAGCATGCCTATACCTCGAGAAGCGTGCATGTCGCCTACAAGGCTCTATATAAAGGGGGTCCATCACTAGCGGAGGTACACGTTATTACTGTTTGGTGCTAGTTCTACTATTGCTCCACTTCCGGTGATTGACTTGAGCGTCGGAGGGCCAACGCCAGGGACCCCTTCCCTGGCTCGGCACTAACGTTACTTATTTTGCAGAGAAGAGCGAGATCTACAGTTGGTCAGCGAAGCCACCACATCTCCGATTTTCTACCTTCCCTCTTTCGAACAGGATCAAATACAAAATACAAATGAATTGAGTTTCAATGATTACTAGGCTTAGCTACTTAACACTATAAAAAAAACAAGTTTACTGATGGAAATATCCGTCGGCATTCCATCGGTATATACTTGTATCGACGGATTTCCGACGGAAAAACAACCATCAGGAGAGCATATGTTGGAAATATGTTTTCCGACAGAATAAGGAATTCAGTCATTAATATTTTACTGACGGAATTATAATTCCATCGTTAAAGTTGCTGGAAATACTATACCAGCAATCGGGTGACCTCCGACGAAAAATATTTTTTCGTCAGCAAACAACAAAAAAAATAGCCGATTTTACCAACGGAATCACTTTATTTTGTCAATAAACTATCAAAATATTGACAGAATTTAGTATTTTCATTGGTGTTTATTTTTGATAATCACCGATGAAAATTATATTTCGTCGGTATTCCGTCGGAAATCGAAAAAAAAATTACAAGTTCAATATGTTTACACGCTATTCACTATATACAATTTCCAAATATACAAAAAAAATGATAGATCTGCTACCTTAGCGGCCCCCTAGTACCGGCCCTACGGATATGGATGGAGGTATATGCAAGTACACAGGCATACGCGCACTAGGTCATCAGTTTCTGAGAATCGACCCCTGACCATTATGCCAAAGATGTCATGAGCCACCGTCTACGTTACGCCCTGGGGGCATTTCCAAATATACAAAAAGCATCACAGACGATGTCTTATACATACAATCCACACATATAGATAGATCAAATATAATCCACATACATCATATAACAATCACACACAAATAATTACACTTACAAAATTCACACATAAAAACATATTCCATATATCTTAATGATTTATTCTTCTTCGTACAATTCATATAAGTACAAATAAACTAACTGATCTTGTCTGAATGAGGGAAGCTGGAAAGCCGGGGATGGGGTGACTACTGACGGGATGAAGACCTCAATCCTACAAAACAAAACCAAACCAGGGAAGGAGTCCCTGCCGTTGGCCCTCCAACGCTCAAGTTAGGATCAGGAAGAGAGAATGAGTAATCAAGAAATAGATAAATCTCGCCTTTCCTCATACTTGGCGTACCCTTTTATACCCCTCTTTGTGATCGTTCATCTGCCCTTATTTAATGAAATTAATTGCCAGAAGAAGGCTTCTTTGTCTTAACTTCCGTGCGATAATAGATGGAGTGTTCTTCTTTGTCTTGACTTCTTCATATTTAATGATAGACGGAGTGTTCTGTTTTGTTTTCTCGTTCCCTCCTGTGTAATGTCATTCCTTGCGCCGGACGGGTGGTCTGAGTGGCTCGTTTTCCTGTCGACCAAAACAACCGGCTACGGGTTTGTGCAGCCATCCCTTCTAATTAAGTTTATTAAATGCTATCCGGTAACTGCATGCCACGTGCCCCTCTTTCTGTTGTCGCACGCTTGACAAGACAGGTGGATATCCTCTGCTGACATGACTAGTGCCTTTTTGAATTCCACGGTCAGATCTTCTTTTAGGTTTTCAAAACCTTGGATCGGACGGTTGAGAGCAACTGACCGTGAGGTTTATAAGCCTCGCGTGTGCCATCATCTTCTCCACTTCGTGCCTTTGTCTTCGAGCTTCGCCGCTGTGGCATTCCGCTTCTTCGCCGGTGGTCTGCCTGTACTCTGGTGGTCTCCCTGTAAGCTTCTTTGATCGATTTTGTGTGATCTTTCTTGGAAGGTTCTTCGATCGATTCAGTTTAGTGTTTGTTTATCGTTCATCTTCGATCTTGTTGTTTCGTTCTGTCGATGGCAAGCTCATCTCAACCTCCCGTCGCCGTCTCTGGACTCTGGTACACCTCCATTGAGTCTAGGTTCGACGCAAAGGCAATGCGGAGAGTTTGAGGGCTGCATATGAAATTTCGCCTAACTATCAAATTGGTCTTCCCTCTGCCTTTGACCGCCCGAATGAACCGCCGCCCGATTTCGTAACATTTTTTAGGGACCAATTTATCGTCGGTCTACGGTTCCCGATCCACCCTTTCTTTTCTGCTGTTTGTAAATATTTTCGTATTTCTCTCCACTAATTAGTGTCAAACTCTTTTCGGTTGCTGTGCAGGGTCGTCGTTTTGTTCCGCCTACACAGTATTCCCCTTACTCCTCGTCTCTTCCACTATTTTTATTACCCCAAAATGTCCAAGCCAGGGACTTTTCTCTTTCAAGCCCGAGTTGGCCTAGTCTTTTTTTTGACAAGATGTCATCGTCCAATAAACATTGGAGGGACTACTATTTTTTCATCCGTCTTCTTGAGCGTCACGATTTCCCGACCGGCTTGCGACAAGAAGTGGCGAGCCCACCGAAACTCAAGAAGTATAAGAGCCGATCGAACTACCTCCACGCAGCTTCACAATTGGCCGGGCAAAAATACCATATCCACAAATTGCTGCATGAGGGAGTCCTCTACGTGTTCGGCTTGAGCCCGATTCACACGAAGCTCCCAACCAGCTTAGGTATGCTCTTTGTCATCCTTCTCATTGAATCTAACTGATTGTTTCTCCATTTTTGCAGCTCACATAATGTTAAGGGCACGTCTGGCCAGCAAAGCCAAACTCATGGACACAAAGATCAACGCTGCAGTCATGGCTGAGTTGGAGAGCAGCGGTTTACAGCCGATCGGCTCACAAGAAGACCCGCTTAGAGAAAGTGAGGGAGTGTTGGCCCTAGTGAGCAAAGGGATAGCTAGTTGGATGCCCAGCGGTGGAGGGGTTGGTGCATCGAATCTTCCCTCCGCACGACTACCAGTGATTCCAATTGAGGGGGCGTCAGACTCGGCCTCTTCTGGGGAACCACTGATAAGCTGCAAGAGGTGTCGGGTGGAGACTACATCGTGATTCGCTTCCTCCATGGTGCGGACCCCCACCAGAATTAGTCAGCGTCTTCCTTCTGTCGAGGGGGTTGAAACTTCGACGCCAGCTCCTGCCACGACGATCGTTCCCCCTACATCATTTGATCGGATACCATCCCTATTCGGTTTGCCACAGGGAACTATTTGTGCACCGCCAGTTGCTTTCATGCTGCCGCCACTGAAGATTCAAAAGTCTAGTATTAGGTAGGCGTTAATGTCTCGGCCATCCAACAGAGTGACCTCGACCCAATCAGCCCCGAGCGCCCGGCGCCACATAACGGCGGTTATCTATCTTTCGACTGAGGAGTGGCATGAGTCGGACGACGATGAATCCCGAGCCCCCGAACATCAGATAATCATTCAGAGGCCGCTCGTACAGATATGGGTTGACGCCCGAGCTTGTGCAGCGGTCATGCCTCCGGGAGAGCTCGCGAACAGTCATACCTAGATGTCCACTGGGGTATGTTTTTTGTATGTTCTTAATTTATCTCCGATTGACTTATAATTTTCTGGTTCCTCGTAGTATTGGGTAGAGAGTATGGCCATGTGTCAAAGACTTGCTTTTTGGAGCAGGAAGTTAAGCAGCTAAGGGCGCCGAGCGGCCAATCATCTGTTTCTCAAGCGCAGTTGGAGCACATGAATGCTGAGATGGCTCAACTAAGAGCCGATCTGGCTAAGAGCGCCGAGCAGATGGAGGCAGAGAAGGGAAAAAATGTCGAGTAGGCCAACCAATTAGGTCGGCTTAATAAACAGGTCAGCACCTTTGAATCCAACATCCATTCGGCCAACACTAGGAAACTTCGGGCTATTGAAGATCTAGAGATCAAAAATAAAGAGTTTCAGGTGTTGGTCCAAAACTTGAAGGAAGCTGAGACTACCCTGAAGGCAGAGCAGGACGGACGATCGACCGAGCAAACTATCACGAAAACCCAACTCGCTGCAAAAGATGAGGAGCTAGCGGCATTGAAGGCAGATTTGGAAGCCTCCTGAATGACCTTAGAGACTTATCAGGAGGCTGAGTCAAGTAGGTTTGAGCTCATGAAGTGATCCTACATCCGCTCGGATGCTTTTAATGACAAGGTCACCGGCCGGCCACTTCGTCTGTTCGACCTTGCGATTGACGGGATGCTCGACCAACTCAAGGAAGGCGGCTACCTTCCCACCGCTCTGACAAGCAAGGTTATCAATCGGGATAAGCTAACTGAGTCGTTGCCTGATGATGCCTTGGACTATCTCAAGTGATCTTGCTCGAGCAAATGATTTTGTATTGCCCTTCATGCATGTTTTTAATCCTTATGCAAGTGTTAATGAATGATCACTCGTCCGGCGATCTTTCTTGTTCGTTCGTCCCCTCATTGTCATTCGGCATCTTTCTGTTTGACTTGCATTTTTAGTCGTTCACGTGTTGCCTCACAAACCCGAGCAAAACTGTGAGTTGTTTATACTTTTTAAGTGTGGCTTTGTGACCCTCCGATTGGTGACAAGCAGTCATAGCAGATTTATCCACTCCTGATTATCGAACTGTCATCATATTCTGAAAACTTGGAGCTTTCGAGTAGCACGTCTTCCCGATCGACCGTTTTCAGTCGATATTGTTCTTCATCGGGCCTGAGTTTAAGGTCGTCGCTCGACCGCTGATGGAGACAAGGGTTTAAAGTCATCGCTCAGCCACTGATAGGGGTTTAAGGTCACCGCTCGACCGCTGATGGGGACAAGGGTTTAAGGTCGCTGCTCGACCGTTGATGGAGACAGGGGTTTAAGGTTGTCGCTTGACCGTTGATGGAGATAAGGGTTTAAGGTCGCTGCTCGACCGCTGATGGAGACAAGGATTTAAGGTCGCTGCTCGACCGCTGATGGAGACAAGGGTCTAAGGTGGTCGCTCAACCGTTGATGGTGACAGAGGTTTAAGGTCGTCGCTCGACCGCTGATGAAGACAAGGATTTAAGGTCGCCGCTCGACTGCTGATGGAGACAAGGATTTAGGGTTGTCGCTCGACCGCTGATGGAGACAGGGATTTAAAGTTGTCGCTCGATCGCTGATGGAGACAAGGACTTAAGGTCGTCGCTCGACCGTTGATGAAGACAAGGGCTTAAGGTCGCTGCTCGACCGTTGATGGAGATAGGGGTTTAAGGTCGTCGCTTGACCGCTGATGGAAATAAGGGTTTATGATCACCACTCAACTACTGATGGAGACAAGGGTTTAAGGTCACCGCTCGACCGTTGATGGAGACAGGGGGTTTATGGTCGTCGCTAGACAGTTGACAGAGACAGGGATTTATAGTCGCCGCTCAACTTTTAACTTGGCTTGGTCGACCCAAGAGTCTGGAAATCTTTGGTTGGCCCTGCATCCAGAAGACATACACAAGTACATTTATATTTTCTCGTGCACCTCTCACCTGGCCCTATAGGATTGGAGATTATTTGCACTCCACGGCCGCTCGAGTCATCTCCCGTTTTCTTCTTCCAAGTAATAGGCCCCCGAGTGAAGTTTCTGTACGACCTTGTAAGGTCCCACCCATTGTGCCTCAAGTTTGGTGACGTCGCCGACCGACTTGATTTTCTTCCACACCAGATCACCTACCTGAAAGGACCTCAGGATCACCCTCCTATTGTAGTTCTGTCTCATTCGCTGTCGGTAAGCCATTAGTCTAACGACCGCTTTATCCTGCACTTCATCCATCAAGTCGAGCTCCATTAACCTTCGCTCACCATTTCCCTCGTCGTAGAGTTGCACCTGATCGGATTCTACTCCAACCTCTACAGGAACCACCGCTTCTCCTCTGTACACCAGCTGGAATGGTGTTACGTCAGTCGCCTCCTTTGGAGTCGTGCGAAATGCCCACAAGACACTTGAGAGCTCATCGACCCAGCTGCCTCCTACGTGGTCGAGCCGAGTTCGTAAGCCTCTGAGGATCTCCCAGTTTGTGACCTCGGCCTGGCCGTTGCTCTGGGGGGTAGGAGATTAAGGTGAAGGTCTGTTGGATGTCATAGCCTTCGCACCACTCCCTGAGCTTCTGACCCGCAAACCACCTCTCGTTATCCGAGATGAGCCGGCGGGGGATGCCGAACCGACAGAGGATGTTCTACCAGATGAACTTGATGACCATTTGTTCACTTATCTTTACCAAGGGCTCAGCCTCCACCCATTTTGAAAAGTAGTCCACAGCAATGAGCAAGAACCTTCGCTGACCCGTCGGCATGGGAAATGGTCCCACGATGTCCATGCCCCATTGGTCGAACAGGCAAGATACCGTGGATGACTTTATCTCTTCGGCCGGTCGGTGTGAAATATTGTGATACTTTTGGCAGGACAAACATGTGGTTGTCGTCCGAGCGGCATTCTCTTGGAGAGTTGGCCAGAAGTATCCGGCGAAGAGAATCTTTCAAGCTAGCGAACGGCCGCCTAGATGGCTTTCACAGGAGCCTTGGTGCACTTCTTGCAAGATGTATGTTGCATCCTCTGGTCCAACACATTTGAGCAAGGTCCTAGAGAAGTCTCTTTTGTATAGATGATCTCCGACCAAGGTGAACCATCCGGTCCTCTTCTTTAATAAATGCGCCGCCTCCTGGTCAACTGGTGTACTACCCGATCGGAGAAATTCGATTAACAGTGTTCTCCAGTCGCTCGAAAAGACAACTCCCTCCATCCGGTCAATATGTGCCACCAAAGCAACATGTTCGATTGACTGGCTGATCACAACCGGTGATAATGAATTAGCTAACTTAGCCAGTTCATCTGTTACTTGATTGTCCGATCGATGAATCTTTTGTACAGTGACTTCTTGAAAATTTGTCTTTAGCTTCTCAAAGGCTTTTGTATATAACTTGAGTCGGGGGCTGCTAATCTCGAGCGCCACCGCCATCTGCTGGGCGGCCAACTGGGAGTCCGAGTGAATGAGGACCTTTACGGGTCCGAAATGTCGCGCTGCTTGCAAGCCGCCTATCAAGGCTTCACACTTAGCCTCATTGTTAGTGGCGCGATAATCCAACCGAACGAAAAGTTGCATTCGGTCTTCCCTTGTGGAAATGATCAGGATGTCGATCGTGCTGCCTTGTCGGGTGGAAGTTGCTTCTAGCTCATCGTTCTGGATTTCTATGACGAAATCAGCTAACGCCTGAGATTTTATCGCCGTTCGGGGCTGGTATTAGATGTTGAACTCACTTAGTTCAGTTTCCCACTTGATCAACCAGGTGGATGCTTTCGAATTGAGGAGCACTCTTCCCAAGGTACTGTTAGTCATCACGATGATTGGATGGGAGAGGAAATACGGCGTAAGCTAACTTTTCCAGACCAGTGTAGCAGGATTCAGCGTCTTTCAATATATGACTTTAAAAAATACACGGGTTCTTGCTCTTGCCCATTTTTCTTAACTAACGTCGAGCCGACGACATTCTCAGTGGATGACATATAGATCCAGAGCGGCTCTCCTGTGCTCAGCTTAGCTAGTATAGGCAAGGAGTTGAGATCATCTTTGAGCTCTTCGAACGCTTGGTTACACTTCGCATCCCACTGGAATTTTGTTGCCCGACGCAGCACCTTGAAAAATGGTAGGCTCCTATCGGATGATTTGGATATGAATCTGGACAGAGCGGTAATACACCCAGTCAGCCGTTGGGCTTCCTTCAAATTGTGTGGTGGTGGCATATCTTGTAGAGCTTTGACCTTGCTCGGATTTGCCTCGATCCCCCACTTGATGACGATGTATCCTAGGAATCGACCGCTCTTGGCACCGAACATGCACTTGTTTGAGTGCAGCTTTATTCCATAAGCCCTCAGAGTTTGCCAGGTCTCCTTGATGTCTGTACAAAGATCAATAACTCTTGGAGATTTTATTAATATGTCGTCGACATATACCTCTATGTTGCGGCCGATCTGCTGCTGGAACACCTTGTTCATGAGCCTCTGGTAGGTGGCGCCGGCGTTCTTTATTCCGAATGACATGACGTTGTAGCAGAATGTTTCATCAACAGTGATAAAGTTGACCTTTTCTTGATCTTCTCGAGTGAGCGACACTTGGCGATAACCTTGATATGCGTTGAGCATGCAGATCAGCTCGTAGCCTGCCGTAGAGTCCACCATCTGGCCTATCTGGGGCAACGGATAGAAGTCCTTCGGGCACGCTTTATTCAAGTCATGGAAATCTATGCAGACCCTCCATTTGTTGCATGGCTTGGGGACCAGTACGATGTTAGTAAGCCAGCTCAAAAATTGTACCTCCTGTATGTGTCCGGTCTCCAGCAATTTCTTTATCTCCGCTCGGATGACCAAGTTCTGTTCCGTGCTGAAGTCCCTTTTCTTTTATTTTACTGGCCGAGCGTCCAGTCAAACGTGTAGCTCGTGCCGAGCCACACTTGGCGTATTGTCGGAAAGCTTATGTGTCGCCCAAGCGAACACATCATGATTTTGTCTGAGGCAGGCTATCAGCTCCGCCCTTTTCTTTCCCTCTAGATCGGCAACGATGAAGGTAGTTGCTTCCGAGTGATTAGGGTGGATCTGAACTTCTTCTTTTTCTTCGTAAACCAGTGTGGGGGGTTTTTCAATGATGGCATTTACCTCCAAGCGCGGATTTTTCCGAGCGGCTCTTGCTTCAGACTTGACCATCTTGACGTAGCATCGTCGAAAGGCTAACTGGTCTCCTTTGACTTCTCCTACCCTACCGTCCACCAGAAATTTGATCTTCTGGCAGTAGGTGAACACCATCGCTCGGAACTCATTGAGTGATGATCGACCCAAAATGACATTGTAGGCCGAGGGCGCATCTACCACTATGAAATTTGTGGTCCTTGTCCGCTTCAGGGGTTCTTCTCCGAGTGAGATGGCCAACTTGATCTGGCCGATCGGCAACACTTTGTTGCCCGTGAAACCGTAGAGCGGAGTCGTCATTGGCAACAATTCACTCTGGTCAATTTGCAATTGATTGAATGTCTTCCTGTATATGATATTTACCGAGCTCCCTGTATCAATAAAAGTCTGATGAATTGTATAATTGGCAATTACTGCTCGGATGATTAATGAATCATCGTGGGGTCCTCTGCTCCCTCCAAATCCTTAGGACCGAAGCTAATCTCGAGTCCCTCATCTTTCTCCTTGATGCAGCCAACAGCGTGCAAGCCGCCACGCATGCAACTTCTTTGCTCGGTTAGAATCTCCACCGGTCGGCCCGCCGGTGATCATTCCTATCTCCCCCGAGTGGCATTACTTCGGTTCTCTTCTTTCCTTGCGGAAGTCTGGTCTATTCGAAAGAGGCGTGGGCAGGGATTCGGTCCCTTTGTAGTTGGTGGTGGCATGGCTTGGTCATCCTTTCCTCCTTCCTTCATTCTACAGATCAACTTCGGTGACGTCGGTCTGGAAGTGGTGATCGACGGCGGTATTTGCGCGAAATCGACCTGCTAGTTGTCAGGTCGTAGCAGTCCTTGGTGTTGTGCGTCGTTGACTGGTGGAAGGTGCAAAACATAGGTGCCCATCTCTTGCCTCTTGGACGAGCGGTCGCCACCTGCTGTATGGCATGTGGCCTAGTCTCCTGGTGTGGAAGGGCTCCCGATCGATGCCCTTTAGGTGGTTGATGATTTCTTGGTTGACACCGTTTGGATGTTCTTGCGGGCTCGGCGGTCGTCTCCTTCTTCCTTGTCGCCTGAGCTTCTTCCACATTAATGTATTCATTGGCCTTCATTGAGACATGACCAAAGTCCTTCAGCAGCCGCCGAACGAGCGATTGGAAGAACTCTCCCTCGATGAGCCCTTGGGTAAAGGCGTTCACCAACACATCTGAGGAGACTGCTGGAATATCCATCGCAACATGATTGAAGCGTTGAATATAGGCCCTCAAGGCCTCTCGGGGCCCTTTCTTTAGCGAGAACATATTCACGCTCGTCTTCTGGTGGTGGCGACTACTAGCAAAGTGATGTAGGCATGCCGCTCGGAAGTCCTTGAAGCTGTGGATCGAGCTGTTCGGCAACCATTTAAACCATCATTGTGCCAATCCAGATAGAGTGGTAAGGAAGACTCGACATTTTACCTTGTCCGTGTACTGGTGAAGGGTGGCCGCATTATCTAACTTAGCCAAATGGTCATCCGGATCGGTTGCTCCATTGTACTCTCTGATCGTCAATGGGGTGTAATGCTTTGGCAGAGGGTCATGTAGGATCCCCTCTGAAAATTGTTGATTGACCCACTCAGGCGAGTTATCTTCCCTCGGCGCTTTTCATTTTCGTGAATCCCGTACGGGCACCTCATCCGAGGAAGATCCCTGGTCTCTATCTGCTCGGCCCCTTTCTTCTGGGGGAGCCCATGATAGCGCTAGGTTGAAGAGGGCTAGCGTATTACGGGCGTCCCGATAGGAGTCGATCGGTCTCCTATTTGGCTCCCGAGCGAAAAGTTGATCCGCTCGATCTCCACTTTCAGCCTGTCGACCTGTTGCAGAGGCAACAGACTCATGCATTGGCCGATTGGACAACGCTTGTTATTGTTGCTTTAATATCTTCGTCACTCGAGCTTGTATTAGTGCATCGAGATCCTCTTGCATTAACGTCACTATTGTGAGTCATCCAGCGTCTTCCATCTTCTTACTCAGATGTGGGCTACGTTCCCATAGACGGTGCCAAAATGATCCTGTCCGAATGAGGGAAGCTGGAAAGTCGGGGATGGGGTGACTACTGACGGGATGAAGATCTTAATCTTGCAAAACAAAACCAAACCAGGAAAAGGGTCCCTGGCGTTGACCCTCTAACGCTCAAGTTAGAATCAGGAAGAGAGAATGAGTAATCAAGAAATAGATAAATCTTGTCTTTCCTCATACCTGGTGTACCCTTTTATACCTTTCTTTGTGATCATTCATCTGCCCTTATTTAATTATATTAATTGCTAGAGGAAGGCTTCTTTGTCTTAACTTTCATGTGATAATAGATGGAGTGTTCTTTTTTTGTCTTGACTTCTTCATATTTAATGATAGACAGAGTGTTTTGTTTTGTTTTCTCGTCCCCTCCTGTGTAATGTCATTCCTTGCGCCGGACGGGCGGTCCGAGCGGCTCATTTTCCTGCCAACCGAAACAATCGGCTATGGGTTTGTCCATTCATCCGACCGACCCATGATGTCCATTCGTCTGACTGGTCGGGTGATCTGTTCGGCCACTCCTTTGCCGACCGGGATAACCAGATAGCCACCTTTGGCCGAGGCTCTTTCCGTAAGCTCCGGTGTTGACCGCCTTGACTTTGACCGACACTGTGTCAAGTGGCCCGTGACAAGTGGGCTCTCCCTTATCGCCGCATCACTAACTTTCTTATTAATAGAAACAATTATAATCATCTAAAAGAAACAAAACTAAACAAATTTACAGAATACATATACAAATATCCATATCTAAATCCAAGTTTATAGAATACATATCGCAATAAAAAGTACTTCAAATAATACAAGAACACTAGATAATAAAGAAAATCTTGTAGAAAGTCAAATACAAAATGATCATGTTGATGTATAAATAAATAGTTTGCATATATATGTATAACAAATTTTATAGAAATGATACCTAAACAAAAATGAGCATATGATGACATGAAGAGTCAATATGTAAATAGGGCCGAACATGACTCTTGAAACATATAGTAATAAAATATTTAGAAATGAGCATATTATAATATCAAAACAGAATAAATATATTACCACGGTCTATATATGATAAATAAAAAGATAAAGTGTACTTGAACAAACCTCAGAAAAAGTTAATCATCATCGTCTGATGGATCTTAAGTCTCTTGTGATTAAAAACCATGTGATGCCTGAGTAAAATTAGCATGATCGCTTGTATCTGGGCCATCGGAGCTTCATTACTCGCGTCACGTTTGGCTCTCTTCTTCTCCTCATCAGCCCTCCACCGATCCATGTCGGTCATCCTCTGATCCATTTTCAATTGTGTACACAGTTCTTGATTTTCACATTTTAAAGACTGCATCTCACTAGAAGAAGAGAAACTAGTACGGTGGCCCACTAGATTCCTCAAACAATCAAATACAACTTTGGCCTAAGAGCCAAGGCCGTAGAGGGTGGAGTTTTTTGTCCTTCCACCAACAACATCATAATAAATCTCATTTAGAGCGTTAGTGGATAGAGACTGTAACTCTCCTCCATCTTATGATTGTTGAGATGCTTGAGCCATCCTATCCGTCATTTGTTGCTATATGAAAAAAAAATATAATATCCAATTAGATCAGTATTACTAACTACTAATTAAGATAGAAACGAACAATGTAATAAAGTTAATAATCTTACATGTAGAGTCTCAGATCGAGAATCAACAAATGGCATATCCTTCTTCTTATGGGTCTTTAGAAAGACCTCCATACACGTGGGCTGTCGGGCAAGCTCACATTCCTATATACAAAATAATTTTGGATAAAGTTATACAATTTTGGTAATAAATATAAAATTTATCACAAAGTATAGTTCTAAATTATACTCACCAGATCCATGTCATGCTCAACAATGGATCTGGAACCTGACGTATGCCAAGTTGTTTCGGTGCTTGGGTCACCTGGCTCTGTATTTCTATTTGTTTTTTCTTTTTCAACATTGGTTTGCCACCTTTCTATAACCCAGGTGGTTATCCATGGTTGTCTATGCACTCCATATAGCCTCAGAAACATACACAGGCCTAGTGCGCGCCCTTCTTTCTCATATAGTACACTAGATCTTCTTTTCTTCGTAGGGTATTCAAGATAGAAAACTTGACCCACTTGTACCCCGAAAATAAAAGGTTCAAACTTGTTGAATCTTTTGTTTTCATTAACCTCAACTAAATTATAATTTAGATGTATTTTGGTACCTATTCTTGGGGTCGGATCATACCATGAATATTTGAACAACACACGCCTCTTTATAGGTAATGTAGAATATTCAATCTCTATGATTTTTTCAAGTCTACCATAGTAATAAAACTCAGTGTTATTGTTGTGCATAGATCCTTTGACGCAAACACTAGAATTATAAGTTAATTTCCGTGAATCTCGTCGTGTCACGCGAAATTTAAGGTCGTTAACATAGTATCCAGAGTATAGCTTTATTTTATGGAGGGGTCATGATGCAATATTCATTATCTTATCATCTTGCACATTTGATATTCTACGGCCTTTCACCTATAAAAATAGTTATTATATAAATTAGGATACTTCTTAATAGACATGAACTAAAAAATTTCACACATTCTCTAACTTACATATATTTAAAACCATAATGCAAATTCGGTCTCTAACTTTGCAGATACCTCACTTGTGCCAATTGATAGATTTTGTAGATATAGTTGTTATTCATACAAGTTGGAAAATAAAGTAATTATATAAAATTTGGGATATCAAACAAAATAATTAAACAGAGGATAAATGTTTGATTAGAGAAGTTAACTTACATTATGTATGGTTTGACATCTTCACAGTTTAATTGTATGTATGTTCTTACAACATGGTATTCTTCTTCGATTAACCATCTAGAAAGCGATGCACCCATTGACTTACCAAAAAACTTGAAACTATAAAGCATCGATGGGTCTATCTGTAGGTGCAGCGGAGGCCGGCAAGAGGGGGTGAATTGCTGAAAACAAAAAATAAACTATACC
Source organism: Zingiber officinale (assembly GCF_018446385.1). NCBI lineage: Eukaryota > Viridiplantae > Streptophyta > Magnoliopsida > Zingiberales > Zingiberaceae > Zingiber > Zingiber officinale. Next base: position 9,744,574 of record NC_056000.1, on the reverse strand, counting down.
CTCCTCGTGCTTTCAACTCAATTAGTGCAATAGTAAAAAAAATAGTCAAGTCATAAAGCAGTAAACAGAAAAGAAATAGGAATTTAACCTGGTTACAACCAAGGAGCTTGTTAATCCAGGGCAATGAGAAGCGCACTAAAAAGAATCTCCTTTACTGAAGGCGAAGAAGCCTTTTACACTTTGGAAGCTTAGAACTATTGCTAGGAATGACTACACAATTGATTGCTTGAGTTGTATTGAATTCCTAGCTCCAGAGACCTTTAAATAGCCTCTGGAAATCTGATCTTGAGGGTCCAAGGCGCAATAGGGGTCCAAGGCGCAATAGGGTTCCAAGGCGCCTCCAAGTGGTGAGCGGATAAAACTTTATCAGCAACTCGAAACGGTCAGTTTGACCTGTTGAAGGCGCCTTCAACAAGGCTGAAGGCGCCTTCAACAAGCCTGAAGGCGCCTCCAAGCTGGCAGCTCAAATTCCAACTTGCTTTCTTCAGCTTCCGACGCTCCGATCTTTTGGGTGATTGCAGCCAACCGGAATAGGGTTCACCCGAACCCAATTCCCGGTCTTCTCCTCGAGCAGTCTTCCTCCCCGGCTTAATATCCCTCGAACACCATGCACGTTCTTCTCGCCCACCGGTGTACTCTTCCGCAGCTCTCTCGTCCTTCGGACGCACCGAGTCCGTCGGCTCCCTTCCCGTGCCGTCCTTCTCGCTAACTACGTCTTCCGCTCGACTTCCTGCGCTCCTAAGTTCCTGCACACTTAGACACAGGGATCAAACACAAAGCAGGACCTAACCAACTTGGTTGATCACATCAAAACTACCACGGGGTCCAACAATCTCCCCCTTTTTGATGTGCATCAACCCAAGTTCAAGTTAGGGTATAAACAGACACAAAAAATAATTTTAAAGAAAAATTACTAAACTAGCATGTCAAGCATAAGTTTTGCAATAAATAAAATTGCAACACATTTTAGAAAAAATATTAAAATTTTAAACATTCTAACTTAAAAAAATATTAAAATTTTAAACATTCTAACTCCCCCTTAACTTGTCCATATCTCCTTAACTTGTAACCTTTCTACTTGGTTGATCACATCAAAACTACCACGGGGTCCAACAATCTCCATTTTGCGCTTCCATGTGACGAAGTCTCTGTCGAACTTCGGGGGATGGATGTTCAAAATGGAGATTGTTGGACCCCGTGGTAGTTTTGATGTGATCAACCAAGTAGAAAGGTTACAAGTTAAGGAGATATTGACAAGTTAAGGGGGAGTTAGAATGTTTAAAATTTTAATATTTTTTTAAGTTAGAATGTTTAAAATTTTAATATTTTTTCTAAAATGTGTTGCAATTTTATTTATTGCAAAACTTATGCTTGACATGCTAGTTTAGTAATTTTTCTTTAAAATTATTTTTTGTGTCTGTTTATATGCACATCAAAAAGGAGGAGATTGTTGGACCCCGTGGTAGTTTTGATGTGATCAACCAAGTTGGTTAGGTCCTGCTTTGTGTTTGATCCCTGTGTCTAAGTGTGCAGGAACTCAGGAGCGCAGGAAGTCGAGCGGAAGACGCAGTTAGCGAGAAGGACGGCACGGGAAGGGAGTCCGGTTGGCTGCAATCACCCAAAAGATCGGAGCGTCGGAAGCTGAAGAAAGCAAGTTGGAATTTGAGCTGCCAGCTTGGAGGCGTCCAGCTTGAAGGCGCCTTCAGCCTTGTTGAAGGCGCCTTCAACAGGTCAAACTGACCGTTTCGAACTGCGGATAAAGTTTTATCCGCTCACCACTTGGAGGCGCCTTGGACCCCTATTGGAGGCGCCTTGGACCCTCGAGATCAGATTTCCAGAGACTATTTAAAGGCCCCTAGAGCTAGGAATTCAATACAACTCAAGCAATCAATTGTGTAGTCATTCCTAGCAATAGTTCTAAGCTTATGTGAAAATAGACAATAGACTTCGCTACTGTTTACTTCGACAATCAGTAATTACGAAGTAATATATGATAATAAACTTCAGTAATAAATTTGTTGCAGTAAATACGATTTTAGACTTTGTAGGTTTAAAAATATAGACCTTACTTCTAATTTTATTTGATATTTTACTTTATAATATATATTCAATGAAGTAATAAGTTATAAAATAAAATTTATATACGTAAGTATTGAAGTAATAAGTTGAATGGGTTAAAACCTAAGTTCCGCCGAAAGGTTGTTCTCCTTCGTGTTTTCTCCCAACGCACGATGACAACCTTCTCCAGGTTTCCGTCGAAAGGTTTTTCTCCTTCGCATTTTCTCCTCGACGCACAATGGAAGCCTTCTCCTTCGCGTGCCACCTCGGACAACAGCCTTCTCCTCCATGTTTTCCCCTAGATGACAGTCTTCTCATTTTTCCTCGATGCAAAGCCTTCGCGTTGAGATGCTTCACTTCCTCTTCTCTCTGCACGCTAGGTTTCTTCCCTCTCCACCCCCTTCTTTCCTTTCCTCTCTACTTCACCGCCACTTAACTTGAATCACTGCTACCTGAGGAACCTGCCTCTTTCTACCCCCATCCCCTTGGAGGTGCCCATTTTCTCCTCGCTCCTGGTTGTTACCTTTGTCGTTGTTTTAAATTTTTTATCTTTCTTGTTTTGCCTTGCTTGATTTGTAGCATTGAATTCGAGGGTTTTCATTGGTTATTCCATTTACAAAGGGAAGACAACACTCACAGTGGATCCACGAGCCCCTGAATTCACCCCTCTTGAAGTGAGTTTTTTAGTTTCTACTTAGAGTTCATCAAAATTTGGTTTTTATATATTTGTAGTTAGTGTGGTGGTTTTATATCATATCGTTGCAGTTTGGAGCTTACTATGTCTCTAAGGAAGGATTTACTCTCCTCCAATTTGCTCCTGTTGTAGGTACTCAACAATATGATTGGAGCAGAAAGCAAGTATTCCAAATTGTTTTTTTATCCTTCTCTATGTGTGATTGTAATGTCATGACTCTTAGATAATTGCAATCCTTCCCTTCTTATCACAAGTCGTGCAAAAAATGAATTAAAAAGGCTTTTCTATTATCTTTCTAATGATACTAGCCACTAACTAGAGCCTCAGTTAGACTGTTATGACCCATTGGAGCTATTCATTTAATTTTATATAAAAAATAAAAAGTTGTCATTAACAATGCTGAAATTTGAGCCTTTGACCTCATTATAAGCAAAATAAGTCCTTTACAAACATAGAAACTTGATACATATGACACAGTGATGTGTGAAACCATCCCTGGTAAAAGAATGGTTATGTGCAACATGGGTATGTAAAAATCATAGTTCATGTTATTTCTTCTAAGTTTTGCACATGGTTAGTGAAGAACCATGTATTGATGAATCAGAATTCTAGACAATTTTATGGCACATTGGTGTCCAAAAGTCCTAATGTTCATAGAGAAATATAATGAGACATCACTAGTTTCATTCATATAGTTTTCTATTAGTTTTGATACTTGGAGAGTGTAAAATTATATTTTGTCATAACATAGTTTCTATGGTGTTCAAACATTCTAAATTTTAGAGATATAATGGAACAATATCATTTGACAAAATATGGTTCTGCACTTTGAAATGTCAAAACTCAAACAAAACAACATGAGTGAAACTAATGACAAGAGAGTGACTCTGTTTAGACTTTTGGTGGCTTCCAATGGACACTACTCCATTGAAGCCTGATGGTTGATAAGACTCCAACCAACACCTTGTAGAGTCCAACGACGGGGTATGGATATCTTTATAAGAAAAAATTGCAAAAGGTCTTCTATAAGGCATTTTGCACAATTGAGACATTTATAAGGCTTTTTGAATTAAAAGGAACCTTTCTAGGACTTTTTACAATTATGTTTTGAGTCCAATAGGACTTTGCTATTTTTTTAAAAAAAATCATATTAAATTAACCCGTGTTGAAATTTAGTTGAATGATTTTGGGAGATTGATCCTTCATTATTGAATTAATGATAAAATTAAGCTTGTATGCTACAAATATCATAGCCAATGATGCTCCATTATGATTATTGCTGGCATGCTTTGTTCATATAATTAGTTGGTCAATGCACAATTAGTTTGTTCATACAACTTATTGAATCCTTAATTTCAAACATGTTTTCGTCCCTTCTGCTGGCAAGTTCCATGTTCTCTTTGGCATCTTTGTTTGCTTTCTTAAGGTATTTTATACAAACATATGTCAATTTTTTTTTTCATTATTGATGCAGGTCATTTCTTTGTCCATACCTGAAATTAGTCATCTAATGAGTTTCAGTGCAAAGGATTCTTGTGAATTTTTTCATGATCCATTCAAGGGAAGAAAGTGATATTTTGAACCTTGATCAGAAATTTGTTCTATGCATCAAAATCATTGTGTAGTTTATCTTGGTTCTTGAATAGGGATGTGATAACAGTTCTAAAATTTTTTTTTAGTTTTTTAACATCGTTTTATGTGTCTAGTTATATATGATTTTCTCTAATGCGCAACTTTATTTGATCAAACAATATTTGTTAGTTAGCGTATCTTCATATTCATGCACTTGCATATTCCACTAATTAGTTTCTTGATATTTATGAGTGTAGGTAACGATATCCTAGCTTAACATCATAATTCATAAGAATCTATAAGACTACTCCAGCTGTAACTCATTCAGGGTCTTTGCTTAAGTGCAACCTTTATTATTATTATTTTACAGCAAGGAAGGCAAGATAAGGAAGATTTTAAAGGTTGAACCTCTTCCAGATGGCATCGGATATTTCTTTAATCTAAATAATTCATTAGTTTCTTACATTTTGAATTTAAACAGGATTTTTTTTTCCATATGATGTAAACTGTCAAGCCTCGATAGTTACTCTTTGAATACCCGTGTTTCTCATTTCTTATTAACACAAGAAATGTTCATCTATTAAATCCTATATGCAATCTATTTGTGTTATTCAAGCTTACGGACGTACATCAGATAAATGTTCTTTGGTTTGTGCCTTTGAAGCCTCAAACTAGTAACTAGTCTTGCCTATATGAAAACATCCATAAAATTTGCATGAAACAATTTTGTTATTTTTTTGTTTTAGTTCATCCCATTTCTTTGGATCAAATTATTCCATTCATTCATAATTTTTTATAATTCAGGGTCTTTGCTTAAGTGCAACCTTTATTATTATTATTTTACAGCAAGGAAGGCAAGATAAGGAAGATTTTAAAGGTTGAACCTCTTCCAGATGGCATCGGATATTTCTTTAATCTCAATAATTCATTAGTTTCTTACATTTTGAATTTAAACAGGATTTTTTTTTCCATATGATGTAAACTGTCAAGCCTCGATAGTTACTCTTTGAATACCCGTGTTTCTCATTTCTTATTAACACAAGAAATGTTCATCTTTTAAATCCTATATGCAATCTATTTGTGTTATTCAAGCTTACGGACGTACATCAGATAAATGTTCTTTAGTTTGTGCCTTTGAAGCCTCAAACTAGTAACTAGTCTTGCCTGTATGCAAACATCCATAAAATTTGCATGAAACAATTTTGTTATTTTTTTGTTTTAGTTCATCCCATTTCTTTGGATCAAATTATTCCATTCATTCATAATTTTTTATAGTTTTGCTATGGCTAATCCTACTAAAAAAAATCTCCATTTGTTCATAATGTTTCACATGTCATTGTGCCTAATTGATAGTATGTATTATGACTATGTATTTAGGTATCAATTAATAATTTTTATTATTTGGACTGTGACTAATTGTATTATGTTTTTAATTTTATTAGGGTAATATAAAATAAAATGGTGATGTTGAATGTGGATATTATGTAATGCGATACATGAAAAAGATAGTCTTGGATGAATATCCACAATTGGAGATGAAGGTGAATTTCTTTTTTATAAAATATCTTCTTTATGAAATATTGAGTCATTTTGCATTGACCCTCAAACTTCTGTTAATGTTTCAGTTTGCAATATCAAAAAATAAACAGTATTACAATCAATCTCAGTATGATGAAGTTAGAAGTGAATGGAGCAAATTCGTCTACTTCTTTATAGGTGCTTAAGTGTAGGTTATGATATAAATTTTGGATTGTATTTAGATATTTATGGATTAAAAACTTTTGGGTTATGGTTAAACATGTCTTTTATGAATACACTGGGATTGTATTTAATACAAATTTGTGATATATTTGTTCAATTTTGGTGGTAAAAAATATTGTGTTGTAGTAAAATATTATAATATACACTTTGTAAATTAAAATTATATTGTAGTAAAATATGGTCAATTACTTCAATGCTATGAATAAATGATAGAGTAATACAAAATAAAAGACTTCGATAAATTTAAATAGTGGCGTAATTAAAGAAACTATTTACTTCATTACTAATTAAATTTGTGAAGTAGTTTGTATAAATTACTTTGCTATATTGAATTTTTTGTTGTAGTAAAATATACTCTATTACTTCTATATTACGATAAAGTAATAGAATAATAAATATTTTGACCAAGTCAAATTATACAGAAGTAAAATGAAATATTTACTGCACCAAAATTCAAAAATTGTGAAGTCGTATACATATTTTACTTCGTTAAACAACATAACCTATGAAGTAATATATCATCAACTACTTCAGTATTTTTATTGGTCTCAATGAAGTAATAGAGCTTTTTTACTTCGAAAATGGTCTGATTTTGAACTGGTTTTGGACCAGTGATAGACTTCAGTAATCATGTGGTGAAGTAAAAAAATGACCCTTTTACTTCACGTGCATCTACTTTGGTAATTATCTGTCTATTACTTAGGATAATATCCGAAGTCTATTGCCGATTTTCACATAGTGTGTAGCGTATATTTTCATCTAGTTATTTTTGATTTAATGGAACATCTACCAGTACATTTACCATACGAGACACAAATAGCATGTCCTATATAGTACAGATGGATGTATCCATTCGAACGATTTTTGAGAAAATTAAAAAATAATATTCATAATAAAGCAAGAGTTGAAGGGTCAATATGTAATGCTTATCTAGTTGAAGAAGCATCTTCTTTCTGCTCGTATTATTTTGCTGATAGTGTGTAAACAAGACATCGCAAGTGTTTTAGAAATTCTGATAATGCTCCCCAGCCGATAGTGTAGGTGCAGCGGAGGTCGGCAAGAGGGGGGTGAATTGCTGAAAACAAAAAATAAACTATACCCTCCTCGTGCTTTCAACTCAATTAGTGCAATAGTAAAAAAAGCAGTAAAGTCATAAAGCAGTAAACAGAAAAGAAACAGGAATTTAACCTGGTTACAACCAAGGAGGTTGTTAATCCAGGGCAATGAGAAGCTCTTGCCGACCTCCGCTGCACCTACACTATCGGCTGGGGAGCATTATCAGAATTTCTAAAACACTTGCGATGTCTTGTTTACACACTATCAGCAAAATAATACGAGCAGAAAGAAGATGCTTCTTCAACTAGATAAGCATTACATATTGACCCTTCAACTCTTGCTTTATTATGAATATTATTTTTTAATTTTCTCAAAAATCGTTCGAATGGATACATCCATCTGTACTATATAGGACATGCTATTTGTGTCTCGTATGGTAAATGTACTGGTAGATGTTCCATTAAATCAAAAATAACTAGATGAAAATATACGCTACAGCTTACATAATATAAGAGGAATGTCTATTTTTAGCTGAAACATATCATTCATCATAATACACCTTACAGTCAAATCTCTAAAAAATAGACTCAATTCAGTGAGTGTTTGCTAAACATTTTAAGGAAGTAAGTCATGGAAAGCTATTGAAATAAGTCTTTGCATGAATACATGACAATCATGACTTTTTACTCCAAACATCTTTAATCTGTCATATCCACGCATCGAGCCATATTTGAGGAATACCCATCAGGAAATTTGATTTCTTTCAACCAATTACATAAAGCTTACTTACTATCTTTGTCCAATATATAACAAGCATTTGGAAATCTATCAGTTGTTTCATCCTGATGCAACTCTGGTCTGTTGACTAGTTCTTTTAATTTCTCACGTGATTTTGCAGTATCTTTAGTTCTTCCAGGCATGTTCATCACAGTATTAAAGATATTATCAAAAAAAAATTCTTAATATGCATGACATCTAAATTATATCGAATAAGTAGATACTTTCAATACGGTAACCCCAAAAAATACTCCTTTTCTTCCAACCACACTTGTACATCCTAACAATATATTTATTTATCTCATCGGAACCTGATTGAGATACTGGTAGAAATTCATAACTGTCTATTTATTCAATAATTTGTTCACCTGAAGCATGGACTGAAGGTTTTCTGACTATAATATTTTTTTAGAAAATTTTTCTTATTTCACCTGAAAGGGTGATTAAGTGGTAAAAATTTATGATAATTATCAAACCAAGATATCTTCCCGCTGTAAGGTAATGAAAATGCATCAGACTTTATCATGCAGTATGGACATGCTAATTTACCGGCAGTGCTCCATCCCGACAACATTGAGTATGCTGAAAAATCACTAATCGTCTATAATAATGTAACATGCAATCTAAAATTAATTTTACTTATAACATCATAAGTCGCTGACCCTACATTCTATAATTCATTCAACTCGACAATCAGATGTTACAAAAAAATATTTATCTTCTCTTTGGGATTGGTTGGACAAGGAATAAGAGTTGTAAGAAACATAAATTCATCTTTTATGTACATCCATGGAAGTAAATTGTATGGTGTTACTATAACTGACCAAGATGAATATTATTGCCCCGACTGACCAAATGGCTAAAATCCATCTGCAGAAAGTCTCGATCTCACATTACGCGGTTCCATTACAAAAGAGGAAAATACAACATCAAGATGTTTCCATGTAGAGAATCACAAGAATGACACATTATACCTCCATCATGCTCATGCTCATGATGCCACATCATATGGCAAGCTATAGCAGCAGATACATACAAACGTTGAAGTCTAGCAGTTAACGAAAAATAATACATCACTTTCTAAACAATGTTTTTCTTTTTCTGCCCTAGTATGCGAGTACCATGTTTATAACGAGGGTGTGAACAGATTTTGCATTCACTCAGATCGTTGTCTTCATTCTAAAATATCATGCAGTTATTTATACAACAATCAATCTTCTCTATCAACAAACCTAAACCTCTAACTAATTTCTTTATACTGTAAAAACTATCGGTCATTATGTTATCAGTAGGAAGCAATTCTGACATCAATTGGCATATGTCATCATAACATCTTTCTGAAAAATAATGTTCTACTTTCATATTCAATAATCTTACAGTAGCTGATAGTTAGGAATGACCAGAAGGAATGTCTCCTACACTTCTCTTTCACTAGCCTTTAACATTTCATATAATTGTTGATATTTGTGTGTTGGTGTTTCATCTATATTGGAATAATCAACTGCAGAATTTATCACATCGTGAACCATTGATTGCATTGCAATATCATTAGTTGATGATTTAGGCACAGTAAAAGTTGTGGCAGACGACGAACCACTAGAAGGTCCAATTGATTCATACAAATAAGGCTCTCTGTGACAGTACCAATTGTAGTAATTTGGCATAAAACCATTTCTACAAATATGTACTTTCACAGTATCCTTATCACGGTAGGCTCTATTCCTGTATTTCGGATGATTACACGGACACCGTAACTTAGCATCATATATATATTCTAGATGACTCTTATCAAAATTAACAAACTCTTCAAGTTCAACAATAAAATCATTTCTAATAAATCTATTTTCTAATCGATTGTACATCCAAACTTTGTTCATAGCCATTTTCACCTAAAACTAATAAATTGAGAATTAAAAATTAGCTCGGATTAACGTACTAACACAAAACAAACAAAAAGACTATATTATATTATACATTAACATACTAACATAACATATATCTTAATTGAAACATGTTAAATAATATAAAGTACAATTTACTAAATTATACCTGACAAATGTTTAGTTCATCCGAAGAAGAGTAGTAAATGCTATCTGTTAACAAAATAAAAATCATTTAGCTCAAATTTATTACAAAAAATGTCAATTAAAAGCAGGAACTGTTGCTGACGGCTGGTGCCTGCTGGCACAGTCGCCAGCAGGTAGCCAGCGGCCGGCCCGGCCCCGGGCAGGCACTTGGCGGTCGTCTCCGCCAGCACGCACCTAGCAGCCAGTGCGGAAGCCACTAAGCACCTAGAAGCCACCGCTGCCGCCAGCAGGCACCTAGCAGCCGGCATGGCGACCAGCAGGCACCTGGCGACCGCCGTCGCCGCTAGCAGGTAGCTGTCGGCCGCCATGCAAGCCGCCTACATCAGAAAGAGGGAAAGAAAGGGGGGAGATGAGGGGTTACCGACGATCAAGGAAAATAGAGCGAAGGCGGTGCATGTGGGAAGAACACGAAGGGTCAAGGTTTTCATTTTAAGCAGAAATACCGACGGAAATCAATTATAAAGTTTATCGACAGAGGTAAACCCAAACCTCATACCCTAAACCAACCGAGAATTACCGACGGAATGATCATTCCGCCGGTAATCTCAAAGTATCTCCGACGAAATAACTATTCCGTCGGTATACCCATCGGTATTGTGATCATTCCGCCGATAATCTCAAAGTATCTCCGACGAAATAACTATTCCGTCGGTATACCCATCGGTATTGTTGTTTTTTTTTAGTATAAAATGTTAAGTTCAAAAGAATAGTAATTCAATTAACCAAATCTATAAAATGATTCATTAACCCGCCTCTATACATAAAATTAGAATGAATTAGATTGTTAAAACTTCACATAAATTTTAGATTGTTGATCCAATGTCTCAGCTACATTTCAAAAGCCTCTAATCAATTGCAAGTGGGGTTGTCAAAATGGCTGATAGAGCTAGACAGTTCGAATTTAGTCTTCTTATCGAGACTTAACTACTCAACTGAATCGAAACTTTCATCATGAGATGCACAATCCTTCCTTCGCACGATTGTATGAAAGAATGTAGGATTAGGTTTGATACAGTACAAATACTACTCGATAACAAAATCAACTTCTTACCCTTATTAGACCAAACTTTTGGACTAAAATAATTTATATCAGCATAACAGCAATTCATCATTTAAGCTTATACACTGAATTATTACTCTAAGAATCCACATATAAACTTAAGTGTCAGAATATTAACACTAACTATTTTCATTAGCAAACACAGTGAAGTATTACAAAGAAGGTTCTACTTGATCTTAAGGCCAAATTTTGTTTTCTGATATACAATGGGAAAATAATTTCTACTTGGGATTCTAAGACTTTGTTTTCTCACTTTATTCATAACCACACAACATTAACCAAACTCAACTTATGAAAATTGTTGAACCACGATAAGGCTTTTTGTTAATTATAGGCTCAAAATACGATGTCTAACAGACTATTACAATAAAACGCCTTCCAGGATGAATTAGCAATATGAATGCCTGCTGAAAATAAAAGAATAATAAAGTAAGTTACTTGACAATAAGATGAAACCATAAGATAATTTACTGATCGCTAGGCAAAAATAAAAGGCAAGCATATGTTAATCAAGACATTTTGAGACAATAAAACCAGAACCTGAATGTAATTAGAATGAAAATAAACTTTTAAAATGACGTGTATGAGCAAAAGATAGTGCGACTAGTTTAACAGAGAAGAGACATGATAAAATTTGAGCCATAGGTCGTTATAGAAGAACTGTGCACATTTGTTAAAGTCGCTGCAAAAATTATGAAGCTGAAAACGTCGGTATTGTTCTTTAGATATGACAGATCCATCAATGAGGGCTCCTCAAAAGCCAATCAACTGCAGCATGGACGTTTCCAGCAGTGGCTTCTAATGCGCGAATGTTTTCTTGAGTGTCAGAGAAGCCCATATCCTGTAGCTGAGAAAGCTGTGTTGCATATCGTTCCTCAGGAGGCACTGCAACATAAAGACAACAATGTATTAAGTATAAATTGTTTGATATGAAGAAATATATAAATATATAGCATTTTGTTAAGATAGGGTAGAAGTGCGCAACCATCAGGGTTAGGAGCCCCCGTGCCAGACCCAAGTCCACTAAGCATATTCATCATAAATTCTAAGCCACTGGTATTGATCGCTCCTGCAGCGAAAGAAGATGATAAATGCAGTTTCTTATTCAAACTCAGAACTCAAGCTTGAGGACAATTCTCAGATATGATCAGCACGTGTCCTGGGATTCCTTGTACCTGTTGCAGTGGCACCAGTCTGATTTTGTTCCCTGAAAGAGAAGCCAAGAGCTCTGCTCGGTAAAATGCCAAGGTTTGAAACGGAACTAAAGCAATTTTGTGTTCATTTCATTGACCTTCTAATGAATTACATGATCCTACCCATTATAAACCTAAGCTGTACTGGAACCATCGTTAATCTTTATGTATAACAATTATTAGCATCACTGCAATACATCCAGTCAATATAATCATCAAATAAAATCTAAAGCAAACTGTATTTTACACGTGATCACTGTCAGCTCAGTAACATTGAGCCTTTAATGAACTGAACTAAGAGACGCAAGTGAAGCAGAGAAGCTCGGAAATTTGCTCAAGCTATGCCATCAAAAGAAATATGAGTTTGAAATACTATGCCTTGCATAAAAAAAAACGACTTCCATTTAGTTTTCTTACCATGTATTTGGAAAAATAGTTTTCGCAGTGCAATTTTATAGACATCAAACCAAACAATATGGTATGGGGAAAAAAGACACTGTTGCCATCACTAACAAAAACAGCCTAACTCATTTGAAATCAGAAAGAAATGACAATTATCGATTGGTAAAATAATGTCAAACTTGACAAGTCCAATCTAGCGAGTATCAACCTAGAACCAACATTTTTAGATGAGTGATTAAATGATAGTTACTATGGAGAGCACTAGTATTGATGCAAATGAAAACAGTTTCATAACTCACTGGCTTGTTTGCCGCTGGCCACCTGGGGATATAAGTGTCTGCTGAAATGATAGAAGTTGCTGCATACCAGACAAATAAAAATTTGAGAACAGAACACAAGTAATGTATCAAAGCGTTGTAAATGCATCTACCTGCAGTGTCTCAGGAGAAGTAAGCTGCTGAATCAATTCTGGATTCTGCAACATACTGCTAAGCTGAGAGTTGGAACCCAACAAGTTACGGAGTTGTGGATTCAGAACCTGATAGTAAACAATCAGATAAAATATCAAAAATTGATGGCAAAAACAATTCCTTCTCTCTAATAATAAGATATTTTTTTAAGAAAAAAATGCCTGATTCATAAACTGAGGGTCGGAGAGGAGACTCTGCGTCATCTGCATAATGGCAGGGTTTTGCAGAAGTTGATTGACAAAGGATGGATCTGTCATTCCACCAGCCATCCTTTCTAACCCTGATAATCCACCAATGCTTGGAGATCTTCCATCACGAGGAGGAGCTGGTGTGGTATTGGTTGTCTGCGCTCCTGAAATTGCAGGAACTTTTAGCATATAACCAATAACACTGCAACAAATACAAAAATGCTACCAGTTCTGCTCCATGGGTTTGGAAGTGGGTTACTATTTGGTGAAGATGATTCATTAGTTTGATTGGAACCAGTACCAGGCTGGTCTGGTGTCAGATCTCTCGACTGCACACCACCCTGATTCCCCAAAAGTGCTGCAAATGGATTTTGACCCACATCATTCCCCTCGTTTCCTGCCCCTGCTGTAGCATTAAGAAACGGCTCCTGGACAGTTTCATACATTCGCCTAAGCATGTTGAATCCTTCTGGGGATGACTCAATGTTGCTCATAGCTCTATCAGTGCTCCGCATCAATTCTCTCATGAGTTCAGGATTCCTCATGACTTCCAGAGATTGCCGAAGAGTGTTGGGGTCGTTTAGGATGTGCGCGAACTCAGGATTACGGTCAATGATCTCACGCATTTGAGGATTGTTCATTATCATGTTTCGCATCAGGTCAGGATTATTTATCAGACTCTGAACAGCAGGCATATTCATCATTTCCCTCATCATGCTTGGATTTTGCACTAACTGCTGCTGCATCTGACTGAGATCTGGTAAGCCAAATCCAAGCATGCCTGATCCAGCACCATTTCTAATGTTACTACCAATGCCAGGAAAGAGCGAGCTTGCAACATCAGCTCCTCCAAATCCCCCACCTCCATTAGAACCACCACTCTCAACTCCTGAAACTCTATTAGCAGCTGGAGTCACATCGGAAGGTGGATTTTGCAGGGTCAAACCATGAACCAAATGAATTGTGTGATCTGACTCCAAGCCTAGGAAAGACAAAAATAAGAGACTAATTTAGAAAATATGAGCCATGATTAAGAAGTGAATTAAAAATGCCAACTTCAGCCTAAGTGCAGATGAAAAAGTTTGGCCATTGCGTTAGGCATTGACGACCAACATTAAAGTGTCTAAGCCTAAGAGCATGGATCTGAACTGAATTTGTTATAAGACTAGGTCCCCACGTGTAAGTGAAAGGAGGGGCTTTTGATATGCAAAATATTGATCAGAAGGCCATCCAAATCACATCAGTACCATGCAATAACCCATATAGTTGAGGCTAATACCACCTGATCATGATTGAAAAGTGAACTAACCACAACTATAAGTCATCTAGCTGCTAAGAATTAAATTTAATTTTTCATGCAAGAAGAAAAAGAGCAATGCTATCAGATCTAAATGAACCAACTGCTAACAAGTAGCAGTATATAATTCAGAATTCCATTAGAATACAACAAAATCTAAAGCATGAGTTCTTATGTCTAAAAATTAAAAAATGGAAAAACCTTTTAAACGTACATATGAGTGAGACTTTCAAGTTGCAAAGAGAATACTGATTTGGTTGAATACTGATCAGATGCTTCACCTACCCAGTTGAGAGTGGTTCATGTACAGGCTTGGATGAGGTATTTGGCCACAGTAGTAATCTCAAGAAACGACCACTGATGACACCAGGAGTGACCTTGTACCTATTGACAATCTCAACCAATTCACAAGGGGAATGAAATGACTGGTGTCTGAGGAGAACTTGTTCTTTACTGAATTGAGGTTTAAAAGGTTGTCGAGCGAAGAGTCAAAGCACAAGTTGCGGTAAGCTTATTCATCTTAAAGATTCCTCCTAAAGAATTAATGCAAAGAGAACTCCACTCAACTGGACAAGGACTTGTGAGGCTAAGATAGGCTAAGGCAGTGAAGGGGTCAAGCAGGCTTTGAAGAACTTAGAAGTTCGAACTCAAGTTACAGCAAGTAGAGTGGGAAGGATCTAACTAGCTAATTGACAAGGTTTAAATGCTAAGTAACCTCCCACCTAAGTGTGTTTCTTCTTTGGGATACGTATTGCTCTTTCATTGGCAGGTAGAAATGGCGGGCATCTATCCCATGTCAAATAGTTGGAGAGGATACTTCAGAGAGGCCAAAATGCCTTACTAAACACTCGTCAAGGCAGCTTGTGTTAACAAACAACAATGAACCTTTCAAAAAAAGGCAAAAAAATGAACACATGATGAGATTTAGACGTTACAACATGATCCATTCAAGTTCCTTATCAAAACAAGTAGAGATTTTTGTAAGTGTGATTCCTAAACACCATCCTTTTAATCCCGATCCATCATAAATTTCAGAGACGCATTATACTAGAAAAGACGAGTTGGACCAAAAAGAACTAGAAGCCATCATCTTTAAGCAGTTCATCCTTCTTTCATACTTAAGCATTATAGTATGCGATTGACAACGGCCATTCAAAGGAACAGAACAACGACCTACAAGTAGATGGGCAAACCATCGGCGAAAACAACAAATATAAGATAGAAATCAAGGAGGAAATCGGTGCACCATAGCTCATTAGGGTTTTTTCGTCCTTCAAAATCTGGCCTTTGTAAATCAACCGCTGCCGCTCCGCCGGGACATCGGACTTCTCCTCCAGGAGAACCTTGAAGGCCCCTACCGTGCACTCGAGTGAGGCCTGCACCGAGAGTTTGGACCCGTTGGAGGATCGGACATGGATAGTGACTGAATCAGCCTCGCCGACGGCGCCCGGGTCGGCGGCGACACCAGGATCGCCGTCGGTGGCCATGAAACCTAGACCAAAGGTGGATCGGATTCCAATTCAAGAACTGGGGGATATAATCGAGAAAAGGAAGCGATTCGTCCTTCTGGTGGCTTGGAGGAGGGGAGAAGGATTTCGTTGCAAGGAAGAAAAAAGATTAATGGAAAAGGGAGAAAAATGAGAGGGGACAAGGGCGTGCTTCTCACGTGGGCACCAAGGCAATCGTCCGCGAACCAGTCCACTCAGCTAATCGTCTGGTCGCCGCAATATCATGTACATCGTCCGCCCGATCTCTCCCGTCCATCGCACTTTTCCTGGCTCCTTTCATCCTCCGTTAGATCGCCATCCAACGCTCCACACTTCTCCGTCTCTTCTCTCCGCCCGCTCATACGCTCCAACGCCAAGCCACCGTAAATTCCGAGCCTGAACTCTTCCGATCGCTTCGCTCCTCTCGCCATTGCCCATCTCGATCCGCCTCCTGTGTGTCTTCCCCTGAGAATCCCTCCCATTCTCCAGCGTGCTTGATCGACTTTGGAGTAGTTATATGGCTGTCTCTTTAATCGAGGGGTTCCCACATCACAGATTTCTGGGAACATTGCTTATTTTGCTGTTACTTTCGATTTGATGTGAGATCTCTTTGGTTTATTCATTGTTGTTTGGTTTTTGAATCTCTAGAGTATTGCTGGTCCTGCGGCACCATCGGAATCCTTGCTGCTGTTCGCGTAGGTTAAATCTGACGTCAAATGGGTTATGCCATCGCGGATTAGACGTGGGATTTGTCGGTATTAGATATCAGTTTCTCGTCGCTGATTTGTGCAGATGTTTCGATCTCAAAGCTCAAGCTTAGGAATGGATCTTTTGGTCGCAAAATTCAATCTTACTATCACGTTACGCGATTGATGGTACATTTTCTGGTTCTGGAAGCACATTGATTGAATTATGCGCAGAGACCGTGAGATACCACGGCAGTGGAGAGTTGTTTTACATTATGGGTCTGATAGAGAAACTTTACCTAAATCTATTATCTTATTCCTCACCTGGATGGGCCGCGGCTATTGGTGGTGCCTTGGTTGTTATCACGCTGTTCCTTTCCATGTTCCTTCTATTCCAGCACCTCTCCTCATACAAAAATCCAGAGGTTCTGCATATTCTTTTCATCGGCTGGTTTACTGAATTTTGCTTCAGATAGTTGTTCTATGACCTTACTTTTTCCTGTTGCAGGAGCAGAAGTTTCTAGTTGGTGTCATCTTAATGGTGCCTTGCTATTCAGTTGAATCAGTAAGTTCTCTATTCACTAAATGATACAATTTGGTGAATCCTAATCTATTCTAGCTGTGCCATTTAGTTTATTTGAACAGCTATTGGTGAAACATGGGTTTTTTTGTGTGCTGGTAAAATGAAAAGAAAAAAAAAACATTTTGGACCACATAATAGCAGCATATATGAGTAATAAATATGGTTTCACATTAATATATGACCGCAAAATGAACATGGACTTGACCACATGTTCTTTTGCTGCTAAGTACTTGCATTTAGGGCGATATATATACTTGCTAAGATGTAGTATTGCTGCGACTGGATCAACTATTACACAAGCATGCATGGCTGCAAAATGGTATGTGATGAGACCTTCAACACTCGAACGGAAGTCAATATTGTATGTGATATAGTTTCCACATCAATAGGAGTCAATTAAGGGAAGCCAATTGGCACTTAATGAAACTTCAAGTATTTAAATGTCAGTTAAATTGAGACCTTATTGATTTTTTCATTTATTAATTTCCATTTTTGTTCAATCGATATATTATATATATAATGATAATGACTGCTTTTAGAAGAAAAAAAAACTTATTGGGCATAACATTTTATGAAACTCTGGTGAATGATTATTGCATAGTGCAGAAAGTAATAAATAGTTGTTTCATGCTTTCTAAATAATTTAAAAGTTGAATTCTCAGATGCTTAATACATTAATTATTTTTGGCAATTCTTTCTAATATATGAATGTTTTGGAGTATTTTATGTTCATTGGATGTGGAAATTTAATTGTAATTCATACTTGATGCACGATGAATGTGAGTATTGTTAATTCTTCTGAAGTTATTGAGGTGTTAACATTCACGACACGAGTATATGCTAGTTGTTAGTCAAAATCTGGTGTTCGATAGAACTATTTAACATATTTACTAATCACTAATGTTTTTCCAATACATTAATAACTGGAAGTTGATTCAAAGATGTGGTCTAAGTGCTTTGCCTCAAATTATAAGTTACTACCCATTCACTCCTCCCTCTCTCACACACACACGCATTGATCAGTTCGATTCTTTTTCCATGAAATATTTGGTATATTGAGTTGTAGCAAAACATTTGGGATCTTTAACGGATGTGTGAACACAATGAAAATATCTTCACATACATTTCTCATATACTTACTGATTGATTTTCAACACATGGTATTTGGTTGTTGATGACGTTGATATTCTTGTTCATTCTCTGGAGTTTTCTATATTCTGAACTTTTGGTTTGTTTACATATATATATCATTTTCTTATTTTATTTGTTTTATTTCTTTTGTGGGCAAGCAAGTAGGGGTGAGCAAAAATTCGGTAAAAATCGAAGTAACCAAACCGAACTCATCAAATTTAGAAATTCGGTTTAGTTAATTCGATTTTCATTTTTTTAAAATTCGGTTCGGTTCGGTTTTGATTTTAAAATTCATAATTCGGTTAAACCGAATAAACTGAATAAGAATATTAATTTGATTATTTTTTATTTAAAAATGTAATTAATTAAAAATATATGTAATTAATTAAACAAAATTTAAATTTGATTAATTTGGTTTTAAATTTTCAATTGATTCGGTTAATTCGATCAAAAATTGAATTAAATGATATTTAATCGGTTCGGTTTTGTTCGGTTTTCATAGGAAAATTCGGTCGGTTCGGTTAGTTCGGAAAAATTTCGGTTTGTTTAAAAAAATTCCGATTTGTTCGGTTTTCAATTTGTTTGGTTTGGTTGGTTCGGTTTTAATTGAATGATTAGCCCTACAAGCAAGCAATTCGTGGTGGATTCTAAGGTTGATTCTTTTAGTACACAATTAAATTTCCGGTTGTTGCAATATTTTGGATATCAGAATATCAACTTTCCCGCCCCTAGGATGTTCTCATGGCATTGTGGACTCTTTAAGCAGTTTGCCATCATAGTGAAAATCTTTTCACATATATTTCTTAATATCAAGTACAAATTGGTTGTCCCTAGCAAAGTGTGCTAAATATTGGTTAGTCAATGATGTTAATATTGTTGTTCATTCTTGGGAATTTTCTAAAGAATTTTGCTATAATTTTATTCCAATCTGGACTTTTCGTTTGGTTCAATTTGTTTCCAGGAAGTATTTGACATGTTGAATTGCAGCCAAATTATCAATCTATGTTTCATTAAAAACATTGCTGAGTTGTTTGTTATTTGAATTTAGTATGTATCACTGGTGAATCCGTCTATCAGTGCTGATTGTGAGATTCTGCGAGATTGTTACGAGGCCTTTGCCATGTATTGCTTTGGAAGATACCTTGTTGCTTGCATGGGTATGCATCCATAACAATGAAGATTCTTCTATATAATCTGATTATATTTCTCATACCTTGAAAATTTTATTCATGCATAAATGCAAACTAGTCGTGATGTTTCTCTAAGTAGCAATATGTCAAATTGTATTGTCAGTGGATTATTTGGATTTAGTTTGGCTGGGGATCTCAATATACTAACATTTAAATCATGCTTAGTATACAACAGAAATGTCTCTTTTGCTTATTTGCTATGAGATTCTTATAGTCACGATTCTGGGATCTGACTAAAAACAACTGATAATTATATCAAGTTTTTGTTATTCTTTCTCTGGGTTTGCTTCATTGCATTCTATCAATACCTTTTTCACCGATATCAGACGAAAATTGAATTGGCAAAAACTGAGGAAAGATTTTCCCCTCTCTTCCTTCTCTCTATTTCTGTCTAAGGAAATGGAAATAAGGTACCATGAGAGAAATCTTTCTATCACTTTGTTTCCATCTGTTTTTTCCCGGGTAGGAAACTCACATTTAATGCTCTCCAATCATAGAAGACATACTTCCATTCAAGTTGAAATTTTTTAAGCAATTTCTCTAGTTTGTAATTACTGATATTAACTGATTGCTACATGTTCAGTAGTGATATCTCAAAATTTTATGGATAATGACAAACCTATGTTTTTGAACAGTAAACTCTTTCTTTTTCTGCCTTGTTTATTATACTTGCTTTTGCATTTGTCAAGGTGTCAAATGAAATCTAATGCTAGCAATATTCTAGCGCACTTATGGGTGGCACTACATTGCATCATTTATTTATTTACCAAATTCATCAGTCCTTGCATAATTATTCAGTTAGATAACTTGTTTGATATTTCTTATTTGGTCTGCATAATGATCTCATTCAAGTTGAAGCCAGAATTGTTTCTTATTGGCTAAGATTTAATTAGTTAATGCATGAGAGAAAAATTTTGTTGCTGTTGGTTTATTGGCGTAAATCTTATGGGAAAGTTAGAATTCTAATTGATCAACTTCTTGTTAACACTAGTTTGTAACCAGAAAGATTTATATGTTTCTGCATGACGGATACATGCTAGAATACAATCGTAGCATATAATCAATTAAGCATTTGGCCTTTTATGTCATCAAATTGCTTCTTTATTTTGACTTTTTGCATGGAAATAGCCAGGTTTTTCTGCATAGCACCATTTTTAATGTAATTTTGCCTGTTGAAACTATTGATATTTTATTAGATCTAGCTATCATTATATCTTCAAAAAATGTCCTAATTTGACATGAGCATGTATTGTGCTTTCCTTAACAGGATTTTGCTATTATTTCTGATTATCTCCGCTGCTCTGCTGTAGGTGGTGAAGACAGAACAATTGAATTTTTGAACAGACAAGGTGGTGTTACCTCCAAAACAACCTTACTAGAGAATGTTTCTGAGAAGGGAATAATAAAGCATCCTTTTCCAATGAACTATTTTTTGGAACCATGGAGACTAAGCGAGTGGTTTTATCAGAGTATCAAGATTGGAATTGTTCAATATGTAAGCTTTTGCTGTATGATTGCTAGATTTCTCTTTTTAACAGATGAATTAGTTTACACTACTCCTGGCCATTTCATACAGATGATAATAAAAACTTTTACTGCGATTTTAGCTGTGGTTCTTGAAGCTTTCGGAGTATATTGTGAAGGAGAGTTCAAGTGGAAGTGTGGGTAAGTCAAGTCCAAGTCCAGATTTCGTGGCTAATGAAATATGTATGGTACTTGTCCCTTTTCGTGTATTTTTAAAACTAAACTAGCATTTCAATTTAGATTAGTAAACATCTTTATTAAAATCTGGATAGCCAATTGCCTTCCCCAAGTTGGTTGACACAGAGTTTCAAGTCAGATGCATCAAAATTGTCAGTTTATGAAGGCAATTATAATGCATGACTACATGTAAATCTTATAAATATTCTTTCTTTTTCTCTCATCAATAGTCAGGAGTATGATACCTTTTGTGGTAGATATTTAGCAAAATGAAATCACACAGATTAATGGAGCATGTTATCAAATTAGAACATGCTTATTAAAACTCCTCTCTTCCATAAAAGGATACTTGCTGTTTTGTGAAATATAACTGTTACAGACCTAAATGACTGGAAGAATACATCATCTCAAAATTCTAGAAGCCATGTAATTGATAGGCATTTGTATCTTGGACTCTTAGGAGTCATTATATATAATAATATTTAGAAAGAAGTGCATTGCTTTCAGTCACATATGGGTTATTAATTTGATAGCATGAAACTCTTGGCCTTAAGAGAAGCAATCAAACTTGTTTTTATATGGGTACCTATAAGAGCTACGTTGTTTAGCTTGATCAAGAAAGTTAATATTGGCACCCCCACGGGTTGGCACAGTTAGTTCATGCAAGGGTGTTGCTGTCAATAGGCCTAAGGTAGATTCCCAATGGGTGTGAAATACCCCGCTGGTTGTCTCAACCCCTCCTTACATGCGTTGCTGTTATTAGGTGAATCCTCCCACGATTTACCTCCCTTCCAAACAGTGGAAGGCCACCTTGGAGGGGCGGTGATGATTTTTACCTTTTGTTGCCAAAGAAAGCTAATATTGGCACTACCAGTCATAAGGCAGAAACAATGTTTCTTCTCTCTTGTTATTTTGATGTTGAAAAATGGTCAATTGGGTATGCCACCTCATAATTTCTGACGACGGTGAATAATCATCTAATTTTCAATGCATTAATTTAAAGAGGGAACAAAATGTATCCCCTCTCAAAATCTCTTTTTTTTTGTTATTTCTTTATTGAGGGAAAATTCCGATAAACACGTTTAAGATGATACGGGCATGTACTTAGACAACCAATAAATGCTCTAGACGATGTGAAACTATGACAAACATGTACATCAAACAAAGAAGAAGAAGACCAAAAAAGACTTGTTTAGTAACAATAAAACAAAATAAAATTTATTAAAGTATAGATGATGATATAGTAGTAGGGGATAGAATCCAATGGCGTAAAAGAATCCATATAGCTGGCCTCACCTAGTGGGATAAGGCTTGGTTATTGTTGTTGTTGTTGTTGTTGTTCTCTTGTCTAGTATTGTTTATTTAACATGAAAAACCTCTGATCTCATCTTAATTTTGTAGGTACCCTTATATGGCTGTAGTTCTCAATTTCAGTCAGTCTTGGGCATTGTATTGTTTGGTCTTATTTTATACTGCTACAAAGAATGAACTAGCTCATATAAAGCCACTTGCCAAGTTCCTGATGTTCAAATCAATAGTTTTTATGACATGGTGGCAAGATGTGGCGATTGCCCTACTTTTTAGTTGGAATTCATTTGAAAGTTCTATAGCTCAAAATTTGCAGTTTAAATCAAGTGTACAGAACTTCATTATTTGTATAGAGGTAATTCTGTCTTATATTTAATCTAATACGTGATCCATTACCATATCTATAAATATGCTATTTGAGATACTGAAATTGCACTGAAGCAATGTACTAATTTTCGTAGTCCATAAAACTGGTTCATGTTTATTTATGGTAAATTTATTGGTTAAAGATAAGATGTTTTCAATTATTTTCTTACCTCTGGAGGATCACTATTTTTTAAGAGGTGGAAAGGAATTGATTATGGATGATAATCCTCTGTATAGTTTTTCATGGGTATATTATGTTCTTTTGTGTATATTTTCTGTTGATCTATTCTGTTCCTTACCTTTTGAAAGTTGTCTTTCAGGTGACGTATTATCTGTAAAAAGGCTTCTACTTGAATTCCTGCATTAAAGACTATTATCTAGATAAAAATCTAATAGATTAGTTGTTCCAGTACAGATGTTTATTGCTTCGATTGTGCATCTCTACGTGTTCCCTGCTGAACCGTACAAGCTAATGGGTGAACGAATTACCAGTGGTGTGGCTGTTCTTGGAGACTATGCATCTTTAGATTGCCCTTTAGACCCTGATGAGGTTAGGGACAGTGAACGACCAATAAAGCTTAGGCTGCCCCAACCTGATCTTGCTACCAAGAGTTCTACAGCTATTAGAGAGAGTGTTCGAGATGTATTTGTTGGAGGAGGAGAATATGTAAGCTCCACAATCACTCTGATTACTGCATTCCACTAATATTCTTGTTGATTTTCTCTGGTAAGAGTTCTGATCTCGACTTGGCTAAAGAAATATTCTCTAATTTCAGTAGAATAAATGAAGTAAAGATTCAGGAAGGCTTTGAGAAAGCTTATGATTGAGGGCTTACAGGATGATAAAATATATTTATACACGCTTGTTTGTGCACGTCTATTATATATATATATATATATATATATATATATATATATATATATATATATATTCTCATTTTTATGGCCATCATTCAGGTGTGGGTGAGAATTTTGTACTTCATAGCTTCATTTGATTGGTTTAAATTCAAAGTACAATTTGATTAGATAGTTATTATTGTATTTTTTTTTTTTTTTTACACAAGCAGGATTGGAACTCCTGCATATTAAAGTTTACTTGCATCATACAAACATCTGTTTGCTCGCATCATATTTCCTGGAGAAACACTCCAAGAATCTCATATTGTCTAAGAGAGCAATCGCCCTTTTGATCAGATGAAGTGATACCCTACCCTTCAGCAAGGGCATGACTTAATTGTCATAGGTACACTAACCCGAACGTAGGATATATCAATAACAAAAAAAACAGGTGCATTTCAGTGCAGAAGCATAAAAAAACTGATATTAGACTTGAGATATCTTGTCTGCTTATTAGCTGCTATTGTATGGAATATTTGTGCAAGTGAAGTCAACGCCAGTTCTTTTTACATGATCCTGCATTTTCTTTTCCAGATTGTGAATGATCTAAAGTTTACAGTCACACATGCAGTGGAACCCATGGAGAAGGGTTTCACACGATTCAATCGGAAGCTTCACAGATTTTCAGAAAACATAAGAAAGCATGAAAAGGGAAAGTTAAAAACCAAGGATGACAGTAGTATGGGTTCATCTTCATTGGTTAAGCGAGTTCGTGGAATCGACGACCCACTCTTGAATGGAAGTGTTAGTGACAGTGCGGCCAAGAGAGGAAGAAGACAAGTAAAAGAATCCGGAAATAAAAGTGCAGAAAGTGGGGGAGAAAACAGTGACACTGGCCATGGTGGGTTTGAGGTGCATGGATGCAGGTGGATCACTAAGGACTGAGGAGCCAGGAGCCAACTTCTCTTCGCCAGGGACTAAGTTGGATATGTCCAAGAACACATGAATACAAAAATAACATCTTTCTCCGGCTAATGTGGAAGAAGCGGCTATTTTAACTACAAGAACTATTCATGTTTCCTCCTTGGATAGCTTCGGTAGAGAGAAAAGGCACACAGGCTCATCTACCTAGGATATCTGGCACTGATGATTGCCATCTTAAAGTGTCTTCACGACCCAAAGCACTAGCCTTTCAGATCTCTCCATGTGCATTGTAAGGCCATTTGGATCAACAAATTTCGTTCCCAGTAACAGAAATATTTATGCCATAAAACTTCAGAATTTGCAAGTACCGTTACATTGTTATTGTGTACTATTTTGCCTGCTGCGTTCTTAAGAATTGTTGCCAGTAAATTAAAATAACATCAGAATTGAGATCTGCATTCTGTTTGGTAGAATAACTCAGTTTGAAGCTTGAAACCTCTAAAAACTTATGAGATATAGAACAATTTGTTGCAAAGACCTTGAGAGGAGAATTTCTTCTCTTTTTTTTTTAAGTTTTTCTTTTAATTTTTTAACACAATATATATGGAAGGGATGTGGGGCAACTTGCAAAAGTAAGGCCAAGAGACCTTGATTGGCATCTCAGTTTATTCATTCTATTAGAAACCTTCACTTTGATTTGCCAAGAGACTATTTTCACCCTAAGTTTATACCTCTTTGTGCCCATCTGCTCTATACTTACTAGTTCAGTAATTTGAATTTTAGATAATCATATTCCAAGTCTTGCCTATTTCATTTCCTCCCTGCTTTTTTTACTCTTCTTTCTCCCTTTTTAACTAGATTGTCCCCACAAAGAACAATTGTGTGTTTTGACCAGAATTATGGTCTACCTCATAAGATGAATCAAGACAAGAAATTTTTTGTGGCACACAGACAAACTTGATGGCAACAACATCCAAATAAGAGAGGAAAAAAGGTTGATAGCATTGCCATCCATGAAACATTTTGACAACTTTGCAGTGCTTTCAAGGATTGGGCTTATTTGATTTTGACCAACATTTAGATGAAAAATTCAATGCAAACAACATTGACTTCTGACTCAGTGTTCCAAATCAACGCAGTGTTCCAAATCAAACTCCTGCATAATTGTACAGATACATTCACTGCTAAGATAGTCAACTGAACCATCACCATCTTTAATCACCTCTGATCTTTGAACCTGAGAAAGATCTTCTAAGTATGAAAGAACATCAGCAATTTTGTGTTTTGCGCAAGTAGTTTCTTCGTACTGGGAGATTCAAAACGGATCGAAGCATAGAAATCACAAATGGTCCCCCCAAAAAAAAAGTGTTCATTTATCATCCGTTTCAGATTTTTTTTTTTTTATTATAAAAAAAAGTAGATTTTTACAAGAGGAAATTTTAATCGAGAGAAGAGAAGATGCAAAAATCTTTGGAATCCAGTTCAGTTCTTGAAAACCTGGATCAAGAGAGTGAATTGTGACGCACCTTTTGCCATCTCCTCCTCCCACCACAGCGAGCTCTCCGTGGCGCTCCTAGTCCGGAACATGAAGGTTGCGCCGCTGCTGGAGGCGGAGGCCGAACCCCTGAACCACCAGTCGTGGACGTCCCAGAGAACGTCGATCGCCGATCCGTCGAGGTAGATCGTCCGATTTCCTCTAAAGTTCAAATTGACCTCCCTCACGTCGATCAACCTCTTCCGATCCACGCAGAAGTAGAGCTCGCCGTCGTCCCCTGTGGCGGCCTCCCCGCTCCCTCCCTCTCCTCCCTTGCACCGCACCATCACTTCGTGCTCGCTTCCGCCGTCGCGGAAAACCGCCTTGGTAGAGTGGTGCGTGGAGCCAAACACCCGCTCGCGCCGGGCGTAGAGCACGGCGCAGTATTCTGCCGCCCGCGGCGCGGGTTCCATGCGTTCGACGAAATGCCCGCTCAGATCTCCGAGCTGTAGAACCAGCTCCTGGTCGGCAATAATCACGAGGTAAAAGTCCTTCGTCGGATCCGGCGCCGCGCCGGCGAACTTGGCTGCGGAGACGTCCCAGTGGAGGGCGCAGGCGGCGGCCCCGGCCGAGAACGCCCGGCTTCCCTTCTTCTTGCGCAGGATCACGCGGTGGGTGGCGGAGCCGTCGAGATCGATGGAAACGGTTAGGAAGGCGTCGCCGGAGGCGATCCGGCGCCAGGTTAGTTCGATGAGGAGCTGCTTGCGGGAGGAGAGGGTCGCGCCGTAGGAGCAGCAGACGGTGTTATCCGACTGGGGCGGAGAGGAGCCGTCGAAGGCGAGACTTAGGGTGGATTCGGCGACCTTGACGGCGTTGTGGCCGAAGCAGGCGACGATATCCTTCATCGGATTTGGAGGAGTTAATGTTCGCGGTGAATTGGTGGAGTCGAATGGCTTGAAAAGTCGAAAAATGGAGGAAGAATAATTCGCTGGCTTCGAACTCCCACCAACGCTTAAAAAGAAGAGCCGAGGGAGGTTGGAGGAGGGCCCACTTGGAATCGATGTCATAAAAGGCAATAATTAAAAAAATATTTAATCCAGCCCATTCGAAATTTTATTTTGACTTTTTTTCGAACCATTTTAAAACAAGAGGTCCGTTGCTGTATAAACACTGCACATACGCATAGTAAATGTTTTTAAAAAAAAATTATATTAACTGAATCAATCGAATTTAAGTTAATTTAATTTTATGGATTAACTGAATTAATCGAATTTAAGTTAATTTAATTTTTATTTTTTAAAATTTAATTTTCAGTTAATCCTGTTCAATTCGATTTTAAATTTTATAATTTAGTTAAATTAAATAAACTAATAAAGCAGAATATTATTTTAATTATTTTATTTAAAAATATAATTAATTCGATAAAATCTTTTTTTAAGTTAAAATTGAATAAGATTTTAAAATTTTAATTAATTAAATTATAAAAAAATTTAATTAATTTAGTTGGTTAAAAAATAATTTTTTATCTATTTAATCCGATTCATTCGATTTTATGAAAAAAAAAGCAAATCCGAAAGGATAAATTGTCCAGCATAAGCAAATGGACATTTTACGCTTTTGGTATTTGTTTTTGAAAGGATAAATCATTATTATTTATTGAATCACGCTTCGTAAATATTTTTCTAAATTAATTTTAAGAAACTTAGAGATCATTTTGTACGACTTCTGCATGGGTATGGTCTCGAAGTTTATGCAAAAATAAAGTATTAAAAAAATCTTTTGTTAACAATATAAAATTAGAAGAAAACACAAATATTTAATTGTAGTCTAGAAATAGAAATTATGGTATAACAAGCATTACATGTTATAAATATCTGGGGTTTTTTTTTTGAAGTGTGATTCACGCTAAACTCAAAACCTAAATATGCACTAATGATTTGGTAAAATGGCAAAAGCAAATTATACCAGAAAAATTGAATTTCTGGTCCAATCAACCGATTTGATTCTGACTTGAAATCACTTAGACATATATTCCGGTCGTTTTTGCTAACAATACTGTGGTTAGATTACAGGTTAAAACCCACTGACTTTGAAACTTTCTCCACTTAAAAAAAATCAGGATCACGTGGTCAACGAAAATAATAAATAGAACAATAGAAAGACAAATAATATCATTCATGAATATGCTTATTTG